>NC_088604.1:1318520-2006037 GCF_036013475.1 Columba livia | reverse complement strand
ATAATCATTTTGGTTGGAAAAGACCCTCAAAATCATCAAGTCCAACCGTTCCCCCACTGACCTTCGTTAGTCTTTGTAATTAAGAGACCTGGGAATCTATTTAGTTCCAAAAAAACCCCTCAAAAATGCTTCCCAGCAGCTGTAATGCTATGGGGATGTATTTAACAGACATAGGAAAAAGACAAGACCTGCTGCCTGGTGGATGTGCTGGGTTCATGATTAATGGAAGGTTCTGCTAACGAATGATTTGGAGGCAAAGCTTAACTTTAGAGAAAAATAGAAGAGTATTGACTGAGTTGATCCTGAGTGGGGACAGCAGCGAGTATTTAATTCCTCCCCGGATGAATTCAGCCTTCAGCTATCTTGCGTCTCTGTGACCGATGTTATTTGTCCCATTGAAAACAAATTAACTAGTCTGGAGCATCCTTAATCCAAAGCAATCAATTAAACTGCCCGGCTCGATGGACAACGCCAGCATCTAGAGAGGTTGTTCTAACAAACAGCGCCAACGCGTGTGAGGCTCATTGCAGGGGAAAGTACCTTCACTATCTGCTCACCTGAGATACAAAGCTGAATCGCCAACCCACGTTCCTCGCCGTTCTTTTTTCCTTCGGGAGGGATTGTGTGGCAGATAAACAAGCAGCACATCCTTAGTGACCGCTGCGGGTGCTCTGAAAAAAGAATTAAATACAAATAAAACTGGAGAGATCCAAGCTCCCCAATCAGGCACTGGGCCCTGTCGCCCCACAATGCGCTTGACAGCACCTGTTTCTTCCCAAAATGTGAAGTCAGAAGCGGTTATTGCTGGCAGAACTCTTCCTCCGGTCACCCAAGCAGCGGTGGTCACCAAGACCCATGTACTTCAATGGGAGAGGAGCGATGAGTGGCAATATTGAGGGTTTAGTGCTTTGCAGAGCAGCATCGCCGGCTGTCCCGAGAGCTGCAAGAAAAATTGTCCGCAAAGAAGGGACCATGGAGAAAACAGCTCCAGCAGCACCCAAACAACTGCCAGAGCCAAAGGTTTGCCCTAAACCCCCCGGTCAGTAACTGCTCATGGATTTATTTTCCACAAACAAGCCTGATTCCAGCGCTCTGACACCAGGGACTTCAGCAACTGGCCATGCGCATCCCCCAGGAGTCCCCTTCATTCTCACAGCACCAGGGAGCACCATCCATTCCATCTTTCTCTGTAAAATACATAGTTTAACAAATTTCCCATCCCAGAATGTCAGGGGTTGGAAGAGACCTGGAAAGCTCATCCAGTGCAATCCCCCCATGGAGCAGGAACACCCAGATGAGGTTACACAGGAAGGTGTCCAGGCGGGTTGGAATGTCTGCACAGAAGGAGACTCCACAACCCCCTGGGCAGCCTGGGCCAGGCTCTGCCACCCTCACCCCCAACAAGTTGCTTCTCCTCTTGCAGTGGAACCTCCTGTGTTCCAGTTTGCACCCATTGCCCCTTGTCCTGTCCCTGGTTGTCACCAGAAGAGCCTGGCTCCATCCTCCTGACACTCCCCCTTTCCATCTTGATCCCCAGGAATGAGTCCCCCCTCAGTCTCCTCTTGTCCAGCTCCAGAGCCCCAGCTCCCTCAGCCTTTCCTCCCACGGGAGATGCTCCACTCCCTTCAGCATCTTGGTGGCTGCGCTGGACTCTCTCCAGCAGTTCCCTGTCCTGCTGGAACTGAGGGGCCACAACTGGACACAATATTCCAGGTGTGGTCTCCCCAGGGCAGAGCAGAGGGGCAGGAGAACCTCTCTGACCTACTGACCACCCCCTTCTAACCCACCCCAGGTACCATTGGCTTCCTGGCCACAAGGGCCCAGTGCTGGCTCATGGTCACCCTGCTGTCCCCAGGACCCCCAGGTCCCTTTCCCCTACACTGCTCTCCAACAGGTCATTCCCCAACTTACACTGGAACCTGGGGTTGTTCCTGCCCAGATTCAAGACTCTACACTTGCCCTTGTTCTATTTCATTAAATTTCTCCCCGCCCAGCCCTCCAGCCTGTCCAGGTCTCTGATGGCAGCACAGCTTCCAGTGTCACCACTCCTCCCAGCTTGGTGTCACCAGCAAACTTGCTGACAGTCACTCTGTTCCCTCATCCAAATCACTGATGAATATATTGAATAATATAGACCCCAGTACTGACCCATCCCCAAATTTTAGGTCTTTCACAAACTTCTCTGTATTTTCTTTTTTTTAATCTCTATTATTATTAACAAGCCGTGTGCAGCTTTTGAAACAAAATACCACGGATTCACGCACTCTTCCATTTTATTCCGTTCCTTTCCCGGCTACAGACGTTACATTCACCCTTTAGATCACTTTTTGAATATAAAGCTCGTTTGCAGAGAGCTACACACTGCAGCTCCAGGATTCTCCCCCCGCGCCCACCCCTTTCCTTAAGAAACAGTCACTTAAATTAGAGGCTGTCATCGCACGGGTTCATTTTCCAATTCACCAGGTATTAGAGTAAGACTTACTAAACACAAAAGAAAAAAGAAGCGTCGCACGTGATTCTAAAGCAAAGCTCAGTATCACCACACTTTCCCATGCGTTGGGAAATACAGTGTTTTATAAATTTATAAATTAAAGTACAGAGTTTGCAGCGATTAAAGTGTACGTACGGATTAGCTAAAAATACCTAGTCGCTGGGAGGATGCTCGCTTAGCATGGGCGAGCAAGGAAGGCCAATGGGCGAGCAAGGAAGGCCAATGGGCGAGCAAGGAAGGCCAATGGGCGAGCAAGGAAGGCCAATGGGCGAGCAAGGAAGGCCAATGGGCGAGCAAGGAAGGCCAATGGGCGAGCAAGGAAGGCCAATGGGCGAGCAAGGAAGGCCAATGGGCGAGCAAGGAAGGCCAATGGGCGAGCAAGGAAGGCCAATGGGCGAGCAAGGAAGGCCAATGGGCGAGCAAGGAAGGCCAATGGGCGAGCAAGGAAGGCCAATGGGCGAGCAAGGAAGGCCAATGGGCGAGCAAGGAAGGCCAATGGGCGAGCAAGGAAGGCCAATGGGCGAGCAAGGAAGGCCAATGGGCGAGCAAGGAAGGCCAATGGGCGAGCAAGGAAGGCCAATGGGCGAGCAAGGAAGGCCAATGGGCGAGCAAGGAAGGCCAATGGGCGAGCAAGGAAGGCCAATGGGCGAGCAAGGAAGGCCAATGGGCGAGCAAGGAAGGCCAATGGGCGAGCAAGGAAGGCCAATGGGCGAGCAAGGAAGGCCAATGGGCGAGCAAGGAAGGCCAATGGGCGAGCAAGGAAGGCCAATGGGCGAGCAAGGAAGGCCAATGGGCGAGCAAGGAAGGCCAATGGGCGAGCAAGGAAGGCCAATGGGCGAGCAAGGAAGGCCAATGGGCGAGCAAGGAAGGCCAATGGGCGAGCAAGGAAGGCCAATGGGCGAGCAAGGAAGGCCAATGGGCGAGCAAGGAAGGCCAATGGGCGAGCAAGGAAGGCCAATGGGCGAGCAAGGAAGGCCAATGGGCGAGCAAGGAAGGCCAATGGGCCAATGAGCCATTCTTGTGCCCCGCAGTTTTGTGAGGGTGCCCAAATCTACCTGTATTGCAGAAAAGCAGACCTGATCACGACTAAAACCAGCCCTGGAAGAAAACCAGCATGCTCTGAGGTGGCAAAAATGAGTTGCAGTGACTACAGGATTAAAAAGGGTGGAGGAACCTTAGTTTAAAAGAGCAGCTCTGCAAAGAGGGATTGTAAGCGAAAGCTGCGGAAAGGAAAACTCAGCAGCCAGTCCCGATTGCCCCAGAACTCCCAGGTTAGGTAAGAAATCCAAGAGCGAGGATTAGGTAAAACCGGGTTGTACTGCAGGTGTTGAGACTAAAGTCAGATCTGTCTCCTCTAGATCCAGACCCCCTTTTTCAGCCTGTTTGCCTGCATGGAGGTGTCAAGAGCTGAATGAGCTTCAAAGCAACCGTGTCTGTCACACTGCACACAATCCATGACACACCGGATTGTCGATTCTCTAAATTCAATTTTGGGGTTTAACCTACCGATTTAAATCAACTTATTTTTCCCACAACAGCTCTTTTCAGGCACAGCTCACAGCGGGCAGCCCGTTCGTTACCTGCTACAGGGACGGAGGTCAATTAGTGCTCATTTGTGCAGGGTAACTACGGGCTGTGTTCTATGGAACGTCATGGGAGGCTGGTGAAGCCTCTGGATAAAGTCACAGCAAGAAGATCCTCTCCGTGAATTAACTTTACGACAAAGTATTTATAAGAGAGTCTTCAACATTGCAGCCAAAATCTCAGTAGAGCAGGGGGAAGAAATATATAATGTTTTTAGCAGAAACAGACATATTCCCGCCCTCCGCGTGGCACAGGTGGTTCACCCCGTTATCTTTTTGGTTTTGGCATTTATTCCTCTCCTACAAAAGGAATCTGTCCCCAAAGGACATTACTTCACCTCCGCACGACACAAGAGCAGAGGAGGAACCTTCCCCAGGAGCTCCTTAAAACAAGCCAAGATCAGCAGCAGTTTACCGAGACTCCCAAACAGGGTGCAAATCAGGCTCCCCATTTACCTGCCAAGATCCAGTTCAGCCCTTTTCACCCCCCTCGTAAGAACAGCTGGCGCGAGCCGCTAACACAGCAGGAAGCACGATTCCTCCAGCTACTTTAAGTGTTAGTGACGCATACGTTCTAATCAAGAGTTGGCATCTTTAACGTTTTTTGTATTTATTTTAAGAAAGCGTTTTAGTTAATCTAAGCAAGAATATTCAAAAAGCCACTGCGAAGAAAAATCCATCTTCTTGTGTTTCGGCTCAAACTTCGCAGAATAGACACTGAGCACTTTGCCAGCTCATTCAGACATCACTCAGTTACGTGGCCAAGAAACATGAAGAATTACACCCAAAAAAAAGCTCCAATTAAACCTCCCGAAGACAATTTCTGCGCCAAGGACAAGCGATGTGGTTTTATCAGCGAGAAGCCAGGGATGGAAAGGGAGTCAACACAAAATAGGGCACAGACCCATCTCTAAACGGTTTCGGCATGTTGTTTTGCCGTCCTTCGAAAGGGCAGTCATGGGATGTCAAGGGAAGGGGGTACAAGGGTTGTTTTAAAAAGAACAGGTGCAGAAATTCCTCTACGAGTACAGCCAGACAACTACGGTCACCTCAGCCGAGTTTTCACCTGCGCTACTCGCCAAGTAAAAGAACACGAATGTAAAAACACCGAGGGTTTGCATAAAAAATAAGGCTTTCTGTAGTTCTCCTCTTAAAATTACTGTACAAATAAATAAAATTGTTGTCCATTTAAATATAACCGTTGGGGAAAACTGGCAGCCGGCAACAGTCTTCGGATGGACCCGCTTGTTCCAAAGGCGCGCGGAGTTGGTCACCATCGCCGAGGCCTCCAAACCGCAGCGAGACCTGCAAAGAAAACATGTTAAAGTTGCAAAATAAAACACTTTTGACCGAGAACACTGGCCCGCAAAGGTCCCCTGACCCACCGCGCTGCCTCGGGGGTGTCAACTGCACTTTGGGAAGAGCACAGGGCGGGTACCCAAGCAGCCTTTCCTCAGTAAAGACCAAGTTCTGAGCAATGTTTGACTTCAGGATGGCCTGAATCACAGGTTCTACCCATAGCCTTGTCTTTAAATTCATTTTGGTGTTTTTCACGCTGTTCTGAGGAGATGTAGCATTTGGCTGCCCTACACCGCAAAGTTCATTGCCCTGTGATCACGAAGTATTATGGAAAAACAACAAAAAGCAAAGCGCCTGTTTGCTTTGAACTTGCCATTGCAGAATTTCTTCTGATGCACCAAGATTTAGGGTTGTGAGAAACGCTTTCCAGCTTCTGCCCTACTCCTGATTTTCGATTAGGAAAGTCTGATACAAAACCCCGTCTGTTTTCTGGACCATGAGCTGGCAGTTCAGACAAGCCCCGTTTGGAAAGGCAAGCTGGTTTTCATTTTAAGCCAGACTAACACAGCGTGAGGCTCACGCCTGGTGGCGTGGAACGCTGTGCCATGAGTTGCTGCTGCATCAACTCCCATTACACGCCACAAACAACCAGAGGAGATATCCAGCCAGCTTCCTACCGAACGAGAAAATAAAGTGAATTGAGACAGAAGTGGTTTTGAGGGATACATCCTGGTGGTTCCACCCTGAACCGACGCTGCGAATCTATTTATAATCACGGTTTCATCGTGAAAAAGGAAAAAAACACAGCGGTAAGCCTGACATTGTGCTGCTAGAGCCTTTTCTTCTGTCTTTATCCTTGCAAATTCCTCTCTGGCAGCAAAGCACTTCAGGGCTGGGCTGCCAACTAGTGGCACTGTCGCTATTTCAGAAGCGCCAGTCCCCAGAAACGCAGATCCTACCAAGCTCAGCGATAAAACCGATTTGTGTCGATAAAAAGAAGCGTTGGTCTTGTCCGCTGAGACCTCAGTAAAGCATAAATGTATTAGACAAGGGAAGAGCGGGATTAGTAAAAAGGAAGAGGTAAAGCGGTTAACCTGGCCCAAGGGAAAAGTGAACCAGATAATTTGGAAATGAAGAGGTTAGAGTCGAGTTTTATCAAGACTGGCGCTGGCAATGGACTTGTTTAATTAATGCTTTCACTGACAGCCTTGGCACAATTAGAAGTGGGCCGACAACACAAGGTATTGCGGTTATAAGAAAGATGAGGAAATGATGAGGGTTATTCACCGTTTCTTCTGACAGGAGGTGAAACTCAGCAACAAAACATCAGGTCACGCACCCGTGAACAGAAGTTTCTGCTGTAACCCAGAACATTATCAATCTGAAGCAACTCAGGTCAAAAGAGGGCTTTAGGATATGAAGAAATTATGAGAGGATTAAGTGATATAGATATGAAAGGAGAGAGATGCGATCCTGGAACACATCAGGAAGAATATTTCCAGACTAGAGAATAAATTCTTGTGCTTTACAAGGACTTGAAGAGACTTGTCTAGAGTAACAAATTATTTGTGTGTGGAGGAGATGGAGGAGCCAACCTACCAACCTCAGACAGGAAGAAACGCTGCTAAGGTTACAATTGTTCTCTAGAAAATAGTTCAGAATGAGCAAACAACCAGCAAGGAGAAAAACATTTTAAGCTAAAGGACAAATCTGTCACAAGATCAAGAGTATTAAACTGCTCAGAAATGCATTTGTGTTGCAAAGGATAATGTCCTTAGCTATAAGGACAGCCAGGTGCTCAGTGATAGTATCAGACACAAAACCCTTTATGCGTTTATGATACATTTACCAAATAAATTCTAGGATATGATGCCTGTGATGGCAGAAAACAGGACTTGAAAACCCTGGAAACTCCATTCTGTATTTTCACCGCTCTGCTGGAAAACACAGAATCTAACAAACCACCTCAAGTTCAAACTTCCACCGAGGTGGAAACTAAAGAGGCCATTAAGAACTCAAAGGTCAGGATCAGTGATGCTTTATTTTTCCAAGTGGGCACATAAACCCAAGAGTCTCACTGCAGGACTCAGCCAGACCACCAGACCTCCAGTCCAGCCTTTTCCAAGATAGTTTTCAAGGCCTTTAAACAATTTGGGACAGGATGCTCCTGTCCCCTGGTGCACCCCGCTCTGATGAGCTCTGAGCATTGACAGTGCTTTAATTACAGAAAAATAAACCTGGTTTTAATCTGACAGTTACTGTCATACCCAAATCCCATATTTAAGATGCACACCTACAAATATACAGTGGCCTTGCCCACTTTGGCTTCTATTTAGTTAGAAAATATATTGGAAAAGCAGCAAACAAGCATGGGAGTGACGGCAGAAACCTGTCGTTGCTTGTGGAAATAGGCGAGGTTTAGGGTAAAGGACAGGCTGGCCTAAATCCAGACAGCAAAGCCAATTCCCCGAACAAACACCCCTGAGGAGGCCAAAAGTTTCTTTGTTAGAGGCACTTCCCCCAAATTCCTTTTCCCAAAGGTTGTTTTTGATTTCTAGTTTGACTGAGTCATTCTGTGGCTGAATTTTCGAAACTACCACAGGTCACATTTGATTTAAAAGGCTTAGGCCTGGAGGTCAAGGATAGAAAATCCCCTTTAAGCTCAGCTTAAATAGCCTGGCAGAGGCACCAACCTGAACGTCCTTCGCCTCTACGAGACCGAGCGCTGGCGTTTTTTGCCGTAGGAGATTTGCCTGATTCGGACTTCGAGCTGGAAGGCATCCAACCTTTCTTTTGGGTTAAAAGCCAACATATCGCGCAGGAGCTTGCAGAGATCATCGGGCATGGCCTTCTTGCTCTTCAGGGGAATCTGTAATTTCAGGTTGGGATTCTCCAGCAACGCTTCTCCGAGGGGAATAAGCTCCTTGCCTTGGCAGATGTAAGTTCCTGAACACAGATTAGGAGGAATCAGGTTATACAGGTAAAGGCTACAAAAATTAGTGTCATGTCCAACAATCCCGAAGACAAAACATACGAAAGATTACTGGAAAAAATCACTCATTAAGAGGCAACCACGAGGTCAAATATTGTGAGAAGTTATCAGAAGAGGCTGCCAAAATTCAATTTCACCCTATTCAGAAGCTCTGAAAGAGGGACGGAGACTCTGGTTGGCTGAGGTAACTTGAAAGAGTTAAACACAAAACTTGTTTGCTCAGTTAGTCAAACAATTTTCAATTAAAATGACAGCACATGCCATTTACCCTAAGCCAACTTCTCCCCAGCAAGATTAAGGAAGGGAAATGTAAATTTGCTGCTGGTAATCTAAATAATTTCACCGGTTGTTGAAAATGATTAACCGGCTTCCAAAACAGACAGTATAACCAGCTTTGCTCACTCAAGCTGTTCTGCCCCTGCACCGAGCAAAGAATAAATGTTGCAAAGGCAGCGACCTGTCTGTGTACAGAAAAGGTTGCTTGCAAACTCCTTATCTCGACTTGGCGGGCAGCTGCTTTAATGAAATCTGTTCATGCTTTGGTCTCAGCTGCAGCCATTCGCTTGTTTTCCTAGGCAGGAACTAAACCATTTATCAATGTTTGGCATTTTTAGACGAAATAAATAATAGAATTAGAACTGAGCCTACTTGAAGGTGGAAAAAATAAAGGGGTAGCACGATAGCTTAAGTTCCTCTGTAGAAATTCCTTTTAAGAATTTAAATATTTAAAAGACAGACAGGTAAACTATGATCTCAGTGCCTGGGTAGATGTCTTCAATTATTATGCTAATGCGCACGACTGGCATTCTCTCCTCTAGAGATGGATTTTCTGCCGCAATATAGTCTTCTGAAATCACTCAGTACAGAATATTTCAAGTGTGTGTGTATGTGGGGGGTTTGGAGTAAGGAGGAGGCCACTGGAGGAGTCATCCCAGCGAGATCTTGCATCCCTAAACGCGAGGAAACTCAGCCAGATGGCAGCGAAGCTGATCTAAATATCCTCGCCCAGATTATTTTTGGCTCCTTGGAACACCCTTTCAGTGCTCCGAGTGATCCCGTCCCTCGGTTAAGCCAAGTCAAGAACACAAGCAAACCCGCAAGCCCTATTCCAGAAACATTTTGGTTTTAAGAGCATTAAAACCATTTTTGAGAGCATTTCTGAGCAAATGGGAGTATATGGACACTAAATCCTCTACGAAGAGCAGAGCTGTAAGACAGATGTCTCACCAACAGCTACGAGTTTTTACTCTTACAATTCATTAGTGACAATAAAGGCCAAATCCACTTTTGAAGAGCATTTCTTAGATTCAAGGAAGCCTGACAGCAGAGAAGCCGGAACATAGATTAGTTTTTGTTGGAAAAGACCTTTAAAATCGAGTCCAACTGTTAACCTCGCGCTGCCAAGTCCACCACTAACCCATGGCCCTGAGAACCTCATCTCCATGTCTGTTCAACCCCTCCATGGATGGTGACTCCACCACCGGACCTGGGCAGCCTGAGATATTTTCCCTTAACCTTTAAATCCCACAGAGTATTTCTGGCAGAGGGAACGATCTTCTACACAACATGATTTTTCAACCCAAAAAAGCATTCCCTCTGCCTTAGCGATATTGCTTCAAGACCTGGAAATCCAACATGAGAAGCAACCAAATCAGGAGCAATACGTGCTGAAGAAAAAGAGATTTCTTTACTGTTCTCTTAAAAACAAAAACCCAAAACACCCCCCAAAAAAACACAATTTTGGGTTTCTTGGGTTGTAAAGTGCTTGGAAAAAGCCACATCTAAAGCATTAGTAACTATGCCTGGGAGAAACACCTCTCAGAGGATCCCTATGGATCCAGAGTATCCCCTGACACCAGGACAGCACTGATCTGACCCTCACCAAGCAATTCCTTCTCAGTATCCCCGTCTCGGAAGGTGATCCTCTCCACCATAGCCCAGAAAATGATCCCAAGGGCAAATACGTCCGCCTTGGCCGTGTAGTGACCTTCCCAGACTTCTGGAGCCATGTAGAAGTTGGAGCCGCACGCGGAGGAGAAGCGATGCTGGTTCACGTTCCCTTTCCCCTGACACACCTTGCTGAGGCCAAAATCCGCAACCTGCAATGCGTCAAAAGTAAAACAAAATCAGTTATACACCAACACCGTGTTCACAAACAGCAGCTCAGTGAATTTCCCTCCGAAATGCCCCACGACGTGGCACCGACGCTTATCACGTGGCAACCCTGGTGAAATGATAAGCTGATTATTTCCTTCGAGCTGCCCCTTCCCAAAATTCCTGTTGTTTGTTCCCCTTCCCAAGATGGGCGAAAGACTTATCTGAGCGTTATCTTTCAGTGCAGCTTACTCTGATTACATCTAATCAGGCATAAACATACATTGAACAATATCTATGGTAGAATTAGCTGTTACCATTCCACGGTGAGCGCACTGAATCTCTTGCATTACCATTATTATCTACAGTGATTAAGACGACATTGATTTAAGCGTCCCTTGACGGCTCTACAGGTCGAACTACAAATACCATTATTGATCTGAACGGTCAAGAAATGAATTATCTACCGACCTGTTATTTTATGTCTGACTACAGGAACTCTCAGGACTGAAAGATCGGGAGCGAGCTGGCTCCCAGTGTTTCCAGCAGCTGCACAGACTTTCAGTTTGGTGCTACGAGAAATGCAACCAAACGTCTTTATCTCCATCAGGGCATCAACCCACACGCAGCACGAAGACATTCCCCACCTTCCCTGAACATCAATATGTGCTTGAGGCAGCAATATTGGAAGCGCTGGCTGCTGTAACGGGACGGTGTGTTCTTAAAGTTTAAGGGCACAGAAAATATTGCTTCATTTTTCGACTGATCGTCATATCTCTGATTATCTAGGGTGCAGAGATTCAACGGCCCTGAACTGCTCCTCTCAACAGACACTAGAAACACCACCATGACCTCAACTCCCTCCCAAGACTCCTAAAAAACTAAACCCCACAACTGATATCAGATGTTCCAATTATTACAAGTATCACAAGACTCACCAAAAGCCTGTTAGGAAGTACATGACATGTACGCGTGTAGGTCACACACTCGTTACAGCGAGGTTTTATTCCCTTACCTTCACAATGGGACTTCCACATCTATGAGAAATCAAAATATTGTCGGCTTTGAGGTCCCTGTGCACGATGTGGTTTCTGTGCAGGAACGCCACGGCGCTGCTGAGCTGCCGCATGAAGCTGTTGTTCAGCTGCGCGTCGGGGCCGCGGGACAACAGGTATTCGTTCATGTTGCCCCCGTCGCAAAACTCCATGACGAACCACAGAAAGCAGGCAGATTTGGGATCCATGCACCTCCGCCCTTTCAGGCAGGTCTCAATTAGCAGCAAATGGCTGTCTGATTTCCTGTAACGATGACTAATTGGCTGAAAGGCTTGCCCGTCCTGCAGGATACACTCCTCCAACTGGATCACGTTCTCATGTTGCCTCTGGATGCTCTGCAGGGCCCAGAACTCTTGCAGAGCCAGTTCCACGTTTTCGGGCACATGGCAGCGCATCCTTTTCACAGCGACTTTGCTCCTCGTTTGGTTAACGATGGCCTCGTAAACCACGCCGTAGCTCCCCCGGCCCACTTCTCGCACGATGCTGTACTTGGCTTCCGCAGCCATCCCTCGTTTCAGCCCAGCAAACGGCAAATCAGAGGAAAATACCTGAACTCATGGCAACCGGTCATCACCTGCAGTAAAACCCTGGAAGAGAAAGGGATTAAAAGCTTAAAACTCTCCCAAACCAAGCAGTTTACCAACTATCAACTGCAAATACTTCCAACCGGTAACGATTTTATTGGCATATGTATCAGGATATGATGCAGCTCCACGAGGACAGAAAACTAAACTGGCTTTTTAAGATAAAACCTATAGCCATGGTAACTTCAAGACATTATCAAATAGAATCCTGACTGCGCAGCGGGACACAACCACCTGGAAATGACATTGATTTGTCCACAGCAGATGAAGTTCAGTGAGAAAGAAAAAGGGTTTTATAGACACGTTTCCTGAGCAGGGCATGAACGGGAAGACAAGACCTCCTGGGTAACGGCTGTTTCTAGAACTGACTTTTAAAGAAATTAAGCTCACCAAAAGTGCCAGTTTGACACTAGATCTTTCGCCCTCACTTTCCCCACCTTGTTAACATACTTCCCCATCAATGGCAATGTTGTGTTCCTGCATTTTCACCACCGATTTTGTGCCAGTTTGTGCCCTGATACTCCCCCCCTTTCTCCAGTTCACCCCTTCACAAGCCCCACACTGCATTTCATCCCCACCTCAAGCTCCCTGTCCCATTCCCACATTACCTACCCCAGGTAAGTCTTCACTCTCTGGCACAGACTCCCTGGGATCCTCATGGTCCCTCACTCACTCCCACCTCGCAGTCCTGTCCCCTGATAATCCTGCTCCCACCTTAGCCCCTCATCTCACTTCTCCCTAGCCCAGTGCTCTTCAACACCAGCCCAAGTTACATCTTTAATTAACACATTAATTCTTCTCTCCAACTCAAATTTTCTCAGCTTTCATGCCCCACATGTTCCTTTCCCAACCCCCACAACCCTTCCCCCTACCCCACAGCTGTTGCCTTCAAAGCCCCACATTCCCCTAAATTCTCCTCCCTTTCCAAACCTTCTGTCCAGCCCCCTCCAACCTAACCCCCTCCTCCCCACCCAATTTTCCTTCTCAGTCCCCCTCCAGCTCCATCCCCCTGCTGTGCTCTTTTCCCAAATCTTTCATCTTTTCATCCAGCCCTCCCACCCTATTCCTTGCTCTCCAGCCTGCAGCCCCCACCACAGACCAAACCCCAACCTTCCCCCAAACCCACCCCCACCAAACCCCAACCTTCCCCCAAACCCACCCCCACCAAACCCACCCCCCACCAAACCTCAGTGTACGGAACGTTTAACAAAGAACCGTGGTTTTTATGTAACTGAGGACCTAGCACCTGACCCCAGCCGGGGGAAGGACCAAGAGGCATCAGAATATGAATCCTTAATGTAAAACACAGTCTCCTCCTGCAATATAAACTGATACCTGTATTTACAAGTTAATTTAGGGGGAAGAGTAGCCAAAGTACCAGGAATCCATATCATAAATATATCAATAAGGGGAAGGGTATTCTATGCATCAGGGTAGTCTGTAAGCCCTGAAGAACCCAGCCAATGGGGAACAGGGGAAGGAAATTGCAGCCAGGATTTTGGGGGCTTTTTGCCCTATTATGCGTGCCTACCTTTAGGTAGAACACAGGGTGCTGCAATATCGTTATTAAAAAAATTGCTTTGCTGAGAGATCCTGCCTGAGCCTATTATATTTGCAAAAGAGTTGTTTCCTACACCAACCTTCCCCCAAACCCACCCCCCACGAAACCCCAACCTTCCCCCAAACCCACCCCCCACGAAACCCCAACCTTCCCCCAAACCCACCCCCCTCCAAACCCCAACCTTCCCCCAAACCCACCCCCCTCCAAACCCCAACCTTCCCCCAAACCCACCCCCCTCCAAACCCCAACCTTCCCCCAAACCCACCCTCCACCCCCCACCAAGCCCCAGCCTTCCCCCAAACCCACCCCCCACCATGCCCCAACCTTCCCCCAAACCCACCCCCCACCAAGCCCCAGCCTTCCCCCAAACCCACCCCCCACCAAACCCCAACCTTCCCCCAAACCCACCCCCCACCATGCCCCAGCCTTCCCCCAAACCCACCCCCCTCCAAACCCCAGCCTTCCCCCAAACCCACCCCCCACCAAGCCCCAGCCTTCCCCCAAACCCACCCCCCTCCAAACCCCAACCTTCCCCCAAACCCACCCCCCACCATGCCCCAGCCTTCCCCCAAACCCACCCCCCACCAAGCCCCAACCGTCCCCCAAACCCACCCCCCACCAAGCCCCAACCTTCCCCCAAACCCACCCTCCACCAAGCCCCAGCCTTCCCCCAAACCCACCCCCCACCAAGCCCCAACCTTCCCCCAAACCCACCCCCCACCATGCCCCAACCTTCCCCCAAACCCACCCCACCCACAGCCCAGTCCCAACCCCCATCTGCATGTGCACAAGCCCAGTTCCCTTCCCCACCTCAGCCCCCCCCTTAATCACCTCCACTGCCCACCCACCTTACCTCAGCCCCCTTCCCCGCCTCCCCCATACCCTCAGGGGTAGCGCTTCCCCCCTTCTCGCCTAAAACCGCCTTACTCACCTCAGGCCCCTCGCCCACCCCCCTCCTCGTCCCTGTCTCCTTCCCCACCCCCACTTTGTCCCTGTCTCCTTCCCCACCCCCCACCTTGTCCCTGTCTCCTTCCCCACCCCCCACCTTGTCCCTGTCTCCTTCCCCACCCCCCACCTTGTCCCTGTCTCCTTCCCCACCCCCCACCTTGTCCCTGTCTCCTTCCCCACCTCCCCTATGCCCTCAGGTCCAGCTCTTCCCAGCATCTCAACTAAAACCTCTCGGCCACCTCAACCCCCTTTCCCCACCCCTCTCAGCCCCAGCTCCTTCCCCACCTCAGGCCTCCCTTCCACCATCCCCTCAGGCCCAGCTTTGCCCCGCTTCTTCCCTAAGACCCCGTCCCTTCCCCATCCTCCCACCCCCTCAGGCCCGCTCTTCCCAGCACCTGGCCTCAGGCCCCTGCCCCTACCCTCTCCCCGGCAGCCCCTCAGGCCCAGCTTCGTTCCCGCTTCCACTCGTCCCAGCCCGTTGCTCGGTCCGGCTCCCCCCTCACCACAGCCGCCCGCTCGCGTCCGCCGCCGCAATTCCCGCCACTACCGGCCACCCCGCCCACTAGCGGCAGCCGGCCAACCAGAAAGAAGGAGGCGCGGTCAAACCAATGATAAATCAGATACGGGGTGGGCGGGGCCGTCTCCGGGCCAATCGGCGAACGCTTTGCCTTCCCCAGCTCAAGCTGCCCGGGAGGGGAAGTTCTGCGCCTGCATGGTGGTGGCGGAGAGGGTGGAAACTACAAGTCCCAGCAGCCTTTGCGGCGGACGACAGGTGCTGGCTAAGGACAAACTTCCTCAAAACGCCGTGTGTGCTGGCGCTGTGGGTCGTGTCGGGGACCGACAGCAAATGCCGTGTCTTCCCCATCCGTCTGTCTGTCCGTCCCCTTGTCCCGGCGGCACTTAGTGAGGCAGTTGTGTAACACAGGGAAATGCAGCCGCCCCTCTGCTTTGGCCCAAAGATTTAAAATAATGAAATAAATACATTTTTTTAAAAGCTTTTGGCAGGTGCTCAGAGGGTGCTCAGCCCACCTGGGTCCTGCTTCCCCTGCGTCAGGGTCCTAGTGCACCGCCCCCAAGACACGGTGGCATCAAACACCCTGAAAAGAGCACCAGAGGGATGTGTCCCCACCCCAGAGCATCATCTTTGGGGGTTCACCCCAAACTGTGGGTCACCCCCTTGTTCTCAGCCCTGCCTTTGTGTTCAGACCGTGCCAAGGAGGAGGAGCAGGATGGGGTTCCACCATGGGCAGGGTGATTTCCAGTCCATTTCTCTTAATTTGCAGCATTTTCAAGCAGTGTAAAAGTGCCTTTTCAATCCAATTTCTTATTCCCCCCCCCAAGCTGCAGCCAGGACAAAAAACTGGGTGTGCACGAGCAAGACAATTTCCCCACCACACCTGCAGAAATTAGTGAAACAAACCAGTTTATAATGACCTGATTTCGCCAGAAAATTGAGCCATTTGCTGATATTTTACTTTACGGACAGCGACCGGATCTGGTTGCATGGCTGGGGAAGCAAGTTCCTTGACGAGGGGAATTTCAGACCATCCCACGTTTTGTTCCCACTCCTGTTAAACTCCGCCTGGCCACCTTTGCAAACTAAAATACAACTTTACGAGGTGTCTTTGGGACGTGCAGATGAGCTGCTGGAGATATCCATGCCCTAAATAAGACTTTTCCACTGATGGGGCCGGGAAAAGGGACTGGCAAGAGGCAGATGGGACCATCCCCATCCCAGCAATAGGGGCGGTTGTGGTCCCTTGGTGAGAAAGCGCTTGGAACATCCATCCTGGTTGTATTTGCATTAGGAATCACAACCGAATAATACCCTGGGGTGCTCCCAAACGTCACTTTGGGATGTCCCGGTGATGGGGACCTGGGATGGCAGCTGGGTACCAGCCCTGGGGATGGAGCATCCTGGTCCCCCAGCGTTAATCAGCAAAGCCAGGGAGGTTTCCCCCCGGGGCCAAACTCTGCGTGGGTATCACCCCTCCTTGAAACTGGTTTTAATAACAGCTGGAGCTCCCGAGAGGAAATAAAACCACAGAAATATTTCCTCACGTCTTAAAAACAAGGAGCCAGACCCGGGGATGCGCTGTCACCCCCCGGGGGGGCACATCAGCCCCAAATCCTGGCTCTGTGTGGAATTGCTCCAGGGAGGATGCGCCCAGTGGGACGTCGGGTCCCACCCCGTCGCCTTCCCAGCCGTGTCCCGCTGGCGGGGAGGGTTTAATTGCCTTTCTCTGGGTTCTTATTCCCTTATTATCGCGGCAGCATCCTTCAGCTTGCGATGTCCCGCAGCAAGGAGCCCATGGCTCATCCCTCCTCCTCTCCCCTTGCAGCCGCCCATCTGCTCGCTGCGTTTCTGTATTTTATCCTGTGGAAAAAAGTCATTTTTCTTATTAAGTTTTCTACCCTTGCAGGCTTTCCTAGACCTCTAGCACATCCGCCCGAGCTGCCTCTTTCCCCATCCCTTGTGGGGGAACCACCCCATCCTTCAGCATCACCAGAAACCTGCTCCCGCTATCAGAAATAATTGTGATTTTTGCATTAAAAAATAATGAAGCATGAAGAGGACCAGTGGGGCGGTCAGTCTGTCCTTCCTCACCCGTGCAGCATCCACTGGCTCCGGCAAACGCATGGTCCCACATATCAGGGTGTTAGTGGGGGGAACATTTTAATGGAGCAACCTAAATAAATAAAATAAAGCAAAATCTCGAATATTAAACGTTGGGCCCTCTGGGACTGTTTGGACTCTATTAAAAACCACTGCACATTCCTCCAGTGACTCAGAGGGTTTATGTGCTAAAGACGACAGTGATGTAGCAGTTTTTCTTTCACAAAGCACCAAACGCTGGGGTTCGGGGGTTATATTTTTTGGCGCATCATGGTTTAGCGGGTACCAGCCCAGGCTCTTTACTGGGAGGATGCTGGGAATGATGGGGTGAACTGAGGGTGCAAGGGCTGATGGAGAAATGTAGTTACTGCTGAGCAAAGAAATCCCTTATTGTTATTTTTTCACTATCAATTGCTGAACCTGTTTCATTAAACTTCAAGGTGTTTTCTCCGGTGTGAGCCCGGCCGGAGCATTTGGGGCTGCGCAAGGATGGATGCTCCGGGCTTCAGATCCATCCTCCGCACTCGGGTGGGATCATTGGCCCCTCAAAACCCAAATCCTGCCCCAAAACCACCCCCCCAGCACATCTCTTCGTTGGTTATCGGCTCTATCGCAGCGCCTATAGACATCACGGTGTTTATAAGCGATGGAGATCTCATAGGGAAGCTGATTGCTAATTATCTCCCCTCCTGGGGACAGCTGCCAAATGTCACCCATCAACAGCCAAAGGGGGGGACACGGGGGGCCCGGGTACCAGCGGGGACAAAGCTGCATCCTCATCCCATGTCTGGCAGAGGACGTGAGGATACAAAACAAAAAGCGAGAAAAAGCTCCAATTAGGGTGAAAACTCATTTGCCAGCCCCGCAGCAGCACGGGGGGGGTCGGAGGTGGCTGCGGGGACCTTCCAACCACCTGATGGATGTCGAGGGGGGGGACACGGCTGCTTTTCTCCCCCAAAATAGCCGCCGGTGGGAAATGAGTCACTGGTTTCAATCTGGTTTCTCACCAGCCACCATCCATCAGACGGGGCTGAGTCGAGCAGATTTTTTTCCCCCGGGGAAGATGTTTGTTTGCTTTATTTTTATGGGAAGGAAGAGATGGAGGGGGGGTTGCTGTGGCCCTAAAGCGAGAAGCGAGGAGATGGTTTGAACATCATCCTTCCCATCTTTCAAGTGCTGGCCCCAGGGGTTGGACACAAATATGACAACCATGGGGATAACAGCATCGTTGCTCTTGGATGCTTTGGGGGGCAGAATCTAGACCGGTAAATTTTGTATATGTCTATGGACATGACCACCCTTAAAATGTTTATTCTTAAAATCTTTCCTCTACAAAGCTTGTTTTCTGCCTTAAAGTGGGTTTTTTTGAGATTTGCCTAAAGTCAAGAGCTTTTCCCCCCAAAAAAATCAGGCCATGGTGCTAATAAGGTGATTTTCCCACACTGGGATCAAGCCCATCTCCAAATGAACCCGCTCTTGGAGGGGACATACAAGGGATGATATACTATATGTCGGAGCAAATTTGGGATCAAATCTACCATTTCCCCCTCCATTTGAACAAAAAAACTGTTCCACAACCTTTTATAACAGCTCGGTCAACATCCCATCCCAGCATCCCTGTGGCCTCCCAGTCCCCATGTGGCTCCTGAGAGCCAAGCATCCCATGGGACACTCCAGATGTGGCTCCACAGGTGATGAATTGAGAAGGGTTACGGCTTCAGGCATTCAGAGACCTTCTTGACGACCTTAATTCATCAGTGAAGAGGTAATTTGTGAAAGGACGGGTGTTCTTCGGCAACGTCTCCTCGCTCCCCGCTCCAGCACTAATAAGCAGCTGCAGAAGGGTTTGAGCGACAGCTAAATGAGCACAATTGGGCTTTCAATAAAACTGCAATAATGTCTAACTAGATGACACAAATACTTGGCAGGGCCCCGTCAAGCCCCCATCGCTTGTGTTGCTGACAATATCTCCTGTTGGTTTTATTTCTTGAGGAACCTATTGATGGCTCTGCTTGGAGAAGACTGCAAACCATTGTCCAGCCGTTCTCTGCTTCATGGGGTCACATCAAGGTGGGTACGTGGTGATGGTGGTGGCAGCTGCCACTTGCGTGTCCCATGGGGCAACAGAGCTGGGGAAGGCAGAGCTTTGGGGATGTTTTGGGGATGATGTGTCCCAGTATGGGGTAACCAAGGGGATGGTTTGCGTTGCTGGCACAAAGAGTTTTTGGGGCAAAAATCACCTTGAATGGCAAATTTGGAGATGTTGGAAGAAAAGTTATCACCCATGTTTGTTGTTTGTATAGAGGTGATGCGACAGAACCCCCAAAACCAGCACTGGAGGAAGGGTGGGAGGTCCAGGTCCATCTGCAAGGAAAGTAGGGGCTGGTGGAGGCTTTCTGATATGGTCAGGGCAGTTTGGTACCACAAATCAGTCCAAAAACCACCAGGTTGGATGTTCTCCATCACCTTGCTGTGGGCCAGAGGGGATCTCTGAGTGCTGCCCCATCCCCACTGGGACTGGTTCAGGGATGGAGGTGGAGATGGAGATGGAGATGGAGATGGAGATGGAGATGGAGATGGAGATGAAGATGGAGGTGGAGATGGAGGTGGAGGTGGAGATGGAGATGGAGGGAGAGATGGAGATGGACATGGACATGGACATGGACATGGAGGTAGAGATGGAGATGGAGGTGGAGATGGAGATAAAGATGAATATGAAGATGGAGATGAGATGGAGATGGCTACATCCTGTAATTCCAAGGTTCACTCCCTTATTATTTTTAGTAAAGGTCCTCCTGGCCCTTTTTGTGTCTCCGGTACCTTTCATCCCCCTTTGGTCAGAAAGTCCCGGGAAGGTGGGATGGGACCTCTGGAGGACTCTGGTCCCAACCCTGCTCAAATCAGGGCCAGTCTCAAAGCTGCTCAGTGCCCGTCCAGACATGGTTCCAGCATCTCGAAGGATGAAACCCTGAGGTTGTGCAGAGTGGAGCAGCCACGTCTTTTGGGCGTTGGGGGCAAAATCTTCCTTTCCCAATGCAAAGTGGCAATTCCGTGTCCAAATTGCCCCTTCCCATCACAGGGATGAAGGGCACCAGGCAGGAATTATGATCTTCTCAGATGCTGCCTCAAGCTTAATTGCTATAGTCCTTCCATTGCAGGAACAAATATCACCTTCCCTTCTTTCCTGCTTGATGCAAAGTGCAGGAAGGGATTGCTCTCCCGTCCCTTTCATGGTTTTTCCCCTTAACATTTCTCCCAAATCCTTCAACTCCTCCATTCTTGACCTCATACTCAACCAGGACCTGCTGGAGACCCAGAGGCCACTATCGCCCATGTTATGGTAGAAACCAGGCAGGGGGTTATGTGCTGCTTGGCCAATAGAATCATAGTATCATTTTGGTTGGAAAAGCCCCTCAAGATCATCAAGTCCAACCATAACCCACCCTCGGCACTGGCCCATGTCCTGAGAACCTCATGTCCATCTGTCCAACTCTCCAGGGCTGGTGACTCCAGCACTGCCCTGGGCAGCCTGTTCCAATGCCCCACAGCCCTTTGGGGAAGAAATTGTTCCGCACATCCAACCTCAACATCCCCTGGGCAACTTGAGGCCGTTTCCTCTGCTCCTGGCGCTTGTTCCTGGGGAGCAGAGACCTGATACTTGAGCCCCAAGTGCTTCTTCCATCAGCTGATCCGCTACACTGAATGAGATCATGTCTTTTGAGACTTTTTTTCCCCAAAAACCTCTTGCCTTAAAAATGTTCCTGCAGCACTGGAGCGAGCGACACCTCCCCAGTTAGAGCTGGGCAGTGGGGAAGCCACCCTGTGGAGAAGAGACCAACACCCTCCATGAAGAGCTGCATCCACACAGGAGGATGGTTTCTGCCCCCTCAGCCCCATTTCTGAGTTCTTCCAGCTCATTAAAGTGCTGGAAAACTGAGTAAAAAGCAGTTTATTTCCCCACCCCCAATGCGTTGAATCATGTCCAGCCCATTTACAATATCACCCTCAGCACCTATCAGTGATGGAGTCAGAGGGTGCCCCACGATGCCCCTCATCCCCAAGGCTTGGCAAAGAGCTGCTTTCCCTCCCACAACATTTAAACTTGGGGTTTGCTCAAATTAGAGTGGTGGTGCTCTGCATGCAGACATGGTGTGCCAGCCCTGAGCTACTTGTGGGGGTGCAGAAAGGGCTTGAGCCTTCATCATGCTCATCCTCATGGGCAGAGCTCAAACCTCCCATCATTGCTGGTGAATGGCAGAGAGTGTTGGGGTGTTCAGCTGGAGAAGAGAAGCTCTGGGGAGACCTTATTGTGGCCTTTACAGACTTAAAAGAGGCTGATAAGAAAGATGGGGACAGACTTTTGAGAAGCGCCTGTTGCAATAGGACAAGGGGTGACGGTTTTAAACTAAAGGAGGGAGATTCAGGCTGGACATGATGCAGAAATTGTTTGTGCTGAGGGTGGTGAGAACCTGTCCCAGGTTGGCCAGAGAGGTGGTGGATGAACCATCCCTGGAGACATCCCAGGCCAGGCTGGACGGGGCTCTGAGCAACCTGAGCTGGTTGCAGAGTGGTTGGACTAGGTGACCTTTGAAGGTCCCTCCCCACCCAAACCACTCTGTGATTCTGTGATTCCAAATCAGCAGCACCAGTCTGTACCTCACCATTGGCATTTATCAACCCCAAATCGGGGACAATGAAATGCTTTAAACTGCTGCTTCATCTTCTTAAAGCATTCCATGGCAGCTGCCCATGAGCAGGATGCAGCCCTGAGTGCCTGATTTTTGAAAATACGCAAATCCTGGGGTCAGTTTTGGGCCCCTCATGTTTAAAAAGGCCTTGAGGTGCTGGAGCGAGTGGAGAGAAGGGAACGGAGCTGGTGAGGGGCTGGAGCACAAGTGTGATGGAGCGGCTGAGGGACCTGGGGGTTCAGCTGGAGAACAGGAGCTGAGGGGAGACCTTCTGATCTCTGAACTGCCTGAAAGGAGCTTGGAGCCAGGGGGGTCGGGCAGCATCCTTGGGCTGTGTCACACAGCTTAGGGTATGTCCTCACCCCCTCCAGCTGCGACTTTCCACAAGACCAGAGGAACAACACAACTTCCCAGCTCCCGAGTCTTCCAGCTCCTGCGTCCTCCAGGCGGCTTTGGAGTCCTCTCCATGTTTCCCTTGTGCCAGATCCCATCTGCTTTATGTTTTCTCCCTGAAAAGGATCGTTGCTTTTTCGCTGCTAATTGCCTGTCGCTCCGAATCCTCCCGCTCCGCCTCGCCAGGGATGCTCTTCCCCCTGCCAAGCCAGGGAGGAGAGCGCTTGGGCAAACCCAACTTTGAACCAGAAACGCCCAAAAAACCTTTAAAAAAGAAAAAAAATCATCTGTATTTTCCAATGTTACACAGGGTGAACATTCCCCAGATCCCAAACCAAATCCCTCCCCAGTAGCACTGATGGAGATTTAGGTGCTGGTACCCACATGGATCTGGAAAAACCTGGAAATGCTGCAAAACTGAGTATTTCTCCTGCCTAGCGTGCTGCCTTTGGGCACTTCGGCTGTCAGTCACCCCCCCACACCCCTCCGTTAATTAGCGAGACCATAAACGACGTCACCCCGATGTCATTTGCTGCCTCTTGCTCCTGCCAGCTCAACAACATCATCATCATCGGCTTGAACAAGGGGCCGTGGAGGCAATTCCCTTTGGCCAGGTTAGGGGAGAAAAGGCTCCGTCACCTCAATAAACACCAAGAAACTGAGATTTTGGGGGCTATGCATTGAACAAAAGCCCCAAAAGCTTGTAAAATTACCCCAGGAGAGAACAAAAGAAACAAGAAGCCTTCCCGCTCCCGCTCGGCTTTGCATAAGAGCTGGGGAATATGTCCTTAATGAAAAAATGAGTGGTTAAGGAAAAATTGAAGCTATATATATATATATAATACACTAAAAAATAATAGTATAGGATATATTGGAAAAAATCAGCATCCCTATCTCCAGCGCTTGCCTGGGAGCATGATGGGGAGCTGCTTTACCCCATAGGTCCTACATGATATTGCTCACCAGCCCCATTTTCCCCTAAAACACCCCAAATGCAGGCTCATACCTTGCCCCCAGCACCAGGCGTGTCGCCTCCATCCACTCCTACGACGCTGTTTCACTTCTTGGCATTTCGATCCATTTCTAGATTTTTATTTTACGCCTGCTCAAGCGCCGACACATCCCAATTCTTACCCGGGGGCATTCAACTCAATGATTTAAGAGCTGTAGCCGAACCAAAAAGCGGGCCAAGGCGTTTCGCTCGGATCTCCAGCCCTTCCTGGGGAGTCGTTACAAGAAATTACCAAGATAGGATCACAGCGCCGCGGCAGATTTGATTTTGTAATTGCCGAGGTGGGGCAGGGTGGGATGCTCGGGGGATTCTGGCTCCGTACCAGTGCAAACGGGATGAACGTTATGGCTCTGGGTCACTTAAACAAGGAGAAAAATGGGGTGATGCTGCTTAGCAGAGGAAACTATTGAAGGTTGGGATCAGTTTGGCCTTTCCAAATCAAAGGCAACGTCTCTCCCCGGTGCCGGAGCGGCCAAATCCGCCCCCACGAGGTGCCGGCATGTGGCTGCGTCTGCCTCGCCGGGCGTTTCCATCATCTGTGAAATGTAAAGTTGGGGTTTTTGTGCTCCCCCTGCCCGCCCGGCATCATCCACTGAGCCTGAAATCCATTATTCCCACCCGCACGCCTGCCATCGGTGCGCGACACGCTCGGTGGTTGCGTGGCAGTGCCGCAGCTGTGCCGGAGCGTGTTGGTAATGGGGGTCGGGGACCCCCCCCTTTCACCTCCTTCTGGGGTCTAAAGGGGGAAAAAGAGGCCCCCGGAAAGGGCTGAGGGGTGATTTTTGGGCTGACCCAGCTGCTGGTACCTTCAGGTCCTTGTACCCCCCAAATCTGGGCTGGGGCACATCGTCACACCCCCCCCCCCCCACAATCTCCATCCCAACCCCACCATCCCCAAGACACAGGGTGCCACCTTTGGATAACCACAAGGCCAACATCCCTCACCTCTTTCGTGGGCTGCCCCTCGGATTTGGGGAGGAGGAGGAGGGAGGGATGAAGGATGCGGGAAGGGATGCACATCCCTGGTCCCCAGCTAGCGCATCCCTCCGCCGGCAGCCCCCGGGGGTGGGCTCAGCGACGCACGTGTGCGGGGAGGGAGGTGTGGGGACGCGTGTGTACACCGTCTATATATACCACCGTGGCACAGGCGCCGGCGGAGTCACAGATCAGAGGAGCCGGCAGCCGACAGCACACCCGCAGGTAGGAAAATCCGCTTTAATTTTCCATCCTAGGGGGGCTCAGTTTGGTTCTGTTTTAACCCAAGGATGGTCCGTCCGGCTCCGATTCATGGATAGATCTTCCCCTCCCTGCTAAGGGTTAAATGAAATATCTTCCTGGAGGGAAAAAAAACATCTTTATCCCAAGAGAGGAAAAGTTTCTGCTTCACCATCCAGCCCCCAAAATCAAGCGGAGCGGAGCAGGAGGGACGCAACAGGAGTCGGTGCGGGACGCCTGCCCGAAACCACGGGAAACCCACAGGGTGATGGTGGGTTCCTCCGGGACGAGCGGCATTTTTTAGGGGATTTATTTGGTGACCCGCCACACCACAACTTACCTCATTCAGTATTCCTGCCCTTTCTTCTTGTAGCCAGGACTTCACCAGGGTCACTGCAAGATGCTCCTGCCTTGCGAGCCATCCCTTTTATTCCTCAAAAAAACCCCACAAAAAGGAGGAAAATGATGTGATTTTTGTTGCTTTGATTTTTTTTAGTCCCTTCCAAATAGCAGGAATGAATGGCTGAGCTATGGGGACACAGAGGGAAATGTTCTTCCCGAGCTTTTTTACCTCTAAACAGCCTTTTCTCAGCCTCTCCAGCCCACATCTGTGTTTACAGTCGCGCTGCAGCGTCTAATTTCGGCCAATTATGGCCAATTACCTGATTGAGGGGGACCGACAAAAGGAAACGCTTATTTTTCTAGTGAGTGCCAGGCATCTGTAGCCAAACCACCCCCCCCAAAATCCCTCAGATTCTCCCCAAAATCCCCCCCAAAAGCTGCCAGCACAAAGCCGTGCGGCATCGCAGGGGTTTGGGGGAGCCGGTGGGAGACACTCTTAGACAATATTGCGTTTTTTCGACTGGAAAGAAAAGCTTTGACTCCTTCAACTCTGGGTCCAGATCGTGCCCGGTTGCATCTCTGGATCAGGCCTTGGCTTATGGGTAGCGGGGGGGGGAAATTAGCAGGGAAAAGCAATATTAATTTGGGCTGGTTGTGCTCTGGGGGTGGGAAGTGAGATGCTCTGAAATGTGCGCCCCGCATTGATCCTGACCTGGGAAAAAGCGAGAGCATCGCTGGATTTAAACCCCAGTGAAGGTTTTTGGGGATGGACGGTGATCCCGCTGCTGGGATAATTCCCAATGTGTCCCAGTTCGCATCTCCCATAGGGAAAAGGGGATGGAGCATCCCCGGGGAGAGGCAGGGAGCATCTCCCCAGCCCAAATTGCCTCAAATCAAGCGAATAAAAACCCATCTCGGCAAGCACCTGCTTCCCTTTTCACCTCTTCTCTTCTCCATCCTTCCCCCCCTCCAAATCATCCCTTTTGTATGGCTGCATCTCCCACATCATCCCACCCAGAGCGATAAATACAAAGCCGCTTGTCCTGACAGATAACCAGACCCAACGTTATCTGAATCGCAGGCTGGATTTCTAGAAAAACCTCTTCTTATTTTTCTTACCCCCTCCCGAATATTAATAAGGATCATTCAACTGGATTGTAAACTCCAAATGACGCGCCCGTGGGGCAGTGGGAGGGGGTCCCGAAGCTATTTTATGGGATGGAGTGGTTGTATCCTCATACCCCCGGCATGGAAGGGGAGGAAGAGGAAGGTTTGTGCCCAGGAGCAGCCCCATTGTTAAGGAGCCGTGGGGGTGGCTGTGGTGTGACACCGGTGTGTCGCGTCCTTTGCTGGGGTAGGTGGCATCTGTGGGTGCGAGGGCAGTGGGACAGGATGGTGCAACCCTTGGGAAATAGGGTCCAGGTTGGATTTTCTTGGGGGGAAAAATGGAGAAAAATACCAAAAAAGTGGGGGAAAAAAAGAGGAAAAAAAAAAGGGGTGAAAAATGGGAAAAATTGAAAAAATAGGGAAAAATTGAAAAAATAGGGAAAATAGGGAAAAACTGGGGAAAAAAGACATCCCTCTCTTTCTTGAGGGTCTGTGGCTGCAAAACTCAGAACGGGGCTTCATGCCGTCACCACCCCCAACCCTGCCGTCCCCCTCACCCCAAACACCCAAGGGCAGAAACAAGAAAAACGTGCCCTTTGAAAGGCTGATTTAATATTTGGGGGAGCAAAGCGGGGGTTGTTTCCCTCCTTGCCACCCCTGCCCCGGCTGGTGATGCTGCCAGGGTACCGCATCCTGCCCGATAGCATCTTTCAATTAACCGGGAAGAAAAGCCGAGCCGTAATCTCGCAGCCTCCTCTGCAACCAGATGTGACCTGCTTTTCCCAGGACTTGGTGGCTCTTGGGGACACGGGGGCAGTGCTGGGGGGTGGGTTGCAGCCCCCTCTTTGGCTCCGCTGAACCCTGTTTTGGGGCTCAGTGATTTTTTGGGGGGTTTGCCCTCTCCTGGGAGCTTTCTGCCAAGCCTCTGACTCACACCGCCAACCAGTTTTAATGAGACTTGACGAAGATTAAGCCTTAATTCCTGCCCCTTATCAGCTTCCCCTGGTCCCCTCCAGCAAATGACAACTGGGAGCTGCCAGGGGCTGTGTCACTGCCCGGCTGGTGGGGACAAAAGGTGACCGTGACACCGTGCAGGGACCCCAGTGGATGCTCTGCCTTTGTGGCAAAGTGTGGGGGTGTCCCCTCATCTCGATGGGGTGTGAATAAATGGGGACCCCCTGGCCAGGTGCTCAAGCGCCCCCCCAAGCAGCCTGAAATGCTGCTGGAGTGACACATGGGTTGTAAAGCCACCGCCACCGAGGTCTTCCGCATCTCTGACATCCCGGTACGGGTGTTTCTGGGTGTTGCTCCGGTATGGAGGGACCCCAGTGCCATCAAGGGTGGCACCAACCTTCACGTCTCCATCCTGTTCCTCTCTGTCACCTCCACCTCCTCCCCTTGTGTCACTGTGCAGCCCCAGGACCTGCTCCCCAGGACCACAGGGATCTCACATCCCTTTTCCTGATGGGATGAGGGCGAGGGGAGGGTCAGGAGGACCAGCCCTCCTGTTTGCGGATGGCTGGGGGGATGCGTGGGGCTAAACAGCCTGGAATTGGGGGGAAAGCGCACAGCCTTGGTCATGTCACTTAATCACTGCCTGTCACTGGTGTTGGCAAAGCTGGACAGGACACGGGGTTCTTTGGCTTTGCTGCTCCACACCGGGTGGGCTCAGATCCCGGCGATCCCTCCCAGCAGCGATGGCTGAACCCTCCCAAGATACAGACAGGGGCGGCAGCACCCCAGAAATGGCCGGGAGGGGAAACCGGAGCAGAACAACCTCTCTCAGCTCCGGTGATGCTGGGATAAGGAGTGTCCTGTTCAGGGGACAGCTGGGGACGTGCTGCCCCACCACGTCCACCTGCTAAAATAAGCCCCGTCTGGGACTTGTGCCATGAGATAGCCTGGAAAAAATTAAGCCGGGACACACCGGATCCGTTTTGGGGATGAGGAGGCAGTCGGGCTCCTTTCCCAAAAGGATAATTTTGGCAGGGGGACCAGGTGGTGAGGGAGGACGGGCTGAGAACGGCCATACTTCGGCGCAGGTGCGGGGCTCGGCGGTGCCGGTGCCGTCCTGGTTTGACGGGTTTTCCTCTCTCCGGTGCCGCAGCCGCTGCCGGTGCCAGTGTCACCATGAGGACCGTGCTCTGGGACCTGCTGCTGCTCTGCCTCTTCGCCCGGGCGCGGGGCGACTGCCGGGGGGACTGTCTGCACTGCGACCGTCAGCTCTACCGGGACAGCTTCGACGTCCTCGTAAGTCCCCTGGGGGTGGCACCCATGGGTGCTGTGCCAGCTGCACCCCTGTGCTGGGTGGGCACCTTGTGCCAGGGTTTGGGGCTTTGGAGGGGGGTTTGGCTACCGGTTGGTGTCAAATCTCAAGGGGATGGTGCCACCTGCTGTCACTGTCCCTCCTCCTTGGGCACCCCCCAAGGGACACCAAGATGGTCCTGAGGGAGGATGCAGAGCCCAGATCAGCTGCTGGGAGTGATGGGGACAACGCTGTGGTGGCCCAAAGAGGGTCTCAAGACCCCCAGCATCCCCAGCTCCCATACCCCCATGGCTTGTGGCATCACTGTCCCCACCTATGCCAACCCCAGACCCCCCAGATCACCACCCCATCCTCCAAGAAGACACCAAAATCCCCCCGGAACCCCATCAGGATGGGACCAGCTTTGCAGATGCCCAGTGAGCTGCAGTGTTTCAGGGGATCGGGCACCCCACAGACCCTCTACCTTCTTCCCTTCGATGCTGGATGGAAAGAGCCATTAAATGACATTTTTGGGTTTCTTTTCCAGTCCCTAATCCTTTCTTTTCCCCTCCACCGAGCCATGGCCGTGCCCTGCCTGGCAGCATTTCTTTCCCTCCTGTTCCCCCTCTGCCCTCGAGGGATTATCCATCACCCGCTCGCTAATTTATTAACAATGATAAATCACAGCAGGTTGGGGCGTCTACCCAAAAGGACGTGGCATGTCAGGAAGCCCCCAGGGCTGGAAACGTCCCCCCAAAACCAGGTGGGATCAGTGACTTCCAGGGCTTCGTGGAGATGCTGGAGCCACCCCAGTGCCACCCCCTTGCTGGCAAAGCCTTCTGCAACCACACGTCACTGCCACCAAGTTTTGGGGCGCGATTGCCCTGTTTACGCCCCAAAATGTTGGTTTGTAATCTGAAGGCACCAGTGTCTCTGCAGGGACAACCCCCTCCTGCCTAGTCCTGCTTCTGGAGTTGCATCTGGACTCGATGATCTTGAGGATCTCTTCCAACCAAGATGACCCGATGATTCTGTGATTTTGCTCTGTCTCTCCTGGCCAGCAAGATGGAGATGGGATGGTTGGTGGCTCCTGGGTCCCATGCAAGGTTGTATCTCAAAGCAAGAGTGGTTTGAAGCAGGCGCAGAGGAACCCGGGGTCTTTGGAGGCTTGGTTTCAGCTGGAAAAAGCGGCATGGTGGGATTTAATACAGTCTTCCACCATTTCCAAAGCAACGGCCAAGGGAGTCCCACCAGCACCGTGGCTGATCCATCCTTCAGAAGTAGAAACAGGAGATCCCTCTGAAGTCACAGGTGTATTAGCACCATCATCACAGCTTCCAGGGCAGGACAGGAAGCAGCTGATGGAGCTGGTCTTGAAGATGTGGATGCATCACCTATGTCCTGCTCCTCAGAGTCACCTAGGGATGGTGCAAAGCCATGGTGGCACCAACAATGCCAAATGAAGATTGGAAGGAGCCACCCCAGGTAGTTTTGGTGCTGGAGGTGGTGGACCGTTGGATGGTATTTCCTGAGGACTCCCAAAACACTGTGAGCAGAAGCTATTTCCATGTGAATTAAGACCACAGCATGACGGCTGAGGACCCTGGGATGTTTATGGTGCTGCCTTGTGGATGAGCAATAGGACCATGGATGGTCTTCCAGTTGATGCCTCGGGTAATGCCTTTTGAAGCCTATTAGCTGGTGCTCATTGGAGCTGTTACCTACACAGGATCCACCACCTTTCATCTCAAACGCAGGGCACCGTCAGGACACTGTCCATCAGCTGTAGACCTTGGAGATCCCAGGAGAGAATCTTGGCTCAGCACAGGGTGCCCTTGGTGTCTCCACAAGGACCGTTGTAGGTGTCCCAGCTTGCAAGGTCCTCATCACCACCTCACTTTGGGACAGCTATTTTTCTTTCGTCTTTGTGTCTGAAGAACCTGGATGCCCTCAGGGATGGCAACAGCCACGTGCTTGAGCTTCAGCCCTGAGACACCACGTTGGGATTTGTAGCACCTCTCACCTGGTGAAGTTAATGAACCCATGGTGAAGAGGGTCTTTGCAAGGGTTTTGGTCTTTGCAAGGGTTTTGGTCTTGCAGGTAGTTTGTAGCAAGGAGACACGCCAAAGTGCTTCATCATGGCATCCTCCAGTTGGCGTTAAGCATTTAGAAGAGCCCACCATGAAGCTCATGCTGGGATGGAGACACTTCAATGGAAGGGAGGACAACCCTTCCCTCCTGGGCCCTCCAGCCCTGGTTTCTTTGGGTATTTAGTTTGGTTCTTCTACGATTGTCTCCTGGATGGTTTCCCCTGGGTGCTGGTTTTGGTGGTACTGGAACAGGCTGCCCATTTGGGGCTATCACCCAACAGTGGTGCCGGGTCTATGTCCTGCCTTGGTGGATGAGGCGTCTTGGAAAGAGATGAGCCACAAAAATGGTAGGATGTACCCATGGGTGCTGAGGAAGCCCAATGGGAGCTCTTGATGAGGCTGCTCTTGATGGCCTTTGAAGGAACATGGAGAAGGAGGCGGGTTCCTGGGGTCTGGGAGGAGGCAGATGTCACACCTGACTTTGCGGAAGGCATGGAGGAGGATCTGGGAAGCCATGAGCTGGTGGCCATGAGATGGTGGAGCACATCATCCTGCAGACATGCAAAGGACAAGAAGGTCACCAGGAGCAGCCAGCATGGATTGATGAAGGGGAAATCATGCTCGACCAACCTGATCGCTTTCTGCATGGAGACAACCAGCTTGTCTTGACTTTCATCAGGCTTTGACGTTGTCTCCCGCGACATCCTCATGGACCAGCTGCTGAAGCACAGGGTAGATAAACAGGCAGTGACGTGGATTGAACCCGGGGGAGCTTGACATCTTCATTAACGACCGGAACGATGTGGCAGACGCACCCTCAGCAGTTGTCAGAAAATGCAGAGTTCGGAGGGGTGGATGGTCGACCGCAGGGTTGTGCTGCCATCCAGAGGAGCCTCGCCGAGCTGGAGACATGGGTGGGTAGGAACCTCCTGAAGTTCAACGAGGAGAAGAGCTAAGTCCTGCCCAGGGGAGGAACAACCCCAGGCACCAGCACATGCCGTGGGTCCCTTCCCACCGCCACTGTCCTGCCACTTAGTGATTTTTTGGGCTCATGCCCAGCTGAAGGACCCAGCAGTGCAGAGCATGGGGCAGTGGGACCAGAGTATGGACATCAACAGGAGAAGTGCAGAGCATGTCCAGCATGGAGCAGAGCCTGTCCAGGCATGGTCGGGAGAGGGATGCTGAGCAGCTGCCATAGGTCCCCAGCATCTCCACTTCTGGGAGCCCATAAAGGAGCTTTGGGATGGGACACCTCACCAAATGAGGCCAGGCAATGCCGGAACCTTTCCACGGGTGTCTTCCAACATGCTGCATCACTGGACAGGCTAGATGTGGGGGCATTTGGGGTACGCTGGAACAGGCTGCCCAGGGCAGTGGTGGAGTCCCCATGCCTGGAGGGGTTGAACAGACGTGGACATGAGGTTCTCAGGGACATGAGTTATGGCCAGGGTTGGGTCAATGGATTCCATGATCTTGAGGGTCTCTTCCAACCAAAATAATTCTATGATTTGATGATTCAATTACTTGATGATTCTACACCACGCCGTGCTTCCCAGTGTCCCAAAGTCCTGGTGGGACCCAAACCCACCTGACACCCATCCACATGTCTCCTGTGGTCTTGGTGGGACCCAAACCCACCTGAAACCCATCCCTCTGTGTCCCACAGTTCTGGTGGGACCCAAACCCACCTGACACCCATCCCCATGTCTCCCACAGTCCTGCTGGGACCCAAACCCACCTGACACCCATCCCTCTGTGTCCCACAGTCCTGGTGGGACTCAAACCCACCTGACACCCATCCCCATGTCTCCCATAGTCCTGATGGGACCCAAACCCACTTGACAGCCATCTCCACATCTCCCACAGCCCTGGTGGGACTCAAACCCACTTGACAGCCATCCCTGTATCTCCCGCTGTCCCAGTAGGACCCAAACCCACCTGACACCCATCTCTCTGTGTCCCACAGCCCTGATGGGACCCAAACTCACTTGATACCCATCTCCATGTCACCCACAGTCCTGGTGGGACTCAAACCCACCTGACACCCATTTCCATGTCTCCTGTGGTCTTGGCGGGACCCAAACCCACCTGACACCCATCTCCATGTCTCCCACAGTCCTGGTGGGACTCAAACCCACCTGACACCCATCCCCGTGTCTCCCACCCAGGTCTGCATCCTGGAGTGCGAAGGCGAAGCTGTGCCGCGGGCCACCTGGGAGCTCTGTGCCGCCGCCGCCGGCCGAGCCGCCCCGCGTCCCCGTGACCTCCAGGACGCTCCCTGGCGCGGCGCGGTGCCGGCAGTGCCACCGGCAAACCCGTTCCAGGTAAGCGAGCTGCTGCAGCGCCGGGAAACCGAAGACGACGAAGGCGTCGAGGTGGCGCCGGGCGCTTTCCCGCAGCCGCCCGAGGACATTTCCCGACGATCCGGTTTCCCCCGGGGGACGCGCGGCTGGTGGCCGGCGCCGACGGCGAAAGGGGTGCAGAAGCGATACGGGGGTTTCATCGGGGTGCGCAAGTCGGCGAGGAAGTGGAACAACCAGAAGAGGTTTAGCGAGTTCCTGAAGCAGTACCTGGGCATGTCGCCGCGCTCCAGTGAGTACGAGGTTGCCGGCGGCGTCAGCGAGCACAACGAGATCTAACGGAGCCCCCGCCGCGCCGCCACGGCGAGGTCCGCCATGGCCAAAAAAGTCAACCCTCCTACCCCTCTACACCACATGTCCGTAGGTGCAAATTAAAAAACAAAAGGGGGCAAAATAATTTGGAAGATGTTGATTTGGAGAGCGGGGAGGGGTGGGCAGAGCGGCCGCCGCGGCATCCGGAGGGTGGTTGGGGAAAAGTCCTTTTGGTCGTCAGATTCCACCCCCCCGGCAGGGACGATGGGCGAAAGTTGGTTGCTTTGTGATTGGACACAAAATAGGTGTGAAGGATGGCTCAGCGCCCCCCCCCAAAAAAAGCAGATATTTAAAAATTATGAAAATTTTTAAAAGGTAATTTAAAAATTAAGGAATTTTCACAATTAAATCAGATTAAAGTAAAATTTTCCTTGTAGAAAACTCCTTCGTCCTAAATTGCTCCCGCTCCACCTCGCCAAATTCCGCAGTGGGTTATCCCCACGCTTCCACCCCACAGGACCGGTGTGTGTCCCCGGGATGCTCAGACCCCCATCCCACCCCCTCCAAATTTCTCATTTGGAAGAATTTACCTTTTCTTTTCCCCCTTTTTCTTGGTTCTTTTTCATTATTTTTCCCCCCCTTGGGTGGCATCTCCCTAAATCCAGGGATGTACCCCCAAGCCCCGGGAGGGAGCCCCTTGCTCCCTCCGCTTTCGGCTCAGCTGATTTATTTTCCCTTTTCTTTAATTCTCTTGATTTTTTCTTTTTCCTTATTTTTAATTTTTTATTATTTTTATTGTTATTTTCTCTATTATTTTATATTTATATTTTTATAGCGTTCCGGCACCGCATCCCAGCACCTTCCGCCAGGCACAGGCAAAATTAACCCTGCTCCTGCCCGCCTCCATCCTCTCTCTGACGGACCCCAAAGCGCTTCAGACTCACACGCGGTCAGAAACCACTTTGCTCTTCACTCACTTAAGCCAGACTTAACCCCGGGACCCGAGGAATCGCGGACGGCGACGGGGAGCGAGATGCCGCGGGGATGGGGGGGGACGGGACCGCGGGGGAGCGGGCGCAGATTTAAACGAAATAAGGCAAAACCCACCAAAACCCACCAAAAACAAGGGGGGATTTTCGCCAAAATAATCTGATTTTTTGGCTCAGCCGCTACGAACGAACCACCTTGAATCCGGCGGAAAATCGGCCTGGCGCCCAGAAACCACGTGGCAATGTGTCCTTAAACCGTAACAAAATGTTTATTTTTGATTTTTTCCCCTTTTATTTTAGTTTTACCCTTTTAAAAGCGTTTTCCTTGATGTTTTATAAAGCCTCTGGGGTTGACTTCTTTGCTCAGCAATACAAACCGCGCACGTTGTTTTCGTTGCGTCCCCCCCCTCATTCCCCAGCATGTGTCACGTCCCCAGCATGGGACGCGGGGGTTTAATTCTGTCCGTGTTGCTCCCATGAGAATAATCAGAACTGGTTGGTCCTCCTGGTTGAATTCGCTACCCAAAAAGAAATCAAGCACATTATGGGAGCGACTATCCCCAGGTCTCACCCGCAGCGCTGCCGTTCTTCACCCTTTGTAAAAATAATTAAAAATATAATAATATAACATAATCCCTCTGGAAAAAACAATTATCCCAAGATCTGGTTCTTTTTAATTGTTTCATACAAAGATTTCTCCATTAAACTTGTACATAGCAAAAGGATTAATAAATCAGTTTACTGTTTCTACGATATCATTGCGACTGGCGACCGTCACTTGGGTCAGCGCTTGGGGAGAAGGTCCCTGACCCCCCCAAAAAAGCCACCATGGGGGGGATCAAATCGCCCCACGCAGATGGGAAATAGTTTGGTTTTAGGGTGGAAAACAAGGCAAAATTTGGTAATTTGTATTATTTGAAGAGTGGGGGCTTTTGGGGTGGTAGAAATGCCCCCCTTGGGTGGAACTTGCAGAGCTGCTGGGGGTCTGTCCTGTTGCACGTGTGTCCCACAGCCAAAAATGGGATGGAATCAGGGTTATTTGGGGGAAAAACCAGCAAATTATAGGGTTTTTTGCACCAAAAAGCATCTTCTCAGCTCGAGTGCTCTGGGCCACAAGAATTTTCAGGATGCTGATAACCGCCCCCAGGTTTAGCACATTAATCCCTCCCAGCAGCTTCCAGGTTGAAAACTTGATGAAATGGGGATTTTTGGCGGGGGGGGAAGCAGCAAAATAAAGGAGCGACGGAGGGAGCGGCGGCGCAGGGCCGGGCGGACACTGCGACCTAGTGGTGCCACACATGGTTGTGCCAAGGAGAAATACCACGGGTCGCGAACGGCGGCTAAAAGGGTCCCCAGGGGACACCGGGGACACCGGGGGACACCCCCACAATTGGGTCTATAAGGACAAGGCGGAGGCTGTGAGCTACCAGGTAACTTTTCTTTTTATTTCTTATAAAATATATTTCATATTGCTGCTGTAAAAATTACATTTCACATTTTTTATTCTTTTAACTTTTTTTTTTTCCCCTCTTTTTCTTTGTTTTCTTATCAATAAAAATAATACTTGGAAGACAGCTGAGAAAAGCTCCAAAACGACAATATTCACTTGATCATCGGCCCCGCTCGGCCGGTGGCCCCATGGGGGCACGGCCACGGTGACAATGTCCCCAACCCCCCGGTGACAACTCAACGGGGGCACCGAGTGACAACCAGGGGTCACCCTGCGCTAAACCGACTCGCTTTGCCTTTCGGGGTCCCGGCTGGAGATGGGGGAGCAGTCCCTAATTAATGAGCGCCCAATTAAGAGGGTCCTATATACATACATGTACATGCGCCGGGGAGGATTTAGAGGTTGAGGCCAAAGTCTTTGTGAGATCAATGAGGCTCGAGTGTTGGAGGAGAAGTCCAATGGTCGGGAGGTGGCTGGAAGTGAGTTAAAAAGGAAGAGGAAAGGGAAATAATAGGGGGAAAAGATAAGTATATATATATAAAAATGTATCTCCAGCATGAAGCAACCTGATAGACACGGAGGAAGCCGTGCTGCTGGTTCTGCAACAACAGGAGGGGGGTTTTCTTCTTTCAAGCGTAAAATTGCTGAAATGGGCCCAAAGTAGGAGGAGAAAAGAAAAGAACAGGCCCTGAATTGATTTGTTCATTGAAAAAATAGAGATAAAGGAAAAGGGGAAAAAAGAGGAAAAGGGAAAAAGGAAAGGAAAGGGGGGGGGAAGAGAAGGAAAGGGGGGGGAAGAGAAGGAAAGGGGGGGGGAAGAGAAGGAAAGGGGGGGGGAAGAGAAGGAAAGGGGGGGGGAAGAGAAGGAAAGGGGGGGGAAGAGAAGGAAAGGGGGGGGGAAGAGAAGGAAAGGGGGGGGAAGAGAAGGAAAGGGGGGGGGAAGAGAAGGAAAGGGGGGGGGAAGAGAAGGAAAGGGGGGGGGAAGAGAAGGAAAGGGGGGGGGAAGAGAAGGAAAGGGGGGGGGAAGAGAAGGAAAGGGGGGGGGAAGAGAAGGAAAGGGGGGGGAAGAGAAGGAAAGGGGGGGGGAAGAGAAGGAAAGGGGGGGGGAAGAGAAGGAAATGAACCCCAAAATGAACCCCAATGGCTTCGTTTGACATTTCCTGAGTGATTTTGCTGGGAGCCGAGTCGTGTCCCACCAGCGCCTGGCACCGTTTTGGGGCAAAAAGGGCATCAAAAGCAATAAGTTCCATCTCCGGTCCTGCCTGGGGTTGAATCATGGGGAGAAAGGCACAAGGATTGAGGAAAAGAGTAAATTAACCCTTATTCTTTTTGCCTTCCATGCTCCGAGCACCGTTTTTAATAAATATTCGGAAAATTAAAATGTAGCTGTGTGGGATTCGCCGAAGCACCGGCTCATTTCTGGAAAGCACCGGCAACTCCGGCATTGCCGAAAAATGGGATCGCAGGGGGATAAATGAGCCAAGCTCTGTAACGTGATGCAGGTCGGACGCTGCAGCAGCAAAAACATGGGGGTTTTTAACCATTTTTTTAAAAATGACCTCTTTTTGAGTAGTGCAACAACCCCGCCACGCGATGAATTGTCACCAGTGCTTTGCAAAGCCATAAAACGCTCAACTTGGGAACCCGCAAAGAGTCTCCGAGGGGAAAAGGCTCTTCCCAACATTTTGCTCCTAAAACGGGGATAGGAGGATGGATCTCCAGGAGATAAACCTCTTTGTTTCCCCTGAATTTGAGCCATCCGGGGGTATCACACACGGTGCTTTTTTCTTACTTTCTAGTAGCCTAATTTTTGCATCCATCACTTGGATACCGGAGCAAACAGATCGCAGGACAATATATATGTACAAAATTACAAACAAACGACATAAAATTATACTCAAACGCATGGACAAGCACCAGTAATACAGATGAATGTCTCTCAACCTGCTTCGCCCAACCCCTTCGACAATGGGAGCAATATGGGACTCTCCCAAGCGCTTGAGTTGCTTTTAGGAGGGAAGTTGAGTCCTTATAAAACACCCCAGGCGCAGGGATCGCTTTGGGCTGAGCGGCTGTGATTATACGGACTATGATTATCGAAAACGCAGCGAAAAGTAGTAAAAAACACGGTCCAAACTGGGGAGAAAAGGCGACGGGGCAACGCGGGACATCGCGACATCACAAGCAATGCTGGTGTAGGTGTGATAGTCACAATAGTGAAACCAGGAGCAATTCGGGTCGGGTAAAGTATTTTAAAGGATGGAAGGTCAGAAAACTGATTCCCACCCAGCGTGATGGGATTTAAAAGCAAATTTAAAGTGTTTCGCTGAATTGTGGCCATGCGGTGATGCGTCCCAGCCCTCCCAGCGGCCTGTATGGGTGGAATCATTACATTGAAAGATAAAATTGCTCAGTCTGGTTTTGAAAGACACAGCGAGGGCCACAATGTAGCTTTTCATGGAGCTAAACCAACTTATGAAGCCTAAAATGAGAAGAACACTGAGTTTTGCCTTCATTCTCAGAGTCTTCCTGATTAATATGTTTGGGGTGGTTTTTTCCCCCCTCCAAAAATGAAGCGTGGGAACCAACCGGAGACAGGCGCAGGTTGGAGCTACCGGTGGGACACAACACGAGCAAAAGCTTCAACCACACAGGGAGAGAAACCTCCGGCTCCTGCTCCAAAAATGCTCCTGCCTTGCTTGCAGCAACCCAAGCGCATTTTCTATAAGCTATGATCATTACCGACCCCTTCTCTTAAAGGTCACCAGAGATTTGCACTTTTTAGGTAGTCAAAGGACATGAGAAGTGGCCTCAACGCTGCGACAGTTCGGGAGATTATTAGGGCTGAACTGGGAAATGCAGGAAGCTCTTTGGTCCCCAGATCACCCACAATCTCCCCCAAACCCTGAGGAACCGACTTCCCTCCCAGCCCAAAACTTATACCGTACAAAGGGAAATATTCTTCAGGTTAAAAAAAAAAAAGTTGGAAAAAGGATTTTCTTTAAAAAAACAAAAGAGCAAACCCAGCAGATGTACAATATACAGAAGGAGGAATTTACATGCAGCTCTGGAGGCGTCTTCTGGGGTGACAGGAGGTACCTCCAAGGTCCCTGGTTGCAGCACTGAGGGACTCGGGTGTCCCCGGGGGGAGCGGGGAGGGACGTGGCACCGCGGTGCCGCTCAGTCCAGGAATCGCTGGCAGGCTTTTTTCCACCGGCAGGCCGTGCACCACTGGTCCCGGTGCTCGATGCCATAAACCTTACGGCACTTTTTGGCTTCGCCGCGGACTTTTCTGCAAAAAGGGAAAAAAATCATGCTTACCCACTCGTTGGGGAATTTTGGTTGTGTATCTAAGGGTAGTGACGTGTGAGCTTTGCTCTGCTGAGTCTCAGTAGAGATCACAGAATCCCAGGATGTCAGGGGTTGAAAGGGCCCTGGAAAGCTCATCCAGTGCAATCCCCCCATGGAGCAGGAACACCCAGATGAGGTTACACAGGAAGGTGTCCAGGCGGGTTGGAATGTCTGCACAGAAGGAGACTCCACAACCTCCCTGGGCAGCCTGGGCCAGGCTCTGCCACCCTCACCCCCAACAAGTTGCTTCTCAGATTCAAGTGGAACCTCCTGTGCTCCAGTTTGCACCCATTGCCCCTTGTCCTGTCACTGGTTGTCACCAGAAGAGCCTGGCTCCATCCTCCTGACACTCCCCCTTTCCATATTGATCCCCAGGAATGAGTCCCCCCTCAGTCTCCTCTTGTCCAGCTCCAGAGCCCCAGCTCCCTCAGCCTTTCCTCACACAGGAGATGCTCCACTCCCTTCAGCATCTTGGTGGCTGCGCTGGACTCTCTGCAGCAGTTCCCTGTCCTGCTGGAACTGAGGGGCCACAGCTGGACACAAGATTCCAGGTGTGGTCTCCCCAGGGCAGAGCAGAGGGGCAGGAGAACCTCTCTGACCTACTGACCACCCCCTTCTAACCCACCCCAGGTACCATTGGCTTCCTGGCCACAAGGGCCCAGTGCTGGCTCATGGTCACCCTGCTGTCCCCAGGACCCCCAGGTCCCTTTCCCCTACACTGCTCTCCAACAGGTCATTCCCCAACTTACACTGGAACCTGGGGTTGTTCCTGCCCAGATTCAAGACTCTACACTTGCCCTTGTTCTAGTTCATTAAATTTTTCCCACCCAGCTCTCCAGCCTGTCCAGGTCTCTGGATGGCAGCACAGCTTCCAGTGTCACCACTGCTCCCAGCTTGGTGTCACCAGCAAACTTGCTGACAGTCACTCTAGTCCGTCATCCAAGTCACTGATGTCATTGAATAGCCCTGGAGATGTGGAAGGGTCCCTCTGCTTTTTTCTGACGCCTACTCCCCACCTTTTTGCCGGTGGGACCCTCACCTGGTGCCGATGGACACCCTGGGTGGCGAGGCGACGATCAGGTGGGACTTGAGCATCGGCGTCGGTGGTTGGGGTTCGCTGAAGCTGAGCGACCGGCTCCGCACCTGCGGGGAATCGGGTGTCAAAAGGCAGGGGGGACAACGCAGTCCCCGTCCCGTGTGCCCCTGCATGCTCTGATGGGACAGTGGGAGACGCAGGTGCCTCCAACTCATAAATGCAGATGTTTAAAGCGAGGAGAGATGAGGTCCCCATAGCTCTCAACCCCACACTTCAAAAGGATGAAGGGGAAACGCAGGCAGGACTCACCGGTGACAGGGACGGGAGAGTCGAGGTCGCAGTGGCCCAGCTGATGCTGGTGAAGATGTGCGGGGACACTGGAATTTGGATCGAGGGCAATGCCTGTAGGGAAAAGAGGGGTCAGCATTAGCCCCGGGCCCACCCCGTTTCCCTGCTCTGCCCCACAGGCATTCACATCCCCAAGAAGACCAGTCTGGAGTACCCACAAACTGGGAACGGGATGGAAATCCCTGCGCAAACTCTTCTCCAGGACTGGATCTGACACACGCGCCGTGTCACCCTTTGCTAGGGCACAGCAGCTTCGTCACTCCCACAACTGCTTTTGGTTGTAATACTAAACCATGTGCCACATCCTCATCTATACATATAGATTTTTCATACTTCTTTAGGTGGGCTTTCTACTTTTAGATGATGTCGCATCCGCTCCATGGGATGGAAATGGATATAGGTGAAGCTTATGGATCCATACAGCCTATCCCTGCGCCAGCTGGCAGCTCCCCAACAACGCTCGGCTCCCAAGCAGGGACACCGAGACAGGGTGACCCTGCAGCCACTGCACCGGGTCCCCAAATTTCCTGTGCCTCAAAAGCCCATGTCCTGGTGCGTGCAGCTGAGACGTGCAGGATCCAGCGCGGCTGCATTCCAGCCCTCCACGTTATCTGCCGGCAGAAGGGCGTGTTGCATACCAGCACCAGGTAATTGCAGGGGAGCGGAGACAGGCAGCTCCCCTCAGCCTGGGAACGGTGGCAGAAGCACACGAGCCCATTAACCAGGTGTTAACGAAGCTGGTTGCTCAGCCAGACAGTGCTACACCAAAGCCTCTCCCGTGCTGTGGAGGTGGCAACAAGACATCCCTGCTGTCATGGCGACTTGTAGCAAACCGGAGCATGACCTCCCCTTTGGCAAGATTTTGGGAGGTGACACAGCCCCAGGAGATGCCACCAGCTCACCTGGTAGGCGTGATCAGCCTGGATGTGCCAGAAGGAGCCGGGGGCAGACTGGCTGAGGGCGCTGCCAGCCAGCGCGGGCTCCAGCGCCGGCTGCTCTACCAGCAGCGCCTCCGGCTTCGCCAGCGCCGGCTGGATGATGATGGGGGCGGACGCGGACGTGGGGCTGGTGGCAGTGGTGGCCTCCGGCGTCGGCTCTTCCTTCACCTGCACTTCAGTGTAGTAGAAATCCTCCTCCCGCTTCCGCTGGTCAGAGTCTGCGCCATCCCTGCCGGGGGGTGGAAATAAAAAAGGGTCAGAGGTGAAAAAGAAGCCCTGTTTCCATCACGGGGAAGGTGAGCAACCCCCAGCTCCACCAGGAGGGAGCAATCTTGCCTTGCTGGGCAGAGCAGCTCGGCTCCAGGCACCAAAACATCACATTTGCTGCAATCAGCACAGCCCCTTCGTGCTTCCAAGGAAGATCAATACCCCTTCCAGGACCTTTAGAAACACTGACACATCGACCGGGCGCCACTGAAAATCCCCTGCTCATTTCTAATTGAGTTCATCCAGCACAGCTGCGAACAAAGCCCCGCAGTTCACCCAGCTGGAAAGTAGTCCCTGAAGTCTTTAATTATTTTTCCAGTGTGTTTAGCCGGCACTGGATGGCAGTCCGGCACTGGATGGCAGTCCGGCACTGGATGGCAGTCCGGCACTGCCTGCTGCACCGCGGCCCTTCTGTCTTGCCCAGAGCGGGCGCCTGTGCCAGCCCTGATGGCCACCACCACACAGGCACAGCTTTGAGGCTGCCAGCCCTCATGAAATCCAGCCGGGATGATGCTTTTCGGCCTCTGCCCAGGAGCCCAGGCCTCATGTGTAACCTGACCCCCCAGCCTGGTGCAAAAGGGACACCCGAGCTGGGCAGTCCCCAAGCCCAGACGGGACTCCTGGAAAGCTCCAGGCTCCCTGAAGGTGGGGCAACAAATACAACAGCGGCTTTGGTGACACCCGACTGTTTGGCTGAGAACTGCCAAGCTCAGTGCACAAGGGAATGATGAATTACTCAGTCTGGTTTTGAAAGACACAGTGAGAGTCACAACACAGCTTTTGACGGGGCTAAGCCAACTTACGAAGCCTAAAATGAGAAGGAACACTGAGTTTTGCCTTCATTCTCAGAGTTTTCCTGATTAATATGTTTTGGGTGTCTTCTTCCCGCCTCCAAAAATGAAGCGCTGGAACCAACCGGAGACACGCACAGGTTGGAGCTACCGGTGGGACACAACACAAGCAAAAGCTTCAACCACACAGGGAGAGAAACCTCCTTCTCCTGCCCCAAAAGAGCTCCTGCCTTGTTAGCAGCAAGCCAAGAGCATTTTCTATAAGCTATAATCATTAGTGACCCTCTCTCTCAAAGGTCACGACAGATTTGCACTTTTTAGGTAGCCAAAGGACACGAGAAGCAGCCTCAACGCTGCAATGGTTTGGGAGACTTTCAGGGCTGATCTGGGAAATGCAGGAAGCTCTTTGGTCCCCAGATCACCCACAATCTCCCCCAAACCCTGAGGAACCGACTTCCCTCCCAGCCCCAAACTTTTACCACACAACAGGAAATATTCTTCAGGTTAAAAAGGTGGCAGGGTGCGCGGCTTCAGCACCAAGAGGGAATCAAGGAGGCGAAACCTTCGTCTTACCCAAGGTGCTGGGTCTTGACGTGCCGCTTGATGCCAACGATGGAGCGCAGGACCTTGCCACAGCTCGGCCACAGGCACTTGTACATCACCTTCACCGAATTCTGGCAAAGAGACGACACGTGTCACCCCCTGCCCAGCACCAGCGTCCCCTCCGTGGGACAACGGCTCAGCCAGAGCCACCCCACCGGTGCCAGGACCCCCCACCACAGCAGCAGTACCTTTCTCTTGCGCGGAGCGGGTTCATCAAGGAGAAAGGGGTCGGAGTCAGTCTCGAAGCCATCGTCTGCCTGGGGGGAGCTCAGGGCCTCGCTGGAGTATTTGGGGCTTCCGGCGGGGTGGGGCGGCGAAGGGGTGGAGATGCCGCTGCCCCCGCTCCAGTGCCCGCTGGTGGTGCTGCTGCCGCTGTCCGAGACGTCGCCGCTCTCCTTCCAGGGATCGCACGGCGCCCGTGTGGCTGCGGGGAGGGGACATGTGTTGCCACTCTCGGCTGGGGGCCACCTGAACCCCCACAAGGGCACAGACCAGCCCTGAGGCTGGGTAACTCTCAACAACAGTTTCCCTCTATTTATTTTTTTGTGAAAACTTGGCGAGGTGAAACCTTGCTCGGTGCGAACTTCCAATTATTGGGAGTTTATCCATTTTTTTCCCCCTCCCCATTCTGCTTGGCACCGGTGCAGCCCCGCGGGCACAGCCAGCACACGGCGAGCAGCCAGCACCGGGGCATGCACATTTCCCACGGCTCCGGCCGGTTATTTTTATCCCTTCGGCTGCATTTGACTCCCGGGGAATGAAACCGTCTCTAAAAAAAGGAGTGACCGGACGGTGCTCCCTGGTCTGGGACTCCTGCACGGGGCTCCCCGGCCCCATGGGACGGCTGCGGTGAGCAGGGTTACCCCACCACGCTGCCAGGGCTGTCCCGGTTCGCTCAGCACCCATGGGTGCCACCGTGACACTGGTGCCGGTCCCCAGCCACCTCCAGCCCAACACGGTCCTGGCAGCTATTCGGTACCTCTGCAGCGAGCAAGAGCCCCAGCACTGAGATCCAAAGGGCACAGTGCACTTCTCCACATCTCCTTTTGTTTCAGATGTTGCTTTTTTTGAGTAAATTAATATTTTAATCGCGCACTCACGGGGGATGCTGCTCTCGCCGGTGGGAGGGCTCTGCACCACGGGGCTGCAGGAGAGGCTCGTCAGCACCATGGCTGCCACCATCTCGTCCATGTCCACAGCAGCGTCAGCTTTCCTGCACCGTGAGGGGAGAGATCATAGAATCGCACAGAATCCCAGAGTGTCAGGGGTTGAAGGGCCCTGGAAAGCTCATCCAGTGCAATCCCCCCATGGAGCAGGAACACCCAGATGAGGTTACACAGGAAGGTGTCCAGACAGGTTGGAATGTCTGCAGAGAAGGAGACTCCACAACCTCCCTGGGCAGCCTGGGCCAGGCTCTGCCACCCTCACCCCCAACAAGTTGCTTCTCCTCTTTCAGTGGAACCTCCTGTATTCCAGTTTGCACCCATTGCCCCTTGTCCTGTCCCTGGTTGTCACCAGAAGAGCCTGGCTCCATCCTCCTGACACTCCCCCTCTACATATCGATCCCCAGGAATGAGTCCCCCCTCAGTCTCCTCTTGTCCAGCTCCAGAGCCCCAGCTCCCTCAGCCTTTCCTCCCACGGGAGATGCTCCACTCCCTTCAGCATCTTGGTGGCTGCGCTGGACTCTCTCCAGCAGTTCCCTGTCCTGCTGGAACTGAGGGGCCACAGCTGGACACAATATTCCAGGTGTGGTCTCCCCAGGGCAGAGCAGAGGGCCAGGAGAACTTCTCTCGACAAGTGGAGGAAAAAGCAGAGAAACAGCCCAGGCACAACCCAGGGAGTCACCGGGTACCCAACGGGCAGCACAGCCGTGCAGGTTCCCCCTTGCCTCCTCCTTCCATAAACTTAAGTCACTGGGAAGGATGTTTTCTACCCACGTGGAGGAAAAACAAATTAAAAATCCCCTTAATCCTAAATTAAACCATCCTCCGGATAATCCCGCGCTGGGGAGATGGATCTATTCCCAGCATCGCTGTTCTGTCAGTGTAAAATGAAGCGCAAGTACCAGCAAAGCTGCCAAGAATCCCCCTCCTGCCAGATATATCACCAGCCAAAGGCACAAACCTCTTGGGCACGTCGATATTGCTGGATACGGATCTCTGCAGCGCCTCAGAGGGGCCGGGACTGCCGGCCGTGGGCAGGGCAGGGGGCTGCACGTCCTGCACCCTCCAGCACGGCTGCAAACCCTGATCTGGCAGTGGCACCTTCACCTTGTCGCTCAGCAGGTTGTGCTGCTCCACCAGGCCGGGACACTCCTGCCCGTTGTAGGTGACGAGGACCTGAAAACGGCACAAGGAGCGGTTTGTCGGTGCTACCGAGGATCCCGCCTCCTCCTCCTCCCGCAGCAAAGGGGGACGCAGAGGGTGTTGGGACAAAGGGACCTCAGACTGCTGTCACCGCAGATTAGAGGGACACCAGGGTCCATGCCAGTCCTACCACCCAGAGATCTGCTCTTCCCAGGCACAAATTCTCCAGCAAACCCAAACTGAAGGATTTCCTGAGCTGGTACCAGCTGCATCGCTAAATGTTGCGACTTTGGGTGGACTTTTTTCCAATGAATTTGTCTGCTTTGGTTTTGTTCTCCTACCATCTCACAATTATTACACACCCTGGCAAAGTACATCAATGAAAGGATTAAAAGCCAGAAGGGGACGAGAGAATGGAGGTTTCCTGGGCAAAGTGATCTTGAATTCACACCTTAGCTTCTCCAGGCAGGAGAAGATGAGCAAACCTCACCTCCTCCTTCCCACAGCCTCAAACTCCTTCTGATGGGCAGGTTTCCACCACCACCACCCATGAGCCTATTTTTGTTGATGGAAATGCATCTGTGTCAAAAGACGCTACATGTGTCCTTGGCTATTTATAGGAACAGAAACATCTCTTTATGGAAACGCCGTGGGATGGACACATGCACACACCCCCTGATGGGGGACGAGGTTGTGAGACCATCTCAGGTGGGACCTCGGGCAGATACAAGGTGGAAAAAGCCACCCACGGTGGGACCATTGTAAAGGGGACTGGCTCATGGATCAGGACACAGAAAATCCTGATCCTGCTTTCCTGGGGGCATGAGGAGCCAACATCTCCTTCAGCTTTGCACAGCCACCAGCACAGGTCCTGGCTGTTGCTGGGAGGTGAAGACATCCCACCACTATTTTTATGCCGTTCCCAGCAGCAAAGCAAGTAAAATAGGCACACGTAGGAGAAAACAACCCTCACTGTCCTGTGCTTGAGAAACACGGGACAGGAGGAGCCAGAAAACCAAACAGAGGCCTTATTACACTCAGTTTTATGAGCTCTGCCCAGAAAAGGTTTTACGGTGCTGCAGGTAGCAGCCAAGAAACGGGCCCTTGAACAGCACTGCTTGGCCATGCGTTGATGGGTGGGATGGAGAATAAGTGCTGTTCCCTGGGCTATGCAGCATTCCGGCCAAGGCACGGCCCTCTTGAGCATCAGGAGCTCGGGGAACAAGAAATGGCTTGTCCCGCAGGACTAGATGTCTTCTCTGGACAAGCCATCAGACCTCAACTCTTCCCTAAGAGCTTCCTCACCGCGTACATCTGCACCATCGACCCTCAACCCTGCAGCAAAAAGCTGCGGCACACTGAGCTCTGAGCCACGAGGCTCATGGTCGTTGTGGCTGAACTGGGGGGGTTCCTTCAGCTGGAAACATGGGTTATGGGGAGAAAGGACAAGTTCATGGAAGAGAGCCACTAAATGTATAGAAACCACCTCCCTTAGCTGGAGAACACTGGAGGGAAGTATCCGGTCTTCTCCAGTCACCCATTTGTGGCCAGGACTGGAGACATCTCCTCGCGAAGATGGATCTCCACTTGAGCTGGTTTGGTCTAAACCCATCAGGCATGGTTGGGTCCAAGTGCACGAATGCTGACAGCCATTAACAGCTCACAGTAATTACAGATTCCGTAATTGCCACCACACAGAATCACAGAACGTCAGGGGTTGGAAGGGCCCTGGAAAGCTCATCCAGTGCAATCCCCCCATGGAGCAGGAACACCCAGATGAGGTTACACAGGAAGGTGTCCAGGCGGGTTGGAATGTCTGCACAGAAGGAGACTCCACAACCTCCCTGGGCAGCCTGGGCCAGGCTCTGCCACCCTCACCCCCAACAAGTTGCTTCTCAAATTCAAGTGGAACCTCCTGTGTTCCAGTTTGTACCCATTGCCCCTTGTCCTATCACTGGTTGTCACCAAGAAGAGCCTGGCTCCATCCTCCTGACACTCCCCCTTTCCATATTGATCCCCATGAATGAGTCCCCCCTCAGTCTCCTCTTGTCCAGCTCCAGAGCCCCAGCTCCCTCAGCCTTTCCTCACACGGGAGATGCTCCACTCCCTTCAGCATCTTGGTGGCTGCGCTGGACTCTCTCCAGCAGTTCCCTGTCCTGCTGGAACTGAGGGGCCACAACTGGACACAATATTCCAGGTGTGGTCTCCCCAGGGCAGAGCAGAGGGGCAGGAGAACCTCTCTGACCTACTGACCACCCCCTTCTAACCCACCCCAGGTACCATTGGCTTCCTGGCCACAAGGGCCCAGTGCTGGCTCATGGTCACCCTGCTGTCCCCAGGACCCCCAGGTCCCTCTCCCCTACACTGCTCTCCAACAGGTCATTCCCCAACTATACTTATACCTTACAACAGTAGAGCCCAAGGAGTTTTATTCCCCCCTAGAACCACCCACCAGAGCACATCCCGCCAACCAAGGACACCGAGAACCTCCTCACGTACCTGCTGCCCGGTGTGGAGCTGCTGGCAGCCGGGGCTGGGGAACTGGAGTGCAGGGCCGCTCTCCTCTGCCGGCAGCGCGCAGGATCCATCGTCTCGTGGTGCAGACACCCGGCCGAGGTCACTGGTGGGCAAGCCAGGGATCTGGGTGGCCACCAGCACCCCCTCGGCCAAGGCGGCGGGGGCAGAGACGCGGGTGCCGAGCAGGGAGCGCTTCCCCAGCCGCCTGGACAGCACGCTCGCCATCTTGGACACGCTGCGGAACAGAAACATCATCAAGTCCAACAGTTCACCTAACAAACTGGTATCAAAGTTTGTTTCCAATTCCTCCCAAATCTCTTTTGTTTTCCACTCCAACTTCTGCCATGAGTAACTTCCAGTGTGAAACTATTAACTTCTCTTTTCACTGAAAGGCTCTTTTTCCCCACTAATTTTCCATCTTTTGTTAGGAAGACTGAAGAGCTGATGCTGGAAGTGAGAACGCTTATTCTTCTTAAATTATTAGCAGGAAAATTATCTCATCAATGATATGAAGCAAGGTGCGATAAAAGGATTGAAGTTAGCTATTCAATAAGAGATTTAGGCATCCTCAGGGAAGACTGCAAGACATTGCAGCTTTAATTCACAGCAACAACATGAAAACCTTCATTCACCTGCTGCCTCATCGCACTAATTCCTAATAAAGGAATTTGATTGGATCTGATTAACACCTTGAGAAAATCCTGAGGTATACAGTCAGATCATCACAAGCAATCACCCAGCAACTAGACTGCATTAATCTCCAGTGCAGGACCGTGATGTTCAACCCGTGTCCTCCCCCGACGGCCACCCTGGGAGCTGAGACAGCAGCTCCCAGACACTTAGACCCTTGGGGACATAGGGACAGCAGTGAGCCCGAGCTCCCCAAACCCTGCAGCTCTTGCATTTTACGGTCATTTCTAAATCCCTCTGGGATAAAACAGAGATGAGCCAGCACAAAGGGAACCCTGCAGACGCAGCCGGGACAGCCCTTGGAGCCCAAATCCCCTCCCCGAGCTGCCACCGTGGCTCTTCACACCCGTCACGTCGAGTCCCACGGTCGGTGCCCGGCAACCTTGACCTCCAGACTTGGCCAACCTGCAACTCCCCTGCGCACAGCCTGGTATGAAAACCCTGTGGCAGTGAAAGCCAGCACCCCCTCTCAGCCATGCCCCGGTGCTCCCCATTTCGGGACCTCTTGTGCTTTTGGGAGAGGTTTCTCCGAGCTCGCAGTTCATGCCCGGCCCTCCCGGGGTCGGTGTGGCAACAAAACTGGAGCATCCCCATGCCCTGCTTTGTTAGAAAAGCAAATAATTGGAATATTTTTACCCTAAACTGTTTCTATCTATTATATTTTTGCCACTCCAATAGCTCCCCTTTCCTCTTACATGAGTTTTCCTTGTGTTGGTGTAGCTCTGCTAGCAAAGCCGATCCTGGAGCAGCTTGCCTGCCTCATTTCTTTGGGTTTGTCCATTTTATTGCTGTTTTAAAAGAAACAAGTGTTTTTATAGGTTTCCTTAAAAGCAAGGGACACCCAGGCATGGCGAAAGAGATAATATCCCATGGCTCCAGCAGCACGTGCTGTCCTCCTCTTTCCCACTGCAACACCCTCTGCGAGGAGCACGGCAAGCGAGGATGCACATCGCAGCGAGGCTGAAGGCTGACGGGGTTTGGGAGGAGGGAGAGGTGCCCTGTGGTGCACCAAAAAAGCCACGTGCTGTCACACTGCCAACAAATCTGTCACCTCTGCCACCCTGCCTGGGCTTGTCAGCAAGTGTCACCCAGCAGGCTGGGGGTCGCGGGTGTTGGTTGGGTGTTTGTTGGGTGTTTGGGGCATAACTTGGGCCACGGAGTCCAAGTTCAAGGAGCTGCTGCTTGTGCGAGAGGGAGGATTAACCCTGAGCCACGGGGCGCTTGCACCCATACCCTCCCCTCCTCACTGCAAGAGATGTTAAGTTCCCCATCACGAAGTGGCAGCATTTTAATGGCAAATCCAGCTTTTTTTTTGCACATCTGATTTACACAGCGCTGTTTTGCACGCTACCTCAGACAAGAAAAGTTTCCTGAGGAAGGGAAGGGTAGCTCGCTGCTCCTCTCGACCTCCAGCTATCCCGGGAAGGGTTACTCCAAACCACGTCCCGCTTCAAAGGACACTCAAGATTTACGAGCGGTTTTATGAATAACTGTGCGTGCTCCGCTTGCTTTGCCCTCCCCGAGTAGAAAATTAACAGCTATTTAGGAGTCATAAAGAACACAGGAGGAAAAGCAGGACAGGGTACAAAATGGATAGAGGGGTGTGCTGGGGGCAGCACCTCACACCAGGGCCACACGTCCCGCAGCGCTCGGGGACTTCACCGCTGTCACTGGGATCAAAGGGGCCGTGGTGGTGACCGAGCAAGAGCCATTCCCCGTTCCCCTGCTCATCTCCCATCTCGCCCTGCCCAAGGAACACGCCGGACTTTGTAGCGTCTGGGGATCACCGGGGGCATTCCAGATAATGTCGTTTTTTCTGTCATACAACAGGTTTTCTGATGAACACCAGCAAGCTGGTTAAGCAGTTCTGCTCCCGAATCTCCTGTACACCTGGATGGGACTGCAGGAATTAACCACCAGACCAGTGTTTTCTCCAGCATCACCTTAAACCCTTGCTCTCAGATACCCCGAGCACCGGGATTTGGGAACTACCCCTCTGAGGGCTTGAGGAGCCGATGTGGCGATGTTGGTGCTGCCACCGCATAGACGGTGGTGCCAAATCTCCACACACTGGTTTCAATGCAGTGCCAGGTGCAGGGAAGGCAGCACCGATGGTGGGAAGCTGCTTTTCATTTCCTTCGGGGTTTCGTTTCGCCTTCCCTTTCCTTCCCGGGGCGGGGAGCGGGAAGGAGGAGATAGGCACCATTACAACCAGGGGAAGGAAAACCCTCCCGAAGAGTCAGTTTTTGGAGCTTTCCAGCAGACCTTTGAATGCCAGATCCCGCTTGGGCGCTCAGCCCACAGCCGAGGGTGACAAGCCAAAATCCTTCACCCCACCATGCCCCCAAAACACAAAGCGAAGAAGAGGAGCAAGAGCTGGGAGGGCGACAGCAGCGCAGGCGGAGCCGGGAGGCCACGCTGCCGCCGGAGCCCTCCCAGCTGTTCGCAATCACGCGCCGCAGGGGTCAGACCCGGCACAGATCCCAAATTATTTCTTGCTTCAATGCCGGGAGTGTATTTTAGACGGTGGGTTTTTTCTCCAGCTCTCGCCAGGGAAAAACATCAGCCCTTGTGCCTACCGGCGTCACTGCCGCCGGCAGCTGAGCCAAGCGCGGGGGGAGGTTTGGGGTTTGGCAAACAAGGGACCCCTCGTTTAGCGAGCGGGGAAGGTCGGGGGGCACCGCGGCGCTCACCCCGGGGTTTGCTGGGAGAAAGGTAGCTCCTGCGCAAACCAGAGCCACCACCACAAACCCCCTGCCCAGATAATGCGCAGTTACAGCACACGCTGGGTTTTTCCCCTCTTTTTTTTAGGAATAAATGCTGGTAGGTTCCCTCAAATCCAGCCTAACTGCTGCCACAGCGCACCACGCAACCCGCACCACGAAGTCCGCGCTGTAAGAGACCCTAAACGCTGCAATGACTGATAATGAACCTCAGCTTTTCATCTTCTCTCCCAGCCTGTGGTTTCCAAAAAAGCTTCTTCTCAACCCAAAACGTCCCAAAGCGCTTTACAAACCCCACTCCAGCCCCGCGCCTGTCAGCACACGTGACCGGGAAACAAGATATCTGCACGGAGCATTTTCCAAAGTTTGGGCGACAAGGATCTACCGACCCCGAGATGGAGCCAAACCCACCCATGACCTAACAGCCAATAATACAAAACAGGCGCTTTCCCAAAGAGTTTCCCCCTCATCCCGCCTCGGCGCTCGCCGCTCGGGTTATGCCCGCAGACGTGTCACCACTGGGCTGCACCAAAAAGGGCTCCCTGACCCTCGCCCACGCCAGTGCTCGCTGGAGAAAAACGCTTCTGGAAGATGCCCGCCTGCCTAAAGACGCATTTTCCGGTGCAGGCGGGAACGCCGGCGCAGCCAGAACAACGTCCCCGGGCACCCGCGGGCCGGTGCGCACCGGCGGCGAGGGCGGCCAGGAAGGAAAGGGCGGGAGTTTTGGTGCTTTCTGGGAGCAGTGCCAACCGAGCGTGACTCGAAGCCGTCATTCGGGTACCGGGAGAAGCACGCAGCAGGTGACAGGGCACGCACAGCACACACGTGTGCATGTGTGCGTGCACACGCGTGTGCAGGGCACGTGGGGAAGATGCGTGTGCCAGGGCCTGCAGCGCAGGGTGGCACTGGGCAGGGCACGTGTGTGCGGGGCGGGGGACATGCACGGGAGGGGACACACGCACACACATACATGCACAAGTCGAGGGGCGGAGCATGCACCGGGGCGGGGGGCATGCACCGGGCACAGGCCCCGGTTGGGCGGGACATGCACGGGAAGGACGCGGGGGGGGGAGCGAGAGTTGCAACGGAGGGGGTGCATGCAGCGGGCAGGCGGGGGGTGTGGCACACACCGGGGGGGGGGTGTGTGCAACGGGGGAACGGGTCCACCGGGCAAGAGGAGGGGCGTGCATAGGGGTGGGGGGTGCACCAGGCAAGGGGGGGCTGTGCACAGGGTTAGGGGTGCACCGGGCAAGGGCGACGTGCACAGGGTTTGGGGTGCATACACCGGGCAAGGGCCATACACCAGGGAGGGGAGTGCATTGGAGGAGTGGGTGCTCTGGACAAGGCGGGGGTGCACAGGGTTGGCGGGTGCACCGGGCAATTGGGGGGGCGTGCACAGGGCTTGGGGTGTATACACTGGGCAAGGGCCATACAGCTGGGGGGGTACGCACCGGGTGGGGGGGCGTATACACCGGGCAAGGGCCATGCACCGGGGTGGGGGGGTCGTATACACCGAGCAATGGGCATGCACCAGGTAGGGGTGCACCGGGCAACGGGGCGGGGGGGCGTATACACCGGGCAGGGGCCATGCATCGGGGAGGGGGGGGTCGTATACATTGAGCAAAAGGCATGCATCGGGGTAGGGGTGCACCGGGCAAGGGGGGGGGTTCGTATACACCGAGCAAGGGGCATGCACCGGGTGGGGGGCGCACGCTCCGTGCAGAAGGGCGGGCCCCCAGCAGGCAGGCCCCGCTGGGGGAAGAGGGCAGGACTCGGGGGAGCGGGTACGCGCCCCGGCGGACGGCAGAGAAAGCGGCTGGGGAAGGGGGTGCAGAGCCGGCTGTACCCCCAGAGGGTCGGGTTGTGGAGCGGGCCCGGCTCGGCGCTTACCTCCGGCGCGGCTCCCGCCTTCCCCCGCCCTCCTCCCCCGCCGACAGCTTGTTTTGAAATCCCCGTCCCCGCCGCCCGGCTCACGTACGCGGCGGCCCCGGGCTGGAACCCGCCGGGCGGGGCGGGGAGGAGCCGGGGCCGGGGGGGCGCGGCCGGGCCGGGCGGGAACCGCTCCCGCGCGCGCGGGTTTTTTATTTTTATTATATTTTGGCTTTTTTTCCACCCCCACCCCCCCCCCGCTTTTTGTTTAATTACTCCCCCCAGGGAGGAACGGCTGCCCTACTTGGGGGCACCGTCGCCCCGCTACTCACAGCGTCCGGGTAACCCCGCTCCGCTCTTCGCCGCCGGCCGGGTTAAAGCTCCCGGGGCCGGGCTGGTGTAAACAACCTCCCCACATGCTCGGCCCCTTCCTCCGCATTGGCTCCGCCGCTCCCTTTAAATGCACGCCCCCGCCAGCCCGGCCCGGGGGATCCCGCCGCTCCCCGCGGGGGAAGGAGGGTGGGGGAAGCGCTCCGGTTCTTTGCGGTTCGTTCCCGGTGCTTCCCCTCCGAGCGGGCGGCGGCCCCGCCGTTCCCCCCCGCTCTCCCCGGGCTTCCCGCAGCCCCCCGGGGCTCCGCTGTTTACCCAAGCGCCGGGCGGGGGGAGGCCAGGCGTGGCGGCTGGCGGCGCTCCCGCTGCTTCCTTCTTGCTTACTAAGCTGGATTGGCCTGAAAAGCGCTTCTTTTTTTTTTAATTTTTAAAGTTTTGGCCATCGGGGCTTTTTTGCCTCTGCAGGGCCGGGGGTCCCCTCACTCCCCAGCACCGTCACCCTGCTGTCCTCGTACCCCCGCCAATGCACGGACACCCTAACGGGCCCAACCGCTGATTTACCTTAATTTTGAGGGGACACCGCGGTGACCCCGACTCAAGTCTCCGCCACAGCGCAGCCACACGAAAACCTCGAAGGTTTTTCTCCTGCCACGATCTCACTGAGCCTGTTCGGCAATAGGGGGAAAATAACACCAGTGATGCTCCTCTTAGGGTTTGTTTCGGGCACTGGATTCCCCCCCTCAAAGCTTCGCCTTCTGTGTTCTCCATGGCAAAACCTCCCATTTTGCTGCTTGTACCATTATGGCAAAGTACAAAATACATTCGGGCTTTATGCAGGATCCCCCCAAATACCAAACACCAATTCTTACTCCCCAGGATAATTCAGCAGATAAGGATTATTCAGTATCAAAGATAAAACTGAACTAAATCAGTGAGGGGGGGGAAAAAGGAATAAGCCAAGACCCTGGCTTGCTTTTTAAAGCTGAAAAGCTTTTTTTAATTATTATTATTATTATTGTTTTAAAGCTGCAGCTGTATGAACATGAGTGGGTCCTGGAGGAATCTTGATCCCGGCTGTTTTTTATTCCTGGGGTGTGTCTTGGGACACCCCAGGGGAAACCTCCCTGGGGATCACACCGTGCCCTCCAAGCCCAGTTTGTCTGGCAGAGCCCGTGGTTTAATTTCTAATTTGGGGGGAAAAGATAATAAAAAGCATGATAACCCTTCCTGCTGTCAAAAGGGCCACTCACTACCATCCCGGCCGGTCAATCACCTTTAAAACCTCGGTGTTTTAATGTCTGTCGGGTAGCAGAGACAAACACTGGGCCCATTGCCAGCTTAAAAAAAACAAGTGTATTTTTACTGTCCCAGGCAAGATGGGATTTTACTCTAGTTGTTCAAAGTAAATTGTTGGGATGGGAAGGGGTTATCATCCACTCGTATAAAAAATGAAACCTGCCTTGTCTGCATGATGTCTTTAATATCTATTAACAGTGTGTATAGATGTATTTTGTCCAGTAAAAATAAAGCACTTTCTCCAAAGCACCCAAAGAGGAAACAAAATGTCTTTTTCAGCACTGGTTGTGCACCTACATTTCCTCCCGAAGTCCTCAGGTGTGGATTTCCAAGTCACCTCAATACCTGTTGAGATGAAAAGTGAATTATTACACACGCAGATGAAGGCGGGTGCCTATGAAAGCCCTCACCTTAACGTCTCATCTGCTGCCATGGCCGCCCCTTATGTCCCCATGGCCACCCCTCATCTCCTACCATGGCTGCTCCTCTCCTGCCCCCATGGCCACCCCTCATGTCCCCATGGCCACCCCTCATCTCCTGCCATGGCTGCTCCTCTCCTGCCCCCAAGGCCACCCCTCATGTCCCCATGGCCACCCCTCATCTCCTGCTATGGCTGCTCCTCTCCTGCCCCCATGGTCACCCCTCATCTCCTGCTATGGCTGCTCCTCTCCTGCCCCCATGGTCACCCCTCATCTCCTGCTATGGCTGCTCCTCTCCTGCCCCCAAGGCCACCCCTCATCTCCTGCCATGGCTGCTCCTCATGTCCCCATGGCCAGCCCTCATGTCCCCATGGCCACCCCTCATCTCCTGCTATGGCTGCTCCTCTCCTGCCCCCAAGGCCACCCCTCATGTCCCCATGGCTGCTTCTCATGTCCCCATGGCCACCCCTCATGTCCCCATGGCCACCCCTTATCTCCTGCTATGGCTGCTCCTCTCCCGCCCCAAAGGCCACCCCTCATGTCCCCATGGCCACCCCTCATGTCCCCATGGTCACACCTCATCTCCTGCTATGGCTGCTCCTCATGTCCCCATGGCCAGCCCTCATGTCCCCATGGCCACCCCTCATGTCCCCATGGCCACCCCTCATCTCTTGCTATGGCTGCTCCTCTCCTGCCCCCAAGGCCACCCCTCATGTCCCCATGGCTGCTTCTCATGTCCCCATGGCCACCCCTCATCTCCTCTCATGATCTCACAAGTCGCCATCCCTGGAGAGGTTTAAAAGACACATAGATAAGTGAAGAGAAGCTGCTAAATTAATGTACACTGTGATTAAGTTATCAAAGACGTACCCATCATTAACCAGCTGACATGATAAACGCTTTCTGGCCACCTGCAAAACGAGGGGACGCTCTTCAAGTTTTAGATCCTTCTGTGTGACAAGAGGAGACACAAGATGAAGTGATACATTGTTTAGAAGTAGAGTGCTTAGTTTCTATTTAACTAATAGATGCACTGCAAGTAAGAAACGAAACAATTATAACTAACATAGTCAATTATTTCTTAGTATAGATGTCAAAAAATTCAAGAATTGTAATGCATATGTAATAATTATGTGAATATAAGCAATGCGCGAGCATCCAGTCTTTGGAGCACTTACGGAGGATGGTTCCTAGTGCTGATAAAGTAAAGAATGCTGCTTAACAGTATAATTGATTCTGCTGTTCAGTTTATTTCTTCGTTTAATGAGGTTCTCAGGGACTTGGGGCAGGGCCTGGGCTGGGTTAACGCTTAGACTCGATGATCTTGAGGGTCTTTTCCAACCAAAATGATCCTGCGATTCCATCTCCCCTCATGGCTGCCCTTCACCTCCCCTCAAGGACGCTGCCCCTCGTCTCCCCCCACATCAGCCCCTTACACCCCACGGCCATCACGCCTCATCCCCTCATGGCCGCCCCTCACTCCCATGGCCACCACTCATCTCCCCTCACTATCTCCCCCCATGGCCGCCCTCACTCCCATGATCGCCCCTCATCTCCCCTCATGATCTCCCCCCATGGCCGCCCCCCACTTCCATGGCCACCCCTCATCTCCCCTCACGATCTCCCCCCATGGCCGCCCCTCATCTCCTCTCACTCCCATGGTCACCCCTGTTCTCCCCCCACCATGCCCCCCCCCGCCGTGACGTCCCCTCCGCTTCCCGCCTCCCGGCGCTGGCGGGAACGGCGCGTGCCCTCCCCGCCCCCCCGCGCACCCTGACTACGTGCAGTTCCCCACGTGGCGGCCGCGCGCGCCCCCCGGCCAGAGAACAGCGCGCCCGGCACGTTCGCGCCCCCGTCCAGGGGGAGGGGGAGCGGCCGGCCAATCGGCGGGCGGCAGAGCGAGCCGGAAAGGACCAATGACGTGAGGCGGTGCCGCCCGGTGACCAATAGCGACGGCCGCGGTGCGGGACGTCCCGCCCCCCCCCGGTGCCCCTAGCGGCGCTGCGGCCGGAGCGCGGCGCCAGTTCCGAGCGGCTGTGGCGGCGGGAGGGCGGCGCTCCCGCCTCCCCTGGCCCCGGCGGGGGCTGTGCCAACAGCTGGCCCCGTTCCCGGCACCCGCTGCGGGTTGTGGCTCCGCGCCGGCGACCCTCCCTCCCTTCGTTCGCCGGTCAGCCAGGCCGCACCGCCTCAGCTGGGGGCGGAGGCCCCGCTCGGACCGCCGGCCCCGAGGAGCCGGGAGGGCCCGGGGTCCTCATCTCCCGCCCCACCCGGGACTGTGTGAGGCGCTGAGGGACGGGGAGCTCTGCCCTCAGACCCGCGGGTGGCGAGGGCTGCTCCTCAAGGGGGAACGGCCCGAAAACGGGCAAGGAGAGGTGGTGGCTCTGAAACGAAGACAAAACTGAACAGCGGAGTCAGTTACACTGTGAAGCGGCATTATTTCTTTTATCAATACTGGGGACCATCCTCCACAAGTGCTGCCAAGACTGGATGCTCTTGTGTCACTTATATTCACATAATTATTATATATGTGTTACAATTTTTGAAAATTTTGACGTGCATCTAAGTAATAACTGGTGATGTTGGTTATAATTGTTTAGTTTCTTACCTGCCATACATCTATTAGTTAAATATAAGCTAAGCACTCTGCTGCCAAACAGTGTATCACTTCATCTTCTGTCTCCTCACGCTGAAGGATCTAAAACTTGAAAAACATGCCCTTGTTTTGCAGGTGGTCAGAAAGTGTTGATCATGATGGGGGCGTCTTTTATAACTTAATCACAGTCTGCATTAATTTAGCAGCTTCAGCTCAAGCTCAGGTTGGCGTGTGGGGGTCACAGTTATTTTACTAAAAGAGGGATAAGTTAGGGTAAAGGTTTAAGGAAAATTATCTGTTGTGTTCACTTTCTTTTTAGTGCAACAAGCAAAGAGATGACGGGCAGCAGGCACCCGGCTGCATTGCAAGTTAGCCCTGTCCTAACTAGGCTGGACACTCAGCCCAGGTGAACTGTGTGGCTGCGGCATCGTGTGCGGACAATTCCTGCTTAGATATTCCTGCTTAGATAATTCACCACCTTGGTTTAAAAGAATGTTTACGGCCCATTAAAATGCCATAAAAGCAACAACAACAAACAAATCCCCGACAATAAACTATCCTAAACCTTGCAAAACTCCTTCAAGACAATGTAAAGCTTTCACCTCAGGACATTATTTGATCTCGTGCCTTCCCAGCTTTACTGATTCTCATTGCGTTAATTCCGCTGTTGTTATCAAGGGTTTGGGCTCGATGTCACATTAAATCTCAGCTGAAAGTAAGCTAAATCTGAGGAGAATAAATATTAATGACACCGGTATAAAGTCTAGATTTGGAGACTTGGTGCAGTATTAGAGCGTTTAATAATACCGTAGAAACAGGATGTGTGTTATTCACTGCTTAAATATTCCAGATACTTGTCCAGTCCTGGGCAGCTCTTTATATACTAATAAAGTGTAACGTGATCGATACTGGTGCGTAAAACTCATCGATACGTCAGTGGATTTAGAACTGACACCCTCTGGCATCTCTGCCGAGATTGTGAGTGACGGGGGGTATCGCTGATGAAATCCTGCACCGAGATAATTGCACCCAGCACAGAAAGCTTTTTTTTTTGTGGTTAATAGCCCACTTTTAATCCACAGAGCGCCCTCCTATCATGTTTAGTAGCACTAATGCACCTTTAATGCAATAATTTATTTTTTGAACCATTTTAATTGGCCTAGTCTCCGTGACATTCTGCTCCCGGCAGCTTCGATACGTTACAAGCTTCTTCGCTTTTGTTTGCTTGGGAATTTCTTTGGTGTCTCCAGCTTTTGTGTTAGGTGTTTACTGCCTAATTATTCCTTCGTTGTCCCTGCGGTATTTGTGACTCAGGAGCTTTATCAGGTTCTCCCTCTCTGCCCCACCAGTCACGTCCTTCACGGACTTTTGATTTTCCCTCTTGATTAATCACGATGACCCTTCACTGTAACTTTAGTAATTTTAGATAGGCTTTTGGAAATGGGGCGACCGGATCGGCATCAGTCGCCAAAACGTGGTATTTAATACACCAGCATAATGATGTTTATTATTTTGGTCTCTATTTCTCTCCTAACAGCTGCCAGCGCCTGGTTTGACTGCGGCTGAGCCTTAAACTGATCTTCTTGGACAACTCTCAACAATCGCCCCCAAATCTCTTCTTTCCTGAGAGGTAATTGCTGATTTAGAGCCCGTGACTGTACACGTATGATTAGCGTAATTATTACAAGATGTGTTTCTTACTGACATGAACTCACACCTGCAAGATCCTCCCCTGGTTTCAGGCGCAGCAGTTTGGGATAATTTGGCCTGTAAATATTGTCACCTCGCTCCTCATTCCCTGGTCAGATTATGTAACGATGTGTTGAAGAACAGATCACCCATCCCAGATCCGCGAGGGATCCCATCTGTTACCCTCTTGCTTTGGGAATGGATGTGAAACTGTTGATTCCTCACCTTGGTTTTTTATTATAAACCAATTATAAACCATTTTTTATTATAAACCAATTATCTACAACAGAGGTTTCTGTTCCTGTCCCACGAAACCTCCGTCTCTCTGAATTTGATACGGAATCTTGGTGAATCTCTGTGAACCTGTAAGTGGAAAATCCCAATTAAAAGTATTTAGTGCTGGTTTAGTCTGGCTTATGTAAGTAGAACTAAAATATGCTTATTCCTGGTGTTGTTATTCTTTTTGCTCTTTGTAGTATTCCCAGTATCACTATGTGCGCAATGTGACCAACATGCACAATTAATTGTGCAACGTTTTTAAACAGTGTGGGGAAAACACAATGGGAAAAAAAATGCCATACATTAAAAACCCCCATGTCCACAGGACGACCGTTACTCACAGCTTTAATTTCAATTAATATTAAATGTTAGTTAGAATCCAACAACGCTGAGCAGTTGAATAAATCTGGCTTGGGTTTACCACCCACCGCTCTGCCCGGCATTTCACTTTGGCCTCTGTCCCTCGACCTCAAGAGATAATTCATTTCTGAATGCACAAGCTCGGGATAAACTGCTTAACTGACATTTTAAATCTATTAATATATTTCATTTTGTTTTGATAGGAGATGAACCAGAGCCAAGCCACCGATACCAAATTAACCGAGTAAACTGGAGGGTTTTTTACTAGATTTTCCTATGTGTCGTTGCCATTACAAATGACCTGGGCGACTCCAGACTGGGAAAATCCAGACCTCAAAGTTGCTGATTCTTGCAGTTGTTGGAACGGGATGTTTTTAAAATCCTCATCTCTAAGACATTTAGGGAAGAAATGTGGAGGGGACAAATTGAAGCAACTACGCTGTTGAAGAAAAGCAGGAAAATTTCCTCAAAAAGCATCTTCCGTGAGTTTCGCTTCTGCCCTTTGGGTTTCCTGAGCCGCAGCAGCTCGTCCTTCTGACAGCTACAATTTTACTTGATTTACGCAAGTCAAGGACACGTCGTTGTTCATCATCCTCCTTCCCAAATTGGGTGTCGACAGCTGGACCAGCAGCACAAGAACCTCTGAGTCTCAAAGCAGTTCTTGAAATCACATCTCGTTGGGGTGGTCTGCTTGGGAAACCAACACTTCTCCCTGTGTTTCTGGGGTGTTTGATCCCGCAGGACCTCAGAGCTTGTCGGAACTGTTGGTTTGGCTGTCAGAAGTGAGGAGCCTCTACGGTGGCACGTGGTGTCCATCTAAAATGGATGTTACATCATCAGGTTGCACCAGGGGAGGTTGAGGTTGGATGTGGGAACAATTTCTTCCCCAAAGGGCTGTGGGGCATTGAACAGGCTGCCCAGGGCAGTGCTGGAGTCACCAGCCCTGGAGGGCTGGACAGACGGACATGAGGTTCTCAGGACATCGGGCAGTGCCAGGGGTGGGGGAACGGTTGGATTCGATCTTGAGGGTCTTTTCCAACCAAAATGATTCTATCATTTGAAGTTAACCACATCTCGATGGGACCTTTTGCTTATTTCCCACACTACAAATGATTAATCACTTTTTGAAGCCAGGCGTGCAGAACTGCTTCTCGTGGGGTACGAGGCTTTTGGTGGCGACCGCGCAAAATGGTTCGTCTGCCTGCAGAGGCTTCTGGCGAGTCGAGAACTGCAAGAGGACACCGTGGCCAAGCATCATCTCCTGCAAACATCGCATTTTTGGGATTCAGGACATCTGCCTTGCTCGTCTTCGTTTTGCAGAGCGTGTTTTATAGGAAAAAGCTTGAATTGGGCTGTCAGGAGGAGATGGAGTCCTGGAGCATGTGTTTTTACACAGCTTCTGGTCCGGAGCAGATGACGTGACCTGCCCAGGCTTGACATGATCAGCTGGAGGGGAAAAAGCCTCTTGGATTTACAAGCAGCTACAACCCCTCGTCTGATCCAGAGCTGCTGTGGTAAACCTGTGATCAGGGGCAGGTCTGGGGAGAAGGGAAGGAGGAATCCACGAGGGATAATTTGTTGTTTTTAAGTGAAATAATCCCAGCTTTTTTAATTTCCTTTTTTTCAGTGAGCCCTTTATTGAAACGTGCCCGTTCCAGTCAGTGACACAAAAGCTGGTGGTTGGATCCTGACGCCCTTTTAATACAATTTTGCCAGTTCTCACGTGCAGAAGCTTCGTGGGCACCGAGCAGGAGGTCAGGAGCTGCTTGAGAAGATTATCTGCATTTCGCTTCACCGTGCATGATATCGCAAAAGCGTTCTGCAACGCGGTTATTTGCAGCGTCTCGCACGAGCAGGGGGACCCAGGAACGCTCTGCGGAGGTGGTGGGATCCCTCACATCAGCATCCCCGGAGGAACCTCCGACCCGCGCACGAGCTGCCGCTCTCAGCCGCGGCGTTTCGAAGTCGTGAAGACGATGACGATACGTGGCGGCGATTCCCGCTTGGGCAATTCAGCCGTTTGCAATTTTGCTTCTTTCCAAACGCCCTCCGGGCTCTTTTCCACGTTATAAACAAACCAGCCTGCAACATGTCGTGCGGAAGGCAGAAACCGGTGCCCTGGATGCTCGCCCTGCGCTGCATTTCTGCTTATTTTTTGATAGGGAAACCTGAAAATACCACTTGGTGTAGCGCTTTGGTGATGCTTTTCAGCGGAGTTATGTCTGATGGAACAAACTGCAAGAGCAAGCATGTTTTGAAAAGAAAGCCTGTGCTCTTTTTCGCTGGGGTTTTGTTTAAAAATTAAAAAGGGAGTTCTACTCCGTGTCCATATAAAGGGTTTCGTGACGCGGCTGTGGGGAGTGTTCACCGCTTGGCATTTCCAATTGTGAGACAAAAAAGGAAACAGGAAGGAACGATGTAAACAGCGGTAAGGGAGCCCGTGCTCGCCGTGGGCTCCGAGCAGCTCTGGCCCTGTTCCTCCGCTCGTTTTCGGAGGGGGCGGTGGAAAGAGGGCAGACGGGCGCTGCCAGAGCTTCGCGGAGCCCTTGGCTGGGTTGCAAATCTCCCGATTGCCTCCACTGCCTCTTGCTTCCAGCTGTTGGCCCTCAGCCCCTGCTTGATGCAACGAGCTCTTAGGGGGAGGAAAAAGGGGGCAAAATAATGCGTCACCGTTAGCTGCAAAATCAAACGTCAGGGTGCTTTTTCAGGCACTGTGTGACCAGACGGAGACACCCCACTCGTATGTTTAAAATATTGCGTTTTCTAATACAAGTACGAAAATATTTGGAAATGTGGTGCGAGTGCTCCCCAAGAGCCTGAAAAAGCAGTTTGGTGGGTACCAGATGGGCCACGGAACAGCAAAACCTGCAAACCGGCACCTGCTCTGGCCAGGGGATCCTCTCTTGCATCGACCGAGCCCCAATTGCAAGAGCTCATTTGGGGAGCAATCACCTTAAAAATCATCCCCAGGCTCCCTCTTGGATTTCCCTCTGGTTTTCTGCAAGCATATAATTACTTTTTAGATGTGATAATGGTGTGATTAGCCTTCGCGCCCCAGCACCATGTCAGCTGTGCCCGCACCCCGTATTGCTCTGCCTGTGCTGCCATTGTGCCTCCTTGTTCCCCAAATTACGAGCGGGCGACGTATTTTGTGTGTTTTATCCCAATTGTGCCGGGGAACTCGCTCAGGCTCCTTCGCTGCCGAACGTGCCCGTCCGACAAGCTGCCGATGGAGCCGGGAAAGGGGAAGGGAGTGAAACCCCTCAGCTCCCGGCTCCTGGTTCTTGCAGCCGCTGCTGGGACGCCCACGGGGAAGCGGAACCTGCTCTTCCCTTAACGAGCTCGTCCCAAAACCCGCATTTCCAAATCGCGGTGTAAGCACCCCGCTGTGTTTCGCTGGAGGAAATGGTGCTTTCAGCCGCTCGCCGCAGCTCCCGGCTTTCGTGGAAATGGTGAAACGCGGCGATAAGCGGTTTTTTGGGTGCATTAGGGAGCTCACGGCCCCGCTCCTGCTCCTGCCAGGGAGAGGTTTGCTCGGTGCCGGAGTCGCAGGGACGGCTCTGGGAGCTGAGCCCAGCTCTGTCCTTTCACTGTCTGAGCCAGGAAAAGCCAAGAGGGGAAGAGCCGCTCACGAGGTTTCCTTTTCTGCTCTTTGCCGCCTTCTGCTTTGCTTTTTTTTAAACTCTGGCCTGTTTGCACTTTGTTACGCCCCCTTTCCTTTGACTTGATCCTATTTAACTCTTTGCTTTCCCTCCCAGCGCTGCTCTCTGCATGGTTTCAGCAAACTCCAAGTCAACACAAAATAGTGGAGTGCACCAGGCATGGGCTCTGCTTTGTGTCGGAGCCGGGTTTATTTTGGAAGCGGAGCAGATCCAAAGCCGGTGAGTTACGGAGCTCCTGGGACAAGAGCCAGAGGACTCAGGCTAAGGAGCCATGGGTCACCGGGCGCAAACTGGAGCTGCTCCACTGCATCTCGGTGGGCAGTTTTGGGGAAGATCGTCTTGTTTGGAGAATGTGATGAAGATTTAGAAGAGCGACAGAGCTGGTGAGGGGCTGGAGCACAAGTGTGATGGAGCGGCTGAGGGACCTGGGGGGTTCAGCTGGAGAACAGGAGCTGAGGGGAGACCTTCTGATCTCTGAACTGCCTGAAAGGAGCTTGGAGCCAGGGGGGTCGGGCTCTGCTCCCCAGGAACAAGCGCCAGGAGCAGAGGAAACGGCCTCAAGTTGCGCCAGGGGAGGTTGAGGTTGGATGTGGGAACAATTTCTTCCCCAAAGGGCTGTGGGGCATTGGAACAGGCTGCCCAGGGCAGTGCTGGAGTCACCATCCCTGGAGGGCTGGACAGACGGACATGAGGTTCTCAGGACATGGGGCAGTGCCAGGGGTACGTTAACGGTTGGACTCAATGATCTTAAGGGTCTTTTCCAACCAAAATGATTCTGTGATTCTGTGATCAGGTGTGGAGGAGCCCATCTCCAAGCAAAAGCTGGATCAGCTGTGATCTGAGGAGGAAATAGCGATCTGCACAGACTGCGTTGCTGGTGAGGAGGAAGGAGACCGAGGAGGAATGTGACAGATCTATAAGATGGTGAGTGGCTTGGAGACAGTGAATTTTCCTTTACTAGAGGGGAGAAGATGCAAAACTGGTTTGCAACACGTTCAAAACCACACGGAGTCTTTCATCTCGATCCCCTGCGGAGCTGCGGGACCCCTCGCTGCAGGATGCTCCGGGTGCTGAAGGTTTCACATGATTCCAGAAACTCGCAGGACATATAGATGGAATTAAAATGCACCAAGGGCTCTTAAATACAAAAGCATCGCTTCTTCCCCACAAAGTTACCAACCTGCAGGTTGCTGAAGGCTGGTAGACCCTTCATGGGGGATGTCAGCAAAGTCTTGTCCTCTCCTGGGTCTTCTCCCTTCCAAAATGTTCCAGGGTTGGGAGAACCCCACAGAGATCTTCCACCTGAGTGGGTGGATTTGTCCTCTCCTGGTTCTTGCTGGCAGCAGGTGAGATATGGTCACTGCTCCCTGAGCAGGTTTTTAGGATCATGGACATTTCTTCTTGGCTATGCCTGTGTCGATCTCACCCTGCCCTTCCCTGCAGTCCCGGACTTCTCACTCAACCAACCCTCCTTCTTTCACTCTGCTTCATTTAAAATAGAAAATTAATAATTAACTGGCCCATCCTTTGAGCAGCAGGTGAAGAAAATCCCAGACACCCGCCTTACGGGTTTTGTGTCACTCTGGAGTTTGTGTTCCCAGGAGCAGAATGCTGGTGTTTGGGGTGCTCAGGGCTTGCCTCCACCACCTCTCTTTGCAACCAGCCTGTCCTCCTGCAATACTGGCCACAATATTTGTGAAATATTGTGAATATTTCAGCACGTGAACGTCTTTTTTGCATCTGCAGGGCGTTCCCTCCGAGTCCTGGGTGTGACAGTGGGTCACAAACCCCCTGCAGCATCTTGCCGCCTTCTGTGACCTCCATCCTCTTGTCCCCATCTTGCAGGACATGTCAACGTGTTCCAGCTGCTGAAGGTGGAACAGGAGGAGGCTTCACCCTAGTCTGGCAATTTCGGGAGACAGAAGAATGATAGGAAAGGAGGTAGGAGCTGGTTGGTTTGATCTCTTTCTGCTTTTTTTTGCACTTTATTAATGTGTTACCCTTTGACGCTTTGGTTGGGTGGAGGGAGAAGGTCGACCTTCTTTTCCAGTGGAGAAGGAAAGTCCTGAGTTATTTCCCATCCTAGTTTAACTGCAGCCCAGGAACTTCACCACCCCATCTCTAGAGCTTCAACTCCAACAACGGCCAGAGAAGCAAAGATGCCTGTTTTGGATACATTACATCTAAAACCCAACACTTTGGGCAAAACTGGATGAAAGGAATCCTCTTTCATAAAGATTCGCCCTCCTGATTGATGGGTGAACGTGCAAATGCTCCCACCCTGCTCCCTTATTTTTACGACACTTGTAAAGATGTCGTTAGTGTTCAATCTCCCTTCCAGTGCAAATGAACCAATGGGCATATAGGAAGGCGGGTGAACATATAGAAAGGCAGCAGAGCATGTGGAAAGGCAGCTGAGTGTATAGGAAGGCAGGTGAGCATATGGGAGGGTGGGCAAGCATATAGGAAGGTAGATGAGTGTATAGGAATGCAGGTGAGTGTATAAGAAGGTGAATGGGCATATAGGAAAGCAGGTGAACATATATGAAGGCAAGTGACCATATAGGAAGGTGCGTGAATGTATAGGAAGGCAGGTGAGCATGTAGGAGGTCAGGCGAATGTATAGAAAGGTAGGTGAGCATATAGAAAGGCAGTTGAGCATGTGGAAAGGCAGGTGAGTGTATAGGGAGGTGAATGGGTGTATAGGAGGGCAGATGAGCATATAGGAAGGTGTATGAGTGTATAGGAAGGCAGGTGAGCATATAGAAAGGCAGTTGAGCATGTGGAAAGGCAGGTGAGTGTATAGGAAGGTGGATGAGCATATAGGAAGGTGGATGAGCATATAGGAAGGTGAATGGCCGTATAGGAATGCAGGTGAGCATATAGAGTGGCAAGTGAGTGTATAGGAAGGCAGGGGAGTGTATAGGAGGGCAAGGGAGTGTATAGGAGGGAAGGGGAGTGTATAGGAGGGAAGGTGAGTGTATAGAAGGGCAGATGGGTGTGTAGGAATGTGGATGAGTGTGTAGGAAGGTGGATGAATGTACAGGAAGGCAGGTGAGCATACAGACCCTGCCGGGGTCAGGTATCTGCACCTCAAGCAGCCGCACCTCCCTCCATCAGGAACAGCCGGTGCTTTTGGGGCTACTGGGATTTTTCTGGGGGCACAGGCCCCCATGAGCAGGAACCCCTGACCCCCCGAGGCTCCCGCACCCAACCTCCCCTCAGGCACCGCGGCTGCGCTGGCACAGCCGTGCCAGAGCCGGCGTGCCAGGGCTGCGCCGCGGTGACTCATCCCACACCTCGGCAGCACAACTCCAACCAGTGACACGTGACAATAGAAACGTCCCCAGCTCTTGAGCCAGCAAGAACGTCACAGGGTGTTTTTCTTTTTACCCTTTTTTAAATTCTGGCTTAGCCCCAATAAACCACCGTGTAGCAGCAAAGTCCCCTCCCTGGTTTCTCCACATCGGCCACCGATGCCAGTGGGGGCGGATGCGGGAGGGGAGAAGCAAAGCCCGGCGAGGTGGATATAGGGGACGATGCCACATCCTGGTGGGACACGGCTCGGTGTTTTGCCTGGATGCAGAGCTCAGGAGCAAAAAGGGGAGGAGGAGCAGTTGGGGTTGTAGCCCAGGTTTTTTGGGAGGTTTGTACAATGAGAGGATGAGGAGGAGAGGATGGGTGACTGCTGGGACAGAGAGCTGGGAGCAGCCAGAGCCTCCTGCCTTGATGGCGGGATGGGGACAAGGGGTCTCCTCGGCTTTGGGCTGAGGTGGTGGGTGATGGAAAGAGGGGTGAAAGGGCTGTGCCTGTCCCCACCAAGCCACCCAGGGCCAGTGGGGTTGTCACAGGGGTGCGGGGACATCCTGGGACCAGCCACGGAGTCGTTATCTGTCACTCCTCGTCACTGCTGCTCCCGTTCCACGCTGGCCCTGTCAGCCTTTTGGGAGGGGGATGAGCCGAGTCCCACCGCCCCATCAAGCCAACTCACACCCAGGATCCAGCAAAACGCGGCCACTGTCCCCACCGCTGCTCGTCACCCCCACACAGCCCATCCAAACCACCCCAGGGATGAAACAGCACAGCACACCCATTAAAAACGATTAAAATAGCAATTAAGGACTATTTACACAGCTCTCCATCCACAGACTCTTGCTCCCGGGAAGCAAAACCACGCTACATGTGATTCTTTTCCCAGGGGATCCCAGCTGGATGTGTGGAAGTCATTTTGGGGTTTTTTTTGAAGCTTCTCCAAAATATAATCCCACATTTTCCTTCTGCTGTTATTCTTCAGTCAATCCCACGTGGGGGCCACCCGGTGGGGGCCCCGAGGGACACTTGGGGATCCCCGTGCTGGATGCGGGGGATAACCTGGGCCACCTACACTCCGTTTCAGTGCTGGGAATGGAGCGGGCAGCTCTCCAGGGCCGCTGTGACCGGGAAGACCCTTCAGCAAACTTGCATGAAGCCTCCTGGCCCACGACAGCTCCAGAACATCCCCGGGACGTCCTACACCACATCGAATCGCTTCTCCGGCAGCGCTGGAGGTGCTTCTTCTTGGGGTTCGGGGGGGCTGTGGGGCTGCCGGGGCTGTGTTCCCCGGGGCGGTTTGCACACCCGGGCATACACGGGGCTGGGGTCCCCCTTGCTGTCCAGCTCCTCCTGGGCTGTGATGTCCAGCTCGGGGACACTCGGTTCATCCCCTCTGGTCAGGAACAGGGAGTCCCCCGAGTCACCCAGGGTGCTGCCGGCATCCTGAGGCTTTTTCAGCGTCCCGGGTTTGTACCGGATGCTTTCATAGATACGTCCCTCGGCATCCGGCACAGGGTCCGTTGCGGCGGTGCCGGCATCCCCAGGCAGGACCGGCAGCTGCCGGTGCCGCAGGAACTCGGGGGTTCTTGAGGACGGGCTGGAAGGTGCGTGGGAATGGGGTGTCCAGCCCGGCACATGGAGCTTGGGGTCCCCCACAGCGGGGTTATCCGTGTCCCCCCGCACCGCCGGGCTGTTCTCCTGCTGCCGGGGATCACCGGGAGACGGGGCGTCTGCAGGAGGGACAGGGGGGATGCTGAGCTGCGGAGTGCCCCCCCAAATCCTGCTGTGCTGGGGGGGGCATCGCTGGCTAATGCAAGGGAATCATAGCAAGTAAATGGGATTAAATGGGTCCCAGTCCTGCTTCTGTCCCCGCTCTCTGCTTTTAGCAAGAAGGATCACAGAATCATCAGATCATTTTGGTTGGAAGAGACCCTCAAGATCATGGAGTCCAACCATTCCCCACCCCCGGCACTGCCCCATGTCCTGAGAACCTCATGTCCGTCTGTCCAGCCCTCCAGGGCTGGTGACTCCAGCACTGCCCTGGGCAGCCTGTTCCAATGCCCCACAGCCCTTTGGGGAAGAAATTGTTCCCAGATCCAACCTCAACCTCCCCTGGCGCAACTTGAGGCCGTTTCCTCTGATCCTAAAAGACAATTAAAAGGACAGGAGCAGCAGGGGAGCATCCCGGGTTGCGGGGGAGCTGTGCTCCCCGCCGCGGGGCCAGCGCGGCGTCAGGACCTGCCGCTCGCCTCTGCTCAAATATTGATTTAGAAGGAGGCTCCGCTGCGTGCGCGGATCTGTGAACACGGGGCTGGCCCAGCAGGACACCCGGCCGGTTTGGTCGCTCTGAAGGTGAAAGAGGCTCTGGAAAAGCTGCAGAACCGGGCGTTCCACCCCAACGTGAGCACCCCAATGTGAATGCCCCACTGTGGGCACTCCAGTGTAAACACCTCCAGTATGAGCACCCCAGCACAAGCATGTGCTGACCCCCCCGCAACATGAGCACCACAACATGAGCACCCCAAAATTGGTATCTCAGTCTGAGCACCTTCAATATGAGCACTCCAGCACAAGCACCCCAATGTGAGCACCCCAACATTAGCATCCCAATGTGAGCACTCTGGTTAGCACCCCAGAATGAGCACCCCAACACGAGTATCCCAAAGGGAACAGCCCAACCTGAGCACCCCAAAACAGACACCTCAATGTGAACACCCCAACAGAAACACCCCAACATGAGCATCTGAACATGAGCACCCCAACACGAGCGTCTTAATGCAAGCACCCCAATGTGAGCACCCTAGCCTAGGCACCTCAACATGAGCACCCCAATGTGTGTCCCAGCCTAAGCACCCCAACTTGAGAACACCAGTGTGAGCATCAAATGTGAGCACCCCAACATGAGCATCTCAATGTGGGCACCCCAGCGTGAGCACCCCCAATGTGAGCACCCTTGTGTGAACACCCCAACATGAGCATCTCGATGTGAGCACCCCAGCATGGGCACCCCAACGTGAATGCCCCACTGTGAGCACCCCAATGTAAACTCCAGTGTGAGCACCCCAGCATGAGCACCCCAACATGGGCACCCCAACATGAGTATCCCAGCTTGAGCATCCCAATATGAGCACCCCAGCATGAGCACCCCCAATGTGAGCACCCCAGCATAAGCAACTCAATGTAAGCATCCCAGCCTAAGCACCCCAAAATGAGCGTCTAAATGTGAGCACCCCAACATGAGCCACCCTCATGAGCACCCCAACATGAGCACTGCAATATGAGCACCTCAGCATGAGCGTCCCAAAGGGGATATCCCAGTCTGAGCTCCCCCTTGTGAGCACCCGTCTAAGCACCCCAAAGTGAACATCTTAATGTGAGCACCCCAACATGAGCACTCTGTTAGCACCCCAGCATGAGCAACCCAGTATGAGCACCCTAACATAAGCACCCCGATTTGGGCATCCCAGCGTGAGCATCCCAATATGAGCACCCCAGTGTGCACATCCTGACATGGGCACCCCAACATGAGCGTCTCAACATGAGCACCCCAATGTCAGCACCCCAACATGAGCACCCCAATGTCAGCACCCCAATGTGAACACCCCAATGTGAGCATCTTGATGTGAGCACCCCAGCCTGAGCACCCCAACATGAGCATCCCATTGTGAGAACCCCAATATGGACGTCCCAACGCAAACACCCCAACATGAGCACCCCAACATGGGCGCTCCAATGTGAGCACCCCAACATGTGCATCTCAACGTGAGCACCCTAGCCTGAGCACCCCAACATGAGCATCCCATTGTGAGAACCCCAGTATGGACAACCCAACACGAACACCCCAACATGAGCATCTCAATGTGATCACCCCAATGTGAGCACCCCAACATGAGCATCCCATTGTGAGAACCCCAATATGGACCCCAACGTGAACACCCCAACATGAACATCTTGATGTGAGCACCCCAGCCTGAGCACCCCAACATGAGCATCTCAATGTGAGCACCCCAACATGGGCACCCCAATGCGAGCATCCCCATGTGAGCACCCCAAAACGAGCATCTCAGTGTGGGCACCCCAACTTAAACACCCCAACACGAGGATCCCACCATGAGCCCCCAATGTGAGCACCCCATCTGGCCACTGCGGTGCACCCCACATCCTGCCTGCGCACCCCGAGGGGCCGAGGCTTCACATTTGGGGTGTCCCTTCCCCACCCCACTGCAGCAAAGGGGGGAAACGCAGCGGGGGAGCCCCAGGAATGGGGTACGGGGGGGACACCCCATAAAATACCCAACAGCCCCCCATGGCAGCCCAGGGAGGAGCAGGAATTGCGTTTGAGCATCTCAGCTGCAGCGTGGCCAAGTGGGGCAATTAAGACATAGGGTTTAATTATCCTCGTTATCCAGCCATGCTGATTAAAGCGAACGAGCTGATTCCTTAATCTGGTTGGAGGGTTTGAAGCATTAAAACATCTCTTTTTTAATGCTTTCCCATGGCAATTCCCTTTCTGAGAGCGGGACGGGGATTGTGAACGTCTGACACGGTCCTGCTGGTGAACTGGGACTCGCGGCGGGTTTTACTGGGATATTCTGCTGTAACTGGGAATTTTAGGAGCTGATTTTGGATGCCCGTGCAGCCTCCTGCGACCCCCTTCACTATATCATGGGGTGTCCCCATCATCTCCTCCGTGCCTGGGAAGCGAGGGTGGCCACTCGCCACTAACGAGCTTCACTAATTGCCCCCGTTTTGGCTGCCGGGGGACTCGGGGGTGCAGCCCCCCTATGTCTGGCCAAGGGCCGGCTCAAAGTCCCGCCAACTCCAAGTTCATCAGCCGGGCAAATCATTAACCGGGCTGGCTCGGTGTCACCAGGCTGAGCCTCAGGGACCTTCGGACCGTGGCACCCAGCTCGGTGACACTGGGGTGGCCCTTCCCCAAGGCATGGCCAGTGTTCCAGTGTGGGGGGACCCTGGCCTGCTGCACCCCAAACCTGCAGCGGGGGCCATGGAGGGCCCAGGTGACACCCAGCACCCATGTCCCCAGGTGTGCGAGGGCCCCGGGAGCAACCACAGAGGGACGCGGCCACATCCTTGTCCCCAGCGTGTCACCTACCTCCCGGCAGCGCTGTCCCCCCATCACCGGAGCCCAGCCTGGCCAGCTTCACCTGCAGCAGCAACGAGGGGACACTTGCATATTGACCCCCCAGAACTTGTGCACCCCCCCCCGAACTTGTGCATTGCCCCCAGAACTTGTGCATCCCCCCCCAACACTTGTGCATCGCCCCCAAAACTTGTGCATTGCCCCCCAGCACTTCTGCACCCCCCCAGCACTTCTGCACCCCCCAGCGCTTCCACATTCTGCCCATTTGTGCATTCCCCCCAACTCTTTTGCACCCCCCTGCAGTTGTGCACCCCCCAGCACTTCTGCATCCCCCCCAGCCCTTGTGCACCCCCCAAACTTGTGCATTGCCCCCCAGCACTTCTGCACCCCCCAGCACTTCTGCATCCTGCCCATCTGTGCATTCCCCCCAACTCTTTTGCATCCCCCTGTAGTTGTGCACCCCCCAGCACTTCTGCATCCCCCCCAGCCCTTGTGCACCCCCCCTCCCCAGCTCTTCTGCACCCCCAGCACTTGTGTACCCTCCAGCTCTTCTGCATCCTGCCCATTTGTGCATCCCCCCCAACACTTTTGCACCCCCAGCACTTGTGCATCCCCCCCCAGCCCTTGTGTGCCCCCCAAACTTGTGCATTGCTCCCCAGCACTTGTGCACCCCCCAGCACTTCCGCATCACACTCATTTGTGCATCCCCCCCAACTCTTTTGCACCCCCCTGTAGTTGTGCACCCCCCAGCCCTTGTGTGGCCCCCAGCACTTCTGCACCCCCTAACACTTGTGCGCCCCCCACAGCACTTGTGCATCCCACCAATTTGTGCATCCCCCCAACTCTTTTGCACCCTCCTGCAGCTGTGCACCCCCAGCACTTCTGCATCCCCCCCAACACTTGTGCACCCCCCACTCTTCTGCACCCCCAGCATTTGCGTACCCCCCAGCACTTCCACATCCTGCCCATTTGTGCATTCCCCCCAACACTTCTGCACCCACTGCAGTTGTGCACCCCCCAGCACTTGTGCATCCCCCCAGCACTTCTGCATCCCCCCAACACTTGTGCACCCCCCCAGCACTTGTGCATCCCCCCCAACCCTTGTGCACCCCCATCCCCAGCACTTGTGCACCCCCCCAGCACTCGTGCAACCCGCCCAGCATTTGTGCATCTTCCAGCACTTGTGCATCCCACTCATTTATGCATCCTCCCCAACACTTTTGTACCCCTCTGTAGTTGTGCACCCCCCCAGCACTTCTGCATCCCCCCCAATGCTTGTGCACCCCCCAACACTTGTACGTCCCCCCCAACCCTTGTGCACCCCCCAACACTTGTGCACCCAACACTTGTGCACCCCCAGCTCTTCCGCATCCTCAAAGAGCATCCCCCCTAACACTTCTGCACCCCCTGCAGTTGTGCACCCCCCAGCACTTCTGCATCCCCCCCAGCACTTCTTCGCCTCCCACACTTGTGCACCCCCCCAGCACTTGTGCATCCCCCCGACTTGTGCATCCCCTCCAACTCTTGTGCACCCCCCAGCACTCATGCACCCCCCCAGTACGTCTGCATCCCCCCCAGCATTTGTGCATCATGCCTGACAGTTGTTCACACCTCCTGCGACTTGTGCATCACCCCCCAAAATGTGTGCCCCCCCCAGCACCTCTCCATCCTCTCCTGGCATTTATCTATTCCCCAAGCACCCATGCACCCCCTAATTCCGCCCCCCTCCCGCATCCCCCATGGGCACTTGTGCACCCCACAGCACTTGTGCATCATCCCCCCAGGAACTGTGCACCCCCCGTATCACTCGGGCGCCCCCCCAGCCCCGGGGTCATCAGTGCGGGTGTTGGGGGGCTCAGAGGACCCCAGAATTTTTTTTGGAGGGGTGTCAGTGTGGGAAAATGGGGGGTGGGGGCAGCTGCCCCCAGTCCCGCATCAACCAGTTCCAACTGGGCCGGCGGGGGCACCCGTATCCCCCCTGCAAACCGCGGGGATGGGGCACCCACAGGGTCACACCGTGGCCAGGGCCACCCGCTGTCCCCACCCCCTTGTCCCCCATCCTCTTTCCCCCCCGCCGCCCCAGCCCTGATGCTTTTGGGGGGGATGCAATTGAAGCATTTGGGGTGAATTTGGGGTGAGGTGCGGGATGTTCCCCGTGCTGACGCTGGAGGGCTGTCAAAGCACACGGTACGTGGTGGGACAGGGGACATGGGGTGACAGGCCACTGTCCCCGCAGCCCCCCAGCCCGCCGCCTCGCTGGGACGAGCAGGCACAAGGTGCCACCCAAGGGGCTGGGGGACACCCTGGGACTGACCCCTCTGACGAGCCCCGTGTCTTCTCCCATTTTTGGGGTGGGATACGGCCGTTTTGTCCTGCAGGAAAAGGGAGAGGTCAGTGCTGTCACCTCTTGTCCCCAGGGATGCTGAGACCAGGGTGACACGGACCCCCCCAGTCCCCTCCCCTCGCTGCTGTTTGTTAATTCATCCCCGTGTCCCCTGCCCCAGCGCTTGTCCCCACCCCAGGTTGGTGGCACCCAGACGTCACCGTGCCAGCACGGATAGTGACCCCCCCATCCATGGCATTTCCCCAGAGCCCCCGATATCCGTGACAAACCCTCGGGAAAGAGCCAAATCCCCCCGTTTTACCCCCAAAAAGCGAAGGTACCTGTGGAAGAAGGAGCAGAGGAGGAGCAGGAGCAGGATGGTGGCCAAGCCCCAGGCCACTGTGGCCACCACGGCCACCGAGCCCAGTGCCGGGGCCATGGAGTGGAGCTGGGGGAGAGACGAGCCCCGGGTCAGGCCGGTTTGGGGGGGGATTGGGGTGATAACGGGGTGCGCAGGGCTGGTGAGAGGGTGCTGGGGGGAAATCTCGTTCTCCCTTTAATTTCAGGAACCATTTTCCCAGTGATGACTCCCCAGCCCTTCATCCCAGTGGGGTGCACAGTGTCACCCCCCCAGCATGGGAGGTAATAGTGCGGTGTGGGGGTGATGCTGGGTAATGGGGGTGGTGCTGGATAATGGGGGGTGATACTGGATAATGGGGGTTGATGCTGGGGGGCTGATGCTGAGGCATTGGGGGAAGACGCTGGGGTGTGGGGGGTGATGCTGGATTGTGGGGGGTGATGCTGGGTGGCAGGGGGTTGATTCTGCAATGTGGGGGGCGACGTTGGGAAGGTGGGGTGTGATTCTGGGGTGTGGGAGGTGATGCTGAGATGTGGGGGGTGATGCTGGGGGGCTGATGCTGGGGCATTGGGGGAAGATGCTGGGATGTGGGGGGTGATGCTGGGGGGCGGGGAGGGTGGTTCTGGAATGTGGGGGGCGATGCTGGGAAGGTGGGGTGTGATTCTGGGCTGTGGGAGGTGATGCTGGATTGTGGGAGGTGATGCTGGGGGGTGGGGGGTTGATTCTGGAATGTGGGGGGTGATGCGGGGGGGTGGGGGGTGATTCCGGGGTTTGGGGAGTGATGCTGGTTGATGGGGGAGTGATACTGAGATGTAGGGGTGGTGCCGGGGGGGTGGGAGTGACGCTGGGTAATGGGGGGTGATAATGGGGTGTAAGAAGCGATGCTGAGCTTTGGGGGTGATACTGGGGAGTGGGGGGTGATTCTGGGGGCTGGGGAGTGATGCCTGGGGGGTGATGCCGTTGTCCCAGACATCCCCACCTTATCCCCACCTGGGTGCCCCCAAACCCGCACCGAGCACGTGGAGCCCCCCGCTTTGAGAAAACACATTCCCAAGCTCTCCCAAAAATATCCTGTATCCTTCTCCTACCCAAGCCCCCCCCGCCTAAAACTTGGGGTGACCCGAGCTCCCCCGGCAAGCCCGGCAAAGCGAAACGCCGAGCAGGCTGAGCCCGTTCTGCCGGCTGTGACTCAGCTTCCCGGCACGACACCCCGAGCCCCGGAGCCGTGGGGGGGTTCAGGGACCCCCCAGCTCCAGCCACCCCGGGATCGGGACACCCCCATTGGGCGCAATGACAGGCAACAAACCCTGAGCCCATCCTGCCTCAGTTTCCCCAGCTGGACCCTGAGACGAGTGAGACCGGGATCAACTCAAAGTGCCTCCCCACACCCCACCTCGCTCGGGCACCCCAGCCCGCGGTGGGGACGGGGCTGGGGACACCCCATGGCCCAGGACCCCCCTGATTCCCACCCCTGAGGACACCACTCACCCCACGGCGGTGCCGGACCCACGGGGACGGGCACAACCGGCTCCTCTGGGTGCTCGGCGCGGGACGGGAGGGGTGGTTGGGTGGCACCCGCCGCACCCCGCTTCCTGCTCCCACGGGACGTGTCTGCAGCGGCCGCGGGCATGTCGGGGTCACCTGAACCCTGGGGTGGGGGCCCTGCACCCCAGGAATGGTCCTGCACCCCCAGGAGGGGTCCAGGTCCCCCCAAAGGGATCCTGCACCCCCAGGCCCAGCACCCCTCAAATCCAGAGCCCCAGACATGTCTCAGACCCCAGAAATGTCCCAGACCCCCAGGAGGGGTGTTACACCCCCAGACCCAGCACCCCTGAATTCCATACCTCTTAGAGGGGTCTGAGACCCTGGGGAGGGGTCTTGCACCCCCAGACCCAGCACCCCTGAAACCTGCACCCCCAGGAGGGTTTCTTGTCCCCCAAGAGGGATCCTGCACCCCAGACCCAGCACCCCTCAAATCCAGAGCCCCAGAAATGTCTTAAACCCCCAGGAGGGGCCTTGCACCCCCAGACCCAGCACCCCTGAAACCTGCACCCCCAGGAGGGTTTCTTGTCCCCCAAGAAGGATCCTGCACCCCCAGACCCAGCACCTCTCATATCCAGAGCCCCCAGAAATGTCCCAGCACCCCAGGAGGGGTGTTACACCCCCAGAACCAGCACCTCTGAATTCCATAGCTCTTAGGGGGGTCTGAGACCCTGGGGAGGGGTCTTGCACCCCCAGACCTGGTACCCCTGAAACTTTCACCCCCAGGAGGGCTGTTTGTCCCCCCAAAGAGGCTCCTATACCCCTGAAATAGGGAACCACAGGAGGGGTCCCAGACCCCCAGGAGGGATCCTGTACCCCCAGACCCAGCACCCCTAAAATTCAGAGCCCCCAGAAATGTCCCAGACCCCCAGGAGGGGTCTTGCACCCCCACACCCAGCGACCCAGCACCCCAAAACCTTCAACCCCAGCAGGGCTCCTGGGCCCCCAGAAGAGGCTCCTGCACCCCCAAGCTCAGCACCCACAAGACTGGGAACCCCAGGGGGGCTCCTGGTCATCCAAGAGGGATCCTGTACCCCCAAACCCAGCACCCCTAAAATCCAGAGCCCCCAGAGGGGTCCCAGACCCTGCACCCCCAGCACCCCTGAAACCTGCACCCCCCAGGAGAGCTCCTGGTTCCCCAAAAGAGGCTCCTGCACCCCCAAGCTCAACACCCGTGAGACTGGAAACCCCAGAAAAGGCCCCAGATTGCCATGAAGGGTCCTGCACCCCCAGATCCAAAAGCCAATTGTAATCAAAAGGGCAATAACTACATTGTCCCAACTGAGGGAGAGGCACATTTTTGGGGAAAAAACCTACTTTCTGATCATGGAAATGCGGGTTCGTAGCATCCCAGCCCCTTGGTGTGTCCCAAAAATGGGGTTCACACTCAAATAGTTCAACACCTCCCTGAGCCCGGCACATCATGGGTGGAATGTTTTGCTTATCACAAGCTCATCTGCAAAAGCGTGGCGGAATCTGTGGGGATTTTCTGCAGAGGGCAGCACGATCCAGGAGATCAGACGCGTCTTCCCTCCCGCTGAAAGATGGGGAAGATCCGTCAAATCTGTATTTTTCAGCAAAATGCTTGGTGGAATATTCCCTCGTTGGTGCCAAAATGCTTTGGAAAATTTAATGAACTAGAACAAGGGCAAGTGTAGAGTCTTGAATCTGGGCAGGAACAACCCCAGGTTCCAGTGTAAGTTGGGGAATGACCTGTTGGAGAGCAGTGTAGGGGAAAGGGACCTGGGGGTCCTGGGGACAGCAGGGTGACCATGAGCCAGCACTGTGCCCTTGTGGCCAGGAAGCCAATGGTACCTGGGGTGGGTTAGAAGGGGGTGGTCAGTAGGTCAGAGAGGTTCTCCTGCCCCTCTGCTCTGCCCTGGGGAGACCACACCTGGAATCTTGTGTCCAGCTGTGGCCCCTCAGTTCCAGCAGGACACGGAACTGCTGGAGAGAGTCCAGCGCAGCCACCAAGATGCTGAAGGGAGTGGAGCATCTCCCGTGTGAGGAAAGGCTGAGGGAGCTGGGGCTCTGGAGCTGGACAAGAGGAGACTGAGGGGGGACTCATTCCTGGGGATCAAGATGGAAAGGGGGAGTGTCAGGAGGATGGAGCCAGGCTCTTCTGGTGACAACCAGGGACAGGACAAGGGGCAATGGGTGCAAACTGGAACACAGGAGGTTCCACTTAAATTTGAGAAGCAACTTGTTGGTGGTGAGGGTGGCAGAGCCTGGCCCAGGCTGCCCAGGGAGGTTGCGGAGTCTCCTTCTGTGCAGACATTCCAACCCGCCTGGACACCTTCCTGTGTAACCTCATCTGGGTGTTCCTGCTCCATGGGGGGATTGCACTGCATGAGCTTTCCAGGGCCCTTCCCATCCCTGACATTCTGGGATTCTGTGACTGTGCCTCTGTGACTGTGACTCTTTAAGCTGTGACTCTGTAAGCTGTGACTCTGTAGGTTGTGGGCTCAGCTATAAGAGGAGGATGCACCGGTGTGAAATTATTAGTTTTTTGGTTACTTTCACTGCGGTTGGCTCCTCCAACAGCACAAATTGATTCTCCATCATCTGATACCGTGTGAGCGGGAGCCCGATGTGAATGTGAATGAAAGTAGACATGTCGCTTGTTGATTAAATCAATTTAAATTGGAATTTTAATTCCTACCTGAGTGATTTAACAGCAGATAAGAGGGGTGAGGAGAGCAGGGGGAAGCTGAGGAGCCAGGCAGGAATTGGCCTTTCTGGGGGCAGCTTTGTAACTCATCTCAGGAATTGAACAGGGAATTAATCATATTTTATTCTGGTATTTGCTTTTCAAGAAGCACATTGAGCCATCACTGGGGGTACAAGCACAACTCAACTTATTCTCCAGCCCCTACACCAGCCGGAGTGCTATTAAGTTAACTTTAGCAATCAAGAGAACAATTCATAGAATCACAGAATTGTTTGGGTTGAAGGAACCATTAAAGCTCCCCCAGTTCCCCCTGCCATGACAGGGACATCTGCACCAGCTCAGGTTGCTCAGAACCCCGTCCAGCCTGGCCTGGGATGTCTCCAGGGATGGTTCAGCCACCACCTCTCTGGGTGCAAATTTTGCTGCTTTTCCCATGCAAAATTCACTGCGTGACTCCCAGGGATCTCACAACCTCATTGTGCACTAAAGCATCCTCCAAAATCCCCATCTCCTGGCCAAGAGGTTTCTTTGGGTTACAAAACCACTTCCAGGAGCATCTTTGAGGATGCTCCAGCTTGGAGAAGAAAGCCGAGGTGGGCAGGAGTCCCACCACTGCCTTTGCATCCTGGACACACCGAGATGCTGAGCACCCAGGGGCTGGGATTAATTATTTTACGATGAAGAAATTGTTTGTGCTGAGGGTGGTGAGAGCCTGGCCCAGGTTGGCCAGAGAGGTGGTAGATGAACCATCCCTGAGACATCCCAGGCCAGGCTGGACGGGGCTCTGAGCAACCTGAGCTGGTGCAGATGTCCCTGCTCATGGCAGGGGGGACTGGGGGAGCTTTAATGGTCCTTCAACCCAAACCATCCTGTGATTCCATGAAATGGTGTCTGCCAGAATTTCAGCAAGCCAGGCCCAAGCCTGTGCCTTCCTGAAACAGGAGCACTGGTGACATTTGACAATCCTGGCCCATTGCCTCTTCTAATTAAACCCTCTGTCTCCAGCAGTCATTTGTCACCCTATTTTAAGCCGGCTGGAGCTGCTGTGCCATTCTGACGTTCTTGCTTCAAAATTTAATGACTTTTAAAATTTACCAGAAGGCTGAGAAACGCAGCTCCATGGTGTGTCTTCATCTTTCCATTTGCACATGAGAGCTCCAGGCTTTGGTGCATTTTAATTGCAGCTTGACCAAGCGATGGGCGCCTGCAGCCAAAACTGGGCACTGAGAACAGCATTTGGAGGAGCCGGCGAGTGGAGTTTGTGGCTTGTTGGGAAGGTGACACCATGTGCAAAGTTGAGTTTACACCACTTTTGTGCCTAATTACTTTGCCTGAAAGGAGCCTGGTGGACTTCAAGGGTTTCTTGCGAGTCAACGCTGTTGTGATGGGTTTTGATGGGGCCAGCCAGGGTGATGCTGCAGTGCCCTTTCCCTGCCGATTTCACCCCAATTTCCATCTCTGGGGGGTCCCGGAAGGTTTCTAGCTCCCTTGGGCTCTTGGTGTTTTCCCAGCACAAGCGGCTGATCTCTGTTGTGCTGGTTTATCCCTTCACCGTTGCTTTGTAGGGACATGGTTTAGAGGTGGACTTGGCAGTGTCATGTTTATGGTTGGACTCGATAATCTTAAAGCACTTTTCCCACCAAAGTGATTCTCTGATTCTAGAAACAACGTCAGGAGCACAAAACTATCTAAGCTGAGGGAATACAAATGATTCCCCACCTTTCTCTCCCAGTTTATATATAGGATGTCAGAACTCAACTGGCTCTCAGGCCCACCAGGAAAAGCAGAGAAAACTACAATTTTTGAAATAAGCAAGGGGAAACGCTCACCTTTGAGAAGCCTTTGGTACACAGGAAAAGTGCTTTGACATCTTCATCATGGAACAAAGCACAGTGGAGCAGCCCAGCTCAAGAGCCCCGTGCTCTCGCACTTAAGTCAGGCTTAGTTTGGAGCACGGCAGCCCATCTAACCAACCTGGAGGGCTTTGTTGGAGTCTGTATCCAAGGTTTGCTCCAGACTTACTCAACATCCATCATCACCACCAGGAGATAAGTTAGGACACTGTAGACTCAACGCGTATCCCTACACATCCATGGCCAACTGACTTCCACCAAGAGCAGGACATGAAGACATGGATGTTCAGCTAATACATCACTTCAGCAGCAGCAGCTGCCAGGAACACAACCATCTTTCCTCCACCATCTCCCTGGTTGCATTCCACATCATCATGATGTTTCTGAGCTTTGGCCCAGGATACTGAAAAACTGAACCTAAAGCTGCTGATGTTCATGCTTCATTTATTTGGTGAGCATGCTAAAGCTTTCTCCATGAGGCTGAGGCTCAGTACTGTAGCTATTATGATGCTGAGGTGTATTTTGGGGACACTGAGGAAACACCCAATCTCCAGCTGAGATGATGAAGCTCAGTGCAGGAGTTGGTGGCTTTGGTGCTTCATCTTATGAGAAGCAGCTGAGGGACCTGGGGGGTTCAGCTGGAGAACAGGAGCTAAGGGGAGACCTTCTGATCTCTGAACTGCCTGAAAGGAGCTTGGAGCCAGGGGGGTCGGGCTCTGCTCCCCAGGAACAAGCGCCAGGAGCAGAGGAAACGGCCTCAAGTTGCGCCAGGGGAGGTTGAGGTTGGATGTGGGAACAATTTCTTCCCCAAAGGGCTGTGGGGCATTGGAACAGGCTGCCCAGGGCAGTGCTGGAGTCACCAGCCCTGGAGGGCTGGACAGACGGACATGAGGTTCTCAGGACATGGGGCAGTGCCAGGGGTGAGTTATGGTTGGACTTGATGATCTTGAGGGTGTCTTCCAACCAAAATGATTCTCTGAAATTCTATTTCACTGACTTGCCCATCATCTCCTCTGGTTTCAATAAGACACCGTCATGGCCACTGTCCAGAGGAGACTCCCTGCTTTGAAGCCCCATCCTGGACCTCCCTGTGCTGGGATATCAGTGTTGACCGTGATTCCAGGTGCTCCACCAAGCTCTGCACGGCCTCACCTTTCCCCAGATCCCAGGATTCTGTAGCATTCAATAGCTTCCTAGAAAAGAGAGGAGCTTTGCTTCCTTCCAGCGAGGACAAAAGGAGGCAGGGAGGCAGCCAAAGGCGAGATGAGCTGAGGAACAGCATCCGGGCTTGGAGTGGGAGACCAGCTGGAAATGATTGCCCTGAGGATCCAAACACAGCCACAGCATGTTGGTGAGCTCCATGTGTTGTCCAGCACCTCCTACACATTTAACCAGCTCCAAGGGATGTGTGGGAAGGGGTGTCAGTGTCCCCCACATGCAGGACATGGGTGTCCCCATGAAGGTACCAGCAGTGCATGGTGCAAACGTGTGGGTGGACATCGGTGCTGCGGAGCCAAAGCATTTCAAAGCCAGGTTCATGGAGGACATGGTTGCACCATGGAGGTCCAACTTTCAGATTGGATATTAGGAAAAAATTCTTCACAGAGAGGGTTGTGAAGCAGTGGAACAGGCTGCCCAGGGCAGTGATAGAGTCACCATCCCTGGAGGGGCTTAAAAGGAGTATAGATGAGGTTCTTAGGGACATGGTTTAGTGCTAGAGTTAGGTTATAGTTGGACTCGATGATCCTAACCGTCTCTTCCAATCAAAATGATTCTATTATGATTCTAACTGCAGGTGTGGTAGGTCCCTTTGCTTTTCTTCCGAAGCCATCATCTGCATCTATCCCTTCCAGATGTGGCACCTGGACCCTCCTGTTTCTCTCCCATCTGCCACATCTGTCACAGAATATAAGAATCCCAGAATGTCGGGGTTTGGAAGGGCCCTGGAAAGCTCATCCAGTGCAATCCCCCCATGGAGCAGGAACACCCAGATGAGGTTACACAGGAAGGTGTCCAGGCGGGTTGGAATGTCTGCACAGAAGGAGACTCCACAACCTCCCTGGGCAGCCTGGGCCAGGCTCTGCCACCCTCACCCCCAACAAGTTGCTTCTCCTCTTTCAGTGGAACCTCCTGTGTTCCAGTTTGCACCCATTGCCCCTTGTCCTGTCACTGGTTGTCACCAGAAGAGCCTGGCTCCATCCTCCTGACACTCCCCCTTTCCATCTTGATCCCCAGGAATGAGTCCCCCCTCAGTGTCCTCTTGTCCAGCTCCAGAGCCCCAGCTCCCTCAGCCTTTCCTCACACGGGAGATGCTCCACTCCCTTCAGCATCTTGGTGGCTGCGCTGGACTCTCTCCAGCAGTTCCCTGTCCTGCTGGAACTGAGGGGCCACAGCTGGACACAATATTCCAGGTGTGGTCTCCCCAGGGCAGAGCAGAGGGGCAGGAGAACCTCTCTGACCTACTGACCACCCCCTTCTAACCCACCCCAGGTACCATTGGCTTCCTGGCCACAAGGGCCCAGTGCTGGCTCATGGTCACCCTGCTACATCTTTAGGCAAAGGGGATCCGTATCCATCAACTCCACCACCCTCAAATTTCGGGCACCATGGGCAGAGGGGCATTTCTTCAAGGTAAAACCAGGTGGTGTGTTGAACCATGGGGCCCGTTACACAGCAAAAGACCAAATGCCGAACACAAGTGGAAGGACGCGCTGCTGAAAAAACAATAAAACAATTTTTAAAAAGAGCCTTTGAATAATACCAAGTATTAAATATACTGTACTACAGCTCAATGTATTTCTACAAGGACTTTTCTAGCCATGAAAAGCAGGCAGTGGGATTGCACGTCACTTGATGGCAGAATCAGCTGAACCAGGACAGAGAAACCTCCAATGTGTTTCATGTCTGGTCTTGCTGTGTGCGAGGAATCAGAGCAAAACCCATTGGCCACATCCCTACCGGTAAGAGAAAGTCTCCTCTGGTTTTGAGGGTCACCAGCTGGTCCCAGGAGCCCTGGACCAAAGCCTTAGCTTACAGTGAGAAGCCAGATTGAAGCAGCTCCTCCAGATTTGTCATACTGAAGTTGTTAGAGAAAATGTGATCAGTGCCCAGCCTTGCCAGGAACGATAAATTGATCATTTAATATGTTTAGTGGAATAAGGATGTGAACTATTTCTTTGGGCAGCAAGATGGTAGCATGTGGAATTCATCAAAGGGCAAAAGATCCCAGATCTTCTCTTGTTTTCACGAGCATAAATCACCTCTTTCTTGGGGGAACTTCTTCAAGAGCAGAACGAAGCTCAACTACCATATTGGGTGTAACAGTTTATAACTAATATTATTGTAGCAATATATATAATACAAAGTCAGCTGCAATCTCATCTCTTCAAGGTTAATTTAGCGTTTGAGAGCCATCACAAAATTAGTACTGGAACCCCAGGTTCCAGTGTAAGTTGGGGAATGAGCTATTAGAGAGCAGCATAGGGGAAAGGGACCTGGGGGTCCTGGGGACAGCAGGGTGACCATGAGCCAGCACTGGGCCCTTGTGGCCAGGAAGCCAATGGTACCTGGGGTGGGTTAGAAGGGGGTGGTCAGTAGGTCAGAGAGGTTCTCCTGCCCCTCTGCTCTGCCCTGGGGAGACCACACCTGGAATCTTGTGTCCAGTTGTGGCCCCTCAGTTCCAGCAGGACAGGGAACTGCTGGAGAGAGTCCAGCGCAGCCACCAAGATGCTGAAGGGAGTGGAGCATCTCCCGTGTGAGGAAAGGCTGAGGGAGCTGGGGCTCTGGAGCTGGACAAGAGGAGACTGAGGGGGGACTCATTCCTGGGGATCAAGATGGAAAGGGGGAGTGTCAGGAGGATGGAGCCAGGCTCTTCTGGTGACAACCAGTGACAGGACAAGGGGCAATGGGTGCAAACTGGAACACAGGAGGTTCCACTGCAAGAGGAGAAGCAACTTGTTGGGGGTGAGGGTGGCAGAGCCTGGCCCAGGCTGCCCAGGGAGGTTGTGGAGTCTCCTTCTGTGCAGACATTCCAACCCGCCTGGACACCTTCCTGTGTAACCTCATCTGGGTGTTCCTGCTCCATGGGGGGATTGCACTGGATGAGCTTTCCAGGGCCCTTCCAACCCCTGACATTCTGGGATTCTGGGGTTCTGTAATATGGTGGCATTCGGTGGAGTATTTGGGCGTTTTTTATCTTTTGTTTTGAACCCCAAATACAGAAATTGGATATGCAGTGTGGTTAAACCAAGTTGGAGCTGGCAGAAAAAGGGCTTAAAGTGAAAAAGAATGGTTGGAGATAAAAGAGCGTGCGTACGAGAGCCAAACAACTGCTCCAAAGGCAGATTTGACAGGAGAAGAGTGAATGAATGCACAAAACTCGAGCCTCCTAGTGAGCACAATAGCCCGAAACAATACAGAATTGTTAAAACAAAAAAAGGAAAGAAAAAAATACAGCAAATAAGTTCAGAGCAGTCGGGTTTCTTGCCAAGAGCATTTTCACATGATTAAATATAATAAAATAAAGTGTTGGCAGAGCTCTGCCTGAAGATGATGGGATAGAGGAGAAGGAATGGCAGCGAGGGGGGTACGGCGATGAGGCCGAGGGAGCAAGAATTGCTTCGTGTATTCCCCGAGCGATGGCTGGTGACGCTCCCGGGGTCCGCAGGATGCCGGCAGCTCTCTTCAAAGCGAGCGGGGACTGCGGTATTGATCTCAAGTGGAAAATATGCAGTGATGTATAGTAGAACCAGCCATGGGCCAGCCGGCAGGATGAAGGGAATCTTTCTTACAAAAGAAAATTGAGCGTAACAGGGGGTCGTAGCGACTGTACCCGCCTGCCGATATTGCACGCGAGCTCCGCTCCGTCTGATCCCCGCTTGGAGGGGAAGAAGGGAGGCAGAGCTACTGCTGCAACAAGATGATTTTGGAGAGCGACGAGGCACATACAGCTCAATTAGGAACATCTGTCTCCCATCGCCTGTGCTGATGCCTGGGATCCCATCCCATCCCATCCCATCCCATCCCATCCCATCCCATCCCATCCCGCCCCATCCCATCCCATCCCATCCCATCCCATCCCATCCCATCCCATCCCATCCTGCCCCATCCCATCCCATCCCATCCCATCCCACCCCATCCCATCCCATCCCGCCCCACCCCACCTGGCCCCATCCCATCCCATCCCATCCCATCCCATCCCATCCTATCCCGCCCCATCCCATCCCATCCCATCCCATCCCATCCCATCCCATCCCATCCCTTCCCATCCCATCCCACCTCATCCCATCCCATCCCATCCCATCCCATCCCATCCCATCCCATCCCATTCCACCCCATCCCATCCCATCCCATCCCATCCCATCCCATCCCATCCCGCCCCATCCCCTCCCCTCCCCTCCCCTCCCCTCCCCTCCCCTCCCCTCCCCAAAACCTCTTGGAGAACACTGGAAGCCCACAGATGATCACCATTTCACTATTACATCACTAGCTCAGAGCTTTTTGCAATCAAAACATTGGAACAGGGAAGGGATTTTTTGCTTTGCAGCAGGGGCCACAAAGGGGTGTTGTACCCCAGGCCTTAATCCAGAGGTTTTGGGGCAAAGCGGGAAAATCCAGGACTGTAACTGACAGACGACTGTTACCCACCAATGTACAAAGAAAGTGCAGATTCCTGAATGTGTGTGTTGAGGAAAGCTTCTTGTTTTCTGCAGTGGTTTCTGGAGGTGAAATGCTGGGGGGTGAGCAGAGGGGTCAGGAGGAGAAGCAGCATATCTGAGAACATTCACTGCACTTAGAATCAAGGAGTCACAGAGTATCTTGGGCTGAAGGGACCATTAAATCTCCCCCAGTTCCCCCTGCCATGAGCAGGGACATCTGCACCAGCTCAGGGTGCTCAGAGCCCCGTCCAGCCTGGCCTGGGATGTCTCCAGGGATGGTTCATCTACCACCTCTCTGGCCAACCTGGGCCAGGCTCTCACCACCCTCAGCACAAACAATTTCTGCATCACGTCTGGCCTGAATCTCCATCCTTTAGTTTAAAACCATCCCCCCTTGTCCTATCGCAACAGGCCCTGCTCAAAAGTCTGTCCCCATCTTTCTCATCGGCCCCTTTTGAGTCTGGAAAGGCCACACTGAGGTCTCCCCGGAGCTTCTCTTCTCCAGCTGAACACCCCAACTCTCTCAGCCTGTCCCCAGCAGAGCTGTTCCAGCCTTGGGTCATTTCTGAGGCCCATGGTACCTGTTGGGACCCTTGAACAACAGCACAATGACATCAAAGGGTAAAGTTGAATGTTCAAGTGGGATGGGAGACGAGTGAAAACAAAACCAGCCATCTGGATGAGTATGGATCAGCAGATGGGATATTGCAGACAGCACCGATCAGCTCATGGTTGGTGGCAAATGAAGCACAGGATCACTTGCTTGGTGCAAACACTCATAGTTTACACCGTGCAGTTGAATCCCACCTATTTATTTCACCTACTCGGGAGACGGGGCAGATGCCACCATCAGGGGTGGCTGCTCCTGGTGGACGCTGGTGGGACACCCAGGGTAAGTTCATCCTTTTCCAGCCCCAAACAGCAGCTATTTAACCAGATAAGCTGAAAAATAGCATCCTTGAGGCCAAGGAAATCAGAGCTGCGTAATACTCTGCTTGTCCCAGAGTCACCCTGCGCGCTGTCTTGAATGCGAGAATAAGCCAACAGGAAATGTAATTAAAGCAAAAAGAGATGATTTAGATCAAAATCACCCATTTGGCTCCGATTCTGAACTTCCCCAACCGGAGAAATTGAGATTTGCAAGTCAGACGCAGACCATTTATCAGGGCAGCTTCTCCAAAGAACGGGGCTCATACTCTCTCAGGTACAACCTTGGCCAAAATAAAATTGAAGTTATTAAAATTAGGAGTTATTGAAAGCATCTCCTGGAGGTGCAGCGCCTGCCCTTCAAGCACATGAATTTCTACAGACCTGTGGATGAGGTGGTACTTCTAATTTCGCTCAGTGATGCCTTGGATTGTTTCCAAGCCCTGGTCAATCGAAAGCATCTTGGGGCTGCGTGGGGTCGAGCGTCTTCTCCAGCAAAAGAGAAAAGCTCCTCGAGCAACCCCCGAAATGCCGAGGGAGGGCATGTGGCTGAAAAGTGATGCAGCCGGCAAATTTTGGGGCTGACAGAATGACATTAGGGAGAGAATTCAGTTCCAGATCGAAGTGAAAAAATACTGCAGAAAACTTTACTAAAGATGATAATTGCTTTTATGAAAGCTGCCAAGGATCTGTTGGCAAGGGACTGAGAAATGAGGCAGAATAAAAGAGGAAAGGGAACAGCACAGTGAGGAAATTAGTTGTGGGAATGGTGCTTTTTCACATTTAGTTTTCCTTTTGAATTTACTGTGGGAAGGGGCTGTATTGAGGAGGAAGTCATTGACAGTGACACTGCCCAATTTGCTCTCCAAAGCAAGATTCCAAACCACTCGCCCCTGCCACATCCTTCGGAGAAAGGTAAATGAAATGATCCCTTTTTCAACGAGGTGGCGAGAGCGAAGCCTCGGTCACGTCCAGAGACCGAGGAAATTTGGGATCTTCAGGGATTTGCACAAGTTCCCATCATCTGCCGGTTTGCCCAGGAAAGCTTCGCTGCTGCTCCCAAGGCTCAGTGACAGATGTGACAAAGAGCCAGGAGATGACTTGAGGAAATCTGAACTCCTGCTTCGTGCTACGAGCCAAACTCACACACATTTGGGTGGAAAATGGGGTCCTGTGCACGCACCAGTTGTACACTCCGGAGGAGCCCAGTCCAGCATCTTTTCTGAACTGGTCATAGAATCACAGGATGATTTGGGTTGAAGGGTCCATTAAATCTCCCCCAGTTCCCCCTGCCATGAGCAGGGACATCTGCACCAGCTCAGGTTGCTCAGAGCCCCGTCCAGCCTGGCCTGGGATGTCTCCAGGGATGGTTCATCTACCACCTCTCTGGCCAACCTGGGCCAGGCTCTCACCACCCTCAGCACAAACAATTTCTCCCTCATGTCTGGCCTGAATCTCCCTCCTTTAGTTTAAACCCATTGCTCCTTGTCCTATCACTACAGGCCCTACTAAAAAGTACGTATATCACAGTTTAAAAATGTATATCATGGTGAAAAAGAGGCCGGCAGGGTCAGCGTAACTCTGTACGAGTCACCCCCAGCTCTCAGACTGCCTCTTGGAGCCCTCAGGAGGAGAAAGCAAACTGAGAAATGCCCTGATTTATATCAGGATCTAGGCAAGGATTAACAAATTGTGAGATAATGGTACAATCTGCTTGCACCATCCTCCAGTAACCCTGTGTCGAACGCCTTCGCAGATGAATGGGGCTGGTTCATTAATAGCTAATGCCTGGGCCAGAAAACTCATTTATTTAAAATCATTAGCAGAATGGAAAAGGATCATCCTGTAGGTTAGAAACCCTGGTTTTAGATTTTCTCTTTGGATGGAGCGGTTTTTCTTTTAGCTTCCTTAGATACCATCGTGCTGGGTATAACAATGAGATAAGCAGCCTCAGAGGCTGTTAAACATCAGATGAAAGATGCAGCCGTCGTCAGCGCTGAAGACGTCAGGCGTGTGGCATTCCAAGTTATGTGACCTATGGGAGAACGACCAAAAAATCCTCAAATTTTATTCTAAAGAGGAAATTGCAGGGCTATGAATGAATCTTTGTGCCGCTAACAAACCCCATTGCCAGAGCTCGGCTGGTATTTTAGGGGATGCTGCTACGCTGAGGGCAATAAAAGCCCATGCTCATTTTCATGTTTATGCAATTAGAAATAGAAATGTGTGTGGGAAAATTCTTTATCTCAAGAAAATTCCCTGTTGCAGAGACTTGCTGGAGCACCTGCTTCCCCTCTGCTCTGCCCTGGGGAGACCACACCTGGAATATTGTGTCCAGTTGTGGCCCCTCAGTTCCAGCAGGACAGGGAACTGCTGGAGAGAGTCCAGCGCAGCCACCAAGATGCTGAAGGGAGTGGAGCATCTCCCGTGTGAGGAAAGGCTGAGGGAGCTGGGGCTCTGGAGCTGGACAAGAGGAGACTGAGGGGGGACTCATTCCTGGGGATCAAGATGGAAAGGGGCAGTGTCAGGTGGATGGAGCCAGGCTCTTCTGGTGACAACCAGGGACAGGACAAGGGGCAATGGGTGCAAACTGGAACACAGGAGGTTCCACTGCAAGAGGAGAAGCAACTTGTTGGGGGTGAGGGTGGCAGAGCCTGGCCCAGGCTGCCCAGGGAGGTTGTGGAGTCTCCTTCTGTGCAGACATTCCAACCCGCCTGGACACCTTCCTGTGTAACCTCATCTGGGTGTTCCTGCTCCATGGGGGATTGCACTGGATGAGATTTCCAGGGCCCTTCCAACCCCTGACATTCTGGGATTCTGGATAAGGCAGCAGTGAATTCAGGAAGGCTGATGTAGATGGAACTGTGTCAGTAGATGAGTTTTCTCATTTTTGGGGGATAATCTTGTGGCTCTTGCTGTTAAAATCCCATTAATCCTCTGCTGCCCGGTGACAGTGGGTGCTGGGGTGCCTGTGTGGTGGTGGCAGCTCTTTGGTGCATCCAGGCGTTTTGGACCTTGCAGCCAAACACCTTCCTGCATGAACCAGAGCTGAGACAACTGAAGCCACCCAGAAGCTCTGAGGAGCACCCAGGGCCCACCGAAATTCTGCCATGACCATGATGCAGCCCAGGACAGCCTGTCCATGCTGGGAACCCCATTTTGGAGTTTCAAAGACGTTGGTTTCACAGACCAATCAGCCCATCCACCGTTTTCCTGACTCCTGCCCAGCCACTGACCTCTCCATTTGTACCTCCAGTGCGTTTTGTACCTTCCTGCAAATGTCCACAAAGGGGTGATAGCAACAGGGAAATCACATCTGCCACCTTCCCACAGGTCATGTCCACACAGCGGTTTTTACTCCTGGCTCCAGCATTTCCTGCTCCCCAAACCCCTCTGAAGAACTGGGTTTAGACATGATGCAGGAATTGTTTGTGCTGAGAGTGGTGGGAGCCTGGCCCAGGTTGGCCAGAGAGGTGGTAGATGAACCATCCCTGGAGACATCCCAGGCCAGGCTGGACGGGGCTCTGAGCAACCTGAGCTGGTGCAGACGTCCCTGCTCATGGCAGGGGTGGCACTGGCATCCTGTGATTCAATGATTAGATGATGGGACGAGGCCTGGCACAAGGCTGGCACATCCTTGCCTCTTGTAGTTTCGTCTCTAGAAGAGCTCCAGCCAAATATTCACAAACTATACCCTTGGCAACCCACAATTTACATCAGTTCTGTTCTCACATGAGGTTTGCATCAATTTAACCATATCAGCGTGGCTGTGCTAATGCTAAAGTCCTCAGTCCAGGTAAGATCTGCCCAGCAGCACTGACGGTCCGAAACGCTTGGACTCAATGATCTTGAGCGTCCCTTCCAGCCAAAATGATTCTACAATTCTATGAAACAGCAGCTTTGGTAAAACTGAATCATCTCCATATAACTGTGCAGCCCGACAGCTCTAAAACCAATGACTTAAGTCAGTAATATTAGCTAATTTGGCAGATAACACAGTATTAACTTCAGGAAAGGAGGGAAGATCAAGGAATTTCAGCCAAAGCAGGAAAGCTCCGTGTTGGAAGCAGCACCCGACGTGCCTGTGTCTGCAGGGAAACAAAGCGGATTTGGGCATGAAAAGCTGAAAGTAGCTTTGATACACTAAGCCGCCTGCCGCCAAGATTTCCATATATTTTTTCACTTATCATCCATTGAATTGGATTTTAGGGGTAATATTTTAGCTCCTGAAAGTGTTCCCAGTGATTTTCTGTTTGATGAAGGCCCTGCCGGCTTTGGCAGAGAGAATCAGACCTTCCACAAGAAAACACTACTATTTGATGTTTTGTGAGGTGTAATGTACAGCCATTAAACAAAGAAAAGCAATCCATAGGATCACCAAGAAGGGGAAAATGGAATGTCCTCTTCCTCTGACCTCCAGTTCCATCTTCAAGTTAGCTGTGGTTTTGGGAATACCGCTACAATCAGGTGGCAAAGACATGGGTGCAGTTTGCCTGTGTGCGCTTATGGAGGAGGTTTGAGGCAAGGCAGGCGCTCTGCCTCCCTTGCTGGCTTGTTTCCACTCAGAATTCAGCAACTGGGGAACTATTATTGGATATTTCATACAGAGCAGATGGCTCTGCATTTGCTGAATCCTAAATGAAAACCACTAAGGCAGCAAGAAAAGAATATTCCATATTTCACCGTCCTTGGACGTGCTGTGGTCTCTCTGGGAAAGATGCAGAGCGTCCTCGGGGAGGGCGGCCGCACCAGCCGAGCCTACGAGAACAAAAGGGATAGAAGAAATAATACGTGTTTCTCTGATGTGCCATGTTAGATTCATTTGTTGTCTGCATGGGCAGAGAGCCGCATGGCTGTAGCAGCAATAGTTCTCCAATGTAGAAGATCAAGCACAAAGATGAGAAATCAAACCTCCAAGGGAACAGGGAGGTAGAATTTTAAGAAAATAACAAGAAACCAACAAAAAAAGAACCTGAGATGTGTCGGGATAAATCCTGACATGGAGAACAATCTATTCCCTGAGGTAAGGAGCAACATTTTGACGCCAGGATCTCAAAGCACTAGGCAAATACAAATTAAACCTTGTAATCTGGTACTTCGATAAGTATTGTTATCCTCGGTTCTCTCAGTGAGGAGACAGACACAGGCAAGTCCAGCGACTTTCTTCGACTTCCAAGTCACGTCTGCAGTGTAAGCGTGTCCGCAATTCCCATCCCTGGCTCCCAGCCCTGTCCTCCCAACAAAAATCTTGCCCGACTTATGGGAGCAGATTCCTCAGCTCTCCCGAGCAAGAAAATACCATGAGGCTCCTCCCAGGACAATCTCCATCCTCTTTGCTGAGCAAAACACAAAGAACAGCTTCTCCTCCCTCCCAGGGTACACCCACGTATGTATGGGGATGGCAAAATCCTGGAGACCCAAACCCTGTACACTTAATTTTGGTAATATCCTCCGGAATAACAACTTAGCAGCAGAGTTTTCATTATTATCCCAAACTGTATTTATCAAGATGGTTTCAACTGTTGCACAAAACTTTGGGGCAAGTAAATATTTGATATATGGACATTAGTTGTAGCATGGAGAGTGTTGGTCTCTGCTCCCCAGGAACAAGCGCCAGGAGCAGAGGAAACGGCCTCAAGTTGCGCCAGGGGAGGTTGAGGTTGGATGTGGGAACAATTTCTTCCCCAAAGGGCTGTGGGGCATTGGAACAGGCTGCCCAGGGCAGTGCTGGAGTCACCAGCCCTGGAGGGCTGGACAGACGGACATGAGGTTCTCAGGACATGGGGCAGTGCCAGGGGAACGGTTGGACTCGATGATCTTGAGGGTCTTTTCTAACCAAAATGATTCTATGATTCTCTGATTTCCAACTGTACAGCGCTGGTTTTATAACCTATTTTATTTGCCATTTCATAGCCTATTTATAGAACCCGTTAGCTTGCAAAAGATCTTTGAGATCCTTGAGTCCAACCACAATTGATTTTTACTCTGTAGCCCGTGTGACATCAACAATCTGTGTCAGCTCAGTAAAGGAAGCACATCAGCCTTTTCTCACAGTATTTCCTCTGCCTTTTCAGCAAGGTAAGCCCTGCAAAAAGGGCCTGTAAGTATTAGGGTTATGCTTTCTAAGAAGCCAGAAACAACTACAATACCAGCATCCGTGGCCTCTTGACAGATCTCCCCAGCAGCGGGGTTAACACAGCCAGATTTTCAGGAGAAAGAGAATGATGTGCGACTTCCAAGAGCATCTCACCTCCTCCCAGTCTGCTGCCGCTAGTGCTGCCTGATTTGTGTGCAAGGGCAGAGCCAAAACCACTAATAAAACTTGCATTGAAAAAATGGAATAAAGAAGTGGAAATACTCCATAAAAGTAAAGAATCGCTTTATGGTCCCTGTGGACTTTCCTTCTTTATCTCTTCCTATTCCCTCCTTTTTTGTTGTTGCAATTTTCCCCATTTAATGTGTTTTCTTCAGACTGCTTTTTGTCCCTCTGCTTCTTTAAAATGCTCTCCGTGAGATGCAGTTCTTTCCTGACTGTTAATTCTTCCCTTCATGTCTCTACCAACACAGTGCCCAAACCCCTCCCTATCATTTCCAAATCCATCCTTGCAACAACACCCCTATGGAAGAGAAATTCTGCATTTTGCAGCCTTTGGTGTGCAACTCAATGGGAACTGACGCAGGGACTTGTGCCCTCTGGTGTTGAGATACCTGGTGGTGGGGTGGAAATTAGAGGCCTGGCTTCACAGGGCTCCCCACGAACCCACAAGAGGAGCCAAGACAGTTCCCAAGGTGGCAACTTGCCTGGTGGCTCTTGGTGTTGAAGGTGGACGGGACGACTTGCTTGGGAAGTCTGAGTGCTGCAGCGAGGGCTAAAATGAGGTGGGATGGATCCAGGAGTACACAACTGCTCAGAACACACAGAATTTCTGCTTTTAAATGAAGACATAGAATCACGGAATCATTTTTGTTGGAAGAGCCCCTCAAGGTCATCAAGTCCAACCATTCCTCCAGTTCTGGCACTGCCCCATGTCCTGAGAACCTCATGTCCGTCTGTCCAACCCTCCAGGGCTGGTGACTCCAGCACTGCCCTGGGCAGCCTGTTCCAATGCCCCACAGCCCTTTGGGGAAGAAATTGTTCCCCACATCCAACCTCAACCTCCCCTGGGCAACTTGAGGCCGTTTCCTCTGCTCCTGGCGCTTGTTCCTGGGGAGCAGAGCCCGACCCCCCTGGCTCCAAGCTCCTTTCAGGCAGTTCAGAGATCAGAAGGTCTCCCCTCAGCTCCTGTTCTCCAGCTGAACCCCCAGGTCCCTCAGCCGCTCCATCACACTTGTGCTCCAGCCCCTCACCAGCTCCGTTCCCTTCTCTCCACTCGCTCCAGCACCTCAAGGCCCCAGGATTCGAGGCGCAACAATCTCCAGTTTCTCCTCTCCCTACTACTTCTTCTCCATATTCCCATGGTTCTTCCAATCTGACTTTATTTCTTCATCTTCCTCCCTGTTGCAGTTATTCCCCTTCATACAGTCATCCCGTGGTTTCTTTCTGCACCACTAAGGTCTCTTCTTTCCCCTTTATGAACTGTTGTCTCCTTGACTTTCCTTTTCTCTTGGTCTCCCAACAGTTCACCCGCACTCTTGAAGCCAGAATGCTGGAGTTTTGCACCAAAAAGCTGTTAGGAGACCAGAAACAAAAAGTAGAAATAAATGGTTGGTTCTCATCTCGATCACACGGCAAACATCACTGCTATACAGAGTTCTGCAGTGTGTCTGGTTTAAATGCATTTATTAAAAGCCTAATTGGGAGAGGGGCAGTAATGACAGGATTTCAGGCGAGGTTCAGTTCAGCAGTTTATAGAGAAAACAAACCAAAACACCCAAACCTTTTTCAAAGGCATTGACGCAAATCAAATCAGCAGCAACACGGTGGTAGGTACCATGGGCAAGAACTGCAATGGAAATGAAACTGCTCTTCAGCTACATCTTTCAGGAGAAGGCCAAGCACATCATTGGAGACAGATCTTGCTCAGTAAGCAGTTTGGTAGGAAACAAGCAAGCAAATTTTGGGGTTGCACTAAAAGAAGTGTGTGTAGGAATGGTATGTAGCACCTTTGCGGACATTCGCAGCTGCACGTCTCAAATCCTCTATCACACGGGGTACCACAGAACTGCAGGGGGTTCAGAGCTGCCCACCCCAATGAGCAGGATCCTCCAGCATTAAATAGCTCATGAGGGCAAATTGATGCTGTTTCCTAACGAGACGAGGAGAACAAAAGCTACATTTAGGCCTAAATTGGCCAATTACAGGATGTGAAGCCAACTGTGGTGACCAGCTCTCCAAATAACTTCACTGAGAGATTTCTTGCCGTGGGTTTGCTAACGCTTTAGCTTCTCACTGCATCTGTTGCAACTTGGTAGTAAGTTTACTCGAGGGATCCCACACTAGATGGTCTTGACTGTACCAGAGAGTGAATACTGTACGTGTTTTACCTCTTTATCTGCATTACAGACACTACACACACGTTTTACTTGGGTGGGGTGTGAGCTATTTGATGTGATCCCCACCAAAAGAGATGTCAAGAAACAATATAAGCAAAGCTCAGATCTCTGAGAATCATTAATTGGTGCCACGCACATGGAGTTATTCCCTCACTAGGAGCACAAGATCTTTCAGACAGAATTTAGTAGGACTTATTAATTCTTACTTAATTCTATTCCATTCTATGAGCCAACAGTGTGTCCAGGTGGCCAAGAAGGCCAATGGGATCCTGTCCCGTATCCAAACGAGCGTGGTCAGCAGGACAAGGGCAGTGATCCTTCCCCTGTGCTCTGCATTGGGGAGGCCACACCTGGAGTGTTGTGTTCAGTTCTGGGCCCCTCAGCTCAGGAAAGAGATTGAAGTGCTGGAGCGGGTCCAGAGAAGAGCAACAAGACTGGGGAAGGGACTTGAACACAAGCCCTATGGGGAGAGGCTGAGGGAGCTGGGCTTGTTTAGTCTGGAGAAGAGGAGGCTTAGAGCTGAGCTCAGCACTCTCTAGAACTACCTGAAGGGCAGTTCTAGCCAGGTGGGGATTGGGCTCTTCTCCCAGGCATCAGCAATAGGACAAGGGGCCATGGGCTTCAGCTCTGCCAGGGGAAATTGAGGCTGGCTATTAGAAAGCAATTCTGTGCAGAGAGAGTGGTCAGGCATTGGAATGGCTGCCCAGGGAGGTGCTGGACTCACCGGCCCTGGAGGTTTTTCAACTGAGACTGGACATGGCACTTAGTGCCATGATCTAGTCAATGGACTGGAGTTGGACCAAGGGTTGGACTTGATGATCTCTGAGGTCTTTTCCAACCCAGTCCATTCTGTGATTTTCACAGTGTATTTCTAAATCTGTCAGAACACCGTTACCCAACGATGGACCTTTACTATTGACTATTAAACCATTTGGGGTAACGCAAGTCCAGTTTGCCCAGACATACATTTTCTAATTTTCTGACAGGTTGCTGTTTTTTTGTTGTTTTCATGTGTAATACCTTAGCTCACATCTCTTGATAATGCAGTCCCATTTCATTTCTAGAACTGGAACCTAAATAAATCTGGACATCAGTTTTTACATAACATGTGTTCATGGTAATAGGTATTTTCATGGTAAGAGCTCGTTACTGAGAGAGCCGACTAATTCATCAGCAGTCTCAACAGCAAACAGTTGCATTTGGGAACAAGCTGTACTAATGCTAAAAATATTCTGCAGTTCGAATAGTGTAGAAAAAAATTACACATTTCTATTGCTTTTGGTCCATATTTTATGATCCCAGCATGACTTCATTAAATTTTCACTGGGTTCCTAAATTTGCCATTCACCGTCATTGAACAGGGTGTGTGGTACCTCCTTACTTAGGCAGCTCTTGGCTAGAGGTTCCATACAGAAGGAGTTAAACACTTCCAGCCTATAAAACAGCATCACTCAGGCCTCTCACAATGTCATATACCATTGTACCAGTCGGGAGCCCATGCTGGCAATACTTCCTTTACTTAGGGGCCACGTTTTTATCAATCAAAATATTTTTGGTGATGCAACAGCCTTGTTGCCACTGCAGGGAAGTCTTGTATTGCTAAACCCACGGGTTTCTTTTTCTCAGGAAGGATCCATGATTATTAAAGGAGAAAGCCATGAGCTAAATATGTTTAATACCTGGTTTCGTTTACCGGCGTATTCCTTATATTCAGGTTAACCTCAGGTTGTGGGATTCTCCAGTCACACATCTTGGGTCACTTCGATGTCCAAGCTCCATTATAATTCCTCTCATTTGCACTATTTCTCCACCAGTTACAAGAAGGACCATCTCCCCAATTTAGGTCATTGCCATTTTTAACATTGTACTTTCCACCAACTGGGAAACTGCAGCATCCTGAAGTGTTAACAATATTAGTGACACTTTGCAACAACTTGTATCATCTTCAAAGCAGCAGGGTTACAATTATCACTATCAGGAGGCACCAACAGAAACACAGTTGCCCACGTTTGAAAATGGAATTGTTTTTTAATTTTCCCTGCCCTTATTCTCCTCCCGTTCCTTTCTTGCTTCTGATTTCAGCCACAGCAGCTGACCAACAAGGGAAGGTGTTAAATACTCACAAAAGGTGAAAGAAAAGCAACCAAAGCAGAGAAAACCTAATATTTAATATTCCATGATTTTTCATGTTTCTCTGCTACCTGTGAAGGACAGAACGGGGAACATTTTGTTCATGATCTACAGATTCCAGGTTGTGACAAGCGTCCCCATCTTCCCTTTGGACTTCGTTGATTTGAAATGACAAAGAACTCATTAACTACAAACACTGCTTCCCATTCATCCTGCATGTTGTACTCCTGGAGCGCCACCTTTACCTCTTTCCTCTCTCCTCAGCTGCTTCCCCTGTATTTTCTTGCATTTCTAATCACTTCTGGTGCATCTGTTCTCCAGGTTGAAGCATCTACCTCTGCAGGGGTCTCTGGAACAAGTAAGGACCTAATTAACGGCACAGGATTTCCAGAGGCAGACCCCAGGCAGAATGAGGCATTTTTGAGGATAACAAGATACCCGGGATCCTCATAGCAAAGGACAACAAAAATATTTGGAAAAAAAGCCTTTTTTCTTTTCTTCCACCTTGTGCTTCAAGGTGCAAGTACCGCTCCTAATGACGAGGCAACGGGAAAGATCATGGAATCATTTTGGTTGGAAAAGACCCTCAAGGTCATTGAGTCTGACTGTTCACCAGCCCTGTCCCTGCCCCATGTCCTCAGAACCTCATGTCCGTCTGTCCAACCCCCAGGGCTGGTGACTCCAGCACTGCCCTGGGCAGCCTGTTCCAATGCCCCACAGCCCTTTGGGGAAGAAATTGTTCCCAGATCCAACCTCAACCTCCCCTGGCGCAACTTGAGGCCGTTTCCTCTTGTCCTAAGATTTTGCGTTAAAACCTCTATTGATAGCGACCAACGCAACAGAAACCTGGTGGTCGCCGTGGTGGTGTTGGCATCGGTGGTGGAAGGGATGGTGGTGTGGTGATTCGAGATCTCAAATTAGTGGGGAAGTGGTTATGATGGCATCAACCCTTTTCTTCTCAATGCAGTGATGCGGGGAGCCGGAGTGGAGGAGCAGGAATCCGGTGTTGGGCACTCTTGGAAACGATGGAGTGAAGGAGACGGACTGCCAGCTCTGTGTGATGGCAGCAGGTCTGGTGAGCCTCACAAACTACTCCTGGGTGTAAAAGGAAGCCCTTAAGTGCCTACTGGCTGCACGAGGGCTTTCGTGCTCTTCAAACTAGTCAAGCAGATGATACTTCAAAGGCATTAAAAGTAGGTTAAGGAAAAGTATTTCACAGACTGAGCAGATATCTGAATAAAACTGACAGTCGTTAAGCGCAGATGAGTAAATAGAGGAGGTTCTCAGGGGGATCATCTCTGTAGGGTTAGAGAACAGCTCGGCTTTATTCCCTGTTCAGCACTTGGTCTCTCCGGCGCGATTGCCAAAAAAGGACAAGTTATACCAACTCTGATGGGAGTTATCATTCCGCTCACCAACAGACTGAAATAATAGATCCTTTTTTACACAGGCCACCTAAAAGCCAACAACGAAAAAATACCACCAGGAAAGAATGAGAAAAATATTGTTTTCTTTCATATTTAGTATTATCTAATTAACCGAGCACTTTACAATCGGGGTGAATTGCAGATAAAGGCAAACACGGGCACTGATAGCGACGAGCGATCTGACCTGTGCGAGGGCTCGGGACCTTAACCGAGCTGAAAAAAGCTGTTTAACACTTTCCTCTTAACCCTTAACCATCTAGAACCACCCCCCCTGCATCTAATGAGTCCACTTTAAAGGGCTCTGGAGCATATTTAAATGCACTTAGAAATATAATTTACTTCTGTGATTAGTAACACTTGAGATGACTAAAACCGAAATAGTGTATTTCCCCACCCCCCTTTTTTTTAGCCTTTTGCTCAGATGAGATAAGGAAATGAGGTTACATGGTTTCCCTTTAGAGTTTATAATCAGCCAGACTATTTTAATAATCTCCATTTAGTTCCACTTTCTGTTTCTCAAAGGCCAGGACAATGCAGCAGCGTTTGGGTCGCAGGCTCCACAGGAAGACGTTTCAAAACCCAACAAACACCATCACCACAGTTTTCTTTCCATTATTATTTTTCCTTTTAAATGTCAGGAAATATTTCCACCGACAGGAAATTTTGTACATCTTTTTCCAAGTGATTTCCCACCTTCAACTGGCTAATGTAGGGAATTAAAATACAAAAACTACGCGTTAGCTTGAGGAACTTTTCAACCCATAAGAGATCAGCAGATCCACACAATCTGCTCTGAGAATCCAGTGGCACTAAGTGTTGAGCCTGGCAGGAAACCTGGTATTCCTTGTGGTAGGAAATACAAAGCTTTTTAGCACTGATTTGGGAACAACAGGATTCTGTATAAGCATAAGTATCACCAAAAATGAGTATATCTACACTACAACCTCCTTTTTGCAACCAGCGCTGTCATTAAGTCGTCCGGTGTTATAAGAAATGAAATAATTATCCTATGAAAGACAGGAGTTAATAATAGTCACAATAACTTCGGTTAAGTACATAAACGCATTATTAATCATTAACAGAAATCAGCCCATTAATATTGCTTCAAAGCAGAGGCACTGTAGGAAACGGAGGTTTCCTCTGTATTTTAAATGGGGCCACTTGTTCTCTAGCTTTATTCACCCAAAAAAAGCGATTGTTTAGGGAAAAATATAATAAATCTGTTGCAATTTCGCATGGCTGTCCCTCTTTTGACACCATCTGTGGGCAGATTAAATGCTGAGATCTGAATCAACATCTCTGCATTTAATCTCTTCTTGATACTTGCGCAGATTGAGAGGTAAAAAAGTACATGATCACAGTCGTACAAGTATGAGTTACAGCAGGGCCAACCTAAGGAATTCCTTCAGTCAAATGTAAATATGACCCTGGAATTGTGGAAGCACACGGTTTTGCTCTCTGAGGTCTAATAACAACACAAAAGCTTTCTCTCCGCTTCAACGCAGCATCAGAAGCGCTTTGCAACCTACCCCCGCACTCTCCGCAGCTTCTGAAGCTCAAATTAAAGTCCGCGGAGTTTCCTGCGGGACATGAAGTGTTTTCCTTTGAACTGTTTACAACGTGCTCTCCGCCGTGCCCGCGCTTGGCGCCGACACCGTAAAAAGCCACCGGCAGATGCGACGCGGTCACTTTGCAGCCAGGAAAGCAGAAGAAACACGCGCCGGGGGCTTTTCTACCCACGGCGAATAACTCGGCGGTAACAGACGCCGCGAAGTTACAAACCGCACACTTTTGCCCTCGCATCCAGCGTAAAATAGGTCACGGTAGAGAGACTCTGTGGCTTTAAGTATTGCCTGGCCTGAGCCGGATTATCATTAGGTTACGTAACTGCTTGATGAGCTGCTTTTCATTAAGTCTTCCCCGAGCGGCGCTGGGAGCCGGCGCTGCCTCCAACAACCATCCTGGGCAAGGATTTCATTCTGCTCTGAGTCCCCGCGTCCGCAGCCAGGCCGAGGCGTTCGCGTGGACCACGCAGGTGGCTGAAAGCGAAACAACTCATTAACCTTAATGGGCTAGTGCATTAATTTCGGTTAAAGCATGCTTGCAAAGTCGTAAAAGTAAGAGGTTTGGAAAAGGTGTTGAATCGGCGTGTTGAAAGCATCTTGCTCTTGGCTTGGAGCTTTTGGGGTTTTTTTTTTAGTGAAATGCATCCTCTGGTGCATAAATACCCCAAAAGTTCATATTTTAGGTGGTCTTGAATGCCAGCAAACAGGCTGTCACGCAGGAAATGATGGCACAACGCTGCACACCTGCACCTGAGACCTTAGAAGGTGGAAAAAATGTTAAACAAAGCAGATTTCAATCATATCCTCACACGGACTCAGAAGCAGCGGGTAGTACCTTCAAATGCCAAAGTGCTTGCGTCCATTGCTTTGTCCCATCTCAGGATGAGCTGGAGGACAAGGGGTGTTCATCCTCACGTCTCATTTCTTCCACGTTCCACACGGGTGGACAGCTCATGCAACCCTGGTGACCTGCTGGTCCAGATGCCATCATCAGATGTCATTCTTGTCCCCTTCTCCTGCCTTTTGTTCCTCCCGGTGCTCCCATACTCGGTATTCCTGTTCAACCCCTCATTTAGGGCAACCTGAACGTTTTAATTACATTTTTAGGGCATAAGTAAGTCAGTAGTAAGGGAGGAGCTCAGCACTTCTCAGTGTGAAACAGAGTCAAGTTCATATTCAGGAGTTATGTGGATCTCTAAAGAATCATATATGTACTAAATGAATTGTTTATTACTTATTACAATGCTGAATTTGGCCAAGAAGCGTTAACGAACTCCATACTATTAATTTTGCCTTCTCAGATTAACAACTTGAGGCTTGCAAGAAACTCTGAAAAGCCTCTGCTTCCTAAACTGAAATAAAGCCTGAAAAATGGCCTTTAGTGCACGTGAGTTGTACAGAACAACGTGCAACAGGTGACAGCGTCACATCGAGGGTTGGTGTCAGGAAACAGGACAACTCGACACTGTTTTGGTTGGGGATTCCATCACTCATTTGCTGCTTGACGCTCATTTAAACCTCTTAAACACTGCTTTGCCTATGTAAAATGAAGATGATCAAACAAGCTTCTTTTACAAAGTGCTCAGGCTAGAAAGATCGAACACCAATAAATTATTTGTCATTTATCAGTTGGAAATTAAGCTCCCAGATAAAGTCTCACCCACTGTGGTATCACTTACCTGGCGGGAGAGGCCTTTGTTTTGGGTTTAATTCTAGGAAGTTTTGAAATAATTTCATTTTGCTGATGGATTTCATTTCTATTTCATGTGTATTTCAATGAGACATTTAATCTTTTTCCTAATACTTTTTGAAGTCTCATTCATTTAAATTGTCAAAGCCTGACAGCTCCATAATGTACTTAAACCCGGCATTGTTTATACTCGCATTCCATTTAAAAATTAGCCGGCAGATTAAAGTAATAAAAATGGTTTTATACTTCTCAGCGCTAATATCATTGAAAACTTACAATGTCCCTACTGCCGGAGATTAGCTCATGTATTACTTTCCCGCGAGGAATGCGCAGAGGGGAAATATTCTAACACCGAGTTTTGTTATTAGTTGGGAAGGCTGAACATTTTCTGCCTGAATAAAGCCCAAGTGGGCACAGCCTGCAGAGGCACTGGAGAGCTGGCAATGCAGGAAAGCTCCGGACTTCTGCAGAGCTTCCTTCCCTCATCGATGTTGCAGAGTGAGCGGGACCAGGAGGAATCTATTAGCGCTTCCACCTTGGTGTGTTGCAACCAAGGGTCATACAGCAGCTGCTCACATCACCTCAGTCCCTACCAAGAATGCAGTTAAAGGAGAATTGGGAGCATCCCTTCGTTACCTCGGGGGTTTGGACCTTGGTTTGGCTGGGGGTGCGTGATCTCAGGTCGCCACTCCCCTCCATCTCACTGCTCCACCACATCTCCTCCGTCTCACTGCTCCACCACATCTCCTCCGTCTCGCTGCTCCACCACATCTCCTCCGTCTCGCTGCTCCACCACATCTCCTCCGTCTCGCTGCTCCACCACATCTCCTCCGTCTCGCTGCTCCACCACATCCCCGCTCGTTTTGATGCTTTTGTTCACAAGCACAGGCCTGAAATTCTTCTAAAATAAGAAGCTTGCTGTCTAGTTGAAGATGGACAAAACATACAGTATTTCATATGCAAACGCACCTATGGTTAAGCAGGTTTGGATGAAATGGCCCAGGAAACATCTCATTGATCCTAAAATAACAAGAAAAAACCCCAATTCATAAGCCTGTGATTGATATCCCCTGTCCCTTTACTTGCTGAAGGGTTAACTGGGGTTTATCTTGCCCATCCCCTTCACAGGTGCTGCAGACACAGTCACTTATTAAATACACCTGGCATGGGCTTTTTTATGAGAAGCAAGAACCTTGGGGGTACCTGGGACCCCAGGGAAGGTGCAGGTTTCTGAGGGTGACAGAAAATCCAGTTTGGATGATGATGATGATCATGATGTGGGTGACCATGGCAGGTGGATTTGTGATGTTGTGTGGTTGACTGGGGTTTTCTTTCTTTAAGGCCAATTTGTTTTGTTGTAACACAGGCACTTGCAAGCCCCTGAGGAATAAAGAGCCCCTGTGGAGGAAAACGAGGCACCTGAAGCTCTGGTTTATTTTAAACTGTTCAAGCCATCAGGGTGTTTTGCTTCATAACACATGAAGTGTTTGGGGATTTTGTAGTTTCATAGAGATGATAAATAATGTAACCAGATGCGGCCTGGATGTGGTAAAATAGTTGATACAGCAGTTGTGACTGTTCTATGGATGGCATCTTTGTTTGGAAGTAGCCGAAAATGTCAGTGACACCAAATGATGGGTCTGTGTGGGACGATCTGTCACCCTGTACTGCTCGCTGAACTTCGTGTTGGTGTTCCCAGCTGATCCAGGGACTTTTCAGCCCTTTTGATGTGTAGTCAGAGAACAAGAAGAAAGACAAAAGCCTTTAGGTCTTTCTTGAAGCCTTGGTAGGGGATGGTGATTGGAAAACAGACCCCAACAGGTAACTTCCAGCACAAAATGCCGCTGCTCAGCGACACCAGCCCATCCAGGCGAGTGGGACAAGGAGACCACAAGCGTGGAGGCATCTTTGGTTTGGGGGACGGGTTGGGCTGGTTGAGCTCAACCAGACGGTGCTTTAGAACAGGGAGGTGTTGAAGCGGATAAATTAACTAAAAAGCAGAGTCAAATGATACTGTTAAGCGGTGTTCTTTATTTTTGCATTGAAATATGAGAAGCAACTCGTTGGGGGTGAGGGTGGCAGAGCCTGGCCCAGGCTGCCCAGGGGGGTTGTGGAGTCTCCTTCTGTGCAGACATTCCAACCCGCCTGGACACCTTCCTGTGTAACCTCATCTGGGTGTTCCTGCTCCATGGGGGGATTGCACTGGATGAGCTTTCCAGGGCCCTTCCAACCCCTGACATTCTGGGATTCTGCGATTCTTTATTTTATCAGAACTGCAGGACATTGGGGACCATCCTCCATAAGCGCTGCAAAGACTGGATGCTCTTGCGTTGCTTATATTCACGTAATTATTACATATGCATTACAATTTTTGAAAATGTTGATGTACTAAGAAATAATTGATGATGCTCGTTATAATAGTTCATTTTCTCACATCTATTAATTATTAGTTAATTATAAACTAAGCACTCTGCTTCTAAACAATGTACGACTCAATCTTCTGTCTCGTTGCGCAGAAGGATCTAAAACTTGAAGAGCATCCCCTTGTTTTGCAGGTCGCTAGAAAGCACTGATCATGATGGGGATGTCTTTTATAACTTAATCACAGCGTACGTTTATTTAGCAGCTTCTCTCTTCAGTGTGACGAGAGGGCTGTGGGGATGAGGGTGATGTCGCCATGGGGGTCCCAGGCTGGGGAGGCAGCGCCTGCGGCCGGGGCCTGACCGGGGCGGCTGGGGGGGCTCCGATGGCACCTCCGGTGCCATCGGAGCCCCCCCCAGCCGCCCCGGTCAGGTCCCGGCCGCCACTGAGATGGCCCAACAGCGGAGATGGGGACAACAGCGGACGATCCGCGGCCTCCCCAGCCCCTCCGGGCCGCGGGTGGGCAGGGGAAGATGGCGGCCGGCAGCGGCTGAGCGAGGAGGAGGAGTGATCCGTGCCGGGCCGCGGCGGCCTCCTCCGACACCGCCCCCCCCCGTCCTCCTCCTCCGTATCCAGCTCCGCCCCGTCCCGCCGGGAGGGAGAGCGGCGAGCAGAGCCGGAGAAGCCCCGCAGCCTCGCCGCGCCGCCCAGGCAAGGGGCCCCGGCTACCCCGGGAGCCCCGCAGCGGGAACCGGGGCCCCCAGCTAAAGCGCCCGCCCGCCCGCCGCTCATCGCGATCGCCGGCGGGCGCAGCTGCGAACCCCCCCGCCGCTTGGCCGGGGGAGTCGCTGTCGCGTTGCCCGTTGAGCTCCACGGCCTCAGCCCCGGCGGGGGGAGGCGGCTGTCACCCAGGCAGGTGAGTGGCGCCCGGGTTGAGGGAGGGAGGGCGGAGGAGGAGAAGCGGGGGAGGCCGGGGCGCCCCGCCGCGCAGGGCGGGGGTGTGTCTGGCGGGGCCGGCCCGCCGCCCCCCGGCCCCCGCCGCAGCCCCCCGGCCTGCGGGGAGGCGCAGCTGTCACGGCGGGGGCGGGCACGGCGGGAGGGGGGGGACGGCCCGGCCCCCCGCCCCGGGCTGCCATGGCGGCGGGCGGAGCGCTGAGGGGCGACGCGGCCTCTCCCCTCCCGCTCCCTCCCGCCACCTTCCCCTCGCCCGCCCGCCGGCCCCTGAGGAGAAGCGCCCCGGGGGCGCTGCAACCCCAACCCTCCTTTTCCTATATATCCCTCACCCCTCATTATTATTAATTCAAAGTTGATTAAAAAAGTGAAAGCGCCGTCCCCCCCACCCCCCCACCCCTGGGGATGACCCCCCCGGGCAGGGAGGACGCTCGGTTTGGTGGCGTTTTAGGTGACAGCTCTTTGTCTGCGTGTGACATCGTGTGTGCGTGTCCCCCCTCCCCGGTGTGTGGCTGTGTCCCCCCAAAACCCACCCCCCGACCCCGGCGGGGCTCTTCTGGTTGTCAGCAGAGGTGAGTAAGTTTGGTCAGGGGGAGCTGGACGTGGCCGTGGGGGGTTTTGGGGTCACCGGAGTGGGGAACAGCTGCTTGTCAGGTGGGGTGAGTGGGGAATCGGGCTCCTCAGAGCTTGGGGGGGAGTCCACCCCCCATTCCTAGCAGAGCGCTTGCCCTAAATTTCCTTCATTTCTCCCTTAGAGACACGGACCAGCCGCGTATCGCAAATAATCCCAAATACCTGCCCGTGCAGAGGCGAGCGGCAGCCCCGGCTTGTGCGCCGGGGGGGCTCCAGCTGCTGGAATATGACATTTAGCGGTTGAAAAACCCGTCGCGGGAAGGCTGTTTCCTTTCCCGTGTAGGTTGCTAGACGCTCGCAAGCCCTCCAGTTTCCTAGGTGCGTTTTGACCTTTCGGTGGCTGAGAACTGGGTCGTGTGCGTTGGGTGACGGTCTCCTGTTTGTGCTTTGGTTTCTTGTCTTTTTTTGCACCTGAAAGAGCGTGTTTGCAAAGGCGGAAAGGTGTGGAGCGCCGTCTGGGGCTGCCGCTTGCATCCACTGGAAGCTTAAGCAGTGTACGGTAGATAGCAAATTTTCACTGGCCAAATACGGTGCAGCCCTCCCCCCCCCCCCCAAAAAAAAAAATAGTGACACAGCAAAGTGTATTAAAACTGGAAATTTGGACTCGTGTGGGTGGCGCTTGTATGTTCTTCGCTTTGTCTCGTGGCTTCTATGCTTTGTGTTGATGGTTTAAACTGAAAGAAAGACCTGGTTTGTGTGGGCTGGCAGGATGCACATATGTGTGTGTGCAAAATGTGCATGCGTATATATATATATATCTATAAAAAGAGTAATGTACCTGGTGGGTTCTAGTGGCAAGATGGTAAATATGAACAAAAAAGATGCTTCGTTTCCCTTTCTGGGCTCGCTGTCCCATCGCAGTTTGGAGGTTGTGATCTGCCTGCAGAATATTTCGGCAAAGGTGTTTGTGCTCTGAACTCTTTCTGCTGTGCCCATCAGTTTCTACAAGTAAACACCAGGTGTTACGTATGGAAGTGTAGGTAGTATGTGGTGCATCCGTAGCTTTACACTGAGGCCTTTTGCAAAGCGGCAGAGAAACATTGTGAACCGGGAAAAGATGGATGCAAAGCCACAAATGTGTGGAGGAGCGAGTGCTGTGGTATCCGCAGCTTTGCAGCGCTGTTCGGTGAAAATGATTAAAGTTCAAGTTGCCACTTAAGGGGACAAACAGCTCTTGATGGCAGATAATAAACAGTAGTAACTTTGGCAATCCTGCGCCTGGCTCGAAGCCGACGGGCACGGTGAAATGTTAAATCTCGACTTATTTGCTCAAGATGGGTATCTGCTGTTTGGAAACGCGTTGCCAAACAATATGGCAGCGCAAAACCCCCTGTTTCCTCCCAAAATAAATAGGCGAACGGGGGCTTTGGCTCTTTGGGAGTCAGACCCTGACTTTGGGTTCACTCCGGGCCGACTTTGATTTGGAGCGTGCGTGTTTTTCCCCGAGCCTTGCCCTCTGATCGTTCTACGACACATGCTCACAACTGCATGACTAATTCAGACAATTAGTCATACGCTTCCACTGGAGGTTTATTGGAGCGGGATCGCTGTCATTCTCGTGTTGTAAAAGTCTGCGTTTGGGGACGTGGACCCTCTGTTGACTTCCCTTGGGTCTCCTGGTGCTGTTGTCGGGTGGGCTGCTACAAATCTTCAAAGCCTGTTAAGATTATTAGGCTCGCTTAATTATATCAGCACATTTTCAATGAGCAGATATGCTGGAGATCGGCACCTCGTCGCTTGCTAATCGGAGGGGGGGTGATTTGCATCAGACTTTGCAGGGATTGCCAGAAATGAAGGTGTGAGTGCTACTACTAAAAATATCCCGTCTCCTGCATAAATAGTTTGCTGGTTGAAAAACAGTATATTTTGTATAAGGCAAGTATTTATATGACAAGTTATTCTTGTTTTGCTTGGTTGACTGTGTTTCTTTGAAGCGCGGTTCTTATCTCTATGATCAAAGAGGAGGGATAAAAACCATAGTTTTAAAAGTTAGATTCTGCCTTTAAAGACAGGATTTGAAGCAGGAAGGGGTTGGGCTAACAGGTAAATATTTTAACCAGGTGTTTCTGAACGGCCAACATGCTGTGTAATACCCTGTAGCATGTGGCCACCATTCTACATATGAATTTTAATTGCTGGCAGATACAAATAAGCAATTTTTATTGGTGGTTCTATGTCATTGCTGTTGCTGCGGCACCCGGGAAGCCCAGGAATGGACCAGTGGGGTAAGAGGGATGCTAAACCAGAGCAAAAGCGGCCTCTGCTTCCCAAAACTTCCAGCCTGAACTGAAAGAGGAGCCGAGTTGTGATGGGAAAGCAGCTGGATGGTGGTGGGCAGCAGGAGACTCGCATTAGTAGCTTGAATATTGAGTTTTTGGGAGTTTTTTAGTAACATCGCAGCGCAACGGCGCTTTATGGTCTGGGATAGGCCGTTTGGCTGTAGCTGCAATATTAACAATTACGGCTTGGACCTCTTTGCACGCCCTGGATGTGTGAGTCAGGGCGACGCAGAACAGGTTTTTACCGCCGCGGCAGCATCTCCGTGTTAAACTGACCATTCGAAACGTTGCGGCTTTGCCGTGGGACAGATTGCAAAGCTCTCGGGGGCCCGGGCTGGGTCTAAAGGACGTGTCAGCACCGTGCGCTTCACCTGGGCTCCTGTCATTACAAAGGGAAAGAAAAAAACCACCGCTGAACTGGTTTGGAAGTTCTTTAAGCCTGAACTAATTTACCTGGCTGGGAATGTAGGTTAGAAACTAGGCTTCGCTTAGCTTTGGGCTAGAGCCAGCGCACTCCGCAGGGAAAACGCAGGCGGAACAGCTTCTGCGCCGATAATCCTGCGCTACTGCTCCTGTTTCCTCCGCAAAGAGCGCTGGGTTCTCGTGTGGACGACTCGGATGCGTCTCGGCACAAGGAGTTTGGGATTTTTTCCCCTCGGATGCCCTTGGGTGAGTGGGGGAAGAATGGAGGGCGGGTTTTCTCACGTGGATTTTGCGGCGAGGATCCTCGGGCGAGGTTGCGTGGCCCAAACTGGGTGGGTTTGTTCACCAATGCAGGGCCATCCGCACATAGGTATTCTGAAATCTGTTTAAACCTGCTTAGTGGTTTATTACGTTCTGCAAGCCGGTCGTGTGTGTCCACGCGGAGCTTCGCCTTGATTTAGCAGAGCTGACGAGTTACAGAAAGGTGATCTGGGAAAATAAAACATTGCAGTGAATATAGAAACCAACATTCTGCTGACTTGCTCGGGTTAGTGAATTCTCCAGCATCCATATTATGCTCTGACGATTCCCAAATCGTCAGCTTCTTAAAACTGCTTGGTGAAAGGGCTCTTCAATGTGTGTTTTTCTGCAGAGGGAAAAGATCCTTAAGCGTCAGGTCCTGTTTTAAACAAGTCTCAGGAATGTCTCAGTCAAGGCTGATCCTGCAACTTGCTATTTCGGAACATACATCATTAAAACGTCTCTTTTTGAGCTATTTATGTTTCTTTTTAATTATCTATCATGGAATACGCTATGAAACAAGCTCAAACCAGTGTTTCTTTGGCTTAATTTTCCCCACTTTTTAAATGTGGGGTCTCTTTTTTCTGTAATTTTCAGAGTGTGAAGGCTTCAAAAATAAGGCAATATGTCAGGCAGGGCAAGAAGTAGGTTTGTTTCTTGTCTTTGTATGATGGAATTAGGAAAGAGGAGCTGTTGAAAACCCAAACAAATCGGTGGCTTTCCTGTGTATTTGGAATCCACATTGTGCGTGGAGGGGTAAGTTTAGAATCGCAACACTGCCCTGGGATCAAATGCTGTTAAATGGTATCACACAGTAGCGAGAAGGTTGGGTGTTGATACTGTTATACACTTGATATTAGTGGGTTTTTGTCCTGTCTTTGGAAATAAAGGAGTTGGGAGGGGAGAGAGATTCCCCCACAGCACTGGGATCCCCTGGCCAGAAGGTTTCAGAACAGTATTTGCCATTTCAATAATAATAATAATAATAATAATAATAATAATAATAATAATAATAATAATAATAATGATGTAGGTATTAAAATCTTTCTAGTAAAACTGCACTGAAAGTTTGACAATGAGAACTAAACCCTTTTTCTCTTGTATTTTCCCTTTTCTGGTAACATTCTCTAACTCCCGGATTGAAGAAACAGGAGAGAAAAGCCCTGAATTTTTCAGACCATTAGATCAGATTCATATGTAAATTGGACAAGAAATCTCACAGCTCCGACTCCTGAACTTCTCGTAGCCCTTTTCTCTTGTGAATCCCCTCCTTGCTGCCTGTCCTCCCGCTCCCCAGAACCTGCATTTTGCTTTTCATCTGACCCTTTACATCCAGTTTTATCAACACGCTTCCCAGACCTTGACTAAGTGGCGAGATGCACTTTTCAGTGGACGTGCCGCTCACCCTCTGTCTCTGAAGTTGTTTTTTTCACTTAACGGAAGTCTGACTAACCCGAAAAGGATTTTGACGCGTGTTTGTGACCAGTTACGTCAAATCACACTGGAATAGTTGTGTGTGAAAATCAACATGTAACTAGAATTAAACCTATCGCAGGCTGGGTGTGTAAAGCTCAATCTCTTTGTCTTTCATGCGTTTCTGAGACGTGATCGCTGGCAAAATGAGTTTGGTGTCTCCCTGCTAATTCTGTAAACATCTGGCAGCTACGCTACCTGTTTCTTGTTTTATGAGCAGAGGTTTCCAAGCTGGATTTTACCAGCACGGCTTGGCAGGATGGGTTTGCCAGACTTTCCTCCATGCTCCAGTTGCGCTCGGCCGAACGGGGAATAGCAGACAAGTGGTTTTTAATGATGGAAGGTGCTGCCTTAGGATTGAAGGAACGATCACTGGGCGCTCTGGAAACATTGACAGCAGAAACATTTAGAGCAGAACCCAACAGATCACGCTGCGCTTTTATACGGCTCCTAAGTCCAAATTTAATAATGCAAAGCCGCACGCACAGCATTGCCGAGGATATAAAACTCGAGCGTTTACAATATGCTGATGGCTCAACTTACTGCAAAGTGGAGCGCAAAGTCCCAATGTGTGTTGAAATGTAATTAGTGCGAAGCCTAATTTACTGTTGTATGAATAGTTAGGATTTCTTGGAGTGGAACTGGGGTAAAATGTCTCCAAATGTCATTTTAAGCATGTTGATTTATGGAACGAGTGGGAGCTGCTGGTGGAGGATCAGGTAAAACCCCACGTTACGTTGGCTTCGGATTCAAGGAGAACAAGAACCAAACCAGTTCAGAGCGCGGAACTCTTGCTTTCTTTTAAATTAAGGTTATGCCAATCCACCATTTTAGAGCACGCTTTGTATTTATACTGTTTGCAAACTTCCTCGGTGCTCTTTCAACCGGATCCTATTGTCTCAGCAATTCTTTTTCTATAGAAATGTTCTCTGTAAAAATACTTCCATGTGGGTTTTCCCTGGGTGTCCTAAATCACCTTTCCCGGGTCCATATTGTAGTGTAATCGGGTCGTGTTCCGTGTGGAATATCCACCGAAGGCCAAGTGGAAGTTGTGGGATCTCCGACAGCCAAATTAATAGTTATGGCCTTAACCTTTAAAACAGTTTCCCCAGACTTGATGGAGTTGGCACAGAGTTCTGTGTTTTTGAAGGTGCGATGGTGATAATGCCTTTGAAGGCCCAAAAGAAATGAACAAAAAGCTTTACCGGATTGAAAAATGCCATTGAAAATAGCATTTGGCTTGATTTTACGCTTTTGTTGTTGTTGGAAATGGAAACAATATTGTATATACAAAGGTCGCTGTATGGAAAATATCTGGTAAATATACTTTAATCTAGTTTATTTTTCAAATGCAGTGAAAATGGAAAAATAAACTACCTAAATTCTGTTAAATACATCTGTTCCCATGTGACATAATGTGATAATTTAATATTATTTTCTGATACTGTTGTGGATGAGCTATGTTAAAATACAGCATATTAAAAAAGTACAGTTTGATATTGCAGGCTAGAACCCAAACCTGGGAAGTTGCATTAAATCAAGAAGCTATGCAGTTTGTAAAGCCGAACATTCAAGTTAGGAAAAACAGATGCAACTGCAATTATAATTTTGTAGCCACGTGATATTTTTCCATAGGTTCTGTGTCTTATTCACTGGATGGGTTGGACTAACAAAGTGGAACGGATTACGGTTGCGCAGACGATCACAAATCTGTCACTCTATAATTTTCAGTGCTTGGTTTTGCAACCTACTTGGTTTTCTTCTAATGGTTTTAGATGATAAGCTGCTTGATGATGTTCAGTTTTGATATGAACGGAGCGTCGTGCGTGTATCGGCTGCTTTTTGTAACGCCCCTCCCTGCAAGACCAAGAACTGTTCCAATTTCTTCAGGTGAATAAACCAGAATCGCATCAATTGGATGATTTGCCCAAGTAGCCGGGGGTTTGTGAAAGGTAAAAGGCACTTGACGGGTTACTCTCAAGTATCCGGAGCACTCGATCGCGCTGGTTGTATATGTGGATTCATTAGACTGGGTGCAACTTGCCTTGAATTTGCCAGCAAACCCTCCAGAGGCTTTGGCTCTGGAGGTCCCTGCGTCATCCACAAGTAGCTCTGGTGGCTTTCGGTCTTTGGAGCAGAGGTTCCCAAACTGTGGTGCACATGTGGTGGGGTCTGTACAACACTTCAGAACACGGGGAATTTTGTGACATGACCGCAGGAACTCCTGATGCCGGAGGTTATTGTGAGACCCTTGGTGTGGGTGAGTCCTCGTGGTGGCACTTGGGAGTTGTCATCACCTGCAAAGTGCTGTAAAATTGGGGATTTCAGGTGGGCTTGTGATGGAGGTTGCAAAGGAGTGAGGATGGAGATGGTGGATGAGGATGAGGCCACCAGCATCCTGGCTGGTATCAGCCATAGCATGGCCAGCAGGCCCAGGGCAGTGACCGTCCCCATGCTGGGCATTGGGGAGGCCAAACCTCCAATCTGGGGGCAGTTCTGGGCCCCTCACGCCAAGAAAGGCCTTGAGGTGCTGGAGCGAGTGGAGAGAAGGGACCGGAGCTGGTGAGGGGCTGGAGCACAAGTGTGATGGAGCGGCTGAGGGACCTGGGGGGTTCAGCTGGAGAACAGGAGCTGAGGGGAGACCTTCTGATCTCTGAACTGCCTGAAAGGAGCTTGGAGCCAGGGGGGTCGGGCTCTGCTCCCCAGGAACAAGCGCCAGGAGCAGAGGAAACGGCCTCAAGTTGCACCAGGGGAGGTTGAGGTTGGATGTGGGAACAATTTCTTCCCCAAAGGGCTGTGGGGCATTGGAACAGGCTGCCCAGGGCAGTGCTGGAGTCACCAGCCCTGGAGGGCTGGACAGATGGACATGAGGTTCTCAGGACATGGGGCAGTGCCAAGGGTGCGTAATAGTTGGATTCAATGATCTTGAGGGTCTTTTCCAACCAAAATGATTCTGTGATTCTAGGATGTGCGTCATGTCTCGCTTTGGGGAGCTGGGATGAGTGTGGAAGATGGGAAGCAAAGGTTTTGGTGTTTGGGAGGTCATAGGTTAGGCAACAAAGATGCTGAAGGGAGTGGAGCATCTCCTGTGTGAGGAAAGGCTGAGGGAGCTGGGGCTCTGGAGCTGGACAAGAGGAGACTGAGGGGGGACTCATTCCTGGGGATCAAGATGGAAAGGGGGAGTGTCAGGAGGATGGAGCCAGGCTCTTCTGGTGACAACCAGTGACAGGACAAGGGGCAATGGGTGCAAACTGGAACACAGGAGGTTCCACTGAAAGAGGAGAAGCAACTTGTTGTGGGTGAGGGTGTCAGAGCCTGGCCCAGGCTGCCCAGGGAGGTTGTGGAGTCTCCTTCTGTGCAGACATTCCAACCCGCCTGGACACCTTCCTGTGTAACCTCATCTGGGTGTTCCTGCTCCATGGGGGGATTGCACTGGATGAGCTTTCCGGGGCCCTTCCAACCCCTGACATTCTGGGATTCAGGTCAGCAGGGCTCAGGGTGCAGAAAGGGAATAAACATCATTTTCATGTCCTGATTTGTGGAGAATGTGGTGTGCTTTTTAGGCGGGGTGGGGATAGCACAGATTTGTTCATTTTGGGGTGCAGAAAAGTTGGTGATCAAGTCCTGCCGGGGAGAACTGTCACCCAGCCAAAGGGATATGCTGGTTTCGGGAGGTCAAACGTGTTCGGACGTCACTAAAAAAGCAGAAACACGTTTCTACCGATGGCCTCCAAAAAACCTGTGGCCTCCGTTCCCAACCTGAGCTGTTGTGCGGTTGTTGACTTGCTGGTAGGTGTGTGCGTGGTGCTACGTGCGAGGAGAGCTGGATTCCTGAATTCCTGCTCCGCCACAGAATGTATGATCGCAGAGATACCGCCGACTGCTTCAAAACAGCGGTAAATAACTTCTGGAGGCTTTTTAAGGAGGTATTTTCAACCCAAGAAGCACGCTTTGACTCTCGGGTTTCCTCCTGGATGCTGGAAAATACCCCCATTCGGTAATTCAGACATTTCGCGTGCGACTGGCGGGCCAGAAAAAAAACCAACAACCCTCTTCAGGGCTTGTAAAAACATTTTAAACAAATCTAGTTAAACAAGATTTAAGTTTCACTGCAGAGGTTTAAAGTGCGAGAGGAAAATACACAGAACAGCCATTAAAAATTAAAGAAAAAAAGCAACAAACTCCCCAAAGAACACTATGTGGAAATGGTTTCCTCCCTCGGTGCTGCCTGTTCCTTTGCTGATGGGGAGAACTTTGATATTAAATGTTCCGGGGGTTGGTGCTCTTGGGTGTTTGGCCCCCAAATCAGGTTTTGCTGCAAATTTAGGTGCTTTTGAGAACTCATGTTTGTTGAAACGAAGCCCCAGAGATTATTTGGAACTTTTTCTAAGTGTAAATATCATCTTTGGGGAGGAGGGAAGTGTAATTGCCACTTCACCAACAGGCGTGGGCTTGGCCAGCTTGCCACGGGGAAATCTGGAGATCCAGCGTTTGACCCTTAATCTGCATTTACTCTTTGAACAGCTGCTCTGCAGCCTTCAGCTTTCTCTTTATATTGTCTAAAAGCAATATAGCACTATGATTTTAATTTGTTTACTAAGAGAGCTCTTCAGCTGGGCCTCCCGAAGTGCGAGGAATACGGAACAACTGCTCCTCGAAGACAGAAGAGCCGGGTTGGTTTCAAGCTGTTTAAAAGCCTTCGGATCGGAGATAAGTGTGTATTTTACATCCCGACCAGCGAGTTCTAATGAGATTTAGAGCACTAAACGAGTTCTCTCCCAACCCACAGAATGATGCACAGAGCTATTGTTCTCGGCAGCCCTCGCTGGTGAAATAATTTAGGAAATTGCGATACGCTGCAAACTGGATTTAATCAGCGAGTCGTTTCCACCTTCAGAAGATGACTTAAGTAGATATAAAGCATTTTTTGAAGTCCACAAGGGAAGTTGTCCTTGTGTTGCTAGTGAAAAAGGGTTATCTGGAACTTCAAACACGTCAAGAGGCTGTAGGATTAAGTGTTCTCTGTCGTGATGAGGGCAAGTTGTATCTTCCAAGTGCCGGAAGGTTCTAAAAGGGTGTTCTGTTTCTCCATCAGTAGAAGATAATGAAAGAGCACAAGCGAGGAAGAGTCGTGGTAAGGAATACAAAGGTGGAGATGCTTCTTCCCTGTTGAGCGGCGAAAAGGAGATGAGCAGTACAAGAACACTAATAGGATCCTTGTGATGGATCTACACGTGGCCGGAGGGTCGTTCGCTGCCCGTGGTGTGCAAGCGTCCATCATTTTGACTCCAACTCAAACAGATTCAAAGGATTGGAGTTTTTCTTCAGGCCAGAGGTTCCTCTCGTAATCCAGAGGTTGTGCTCTGGAAATTCTAATTCTGATGTGGTTTTGAGAGCGACACGTGGAGGTGGAATAGGAGGGAAGACCCTGCGCTGCTCTGCAGAGAAAAGAAAGGTCAGGCATCCACGGCTATAAATGTATATCGCCAAGACTCCTCGTCTGAGCCTTGAGCTCTTTCCATCTCCCCGTTCGCAGCAGATTGTCAAGACTGAAGATAAGTCTTCTCTTTTACATTTATTTTTCCTCGAGTATTGAAAGCTTTGTTCGTTCCAGGCTCATTTCCTACTTTACTGCCGCATACTCGGTTCAAGGTCCCCGAAAATGTTATGAACAGTCTTATCTCTGTAAGCTCCCGCGGGTTTTATGTACCTGACCGTGTCAAACTTCATCCTCTTTTTCCTCTGAAATGACCTGTGAGAATTCTCATGGGGGCAAAAATGAGGATTATTGAAATATTATCTGTTAAGTCAGCACAGAAGGGTCGGAGCGATCTGGCGGTTGCTTCAAACTCAAGATATTCTGCTGGTTGCTAAAGAACATTTTACGTTTCCCTGATTCAAGATGGCTCGAAACCTTGTCCTTGTCCTCCTTGATTCTACTCCTATCAAAAATTACCAAGTATCCATAATTAGCTGATCGCAAAGCGCCTTGAACCGAACTCCAAACCAGGGAATTTAAGGTAATTTACACCAAAGTCATCCCTTTTGAAAGGGAGATGAGTTGAACTTGGCTCCCTGTTCTCCTCCCCATAAGGAGCTTCCTATGAGTTATTCTGAAGGATTTTTGCTGAATTCTCCCCCAAATCTAGTGATTTTTACAGATAACAAAGTCTATATAATAAGTATTATCTTTGCTTTGGAATCGCAACGGGGCTTCTGAGATAGACTCGAAAAGGCGTCTTGGCTTGCATTGTAGGTTAACCCAAATAAACGGTTAGTAAGTAATAGCAGTAATTAGTATTTCTAATGAGGTAGTAACAGGCAACCTGAATTAGCTCGAGCTCCCATTGCCCCTGAAACTAAACAAACAAATAAGCTGTTTAGGGAGGGACTGCAGTGATTCAAGTGTATTTGTCATTTCTCGTCCAAAATGTCTCTAAGGTGATATTTAGTGCACTTTTCTTAGTCATGTAAGCGTGATATTTAATCATATATGTGGTCTGTATTTTGCTTACCGTGGTTCCTGCTGGGCTGAGACACCCAAGCTGGGGCCTATATTATTCGATATATTCATCAATGACTTGGACGAGGGAATAGAGTGACTGTCAGCAAGTTTGCTGGTGACACCAAGCTGGGAGGAGTGGTGACACTGGAAGCTGTGCTGCCATCAGAGACCTGGACAGGCTGGAGAGCTGGGCGGGAAAAATGTAATGAAATAGAACAAGGGCAAGTGTAGAGTCTTGAATCTGGGCAGGAACAACCCCAGGTTCCAGTGTAAGTTGGGGAATGACCTGTTGGAGAGCAGTGTAGGGGAAAGGGACCTGGGGGTCCTGGGGACAGCAGGGTGACCATGAGCCAGCACTGGGCCCTTGTGGCCAGGAAGCCAATGGTACCTGGGGTGGGTTAGAAGGGGGTGGTCAGTAGGTCAGAGAGGTTCTCCTGCCCCTCTGCTCTGCCCTGGGGAGACCACACCTGGAATATTGTGTCCAGTTGTGGCCCCTCAGTTCCAGCAGGACAGGGAACTGCTGGAGAGAGTCCAGCGCAGCCACCAAGATGCTGAAGGGAGTGGAGCATCTCCCGTGGGAGGAAAGGCTGAGGGAGCTGGGGCTCTGGAGCTGGACAAGAGGAGACTGAGGGGGGACTCATTCATGGGGATCGAGATGGAAAGGGGCAGTGTCAGGAGGATGGAGCCAGGCTCTTCTGGTGACAACCAGTGACAGGACAAGGGGCAATGGGTGCAAACTGGAACACAGGAGGTTCCACTGCAAGAGGAGAAGCAACTTGTTGGGGGTGAGGGTGGCAGAGCCTGGCCCAGGCTGCCCAGGGAGGTTGTGGAGTCTCCTTCTGTGCAGACATTCCAACCCGCCTGGACACCTTCCTGTGTAACCTCATCTGGGTGTTCCTGCTCCATGGGGGGATTGCACTGGGTGAGCTTTCCAGGGCCCTTCCAACCCCTGACATTCTGGGATTTTGCTGTTTCTGGTCGATGGGTTAAAGGCTCCAGGAGTTCAAGGCCAACTCCCAAAATTCAGCTGGCAGATGTTTTTTAGTTGTTATCTTGACAGGCTGTTGGAGACATTTTTGGTGTGTTTTTTCCACATCACCCCAACACTATTTTAACCAAAAAGGTAGAAAATAAAGGTCCAAACCAGCTTCACAGGCAGAATTTTCAGCCTTCAAATGTGAACATATTTTTCTGAAAAAGCCGAATTGCAGAAGAGTGATGGGAAGATGTTGGAATGGGAATAACTCACCCTTGCAAATCTGATTGGTTCCTAAAAATGGCTGAAATTCAGGCTGTCTCCACAAACACGAGGAATTAACCATTTCAGACATTTGTTAGGGAGTTGATTACAATTTATAATGGCTTATGATGTGTTTGCACAGTGTAAGTAAGTAGTGCAGTTCACTTAGAACAGAATTAGTCTCAGATTCTCAAGGAGAAGTGGCTGTTCTTGCTGATCTGGCTCAACTGGGCTCGCTCAGGATCTTGGTGGATGTTTCTGGCAGAGCTGGAAACCCATCCAAGGCTTTTCTGCTGTGTAACCCTGTGTTTTAACCACAAAATGCAGCTTTTTCATCAGCGCAGATACTGGACCTTTGAATCCAAATTTAAACCTGTGGAGCGAGTGGTGACAGAGTAGCCAAATACCCTTGCTTTTTGTAACTCTTCCCCCCGAAAATGGCTACTTATGTATTGAAAAAGTTCTTGAGGTGTGTATATTTAATATTGATACTTTAAACAACAATGAAATACTGTAATCCTTGAGTTGTGCTTTCAACTTTTATTGCTCTGGAAATACCTTTTTTCTTTAATAAAAGAACCCAAGTTTATTTTCCTTGCTGCGCTGGCACGATCTCCGGTGTTGATGGAGAGCTCTGGTTTCTAATGAGCCCATTAAGCCGCTGCCAGTAATTAGCATTTCTTAAAAATCTGCTTTTGCATGTGGATATCGCTTTATCAAGAGCACTAAGAGGAGGCTCTGGGTGCCCTTTGGTGAACTGGGTGGGGGGAAAAGGACTTTTCCTTTAGCACAGCTGGAGCAAAGTTGCTCAACTGAGCCATTCTCCGAGGAGTAGGGACCGAGGAACAAGTGCACGTGGGGTAGGAGTTAATGAACACTTTATGGCTTAGAAGTATTGATTGTGGCTGATGGAACAACCAGCAATGGGAATAATCTCCCAGGGAAGCGACGGGTTCCCCAACATCGCACGTTTTAAGGGTTGGGCCAGACCAGCTTGTCTAGATGGTGTTTTTGCCAAGGAAGGTTGGACCTGGATGTCCCAAATCCCTGGGATTTGATGGTTCCATGGACAAGGTTGCGTTATATCGCTGTGCCGTGTGTCAAACTGCAGACCTGTTTTGAAATCTGTGATGTTTCTAGAATATTTCCCCTTAGGCTGGATCACCAAGCTCCTCGTGTAGCCTGCAAGTGCGTTTTGACTTGGATTCACCACTGGTGACAATGCTGCTACAGATGGATACAGATATGACCAAGGATACAGTGAGACCCAAGTCTCAGATTTATCGCGGCTTTTTTTTTTTGCTTTAATGGAATAACCGTGTCTTAATGTGGAAGTTTATAAGTGAAGCCCCACCCCAAGGCTTTATAATAGAATAATTGTGGCGCTAGACCTTCATCGTCCTCTTATCTTGGGGACTTTGTGTCCTTGGGACGGTGGCGTTGAGGAAAGGAGCATTGTTGGGTGAAATAATCCTGTTGTGATGCTGCTCCGGGTCCTTTTTGTCCCATGTCACAAGCGAAACATCATTTTCCTCTTGGGGTTTGAAAGCAATTCCCAAAGGAATAGTTCCACGCGTGGCTACGTCGCTACCGTGTAGTGTGTCAGCCCCAGTGTAAACGTCTTCATAAAGCCCTTGTGTAATCCTCTTAGTCAGGCTAAAAATATGCAGGGCTTTATTTTATTGTTTATGAAGATTTTTATCATGGGCAAGGTTGTATTTGCTTCCAGCAGAAGCACGTGGTAGCCATCTGTGTTCTTTCTTTTCTTTATGTTTTGGCAACATTTGTTTGGGGTGTTAGACCCTCTCAGGATCTCTGGAATCGATTGTAATTTCTACTCGGAATGGCTTAAGTGATATTTCTGCTCCTAATTCAACGGCTACACATGTGCTATGGAAATACAGCAAATCTTTCTTTTCTTTTGCAAACGCAACTCAAAAAATGATGCAAAGAGCTGATTTTCTTGTGTTTGATTTTTCCGCTGAGAAGATGACCCCGGTGTTTTAGGAGCGGGGAGGGATCGCTTTGAATGGGGGGAGCTGGGTCGTGCTGCTGGGTGGTGAATTGGACTGGGCGAGCTCCTTGGTGCTTCGCCTCGTGCCGCCGATTCGCTTGGAGCAAAAGGGTGAGTGGCACACAAGAGTCATTGAAAACCTTCTCCCTAGAACTGAAAACGAAACCCAAAAACCAGTGCTGCCTCCTACCTGTTGCCATTTTGATGCTAGAAGCGTAACTTGAATTTTTGGGGGTTTCTGCAGTAAAAGTTTCAGCTGTTGTTGTGTCTAATGTACATGATTCTGTAAGAAATGAGGTTTCTCATTTCTCGTTTAACTTGATGTTTGGAAGAAAGTCTCACAGAAGGATTTACTTTGGTTCAGTCTGGCACTGCTACTGCTCACAGGTTCTTTGTGAAGGGATGAAAATCCTGCTTTAAAAATTGGAGTAACAGAGTAGCAAAAAATGAACAGAACCACGTTTCTTGGGAAGCCTAGAACATTCCCATAATGACTTTACGTTATCGATTGAGTTTTCAGATAACATGAATTACGCTGAGTTTCTGTTTCCCCGTGACCCGGTTCACGCCTTTCCAGGAGAATATTTTGTACTGATATTATTCATAAAGAAACTTCCGACTCCTTGTATTTCAAGGGCATTGTGAAGATAAACCCCTGTAGCTGCGACAGCCCTATCAACAGCAAAAACCCACCTTATTGGTGAGAGTCACCGAAGCCAAGAGGCACATGAGGTCGGATTATGGCTACAATGCACTTTCACAACTGGAAACTCAGGTGCTGGGGCCGAGGTGCAAACGCGGTGTATGTTACACCGGGGTTTCTAAAGGCAGCACGTGTAGCAGCTTGTGCCTCTGCAAGAGCTTATTAAACCTCAGGCTTCTAACACAGCTCATCACTCAGCGGCACTTTTAGAGAGGAATTAGTTACCGACGTCAGCTGCGAGCATAAAATTTTGCGTGTAGTTGCAGAGGATACTTTGTGCTTACGGTCAGCTAAAGTCTGCGTTCTGCAGAATATGACAAAGTGAAGGATGACTTGCTGGAAAAATAAAGGGAGAAATGCTAGAGATGTTCCAGAATGTAACTTTTCATCTCCTTTCTTTGTAAAGATTTTGTAATATGATGCGTAACGGGGCTCTAGATATGTTTAACAATAATACTAATGCACTGGAATCTTAGGAAGGTACGACAGATTTCTTGCTCTGCAAAACGTGTGTGCGGTCCCAGGAGAACAAAACACCTCGTGCAGTGGCTTTGTCAGAGCAAAGGGCTTCACAGCACCAGGAGGAGGTTCCTTCAGCTCCATTTGGTGCCATCAGCTCATCTCCTCAGCCCAGGGCCACAGGTGACACCGCAGTTGAGCTCGGTGACACGCAGCAAGGGATTTTCTGCATGCCAGGTTGAAACGCTCTTTGCCTTGGTCCTACCCCAACCTGATGGATGACAAATCCTCAGGATGCTCTTGGTCAACAAGTTGAGAGAGGTTTGGTGTGGCAGGAGGAGGGCAGACACACTATCATTAGTGCATCCTGACTCGGGCTTTAGTAGAGTAATGAGATCCAAAATGTGTTGTGGTGTAGCAGAACATCACTGTCCTCATGCTGAGAAAGGCCTTGAGGTGCTGGAGCGAGTGGAGAGAAGGGAACGGAGCTGGTGAGGGGCTGGAGCACAAGTGTGATGGAGCGGCTGAGGGACCTGGGGGTTCAGCTGGAGAACAGGAGCTGAGGGGAGACCTTCTGATCTCTGAACTGCCTGAAAGGAGCTTGGAGCCAGGGGGGTCGGGCTCTGCTCCCCAGGAACAAGCGCCAGGAGCAGAGGAAACGGCCTCAAGTTGCGCCAGGGGAGGTTGAGGTTGGATGTGGGAACAATTTCTTCCCCCAAGGGCTGTGGGGCATTGGAACAGGCTGCCCAGGGCAGTGCTGGAGTCACCAGCCCTGGAGGGTTGGACAGACGAACATGAGGTTCTCAGGACATGGGGTAGTGCCAGGAGTGGGGTAATGGTTGGACTTGATGATCTTGAGGGTCTTTTCCAACCAAATGATTCTATGATCCGGCAGAGAGCATTTGCCTGTGCTGGGTTGCTTTTTTTTTTTTTTTTTGGTAATCCCAGGATGTCAGGGGTTGAAGGGACCTGGAAAGCTCATCCAGTGCAATCCCCCCATGGAGCAGGAACACCCAGATGAGGTTACACAGGAAGGTGTCCAGGCGGGTTGGAATGTCTGCACAGAAGGAGACTCCACAACCCCCTGGGCAGCCTGGGCCAGGCTCTGCCACCCTCACCCCCAACAAGTTGCTTCTCCTCTTGCAGTGGAACCTCCTGTGTTCCAGTTTGCACCCATTGCCCCTTGTCCTGTCCCTGGTTGTCACCAGAAGAGCCTGGCTCCATCCTCCTGACACTCCCCCTTTCCATCTTGATCCCCAGGAATGAGTCCCCCCTCAGTCTCCTCTTGTCCAGCTCCAGAGCCCCAGCTCCCTCAGCCTTTCCTCACACGGGAGATGCTCCACTCCCTCCAGCATCTTGGTGGCTGCGCTGGACTCTCTCCAGCAGTTCCCTGTCCTGCTGGAACTGAGGGGCCACAGCTGGACACAAGATTCCAGATGCAGTCTCACCAATCTTTCCGAAAGCAGCACAACGTTGTTTATTCCAACGCCCTGTGTGTACCTTTGCTGCTCCAGCTGTATCCTCATCTGGGTGAAGTGCTAACACAGTTTACACTGACACATCTTCCACCCCGAGTAAAGCGAATTCTGCCAACAGGAACACTTTTCACCACTCTAAGCCACGTACAATACCTGTCCTGACTGTATTAAACACCCCAGGCTGATCCATGATGTCTGTGCAGCCTCTTTGTTCAGGAGCTCATGCTCCACGCGCCTGCGCCGTGTCACCCAGCGGCTCATTTTGCAGGTGACTAAAGGGACTCACGAGCTCTGTGCCGCCTATTGTCACAACCTGGTGTCCTGACTCAACAGGATTTTGCTTTTTCCAACACAATTGCCCTTTTTCCCTAAAGGGAGGGAGGTGTAACGCACAACCTGGGGAAATGCTACAAGCATTTAGTAGGCGCTTGGCGTTCGCTTAAATCATCCTCATTTTCTGACTTGCTCTTAAGAAAATTAATTCCCTTGCTGGGATGACAGTTGAAATGACTGCTTGAAGAAGTGGGCTGACTCTTTTATCAAAGCATAATTAAAATGAGTTTCGAGCTTTCTCAGCTTATTTTTGAACGCTTGAAAGTTCACCGAGGAGTGGTTTAGTAAAAGCAATAACATAGGAGGTACATATTTACAAAGGGATGCAATAGAGACCCCAAATTTAGGCAATTTTCTGAAAGCAAGACAAACTTGTTACCTCAAACAAATGTTGACGCAGTTTAATCTCAAACGGGGGGCAGGGACAAAGTAACTTATTTCAAGTTGCTTTTAAGTATACTGGAAAACACAACAAACAGGAAACCACAGCTCATACCAGGAGTCCGTGAGGAGCCTCGGTCGCTTCACCACTGATTGCCAGAAAGCAGTAAAACTGAAATAGCTTTGAGCAGCTCGCAGCAACAGCCTTGCTCTAGCTTTGGAAAAGAATGAATGTTTGTAACATGTTTATTATCCTTCCCAAATGCTGCCGGTTGCGTGGTGTTTACTAGGTGGAGTAGGGACCGGGCAGCTTCACCTTCTCCATCCATCCTGTGCTCAAGGAGAGGAGCCGCGGTTTGTTCTTTTGTGCCCAGGTGAGATGCTCTTTGACGGCGTGTTTTTCTAAGCTGTTTCGGTCCGTCGGAAAGAAATAGTTGTTGAGGCGGTGAGTAGCTCATAGCTTGTGTAATTGCTTTAAGGGCATTGTTGGTGAAGGGACTGGAACACAAGCCCTATGGGGAGAGGCTGAGGGAGCTGGGCTTGTTTAGTCTGGAGAAGAGGAGGCTTAGAGGTGAGCTCAGCACTCTCTAGAACTACCTGAAGGGCAGTTCTAGCCAGGTGGGGATTGGGCTCTTCTCCCAGGCATCAGCAATAGGACAAGGGGCCATGGGCTTCAACTCTGCCAGGGGAAATTGAGGCTGGCTATTAGAAAGCAATTCTTTGCAGAGAGTGGTCAGGATTGGAATGGCTGCCCAGGGAGGTGCTGGACTCAGCGGCCCTGGAGGTTTTTCAGCTGAGATTGGACATGGCACTTAGTGCCATGATCTAGTCAATGGACTGGAGTTGGACCAAGGGTTGGACTTGATCATCTCTGAGGGCTTTTCCAACCCAGTCCATTCTGTGATTCTGTTGGGGAAAAAGCCTCGTCAGGAGAAAGCTCCGGCTTGTGCTGGTGAGGAAAATCCGAGTGGGAACCGCTCTTGTGCAAGGTGACAGTGGCTGTTACGTCCGTGATGGGCCCATTCACTTAAACCTGGGCTCAAACCACGTAATCGTGAGTGTCCGTGTCCACGTGCCAGCCTGTGGGTCCGGGATGTTGGGTTACACCTGTAGTAAAGCTTGTGGAAAGCCGGTTTACACCTTGGGCGCTGCTGGGCAGGTTTGCGGACGAATCGTGGTCGTTCCTAATACTGCAAGTCTTAGCTTGCTGTTCTCTCTCCCTGTTTGACTTTCTTTGCTTATAATGTTTTGTAGTCCAGGGATCATCTGCAGAAGACTCTGAATCCACGATGCTTCTTTAGCAAAAGCAGAGGATGCTCTTGACCTTGTATTTACCCATATACTAGATATATTATGGGGCTAGAATGAAAAATGAGATCAAAGGATCATCTAAGTGGATTCTTTTAGGTAAATTATAAGTGATCCAGGTTCTTTCCCCGCCGCTGCTTTTCTTCTGCACCTTTGTCACAGCTGCAGAGTCGCTCTTGTAGCTTAAGCCCCTTGGGAAGTTTAAGTTTGTTAAAATATTAGCTGAAAACCTCTATGTCCAATGTGAATAAATTCGTTATAAAAAAGTAAGTTATAAATTTGATTTAAGAAATCACAGCAAAAGCTGTGAGGTGATTTTGTGGCTGTGGAGGAGGCCAGAATTCAGGCACCTTGAACTCTAGAAAAGCACAAATCTCAACCCACAACAGGCAGGTTTTGCAAGCGGCGTGGCAGGAATGCGTGTTATCTACCCCCTGTCTCCAGGCACATGCAAATTCTATTTATTTAAGCAGATTTAGATAAAAAGGCCATGGCGGTACATCCACGGGCTCGGCGTTCCCGTTCCCCAGAGCCGTGTCGCTGGATTCGGTCTTGACCGTCATCTCCGGCGCAGGAGCACGACGTTCCCATTCCCGCTGCCCGGAAACTTTTGCAAATGATGTTAAACCCTCCAAGAAAACTTTTTGGGAAGTTGAGAAGTATTTTTGGCTTTGAAAGGACAGCTGTCGCTTTAGGTGGATGTGTATTTTAGGTTAAACTCAGTCTTTATCGCAGGGAAGCGCCGTCTGTAAAGTGATCTCGCGGGGTTTTGAGTGTTTTAATGAGCTCGGCTGCAGCAAAAACCTGTTCAGTGAAGAGTCTTGGTGGCCAAGAGTATTTGCAGCGTCTTCTCTCCGGTTTGAAACACTATTTGAGGATCTATGCTCTGCTTTTTCAACTTAACAACATGTAGCATCACAGCCTGTCCTCATGGGTGGTTTTGCTGTGGTCTGGCTTGGGCACGGATGCAGGTTGGGTCGATTTCTTTTAATCCGAGCCTCCTGTTTTTCAGAGTTTCATAGGCATTAGTGAATATTTAGAAATCACTTTTGCACCCTGAGAGGTAAATTACTAAACCACAGTAGCCTCCGTAATGAGGACCATTAGCAAGAGAGGTAAACAAGTACACAAATATTTTACTGTTGGTTCTCGTTCTGTGACTCTGGCTGCGTTCTTTGGGTATTAATAATGTTAAAGATTACAAACCTTTTGTGTGCGTGTTTGCGGTGGGCACTCAGAGCTCCTTTTACATGGCCTTGGGCAGGCGATGCTTCAATGAAGCATCTCGCCTTTAAAAGCCCCAGCAAGGAGAAAAGCTCTAAAAGCCATTAAAGGAATAGAAGGAGCGGATGCTGCTTTGATATTTCAAACCTTTCCCTTTGTGGAGGGGAAACGAGGGACAAGGGAAAGAAAAGAAGAGAGGAGGAAAACTGGCTAAAGGTATCAGAGAAGAGAGGGAAGATGAGAACAGACTGGAATGGGAGGCAGAAAGCGAAAGGATAGATGTAAGTACTTACGCACGCTAATTAAATTATTTCATTTTTGTAGAAAAATCTCCTTATTGTTCCTTCTCTGGTGGGATTTGGTAGAACGGCGCGAATTTTGCCCACACTTGGATGTGTCAGGCAGCTAAATAGGCTGGGTCTCTCTTGTGTTTGGTTGAGTTGCCAAGTCAGCGTTGTGTTAATTGCTCAGTTTACGAAGCACGTGGTAATAATAGAAATGTCTGTCAGAATAAAAGGGTATGCGGGGAAAAATTTCGAGGCTGCCGCAGTCGCGGGTGGGAGGTAAAAGTGTCAATTTTCGTGTCGTTTGCTGTCAGACGAGTCTTCTCCAGCGTGGAGCATCAAGAAAGGACCCACAGCAGCTGACGGCTTCGCCCTTATTTACCTCTGTAAATTTTAATCCCTGAGAAAACCGCTGGATCATTGGAAACCGGTGACCCACAGCGCCGGTACCGAGCTGCTACGTACTGGTGTGTAACAACGGGCGTTGAGGCTTGGGATTTAACAGCTCTATGCAAATATTGATCTTCCAGTTGAGTTTATTTGAGGAGCGAGAACATGGGAGGGTGTCGGTGACCTTGGCGCTTCACCCAATGAACCCGTTGTCTCAGTCGAAGAACCTCAATGCTAATGGGATCATTTGATGTGTCACTCACTGGGGCTTCTCCTTGGGTAGGAGGCGTTCTCCTCAAAGGAAAAATGGGCTGATTCCAATGGGATGAAGTTCAACAAGGCCAAGTGCCGGGTGCTGCACTTTGGCCACAACAACCCCCTGCAGCGCTCCAGGCTGGGCACAGAGTGGCTGGAGAGCAGCCAGGCAGAAAGGGACCTGGGGGACTAATGGACAGAAGGTCAACATGAGCCAACAGTGTGTCCAGGTGGCCAAGAAGGCCAATGGTGTCCTGTCCTGTATCCAAACGAGCGTGGTCAGCAGGACAAGGGCAGTGATCCTTCCCCTGTACTCTGCATTGGGGAGGCCACACCTGGAGTGTTGTGTTCAGTTCTGGGCCCCTCAGCTCAGGAAAGAGATTGAAGTGCTGGAGCGGGTCCAGAGAAGAGCAACAAGACTGGGGAAGGGACTTGGACACAAGCCCTATGGGGAGAGGCTGAGGGAGCTGGGCTTGTTTAGTCTGGAGAAGAGGAGGCTTAGAGCTGAGCTCAGCACTCTCTAGAACTACCTGAAGGGCAGTTCTAGCCAGGTGGGGATTGGGCTCTTCTCCCAGGCATCAGCAATAGGACAAGGGGCCATGGGCTTCAACTCTGCCAGGGGAAATTGAGGCTGGCTATTAGAAAGCAATTCTTTGCAGAGAGAGTGGTCAGGCATTGGAATGGCTGCCCAGGGAGGTGCTGGACTCAGCGGCCCTGGAGGTTTTTCAGCTGAGATTGGACATGGCACTTAGTGCCATGATCTAGTCAATGGACTGGAGTTGGACCAAGGGTTGGACTGGATGATCTCTGAGGGCTTTTCCAGCCCAGTCGATTCTGTGAATTTCTGATAACCCACCTCTGTTGATGGATGGATGGCATTTCCTCAAGGCTTGCTCCATTTTTTGGCATATTTAGCAAGCACGTTTCCCTTGGGGTGTGGATGTATATCTTCTTCATATAGAACTAGGGAATGCAAAGAGTCCACCTGCTTTAATTACCTTTCTGTGAGGTTTTAGTAGGGCTTTGTAATGAGGCTAAATTGTGTAGCAAGTGAATTAGATCCAAGTAAAATCCTTACTTCATTACAGGAGGGTCAGGAGACATTTCACGACGCCTTTAGCAAATTGTAGTCCTCTCCAGTTTGCCTTTTAATGGGAGCATCAAATCATTTGCTCGTTTTCAACCCTTACTCTTAAACGTAATTTTTTTGGAAGGCTTTACTAGTTATTAAAAATATACTTAAATTGCATGGAGCTTCAGCACAGCGGCGGCTTTGAGAATCCTGACAACCTCCCTTTTCCTGCTTTCAGCCTTGCTTTGTACTATTTTATTTAGTCTTTTATTTGAGTGGTTTGGTTCGTCATGACGGTAAAAGTCCTTTTGGATAAAGCGAGTCCCTTTTAACCATATAAGCTGTGCCGAGGAAGCAATACGGGAAGCTCGGGGTGCTGGAAAGGCTGCGATTCTGACAGCATTGTTGTTCATTTTGCAATAGTTTCTTCTGACTCCACTCGAGACTCCGGTGGTGATGTCAGCCAGGATACAGTTTATGTTCTGTCTGTCACCCCAGTGATAGATTGCACTGAGTCTTGCCAGAATCCTCAATTGCCTGGGAGATTGTAGTAAAGTTGTTGGTGGAATCCTGCAGAGCGGGAGCCAGGACTTGAGAACCTCAGGAGAAGCCTCTTGAAGAACAATCTGAGCATGAACATCACCCCGTTCCCTTGAAAAGTTACGTCAAGCTCCATCCTTGGACATCCAAAGGGTGAAACTACTTATTCACGCTGTAATAATTAATACCTCGTTCAGCTTCCAGCTGTCGTGCTTTCCAAACGTTGTCTCAACAGGTTGCATAAGAAGATCATTTGGACCATTGTCACTATAATAAGGCCGTAAAACTATTTATTTAGCAAAAGCTCGAAAAGGGAAATTGCAAAAAGGGAAAGCAGATGCGATGCCGGCAGCGAATGGCATTTATTTGGATTTATTTATTTTTATTTAATTGGTGTAAAAAGAGTTTGAAGACGTGACGAAACAGAGGGAGCCGCTCTGGGTGAGAAATACTCAGCGTCCAAAACCCACCCTTGTGACTAATGGCATCTTTTTGATTTAGTTAACAAGCTATTATAACCAGGAGTTAATTCTGTGTCTATATAATGTATTTCAGCGCGAGCAACAGCACACAAGGTGTTCCATGATTGTCCAATCCCTAAGAGCGAATGTGCGTAAGGAGTAAATTTACAACGCGGAGCAGACAACGTTGTATCCCGTGAGGAGGTGAATGAAGAGGAGTTGATGGGGAATGGGAGCACCAGCGTAGGGAATGAGTGGGATTTGAGCTGTGCAGAGGTTGGAATAGAGGAGACGCTCTCAGGCAATAGGGATTTATCCATTGGGTTTAGCGAAACCGTGACGGTTTGTACCCATGGGGGATCCTGAGGAGTTACTCCAGGTAGGGATGATGGAAGAGGGAAAAGAGACCTAAGAAATACAAGGTGCGGGGAAATACTCCCAAATCAGGAGGGGATTGGAATCATTAGACACTGTGTATCTTATTTCTATCTGGGGAGCGGGTTATTTAAAAAGCCGAGGATGATGAAGACCCTTCATCGTGAGGAAAAGATTCACTTTGCGAAAGGAGTTAAGAACGACGCTTGTCAAACCTCGTGCTCTAAAGATGAATAAATTATGTTGTCTCAAGTAGTGTTTCTAATATAATAATCCTGGCATTAAAAAGGAGAAGGTGTGAAGTGTAAAGAAATGAATGCAGTGGGAAAACAAGGAAGGTGAAAAGCAACGATTGGATTTTTGGTGGTAAGGAATTGGGAAATAATTTTGGACAAGTTTTGACTGCAAGATTTTGTGGATTTGGGACAAAGCAAATCAGCCCTTAAACACCCCAAAATCTTCAAGTCTAAACTGAAGGAAATGTTTGCAAATAAGGGATTTCATCAGTATGGACGTGATGCCTCGTTCAACAAAGCGCTTGACAACCAACTGCTGCCTTTGGGCTGTGCAAGATGAATCCATAGATGTTTTTCCTCTCACAAAAAACCAACCCCATGTATCTCCAGCCAATATATACGTCCCAAAGAGGATTTAATTCTGCACGGTCGACTTCTTGCAATGGGTCGGAACTTGTGCAGCTCCAACTTGTTGCGTAACCCAGCTATGTTGATGTTGTTCCTGCTGACCAAAGGCGGCTCCGTTGCCTTGTTGCTTGCAGAATGATGAGATGCACTGGAAAATTAGCAACTGGCCAAGATTTTGGGGAAAAAAACAAAAGAGGAAGAGGAATAGGAAGCTGGTAAGGGGAATAAATGCAGATGTTATGAATTCTTGTAATTATTACTTCATTGAAATCTTGCCATGACAATTCAGCGCTCCCTACAAACCGAGCTGGCTCCCAGCTAAAGGCTGAAAAGCGGCTGCTGATCGTGTTCAGATCTGGAGGGCTCTGGAATAAGGAAAATAACCTCTGAAAAGTCAAACGGCTTCTTGGTGGTTTGACCTGCAAATTGGGGATTGAAAACCCCAAAAGACTTTGGCACAAGAAAATGATTCAGGGTTGTGCGAAGGTTGTTCGCATCAGGTCCCAGAGCTCAGCCTGCGAGTGATCACCCGGGTTAACGCTGCTCCTGGTGTATTGGGAGAAGAGGAGGGTTAATCCCAAACCTTTTCGAAAGAAAATGAGATAAAGTTTGACTAAGAATACTGCATACAAGGAATTAATATTCTGTAAATAGGTAGCGAGATCAGCTTGTGAAATAAATACCGTTCTTATGCAATTCTTTAACAAAAATAAACACTTAAGACGAGGGAAAAAGGAGTTAAAAGAGGCAGGACAGGTTTGCAGGTGGTCACGTAACCTGAACAAACTTATTTAACCTTTAAAGAAGAAAACCATGGTAAAAGGCTAGAAATAATTGGCTTTAATTTTCAGGAGGCTTCAGATTGTAACCCAAGTTGTTCTTATGTTGCCGTGATATGCTCGAGTGCTTTAAAAAAGGCCCTTTTCTGAGGGATCTGGGTGGCTGATAATAATGAGTGGGGAAACATTCCTTGCGCCACACGGGCTCCAAGAGGAGGAATTAAGGAGAGGGGTGTTTGCAGAGCCTGAAACGGGGAGTTGGGACCAGCAGGAAGTTGCCACAAAGGCGCCCATGGCAAAGAAAGACTTGAAATGAAGAGGAAAGGAGGCGAAGCAAAGGGCGTGTAACCAGCGTGGAAAATCCCAGAGCTGCGTGAACGTGGGCCCCCAGTTAAATGATGTTATAGCACAAGGTGAGGATAAGAAAAGGGATAAATGTCTTGTGTATGATGATCAATGATGAGTGGCTACTCCGCATCTGATGTTTCTTTGCTCTCCAAATGCTCCAGAATCTTTGCTTCACCGCTTCTAGAATCTTGCTGGGCTTGCGGGACAGACCCCACTTGGTGTTTAAAACCTCGGGGATGACGCTGAGTGCGGCTCGTTGGGCTCGATGGACACTGGAAGAGCAGGTACGGGGGGATTTTATGCATCGCTCGAGTGCGGATGCAGCAGATGTGCACCCCAGGGATGCTCCCGCTCACCCCCGTGCTGGTTCCGAACAAAACCAGCTTTTCCATATGTGGCAAAGGAGTGATTTTAGGGTTCTTCTTGCTGCAGAACAACATTTTGTTCAGCTGCAGACACCGTTCATGGTCCATATCCTTGCAAGTACCATTTTGTCTGGATAAATCCTTTCTCCTCAGCGAAGTGCAAAACAGGCCCCGCTTTACAGATGTGTGTGTGTCTCTGTTTTAGCCTTGGATCGTTGTTTTCTCAGTCAGTTCCATTTTTCCCAGCGTAATGCAAGCTGGACTTTATCTTGCAGGCGTTCAGTTGCTTTTGGTAAATACGAGCTCAAAATGTTAGCCAATCTAGTCTACCAAGTAACATGAATCAAAGCGTATATTAAAAATCATACAACCTTATATCTCTAAATAATCCGTTATATTTAGTGTGCATCTACTTAAGCTAAATGATGAGTATTGAACTTGAATGGGGCTCATCCACTGACCTGTGAGCAGTAAAACCATGGCCACCCAGCTCACTTATTCAGCAGGGAGAGCTCACAGTAGCTCATCCAGGCTGGTGTATTTATAGAGTAAAGGGGTTGACTCGTAGTCAAATTGCACATGGTAGGAAAAGTCTGCACGGGACTCCCTGAGCCCACAAGTTATTGGGGTTCAGTTCCCGTTCTGCTTCCCGTGGGTCTCCTGGTAGTTCTCGGCCTGGACCAAACTGCTCTGCTTTACCTGGGGAGGGTTGAGTGAACCCACCACACCGTACATGATTTTGATGCCGATTCGGCTCATTCCCGCAGCTCGAGCGGTAGCATCTCACCATCACGTCAGGCCTTCTCTTCCCTCCTTGGAGCACGAGCTTTTTCTTTCTTGGAGAGCTTTTGTTCCAGAATAGGAAGCTGGTGTTGCTAGGGAGTCGGTGTTTGCGTGGGGCTCGAACGGCCGCGCTTCTCCGAGCTCCTGAAACATCTCGCTCTGGTGCTTGAGGGATGAGCCCGAGCGCTGAGTGGAGTTTGACGAGCCCCCTCGATGAGTAGAAATGAACCTTTTGTCATTTCCAGGAGGCTGTTAATAGCAGCTCCGTCTACGCACGCACGCAAATGCCTGTGTTGAGTCACAACGATGAAAATAATGGAGCCAGAAAATCCCCTCCTTCAAAACGGGGGAAAAAGGCTATTTCCTGAGCTCTTGCAGCTTCTATTCATAGAGGTCTGGCTGCTCAGCTCCAAAGCAGGAATCAATTAGAAGCGCTCGTGACATTGTCTTCTGGAGCTGTGTCTTGATGGACACCGGTCTTGTAAATGGGTTTGTAGCCCGGTTGCCCAAACCCGGCGGAGGAGAAAGGTTGAGCGTGTGTTTGTGGTTCTTGTCGGTAATTACAACCCGGAGGATCAGGCGGAGGGAGGAATCGCTTCTGCGGGCACGTGGAGCTTCGGCATCACCCGCCGTGGGGCTGGCGCTACGGTCCACACCTCGTTTAAAAACATATCCGTGACCTAGTTCGTGGAGCGTGTGGTCTCTGTGGGGCCAACTTCATTCTCTAGTCCTCAACCAGACCGGTCTGGGCATCCATTAGGAAGAGAAGAACATTGGGTGTAACCACCCGAAATTGGTGCTTTTCAGGTACGTGCTCCTCGCCGTGAGGATTTACACTCGTCCTGTGGATGAAGGGAATGAGGAGGGTGGAGGTGAGGATGAGAAAAGGCACATTGTGGTTTTGGGCTGCTGCTTGTGCGGCGTTTCCAGCCGCTGGAGCGCAGGAGATGCAGAGCCCGGCGTGCTGGGGGGTTTTGGGGCGATGGGAGAGGGCTGGACATGCTGTGGAACCCTCACATTGCCGCGAACACACCAATTCTCACTCCTTTATTCCTTGTTTCTCATCCCCAAAATAGGTGGTGCTGGGAAGGCTCACATATCCCCTCCAAATCCCCATATATGCCGCTCCAAAGCTGCCATTTCCTCGCAGAATTTATTCCCCTTTTCTCCGTGCCAACGACAAACCCTTAATTGTTTGGTGAGCTTGTGTTTTTAATTGTCTGGCCGGGCCAGCAGCGTGTGGTGGAGCCTTTAAAGTATTGTTTCCAAACACAGATCCCTTTGGGAAATGTCTGTTTTGCTCCGTTCTGCAATGGATCTCTCTCTCGCAAAGGCTTAGTTTACATAATATCTGAGTGCGAATGTGGAGGCCTTTTGTAAATACACTAAGATGCTTACTAAGCTGGTTGCCTGCTTGTCTACATAACAAAGCCCGGAGTTATGTAGTGGGTGTAGAGAAAGGGTGTGACATGTACTTTAACCTATTAGGCTTGCTAAATCTGGGGAAAAGGGCTTTTGCTTTATTCATCGGGATGGTTTATCTGCGCGCCGGCTCCGTCTCCGCGCACAGAACACAGAGCGTTTCGCCTTTCAGCAAGGGTTTCATTTCCGAATAAATAGGGTTTGAATGCTCTCTGTTGGCTTTCAGAAAAGCTAAAACCAAAGTCTTCGAGGGTGGGTTTTTCTTTCACACCACACTGTGCTTTCTTTGCGTGTTTCCGCAGTGGTGGATTTGAAGACGTTGCTTTCTCAATCTTGTGGTTTTTTGGCGCTTTGTTTTTCAAAACCCTGAATGAGTCTTGAATCTGGGCAGGAACAACCCCAGGTTCCAGTGTAAGTTGGGGAATGACCTGTTGGAGAGCAGTGTTTTCCCCCCTGCATCTCAGCAAGAGAGCGTGAACACCCTGCTCTTCGCTTCCAAACCCACTAAAAACTGTCACCAAAGCCTAAATCAAAAGCAATTTGGTCTTTTTTTAAAAAAAATCAGCCACAAGGCAAGTGTAGAGTCTTGTATCTGGGCAGGAACAGCCCCAGATTCCAGTATAAATTGGAGAATGACCTGTTGGAGAGCAGTGTAGGGAAAAGGGACCTGGGGGTCCTGGGGACAGCAGGGCGACCATGAGCCAGCACTGGGCCCTTGTGGCCAGGAAGCCAATGGTACCTGGGGTGGGTTAGAAGGGGGTGGTCAGTAGGTCAGAGAGGTTCTCCTGCCCCTCTGCTCTGCCCTGGGGAGACCACACCTGGAATCTTGTGTCCAGTTGTGGCCCCTCAGTTCCAGCAGGACAGGGAACTGCTGGAGAGAGTCCAGCGCAGCCACCAAGATGCTGGAGGGAGTGGAGCATCTCCCGTGTGAGGAAAGGCTGAGGGAGCTGGGGCTCTGGAGCTGGACAAGAGGAGACTGAGGGGGGACTCATTCCTGGGGATCAAGATGGAAAGGGGGAGTGTCAGGAGGATGGAGCCAGGCTCTTCTGGTGACAACCAGGGACAGGACAAGGGGCAATGGGTGCAAACTGGAACACAGGAGGTTCCACTGCAAGAGGAGAAGCAACTTGTTGGGGGTGAGGGTGGCAGAGCCTGGCCCAGGCTGCCCAGGGAGGTTGTGGAGTCTCCTTCTGTGCAGACATTCCAACCCGCCTGGACACCTTCCTGTGTAACCTCATCTGGGTGTTCCTGCTCCATGGGGGGATTGCACTGGATGAGCTTTCCAGGGCCTTTCAACCCCTGACATTCTGGGATTCTGTGAGAACCAGAGAAAACTGCACAACGCTGAAAACTTTACAGCCTATCCTTATATATCCTCTTATACAGCAGTTAGTGAGCAAATGTGCAGGAACAGGGATGATGAGAAAACTCATTTTGCTCCAGAGCTCGTGGTCGGTTTTCACCCTTATCTTCTGACTCATAGCGCGAAGCTTTGTTTTAATCATTTTGCAGCATAATTTGTTGTAAATGACAACCTTTCAAACACCGACTTTCCCAGAAGTTCTTTTTCATCCCTTCCTCTTGTTTTACCTCCAGATGAGTAACCTCGCCGAGGCAAAGCCCGGCTTAAAGTCATTTATTGCTGGCGATGGTTGGAAATTAAATCAAACCGTGGGGACGAGGCTTTAGAAATTAAACCCTCCAGTTGCTGAGTCTATTAGGATGTCGGGCTGGGAATCGCTGGCGTTTCAAATGAAGAGCTGATTTGTTTTGCTGGATGATAAGAAGCTAAAGATCATTTACTGACCCTCTCCAGCTGCTTTCTGGGTGTTATTTCTGGGTGTTATTTCTGGGTGAGAACCGTCGTCTTGTATCGGTTGGATTTTTGCAGCTCGTTTTACCTGCTAAACCACTTTCTTCTCCTCGTGGCCTCGTGGCTGCGCTTGGTATTTTTATCTTTGAAGTGGATTTGTTCAAGAAGTTTTGCTGGTGTCTTTCCCTACAAACATCCTTGTTCTTTTTAGGTAATAAGCTCACTCCTGGTTCATGCCAACGCATGAGATCTCTTTAGGAGAACATGATTGTAAATAGTTTATTTACTAGAGACACAAACCTGTAAGAAGAAACAACAGCAAAATTAAAGTAAGTAAAACAACAAAAAAAGAATGAGTAATAAGGCGTAAATGTGTTTAATATACCCGGTACCATAATGAAATATTCTAATTGCAGAGGCTTTGTTCCAAAGCACAAGTTATATTGACATTTCACTCCCAGGTGACTTTACAAGGTTAAGAAAAGATCAAAATGACTTGCAAGCTGAGCAGATTTTGAACATAAGGCTGCGTAATATTTCTTTATATACAGGAGAAAGATTCTTTAGGACTTTTCAACAAGAAACGTGGGGATCTTTTATCCTATTGTTGCAGTGAGGACTTGGCACCGCCAGAGTTTGTTGCTGTTAACCACGGAAAATGCTCCTGACCCGGAGAGGAAAGAATCTGTTCCTACACACACAACCAAATGAGGAATTATCTCTTGACCAAAGCGGTTCCCGACCATCAGACCGAGTGCAAAAAAGCCCCGTGGCATGAGGGGAGCTGTGGGTTTCTTTGGGCTTCAGGATGCTTGAAAATCCATGTTCTAAATGGGAAGAATAAGGGGTGTTTGTGTGGTGGTTGCAGCGGAGCCCCGTGGCTGCTGGCACAGCGCTCCCGTTCGCACGCAGCTTGCTCAGCCAAGATTGGTTTGTTTCTTTCTCCTCTAGAAGAGAAATAATTGAAACCAGTATTTCCTGCCCTTGAATATTTGTTCTGTCAGAAACGAGCTTATTTTTTTATTAAGCCGTTTGATATATTATGTATTAGCCAAACGTGCAATGTTGCCGTGTAGAACCGGTCTGCTGCTGGACGAGCTTTTTCTCCTCCTTGTGTTGCCCCTATTCCAAACGCTGACAAACTGGCGAGTGTAACTTCTGCTGTAATTAAATTAGACTGAGATTGATTTTTTTAATTCGCACGCTTTAGCCATAAGAATAACACAGTGTAGGAGAAGTAGTTTGGCATAGAAATTTTGTTCTTGAGTAGCCTTGGTGTTTATGTCCCTTTATTTTGTGACTTTGCAGTCGGTTCCATTTTTCTCTTCTTTGCTCAATGGCTCTTCTTGGTTTTGAAAGACCAGGACGTGCACTATCAGCAAGTTTGCTGGTGACACCAAGCTGGGAGGAGTGGTGACACTGGAAGCTGTGCTGCCATCAGAGACCTGGACAGGCTGGAGAGTTGGGTGGGAAAAATTTAATGAACTAGAACAAGGGCAAGTGTAGAGTCTTGAATCTGGGCAGGAACAACCCCAGGTTCCAGTGTAAGTTGGGGAATGAGCTATTTGAGAGCAGTGTAGGGGAAAGGGACCTGGGGGTCCTGGGGACAGCAGGGTGACCATGAGCCAGCACTGGGCCCTTGTGGCCAGGAAGCCAATGGTACCTGGGGTGGGTTAGAAGGGGGTGGTCAGTAGGTCAGAGAGGTTCTCCTGCCCCTCTGCTCTGCCCTGGGGAGACCACACCTGGAATCTTGTGTCCAGTTGTGGCCCCTCAGTTCCAGCAGGACAGGGAACTGCTGGAGAGAGTCCAGCGCAGCCACCAAGATGCTGGAGGGAGTGGAGCATCTCCCGTGTGAGGAAAGGCTGAGGGAGCTGGGGCTCTGGAGCTGGACAAGAGGAGACTGAGGGGGGACTCATTCCTGGGGATCAAGATGGAAAGGGGGAGTGTCAGGAGGATGGAGCCAGGCTCTTCTGGTGACAACCAGTGACAGGACAAGGGGCAATGGGTGCAAACTGGAACACAGGAGGTACCACTTAAATTTGAGAAGAAACTTGTTCCCGCTGAGGGTGGCAGAGCCTGGCCCAGGCTGCCCAGGGAGGTTGTGGAGTCTCCTTCTGTGCAGACATTCCAACCCGCCTGGACACCTTCCTGTGTAACCTCATCTGGGTGTTCCTGCTCCATGGGGGGATTGCACTGCATGAGCTTTCCAGGGCCTTTTCAACCCCTGACACTCTGGGATTTTGTGATTCTGTGTCGTGGTCCATCATCTGATCACTCTCCTCAGCATCAATCATGGGGCTGGTCCATTTAAACTTAACCTAAACCCTTCACTTTTTTGAGACGAGGTCAATATTTTAGATCTCAACACTGTCCCAGGTCTGGGAGCATTTCCCTGATGTGTAATTTTAGAATAGAATCATTTTGGTTGGAAAAGACTTTGAAGGTCATTGAGTCCAACTGTACTTTGAGGTGGGACCCCAGTTTTATATAAAAGGACTTGTTGAGTTTTTGATGCCATAAGATGAGCATGAGGCTGCGATGGGTTAATGGTACTTGATACATTGGGGCAAACTATTCAATGGGGATTATTCAAAAAAGGTGATTGTTGGAGGAATTCCCGAGGAAAGGGTGACCTCAACGAATTGAGGATGTGCATGGAAAATTTCAGAACTTATTCTGGTAATGGGGTTGGTATCGTTTCTGCCACGGCCCTTGCTGGTTGTGATTGCAGCGATCCCAGTTTCTCCCATGCTGTAATTACACAGTATCACAGTATGTTTGGGATTGGAAGAGACCTCAAAAGCTCATCCAGTCCAATCCCCCTGCTGGAGCAGGAACGCCCAGGTGAGGTTACACAGGAACATGTCCAGGCGGGTTGGAATGTCTGCACAGAAGGAGACTCCACAACCTCCCTGGGCAGCCTGGGCCAGGCTCTGCCACCCTCACTGAGAAGAAGTTTTTTCTCAAATTTAAGCGGAACCTCTTGTGTTCCAGTTTGATCCCGTTACCCCTTGTCCTATCATTGTTTGCCACCGAGAAGAGCCTGGCTCCATCCTCATGGCACTCACCCTTTATATATTTATAAACGTTAATGAGGTCCCCCCTTAGTCTCCTCTTCTCCAAACTAAAGAGCCCCAGCTCCCTCAGCCTTTCTTCATAAGGGAGATGCTCCACTCCCTTAATCATCTTGGTTGCCCTACGCTGGACTCTCTCCAGCAGTTCCCTGTCCTGCTGGAACTGAGGGGCCACAACTGGACACAATATTCCAGGTGTGGTCTCACCAGGGCGGAGCAGAGGGGCAGGAGAACCTCTCTGACCTACTGACCACCCCCTTCTAACCCACCCCAGGTACCATTGGCTTCCTGGCCACAAGGGCCCAGTGCTGGCTCATGGTCACCCTGCTGTCCCCGGGACCCCCAGGTCCCTTTCCCCTACACTGCTCTCTAATATGTCATTTCCCAACCTATACTGGAACCTGGGGTTGTTCCTGCCCAGATGCAGGACTCTACACTTGCCCTTGTTAAATTTCATTAGGTTATTGTAATTTGCAATAACACCCTCAAAATGCTTGACCGCGAGTCGTTGAGCGTAGAATTCATCTCCCCAGAATTAAACCAAAGCAGAAATTAGTGAATAATCCTGGTACAGTATTCCAAGCCTATTATCTTGTCTTTTCAGTTTCTTATGTTATATCTGCATTACTACGCGTCGCTGTTAAACAGACCTGCTCGCTTGATTTCATATTCTTTTAGACATCAAAAGTCTTTGAACAAGCCTGGAATTACTCATGATGTCAGGCTGCATTTCCATTAGACTTAATACACTTTTTCCCCCACCCCCCGCAACACAAAAAGGCAGAAAAGGGTAAAGCGAATATATTCTTGGCGGCGGAAGCGTTCGGCAATCTGGAGTTATTTATATGTTTGGAACGCGGGAGCGTGCAATCATAAAATATTAATATTGCTTTATAAAATTACAAATAAATAAATAACCAACTGTCTTTGCAGCGGATGGAGCAATCGGGGCCGGAATCGCTCCTGCTCAGGTCTTACAGTTTAGCGCTAAACAAATATTTGCGCCGGCGTTTGTCTCCGCGTCGGCAAAGCCGCCGTGGTTCTGTCTCATCGGTAATAGGGCTTTGAAAGCAGATTATGGGATTGCTGTTTACACAGCGCGTTTGTCCCGGAGAATGGGTTCTAGCTGGGCTGGTTTGGGAGCGACGTGCGGCTGCTCGTCCTTATGGTTTTGAAGACTCTGACACGGACACTGAGCTCGGCGTGGAGATGGGGCCTTGCTGCTTCATTCCAGGATATGGTGACAAACACGCTCTGTTGGATTTTCTTTACTCGCTTCTTTAAAGGAGGAGACGGCGCTTTCAGTGGGAAATCACAAAGGGACAGATGATTTTCAGGATTCTTAGGGAGAGGAGCTGTTAGACCTCAAGAGTCCAGAATTCGCGGGTTCGGATAAATGATGTAATTCCTTGCTTTGTGCCAGAGCTATTAGAAGCAGAATACTTTTTAAAAGTATCATCTCCCCATAGTAATCTATGCGTTTGCATCCAATCCTTTTAAAAAGTATCATCTCCCTATAGTCATCTATGCATTTGCATCCAAAATCTGCATCCCCAGCTCTTGGATGGAGTTGTTCCCCAGCTCTTGGATGGAGTTGTTCCCCAGCTCTTGGATGGAGTTGTTCCCCAGCTCTTGGATGGATGTTTAGGGACAGATCATTAAAACCGAAGCACTCGCCAAGTAGGGAATGGTCAAGTTCAGCCCGAGTTCCTCCACAAGGGCCCTTTTTTTAGGTTTAGAAGATTCATAAACCATTCCTTGTACTCAGAAACTAAAACAATGGGGGTTCATACCTGCGCTTGTTTGGACAGAGAAAACAAAATTGCATGTTTGTGCCTGAAAAAGGAACATTTTGCTTGGAATTCCTGTTTTTAGGGGTCAGTTTAGATGGTGTCACAGGCTCTTCATGTCATGGGGAGGTTTAGGGTTAGAAAGCTGGAGGATTTGCAGTATCATGGCATTTTAGTCTCCCAGCTGGAAACACAGCTCAGAGGTCAGAAAAATCCCCTTGGAAGAACACAATGAATATATTTATAGTATATTTTTATAGAATTTATATATTTATCTGTAATTCATGTAAAAACGCTAAAGCACGTTTTGCTTCACCTCTTACGCAGTGTCAAGATGTGGCGCCTGTAATGCTTTATGGCGATGGGGAGGGAGATCCCTGTCTCAGCAGCTTTGTGGAATAGCAGCATGTTTTGGGGGGACAACAATGTGTCTGGAGCGGAGATGTGGCCTCCAGCAGCACTTTTTGTGCTTGGAATTGGGTTTTGCTGCCCAGGGCTTTGGAGGTTTAGCCCAATTCTTGTGTTTAGCATAGAGAAGAGCCAACCTGTGTAAATGAATTAAGGAAGAAGCTCAAGGAATGGTCACTGAAAATGGAATATGGTCATCGCTGCGTGATCCTGATGGAGCAGCACGTCCCAGTCAACTGTAAATGTTAGTACCCAAATTGAGTCTTTTTTGCCACGTGAAGAAGGTTCATAAACTGGGAGGCTTCGGTGGATCCGCTCCATACGCAAATATCAGCGCTACAAAATCTCAGGCCTGTGTTCAAGAGGGCATTTGTTAGAGGTTGTTTCGTATTGATGTCTGTTTGTTGTTATCCGTGAAATTAAACAAGTTCTTGGTTCTTGACCTGTGCTCTTTAAGAGAGGTCTCTATCTGCGCTTAATTCTCTTGTAATTAATGAAATATCCATTGGAGCCCGGGGCAAATGTTCTTTGTTTCATCAGTTGACTGAAGTTCTTGGCCACAGTCGCTTCTGTCGGGAAAGTTAATGAGTTACAGGCGCTTGTGTTGGCTCCACCATTTGCAGGTTTTGCTTAAGTATGAAGTTGTATGTCCCTTGTCCCCTCTATACATCCCTTGACCCCTCTGTGTATCCCTTGTCCCCTCTGTACTTCCCTTGTCCCTTCTATATGTCCCTTGTCCTCTCTGTGCATCCCCTGTCCATTCTATATGTCCCTTGTCCCCTCTGTGCATCCCTTGTCTGCTCTATATATATCCCTTGTCCCCTTTATATGTCCCTTGTCCCCTCTGTGCATCCCTTGCCCGCTCTATATGTCCCTTGTCCGCTCTATATGCCCCTTGTCCACTCTATATGCCCCTTGTCTCCTCTGTGCATCCCTTGTCCCCTCTATATGTCCCTTGTGCCCTCCTCTCTATACATCCCTTGTCCCCTCTGTGCATCCCTTGCCTGCTTTATATGTCCCTTGTCCCCTCCTCTCTATACATCCCTTGTCCCCTCTGTGTCCCTTGTCCCCTCTGTGTGTCCCTTATCCCAGTTTCTGATACAGTTGCGTATGTTCTTGGGAGTGAAATTTGCATCTATTTTTCTTTATTTCTAACCCCCAAGCCCGTAAAGGTAAAGCCAGGCGGTGATTTTCAGATGTTAAAAGAGGTCTGGCCTTGTTATTAGGAAAAGATAATGTTATCTCCTGCTATTTCCCATGCTGGGAATAAAGAGAAGAAACTTCCCCAGGGACTAAACTTGCCAGGGAGGCATTTTGAGAGCTGGTTCCCATCTCTTTTCCTTAGAGGATCAAGTCCTGGTCCTGCAGAGCCGAGGGAGCTTGAGGAAAAGTCTCCGTCTGCCAGATGGACACACGTGGAGCTGCCCTTTGGATCTCAATCCTCATTCGGAGCAAACAGCGTTTGCTGAATTCAGCTTCTGGGTTGTGCTGTGGTTTGCCTGGCCCGCCCTCCGGCTGCTCTTTAATTTGGATTCTTATTGACGGTCTCCACGCAGCCCCACTCTTCGGGGAGGAAACGCGGCCGCTTCGTTCTTACGGGGTTTCTCCGGGATGAGTTTTGCCTGTTTCCCACTTGGGTAGCTTTCCAGAGATGGCACAATCAGCTCGAACATCACGTGGATTCAAATACAAATATTTCTCTTTAATTTGCTGCATTTAGGAAATGAGTACATTTTGTATATCGCTAAATCCTCCTAGCTGATCTTTCTTCCTTCCTGTGAGCACATATTTCTAAGCATATTAATGCTTACCAACACTTGATCAGCTTCAAAGTACTTGTTTATATGAGGGCGTACTCAAGGCATATTAAGTTTAATTTCAGGCTTAAGTTTCATTTCAGGCCGCCAGGGCAACCTTTGAGCTCTGGTTTCGTTCCCCACATTTTACGCTTTATATCCTTAATGTCTGTGAAATAAAACTTGAGAGAGGAGCAATGAGCGTTTGGAGAACAAGACCTGCATTAGGACCAGAGTCTCTCCCAGCCACCAGGACCTTCACCACCACGTTTGTGCAAGACTTTTGGGCTGATTTCCATGCATTTTGGGACCTTCTGGCAAGAGCTACAGAGAACAGAAAGGCCAACAGTGATGCTGGTTACGTTGCAAAGTGTGAAGACCACTGTAAAATATAAAACCACCCAACATGGAGATGTGTTGGCTCCTGTGACAGGGCAGGAGCTAGTGAAAGTCCTAGTGAAAAGTTTGGGAGATGAAGGTGTATATTTGGAGGAGAGCTCTTGATAACAGGAATGGAAAGGGCTCAACACGCAACACACTTTTTCCAGCGCCTTGCATCTTTTTATGGCACTGAAGCACGGACTAACTTGCTGACGCTGTGCTCAACGCTTTTGGAGAACCAAATGAAGCCAATAAATCCTTTTCCTGGAGGTACGCTCAATATTAAGCCGCTACCTGTGGCTTTGTAGGTTCATCAGCAGAACTTTGCGCCGCCTGGGAAAGCGCTGAACGTCTCCGGGTGCTCGGGAATCAAGAGCCTCCTCAAGAGACGTCGCTTTGTTCAGGCTTAATAAAAACATCACGTTTTCCAACGCTGGGCTGAATCACCGGGGAATTCTCCCTTTCAGCCCGGCCTAACCGAGTGGGAAAAGCACATACCCAAGATCATTTTATACGCCTCGCTCTAGGAAGTACTTTTGAAATGGTGTTTAAAGCTTCTCCGTTTTATTTTTTACAAAAGCTTCCCTGGTGTTTGGCTAAACAGGCTCTTCGGGAGAGACTTTTGTAAAGCAAGGGGAGGAGAAAACAGTTCTTTCGAGTGGTCTTGAGCGATGTAAAGAGCCGCGGGACGTCGGAGCGTCGCCACTCGGAGCCAGAGCGAGCGGGGCCGGCACAAGCAGCTACTTGTAGGAGAGCAGGAGGTAATTACCACGCAGCGAGTTCGCTTGAGACTTCAAACGCCGCGGAGTTAATTTGCTCTAACGCGACCGAAAACACCAAACGTTTGTAGATGGGCTGCTCCCGAGATGAAGGATTTCAGCAGCGATTAATGCGCTTTCAAGACGTTGCTTTTAAACCACCGTGTCCCTGCGCAGGTGGGGATTTGCACGGGTGATATTTGGATCATTTTACCTGTTGATAATTCTGAGCTTGGCTTGGAGAAACTGAACAAAACCCACCTGGAGACAGTACAAAGACACCCATCCTAGTGCCCGTGGTCTGGGTCTTCTTGGTGGTTCGTGTCCTACCGTGTGCAATTTGACTACAGGTCAACCCCTTTACTCTATAAATACAACAGCCTGGATGAGCTACTGTGAGCTCTCCCTGCTGAATAAGTGAGCCGGGTGGCCATGGTTTTACTGCTCACAGGTCAGTGGATGAGCCCCATTCAAGTTCAATACTCATCATTTAGCTTAAGTAGATGCACACTAAATATAATGGATTATTTAGAGATATAAGGTTGTATGATTTTTAATACATGCTTTGATTCATGTTACTTGAGCTAAAATTGGCTAAAATTTTGAGCTCGTATTTACCAAAAGCAACTGCAGATGACACTGAACGCCTGCAAGATAAAGTCCAGCTTGCATTACGCTGGGAAAAATGGAACTGACTGAGAAAACAACGATCCAAAGCTAAAACAGAGACACACAGACATCTGTAAAGCGGGGCCTGTTTTGCACTTGGCTGAGGAGAAAGGATTTATCCAGAGAAAACGGGACCTGCAAGGATATGGACCATGAACGGTGTCTGCAGCTGAACAAAACGTTCCCACAAAACCCTAAAATCACTCCTTTGCCAGATATGGAGAAGCTGGTTTTGTTCAGAACCAGCACGGGGGTGAGCGGGAGCATCCCTGGGGTGCACATCTGCTGCATCCGCACTCGAGTGATGCATAAAATCCCCCCGTACCTGCTCTTCCAGTGTCCATCGAGCCCAACCCCTAAAGAAAGGAAAAAAATGGGAGTAAATCCCTTTAACAAATAATCTTGGGCTTCTCTAATATTTTCTCTGTATGGTTTTGATCGCACTCTTGTTTTAAGATTGATCTGAAAAAAAGAATTCATTTTTGAAGCGTGTTTTACACACATTATTGCTTTGCAATGTCTTTGGGAATAAAATAGTTCCCTTCAGTTTGCGTGCGCTCCTGTACAGTGTTTATAGAAATCACTATTTATCTGTGAGTCCTTCTCAAAGTGTAGGGAGGTTGAGAAATTACATTGTGCAGTGTTCAAGTTAAAAGAAAGACATTTTGGTTGGAAAACTTGATGGAAAGGTGTTTTACCCATGATCGAAACCTCCAACTCTCCCAGGTCCTGACAATCTGTTGAAGTTTCGCTTGAGCGAGTGAGAACACGGTGCAAAGGAACCGGTTAGTGACAGGTACCTGCCCATCGTATCCATGGATCTGAAGAAGACATCATGGAGAAGATGACGACTTCATCATCATATCCCGGATTTGCAAGTTTTCCTCAGAAATTAAAGCATCTTTACTGTTCTCGGTGCCGTGCCTGGCGATGGTGGAGCTCAAACAGCGGATCCCAGGGGAGGATGGGGATGAATGGAGCGGCTGATCCAGCGGATTCCCAATATCACCTCCCAGCGTTTGGGTATCACTCTCGGCGCCAGCTGTGGGGCACATCTGGCTCCTCCATGCTCATGACGGTGCCACGTGAACCCTATGGATATCCAACATGAAACAGGAGCTCTTTGTTTCTTTTTGTTGTTGCCAGAGACTTTGGCACATATTGGGGACAACACTGGTCTGGAGAGTCAAACCCACCTGGTGTCCACACTCCTACCAGGTGGGATGGTGTGAAAATGGCTTTTCTTTCATTTTTAAGAGATTATTCCCTTGAAACTGGGGATTAGGATGCCTCTGGCTGTTTGAGGAAGACAAGCAGGGCTGCAAATTACAGGGCCGTGTAACTCATTGTCTGTATCTTAATTCCATTATAACACACACACCGTCCCAGTCAGATGGCACCAAGACCTTGTAAATGAATTGTCTGCTCTGCCATAGGTTTGTGGGGATTTAAATGCCCAAGAAAGAAAGGGCAAGATGTGGGTGTTTGAGGGGTGGTGGAGCGGAGCCTGGTAGGATTTGGCTCTTCTGGGTCCGTGATGCAAAGCGAGACCGGCTGGTGGGTAGAAAGAAGATCCATCGCGTATATCTGGTTGTTTTGTCACATTTGGGCAGTGCAGGCCAGGAAAGGCAGGACCCATCCTGCTGAACTGCATTGCTCCTTCGGATGGAGCAGTTGGCTTTGAGCTGGGGTCTTCTGTCATGTGTCGGCATCCCCCAGGAAAGAATAGTTAGATTTTGGGTATAAGATCCTCATAAAAACCAATTTCTCACAATTTTCAGGTGGAGAAAATGCTGGGCTAGGTGGGTTGTGTGTTTGCTCAACCAACCGAAGGACGTTGTTCATGGAGATCGGTTGTTGGAGGTGCCTTCCCCGATTGAGTGTCTTGCAGCCCCCAACATGTCATTACAAACACCGATCAAGGAATTCTTTCCAGAGCAGAGTTTTTCCAGGGGTGATGCTGAGCAGAAATAACTCTCCTTTTGGATAATCTTCTGGATTTCATTCTTTGGACTGCAAACATCGCCACTTCAGCTCCATTTCCTGCAGCCACGACAAGACTCATTAATATTACTGTTTAAACACAGTTGCGTAGGTGTTGGTCACGGTTATTGATACGAGTGGAGCCCCCTGATTTCTAACATCTGGAAAGATCTGTCTAATCCAACAGCTGTATCATCTGGGAGAATGAGAAAATACTTTCTCATAGCCTTTAATTCACACGAGGGCTTTGCCGGCTGTCAAGATTAGCTTGACAATTTATACAAACATCCATCTTTTTATCGTACCTCTCTCTAATGCGGTTCCTATAAGCTGTAGAAGTATAAGATTAAGTTTTGGTTAAGATTTAACACATAATATATATGATCAGAAAAACAGTGGCTAATGGTATGAAAAGCTTTGAGACAAGAATGGAAAAAATGTCTTAAACACTTCTAAATGGCTTTGGAAAATAAGTACTTAGTGCCATCTAATCCGTGGTAACTTGCATGGAGGTAACCATGGAAATGTTATATATACAGCTCATCTCCAAAGAGCTTATTTTAAGGCGCTGGAATCCGGCTCTTAACAGCGATACTGGGATTTGGTGACACTTTTGAGTGACCTGAGCTGGGTGAAGATGGTTGGATTGGATAAGATTTGAAGGTCCCTTCCCATCCAAACCATCCTGTGATTCGAAAACTTTGGTACCGTCCCTTCCAATTTTGGGAAAAATAAAGCCCGAGACATCAATGTCCCAAACACCCACGGTTGGGGTGAATCCCAGAATGTCAGGGGTTGAAGGGCCCTGGAAAGCTCATCCAGTGCAATCCCCCCATGGAGCAGGAACACCCAGATGAGGTTACACAGGAAGGTGTCCAGGCGGGTTGGAATGTCTGCACAGAAGGAGACTCCACAACCTCCCTGGGCAGCCTGGGCCAGGCTCTGCCACCCTCACCCCCAACAAGTTGCTTCTCCTCTTGCAGTGGAACCTCCTGTGTTCCAGTTTGCACCCATTGCCCCTTGTCCTGTCCCTGGCTGTCACCAGAAGAGCCTGGCTCCATCCTCCTGACACTCCCCCTTTCCATCTTGATCCCCAGGAATGAGTCCCCCCTCAGTCTCCTCTTGTCCAGCTCCAGAGCCCCAGCTCCCTCAGCCTTTCCTCCCACGGGAGATGCTCCACTCCCTTCAGCATCTTGGTGGCTGCGCTGGACTCTCTCCAGCAGTTCCCTGTCCTGCTGGAACTGAGGGGCCACAACTGGACACAAGATTCCAGGTGTGGTCTCCCCAGGGCAGAGCAGAGGGGCAGGAGAACCTCTCTGACCTACTGACCACCCCCTTCTAACCCACCCCAGGTACCATTGGCTTCCTGGCCACAAGGGCCAGTGCTGGCTCATGGTCACCCTGCTGTCCCCAGGACCCCCAGGTCCCTTTCCCCTACACTGCTCTTTAATAGGTTCCACTTACACTGGAACCTGGGATAGCCCAGCGATTTTTACTGCTGCTACATGAAAATCTTGGCACCGAAATGAAGCGCAGGTGCCGCTCTTGGTACCTCTTTGCATTTTGGGAATGGGATTAAATCCCTGGGATGTGGCTGCAGAACTGACGAAAGCCCCTGGCAGACCTATCACGACTTAAACGATTTTAAGGCTCAGCTGCTGAAAGTCAGGAGTGCTGAGATTAGCGGGATGATGCTGAAGGTTTTAAACCCAGATTGACCTAAACTATTATTTTTACTTAAGCCACGCATGTTTATATCATTTCTCTGATTTATTTTTGCTAAAGACAAACCTATTTCCTTTGGCTGCAGAACCAGCAATTAACCTTCCGATTAACCATCTGTTTGGATCCGTGTAATTTCCTTTTCCAGATCTACGGTGGTTTTTCCAAGTCGCTTGGGCAGGAGACGCTGCTGCTTCACAAGGTGCAGGAAGCAAAGCCCGCAGCACTTAACAAACAGTGTCCGCATCAATAATGCTCATTTTACACCCGCAGAAACTGGAGCAGGAGGCAGCTTGCCCAGCTTTTCAGATTGTCCTTCTCCTTTCTGTGTGCGCCTGCCGTCTCCTTGAGTTGTTTTGCTGCTGCAATTAGTGATAATCACCCCCTTTTTGGGTCAGGAAACCCCCTCAAATAGCTCAGGATGGCGTTAAAATCCTAATGGCTTGGGGGAGTGTTTTGGTTAATACATATAAAAGAGGGATGGGTGTTGTTTTTGCTGGATTTGCAACATTCTGTTCCTTCTGGTCATGTTTCTATACAGCACATTGCAGCTGGAGCGCCCTCGTGTTACAGTATAAACACCATGGGAGCGATCTGGGATTAATTATAATGGATGCGTTAGTTGAGATCTGTGTTTTCCTATATGCTCCCTTTCTCGTTACCTGAACGAAGTATAATTGGAGATGAAGCTGAGAGAATTGGGCTTGTTCAGCCTTGAGGAAAAAAAGTTTAGGGGAGAACCCATGGTCCAGTATTTCAAGGTGGCTACAAAGCAGGTGCAGATTCCCCTTGTACAAGGAATCCCGTGGAAAAGCCGAGGGTGGTGGGTACAAGGTGCTCCAGGGGAGATTCCCGCTGGACACAGGAGGGAAATTTTTAATCTGAGAACAATCAGCCATTGGAATAATCTCCGCGTGGAAGTGGTGGGTTCCCCAACGTGGACGCTTTGAAAATTTGGCTGGAGAGGGTGCTGGGCCAGCTTGTCTAGACCGGGCTTTGCCAAGAAAGGTTGGACCAGATGATCCAGATTCAAGGCCAAGCTGGACGGGGCTCTGAGCAACCTGAGCTGGTGAAGATGTCCCTGCTCATGGCAGGGAGAACTCGGGGAGCTGGGAAGGTCCCTTCAACACAAACCATCCTGTGATTCTCTATGATCCTTGTGGTTCCTTCCAACCTGATATTCTACAATTCTATGCTCAGGATTTCTGGGCTCGATGGAGGAATTACTGGGCCAAATTCAAGACTTGAAGGCTACTGGACAGATGCTGAAGGGAGTGGAGCATCTCCCGTGGGAGGAAAGGCTGAGGGAGCTGGGGCTCTGGAGCTGGACAAGAGGAGACTGAGGGGGGACTCATTCCTGGGGATCAAGATGGAAAGGGGGAGTGTCAGGAGGATGGAGCCAGGCTCTTCTGGTGACAACCAGTGACAGGACAAGGGGCAATGGGTGCAAACTGGAACACAGGAGGTTCCACTGGAATAGGAGAAGCAACTTGTTGGGGGTGAGGGTGGCAGAGCCTGGCCCAGGCTGCCCAGGGAGGTTGTGGAGTCTCCTTCTGTGCAGACATTCCAACCCGCCTGGACACCTTCCTGTGTAACCTCATCTGGGTGTTCCTGCTCCATGGGTATTGCACTGGATGAGCTTTCCAGGTCCCTTCCAACCCCTGACGTTCTGTGATTCTGTGACCTCAGGGTGCTGCTTCTCCACTCTGGTGTCTTCTGCCTGGATAAGTGTTGGTTCTTACCATGGTTATTCCCTCTGCTTTGGGATATGGGTCTCCAATTAAGAAGCTTGGCCGAGGGGCACCCGTTGGCCTCGCTGGACTGGCGTTTTGGGCACGTTTTGTGTGCCCACCTGAAGTATCTACAGCCCCCGGTTTCTTTAAGGTGGTTTTTCCCTCAAAACGTGCCGTTCCTCGGTAGGTCAAAGCGATTTGGAGGCTGCGTGTTGCGTGGGTTTTGAAGGGATATAGGAGGTGACACTTGGGAATCCTTCGCTTTGCTGCTAGCTTCTTTGTCAGAAAAGGGTATATCAAATTCTCCCCTCCAATGGAGACACCAGGAGTTATTTCAGGAGATTCGTTCTTCGCTGAAGTTCCTCCAGTTGCATCTTTGTACCACCTCCACTGGAGCTGTTTCTCATTTCCAGCTCCGTTCGGTTTAACATTTCAGAGGAATATCGTCTAAGAAATTGCCAACTGCGCCGTGGTTACCGAGTTGCTGTTGGAAAGCAGAAGGAAATTCCCCGCTATTGCAAACCAATAAACAGATCAGAGCTGGGACTATGAATGTGAAAACAATCTATTTGAGCTGGATAATGAAGAGGGATGTTGAACCTCAGCAACTGTTTAGATAACTGTCCGTTGATTTGTTTACCATCTGCTTTTAATTCCGAGAAGGAAAAGCTGTGGTTTGGGGCTGCATTGAGGAGCGTCGCAGAAAAAGGCTTCTTCACGTTGCCACCGGCCACAGGTGGGAATTCGCAGCCAAATCCCAGGCGATGGGGCCGGTTTCCCTGGAAGGATCGGAGCAGCAGGGAGCTCTGGATTGCTGGATGGGAGAAACTTGAGCGTTAAGAGGTCGGTTTGTAAGCAGGAGACACGTTTTGCTGAAAACACATCTCGATGTGTTGACTTAAAGTGGTTTATAAACAGTTTTTCCCCTCCTCTTTTATAACGTTACGTTCAGCTGAGCATCTGCAGTCAATCGCTTCTGAAAAGGCTTTTTCCTTCCTGCCCGTGCCCCATTTTCATGGCAAACCGCACCAAAAACCAACGCGATGCTTCATTTTCTGGACCGATGGCGGGACCCGATGGATGCAGGAGGAGATGGGGAAGATGTGTATTAGCGCTGACATTTCGCTGGTCCGCATGTGTCCCTTTGCTCTAAAATTCCTGGAAAACGGGCTTAGGGGAGCATAGCTGGTGGTGGGAGATTTCACGAGCTGTTTGAGGCGGCGGAGGAGAAAAGTGATGGTTAACCCTTGGTTTCTCTCTTTGAGTTGGCTCTTCTTCCCTTACCCCGTTCTGGAGCTGCTCTTCCACCAGTGCCCGCTCAAGGCCAGTTTATTTTGATTTTATTATTATTTTCTGTTAGTTTATAATAGCACAGAATAGGTTTTATACGGGAAATGATGATTATCGAACGTGTTCTGGCAGCGGGTGCTGGTAGCTGGGGAGGTGATGTCGTTGTCCTTGTTGTTGTGGTCCCATACAATGCTGAAGGTGAAACAGTGTGTGAAAGCTGACGCTGGAATTCCCAGTTTCCACTGGGAATTGATTCAGACAACACATTCAAACAGCTGAAGTTATAAAGACACATAAGCTTATGGCATTTTGGGGTTTTTATTAAGTTTTATTTTAATAAGTATAAATACATGAGAAAGAGTTTTAAGTTCACTCCAGCTCCTCTGTATAAACTCAAGCCCTCTACACCCAGTAATCCTTTATTTCTAAAGCACTGCTTAGGCATTCAGGCTGATAAGCCTATCGTCTTAAATCTTTGGCTATTTTATATATATGTGTATATATAAAATATATATTCTAGGCTGCATCTACTGGTCCTCATGCATGGTGGCAGCTGCTGCATTGGGTGCTGTTATACATGGAATTTCACTCCAAGTCCTCAACATTACCTTTTTACTACTGTATTTTCTTTCTGTAGCTCTAGCTACACATTCTTATATTGTGCATATATGGATTGATGCTGTTCCTTAATATATGGAGTTATAACTCCAGTATGATTGTTTTCTTCATATTAATATGCTTTGTGTTATTAAATTGTCAGCTGGGGATTAGAGTAAACACAGCACTTCTGCGTTTGTATCCAATCTGTTTATCTGTGTTGTATAAAAATCTCCAATATAATGATATGAGTAACGAGGGCAGTGAGAGAACAACAGTTTCCCAATCTTGAAGCGGTGATTGTTTCAGAAAGTTATCTTCATTTTTTTCTCTTTCATCATCCCAATATATTTAATCATCAAGAGACGACGCTTAAGAAGCGTCGCAGAACATTCTAAAATTATTTAATGGGCTTTACTTTTGAAGGAAACCTCTTGAGTCGGCTTCTCGGAAACTTCTAAATTGCTTTTGCATATAATGGGCTTTGTCACAGTTCAGGTTCGATGAAGGTGATGGGATACAGGTCTGAAATCCCAGGGCTGAGGACAGGGAGGGTTTTAGTAGAGATGTGGACCCATGATGGGCTTTGCATCTCCAGCTCACACACAGTCCTGAGCTTGGCTCAGCAGGACCCAGGCCCACGTGAAATTATGCTTGAGGTCTAATGTCATTGGAATTCCAAATTCATTGGAGCCAAGAGAATGAGGATTTCACAATGTCTGATACCTCCCCATCATTGTTTTGACAATAAAGCATTAAAAATGTAAGACAAGAATAATTAAGAGCTGCAAGTCCAGACATACAACTGAATAGCCGTGTTGTCACTGTTGGACTCTGGTACATGTTCTCTGTGTTAATATATTAATGAAAAATTTTGAACTCTAATTTTCTATACAATATCCTTTAAATATTTTAGATATGATATCCTGCTCTTCTAGGTTGGTTTCTTTTTCAATTCCATTTTGTTGTAGAAGAAGAAAAGGCAGGAACATCTGTCCCAGGCTGCTGGCACTTCTTGTTAAGCACATTTTAGTGCTGGATAGTAGGAGAATAAACAGCTTAAAGTTCTGTACTACGTCCTTGTGATCCAGCGCTGAGCCCACCTCGATGTCCGTGTGTCGCGTAGTGTATCCTTGTGTTAGTGCATTGCATGGTACATCCGTGTGCTTGTGCTTTGCGTGGTGGCGTGTGTATCCGCCTATTTGCATCGCGTGGTGTATCCGCATGTTTGTGCTTCGTGTGGTGTATCTGCATGTTTGTGCGTTGCGCGATGTATCTGTGTTTGTGCTTTGCAGGGCGTATCCACGTGTTTGCGCATCGCGTGTTGTATCCTCATGTTAGTGCTTCGCGTGGTGTATCCACGTGTTTGTGCATCACGTGGTATATCCGCGTGTTTGTACGTCCTGTGGTGTATCCTCATGTTAGTGCATCGCGTGGTAGATCCGCGTGTTTGTGCTTTGCGTGGTGTATCCACGTGTTCGTGCGTCATGTGGTATATCCGCGTGTTTGTGCATCATGTGGTATATCTGCATGTTTGTGTGTCGCATGGTATATCCGCGTGTTTGTGCATCGTGTGGTGTATCCGCGTGTTAGTGCGTTGTATGGTGTATCCCTGTGTTTGTGCGTCACATGGTGTATCCCTGTGTTTGTGCGTCATGTGGTGTATCCCCGTGTTTGTGCTTCGCGTGGTATATCCACGTGTTTGTGCGTCATGTGATGTATCTGCATGTTAGTGCGTCGCATGGTGTATCCGCATGTTAGTGCGTCGCGTGGTGTATCCACGTGTTTGTGCTTCGCATGGTGTATCTGCATGTTAGTGCGCCGCATGGTATATCCACATGTTCGTGTGTCATGTGGTGTATCCACAGGTTTGTGCTTCGTGTGGTGTAACTGCGTGTTAGTGCATTGTGTGCTGTATCCACACGTTAGTGCATCACGTGGTATATCCTCGTGTTTGTGCATCGCGTGGTGTATCCACATGTTTGTGCATCGCGTGGTGTATCCACATGTTTGTGAGTCATGTGGTGTATCTGCCTGTTAGTGCATCATGTGGTGTATCCGCGTGTTTGTGCATTGCGTGGTGTATCCACATGTTTGTGCGTCACATGGTGTATCCGCGTGTTCGTGCGTCATGTGGTATATCCACGTGTTCGTGCGTCATGTGGTGTATCCGTGTGTTAGTGCATCACGTGGTGTATCTGCATGTTAGTGTGTCGCGTGGTATATCTGTGTGTTAGTGCATCGCGTGGTGTATCCCTGTGTTTGTGCATCACATGGTGTATCCGCCTATTTGCATCACGTGGTGTATCCACGTGTTTGTGCTTCGCGTGGTATATCCACGTGTTAGTGCATCACGTGGTGTATCCACGTGTGCTTTGCGTGGTATATCCACGTGTTAGTGCATCACGTGGTGCATCCGCAGGTTTGTGCTTCGTGTGTTGTACCTGCATGTTAGTGCGTCACGTGGTGTATCCCTATGTTTGTGCGTTGTGTGGTGTATCCACACGTTTCCACGTCGCGTGGTGTATCCGCGGGTTTGTGCATCACTCCAGGTGTATCGGCCAGCAGCCTGTTTCATGATGGTACCTACACAAACCCATTTGTCGTCCTTTAATCATCATCATCGGCTTTGAATAGAAAGAATTACAAGTCAGTCTCCCGTTCCTCAGAGCGAGATTGTTCTTTGCAGGAGATCTCAGATTAGGGATTTTTTTTTAAAGTGTGGCAGGAGCTGGTTTTGTTGGAACAGGGAGCCCGTGACAACTTAAAATTCCACTTTCAAACATGCGTCTTCTTTTCCAGCACATGGAATGAGCGCTTGCAGAGCTCTTCAAAGCTCTTCTGTACAAGCTCGTCTCTCCTAGATTACTCAGGCATCACCTCAAATAAGGTCCTTTGGAAACGTCACGCGATTTCAGCCTTTCCGAGGAGCTATCAGGCAAGCAAGCGCTTATCATCCTTTGGCATCGGTCTGACAAAATCGTTTGCAAATGACGGTAGATGCTTGCTAAGATAACTGCGAGGCTTTGGAAGGAAAGGGGCCTGAGCACTGCATGAGGACTGAGCTGCGTTAATAATTATCTATATGTCGTTTGGCTGGAAAGCAAATTTGCCCGAATGAAAGAAACCGACTATTCTGAGGATGCAGATGCTGTTCCAGAAATCAGGGTGTTCGTGGAGTTCAGCCGGTGAAGGAGGAATAAGGTTGGATCTAGTCTATATCTGGAAGTTATTAAAAACTCATATGAGGTGTGTGGTTAAGGCTGTTAATGACTTGAGAGCTTTTGGACATAAATCTCGTGGTTATTTTGGCTCGGAGCAAGCCATGGATTAATTTGGCAAAATGTAGTGGGTGGGCACCTGGGGTGTTGGGTTGTGTGTGGATACAAAAATGCTTCAGGTTTTGTTGGTTTGGGGATTTTCTTTTCCCTGCTTAACCCTTGGAAAGTGGCATCTGCTAAAGGGCTTCCAGAGTTCTCTCTGCAGGATCCCGCAGCAAGTTCAATGTTCTCCAGAGCTGATGATGGTCGAGTCACGGCAACGGAGACATTTTGGCTTGTGCGTTTTCCACTGGCTCTTAGGGGTGGACCTGCTGGAAAGCAGCTCTGCAGAGAAGGACCTGAGAGTTCTGGGGGACAACAGGGTGACCATGAGCCAACAATGTGCCCTGTGGCCAAGAGGCCAATGGGACCTGGGGTGCATGAGGAAGAGTGTGAGCAGCAGGTGGAGGGAGGTTGTTCCTCCCTGTCTGCTCTGCCCTGGGGAGGCCCCATCTGCAGTTGTGGGTCCAGTGCTGGGCTCCCCAGGTGAAGAAGGACAAGGAATTACTGGAGAGAGTCCAGCGGAGGGACACAAAGATGCTGAGGGGTCTGGAGCATCTTTGTGATGAGGAGACTGAGAGAGCTGGGGCTGTTGAGCTGGAGAAGAGAAGCTGAGAGGGATGTGATCAATGGGATCAATATGTCAGGGTGGGTGTCAGAGGATGGACCAGACACTGTTCAGTGGTGCCCAACGCCAGGGTGAGGGGCAACGGGCACAGACTGAAACACAGGAGGCTCCATGTGAACATGAGCAGAAACTTGTGTGCTGGGAGGTGCCAGAGCCTGGCCCAGGCTGCCCAGAGCGGGTGTGGAGTCTCCTGCTCTGAGACATTCAAACCCGCCTGGACCCACCTGTGTGATCTGCTCTGTGACCCTGCGTGAGCAGCTGGGCTGGACTGGGGGATCTCCAGAGGTCCCTTCAGCCCCAACCAGCCTGGGGTTCTGTGGTTCTGCGCGTGGTCCAGCTGCCAGCAAAGTGCTGTTACGGCTTCACCACACTTGGGAAACCCTGAGCTGGTTCAAAATTACAGCAATTGGCATAAATACCAAAATTGGGAACTGAGGGCTTTGTGTTGTGATGAGATGGGTGAATGAGGAATGAAGAAAAGCCAGCAGTGGTGTAGGAGATCTGTGGCAGGTGGAGCATTCATGAACAGAGTAGATGCTGTGGTGACCTGCTGAAAGTTCTTTTCTACTTAGTGTTGAAGACATAAATACAGCTTTTCCTTTCTGTTGAGCTCAACAGCCCTTCGTCTTGGCTTATCATCCTTGAAGGGGTTTAAAAGACGTGCAGATGAGGCTCTTAGGGACGTGGTTTAGTGGTGGTCTATGGTTATGGTCTTAGGGGTCTCTTTCAACCAAAATGATTCTCTGATTCTATCTCCTTGCTTGTCTCTCAGTGGGTCAAACCCCACATTGGGGGGCATGTGGCAGAGAAATTCAGCCTGTCTTCATCAATCCTTCAAATAGCCCCATGAGCAACTGCTGGACAGTTGGTCAAGGCCGGGAGACTTGAACAACGTGCCATAAAATGCGGCTGCTGCTGCTTTGCCCCAACCTTGGAGCTACTTGTGTCTCTCTCCTGTCCCTCAAGGGCTCCCGCAGCGACTGTTTCCACCTGGAGCTGCCCTAGGCTGGGCTTAACAAAGCCTGCTAGGGCTTCTAAGCTGGGCTCTGCAATGGGCCTCTCCGGTCTTGCCGGAGCACTTCAGGCTTTGGGAACTGGCAGGTTAATCTTGATCTCAGACAGTAGCAGCAGATGGAACCTTAGTATTCGTGTTGCCCATCGTTACCGATGGCCCAAACGAACCAACAAGATCAATCGCTCCTTCAGGTTTCTTTTAAAGCCTATTCTACTCTTTCTGTTCTCCAGTTTAAGCCCCACAGCTTCAGCTGGGAGGAGCGAGATCCCTGCAAACCCTGGCACGCGTTCAACACCTCCGCAGTACAGAAAGCTGTTTATTAAACTTCCTCGCGGGTAGATAAGACAACTCGCTTTACTGGAACAAAGTTAATTTATTTATTTTATTTTTTTTTTTTTTTGCTGAGGTCTTAGTTGTGTAAAATTATCCTTTCCAAATACAGTGATTGTTTTTCTGACCTTTTAATTTGCAACAGCAAACTGGCAAACGGATTTAGCCCTCTTGCAAAACGGCTTTTCTCTCCGTCTCCTGCAACACTTCTTTGGTTTTGGGTATAAATCAGGCAGTAGTACGTGAAAAAGTAGATAAGGAGGGAAAACAGACTTTCCAGATGCCCAAAAATGTGTATGCATTGTTAAGCAAAATCAGATTTAAAGGGAATCTGAAAGATTATTTTCATGGGGAGGGGAAATGTAGTGAGAATGAGCATTGAATTAGGAGGCTTAGAGGTGACCTCATCACTCTCTATAACTACCTGAAGGGCAGTTCTAGCCAGGTGGGGATTGGGCTCTTCTCCCAGGCATCAGCAATAGGACAAGGGGCCATGGGCTTCAACTCTGCCAGGGGAAATTGAGGCTGGAGATTAGAAAGCAATTCTTTGCAGAGAGAGTGGTCAGGCATTGGAATGGCTGCCCAGGGAGGTGCTGGACTCAGCGGCCCTGGAGGTTTTTCAACTGAGATTGGACATGGCACTTAGTGCCATGATCTAGTCAATGGACTGGAGTTGGACCAAGGGTTGGACTTGATCATCTCTGAGGTCTTTTCCAACCCAGTCCATTCTGTGATTCTGTGATTCTGTGAATTGAAGCTGTTGCCTGTTGTCTTTACTCCAGGGAGATTAAATATCTCTTTTAAAAGTGCAGCATTTACACTGGTCCAACAGTTTGGAGAAGCTGCAAAATATACTTGGTGCCGCACGTTACTTGTGAGCGGGCAGAGCAGGAAGGTCCTTGGGGAGGCTCCATACAATAAACACTAAATCCCTCCCAACTCCTTTCCGCTTGCTTTTTGTAGTTGAGTATCATTTATTAGCTTGGATTACTTGGGCTAAATGGAACAAGCTCGCAGCTGATGGACAGGAGAGGATCCTACAGTCACAGCATGGGCCAGGGTTGGCCAAACCCATGGTTGTCTCCACGTTGTAGGTCTATCAAGTGAAGAGAGTGATGCTGTTCTTGCTCCTGCTTCCACGACCCCTTGTTGGTGCGTTTTAATATTCAACAGCCACCGATAAAATATCGAGAGCCTTAAGTAAGATATGAGAAGGGAGGTATTGAGGGATGGTTCACATGCCGAACTGCTTCAAAAGCGACTCGGTCCAGCACGGGCCAAGTGAGAACTTGCTGCAAAGTGATTATGCCCCGTAGGTCCATGGCCAAAGCTGCAGGAGAAAGCACATGATTTGGAAAAATGACTGGAAAAATGTCCTAGGAAGCTAAAGATGAAAGGTTTGGGGTGAGAACTCGCTAAGGTGGAGGAGGGCAGGATGTGTCTGCTGGTCGCTGGGATGTCTGAAATGGTTTAGTGGATGTATTTGACTCAAAAATATATTAGCGGTTGACCTTGAGCCTAAACGCCGTGGTAGATGATATCTTCCTTACGCTCTGCACTGGTTTTTCAGGAGGTCATCTGGTCTGAACCTTGCTCAAAGCAGCTTCAGAGGACACGCTTAACGAGATCATGGATAACCCACCTCTTGCCCTCAGCTTCAACCGTTGAAACCCAAGGTCCGATCTGACGACTTGTACGGGATGTTTCTCTTTTCTGCCTTGTTGGGTTGAGGGGAACGTGACTTGGGTGCTTTGTTGGGTGGAAAAACATGGATACGCCCAATTCGCTTCAAACCGTTCAGTGGAAGTTGTCAATAGTTTGAGCAAAAAATGCTGAATACAGGATTTGGAAAGAAAACAAAAGAGCAAAGGTCATCAGTCAACACGAGCTTCAGTGAAAGGGCTTGGAGCTTTTAATGTTGGAAATCTCTCAGTGCATATGCCTACTAATTAAAAGGCTTGTTGATGAAAGGGAAAAATATCCTTGGCTGTTGATGTATAGAATCTACAGATACTTATTACTTTTATCTGTCCTCCAGATCTCTCTGTATCTTGAACTGAAAGCTTATGCTTAATAGGGCTTGTGAAGTGTCTTTTATTATTGCCTCGAGGGAGTGAATTTTGGAAAGGAAAGCCGAGATCCAGCTCCTTTAGCTTCTCACTGTGATTTCTGGACGGCGGGTGGTGGTCTGCAGACAGATCGTGTGCTAAAGACCTGGGAAAGCTCAGCAAGATCTTCATACATGGTTGAGGAGAAGCAAGTGGGTGGGACATGGGAGAGCTGGAGGGGATGCAGCGCTTCTGCCGGGGGTTATGTCTGGAAGATCTTGGGTGCTCTCTAAATGAAGCGTGTGTTTCTGGCTGCCTCTCAAACCCTCTTTCTGCTGCTGATATGGGCCCAGATCATCTGGTGGCCTTGGACCAGCATCGTCCCGCTGCCGCTTGTGCAGCTTTCCTGCTGTCCCGGAGTGATTCTGGGGCTGCCTGGAAGCTGCACGTGGTTCAAAGGCCATGGTTCCACCATCTCCGGAAAGGAAGAGGTTGTTAATAGTATCTAATATGATCTTGAGAAGCTGTAGGACATCCCTGAGTTCAGCTGTCTTGGAAAGAGTGGGTTGAGGTCCATGTTCAGGAGTTTTGGATGATGCAGCTGGTGCCGGAGGGAGCTGCGCTGGGGACCCCGGTGCGGTTGGTGGCCCCACCAGCCCTGGTGTCAAGTCCTGAGGAAAGTTTGCTCTGCTCTGAGCTGAGAATATAAGAACAACGTTGGTGGATCTGCGCCCTGTTTCTAAATGCAGAGACTCCAGAAGGACGTGAGAACTGGGCAGGCCTTGCATGATACTTTCCCAACGCTCCAGCTGGTCATTGTGAGTGCCTTGGAGATGATGCTGCTGTCTGAGTTTCCCTCCCTCCTTTTGCCTGCTTGATTTTTCATGAATAAATTTTGCAAGGAACGATTTATAGGAGTCTTGGGTTGCTAATGATGGCTGCGTTATTAACTCGGTATTCTAACGACCATGTCCGTGTGAGTCATTGCTTTTGTGACAGCAGGAGCAGTGATGGGGACAAGCAGGTTTGGAACTAATGATGGTTCTTCCCTCATCTGACTTGAGATGCTTGGAGATATAAAGTTAACCCAATAATCCTAGTAACAATGAGAGAGAAAGAAAATAGAATCATAGAACCATTTTGGTTGGAAAAGACCCTCAAGATCATCGAGTCCAACCGTAACCCACCCCTGGCACTGCCCCATGTCCTGAGAACCTCATGTCCGTCTGTCCAGCCCTCCAGGGCTGGTGACTCCAGCACTGCCCTGGGCAGCCTGTTCCAATGCCCCACAGCCCTTTGGGGAAGAAATTGTTCCCACATCCAACCTCAACCTCCCCTGGGCAACTTGAGGCCGTTTCCTCTGCTCCTGGCGCTTGTTCCTGGGGAGCAGAGCCCGACCCCCCTGGCTCCAAGCTCCTTTCAGGCAGTTCAGAGATCAGAAGGTCTCCCCTCAGCTCCTGTTCTCCAGCTGAACCCCCCAGGTCCCTCAGCCGCTCCATCACACTTGTGCTCCAGCCCCTCACCAGCTCCGTTCCCTTCTCTCCACTCGCTCCAGCACCTCAAGGCCTTTCTTGGCGTGAGGGGTCCAGAACTGCCCCAGGATTGGAGGTTTGGCCTCGCCAGGTCCCAGCACAGGGACGGTCACTGCCCTGGGCCTGCTGGTCATGCTATGGTGTCCATCTTCTTCATGCCCACGGTGGGTGTCTGCTCTGTGACTTGGCCCATCTTCCCTTCAGCTTGCGCAGACATTTATCACACACGGCATCCTGGGCAGGCAGCTAAACCACTTATCTGGGCCATGTGTGAAGAAATCACTGTCTCCTCTTTGGTTTTGGACTTGCCACCTGCTGCTTTTGTTTCTCGCCCCCTTGTTCTTGCACTGAACAGGCTGCTCCTGTGTCCCTCCTCTGCTCTGTCTCAAATTCATCGGGACAGGTCTCTGCTCCTTGTTGTGTCTAGTGATAAAGACGTGCAATGTTTTTGGTTTGTAGTCACATTGGTAAAAGCTCCAGGTGTCGTGTCCTGGGCGTCGTGCAGCTCTCGGAGTCGTCGTGACGCCACGTTTCAGTGGCTCCTTCTGGGACCGCGGTACGGCCACGTCATTAGTGATGATCGAGTTGTATTTTATGACTTGTTGCTCGGCCAATTATTAATATGTTTAATATATTCTATGGCATGTAATGTAGTTCTAGTTACTCGAGAAATCATACTTCACAAAGTTAAATGATTTACCGAGCGCTGAGTATGTTACGTCAGAGCTATTAGTTTGCAGCCAATCTCCTTGTCTTAATAAAAACACACACAATTGATTTAAGACCTATATGTCGATAGACATCACTTATTTACTTCCTATAACTCCTAATTAGATTTTATACCAACATTCTTCTTTTCTTCCTGGATGTCGGCTGGAGTGATAGCTCATTATTAACCTGGTCATTCTGCTCACGTGTTTAAAATATCGACACCGCACCGTGTCCTCCGATGCTCTGAAATCTCCCAAATTGACCTGCAAGGAGCTCTGATAGGTGGTTCAGAGTTGTTTTATTTAATTCTTTTAAATCTTTTTAATGTCCAGCTCTTAAATCCCCCGGGACGCAGCTGGAGATCCCCTGACTTGAAACCACGCGGCTCTGCTCGCTGGTGTTTCACATCTGCCCGAGTTGCTGTTTGGAATAGAAAATGTTTCCTGTGGCATGACTGGACCATCTGGTTTCTTTCTTAATTAATGAACAGAAATATTTGTTGCATTCTGCTGCGGTTCCTATGATATTGCTGCTGGTCGCTCTGTTTCTGTTCCGGCCGTTGCTGGAATTTGCTGTTCCTGGGTAATTTTTATAAGCAGATACAGTCAAACCTGTGAATATTGTGGTTCCTCTCATTTCATTTTGCTTCTCTTGCCGTTTCATATCACTACATTTCTGATGTATTTTAATATGCCAACAGTTTAGTTTTTCTTCTCGTTGTTTTAGATATATTTTAATTCTGATTATTGTTTTCCTATTCATGAGAGACGGGTTGAGAAGAGTTATTGTATTGTTTCAAAACAGGAACATCATCCCTTTTTTAGTTTGGGGAGCTTAATTTCCCCCAGGAACACATCTTGCCCTGGGAATCTGGAAACATAATCTTAAAGTTTCCTTTATTATTTATGTTTTGCTGGTTTTAACATTCCTTAGCGTCATTTTGTCTAATTATTGGAAGCGCAGTGAAAGCAGCTGGGACATAGATATTATTTATATATATGTGACTTAGAAATTAAAAAACCATCTCCTACTGGTAAAATGCAGCTTTCAGACTGGAAGGCTGAACGATACAGCGGTTTGTGCGTCTTTTGTGTTTGGTTTTGTGCACGTGTGTGTAAAAATGGATGCTCAACAAGGCAGGTGTCCCATGTCCTGGTGGGATGTCCCCTGGTCTCTGGATGCGGATCCGTGAACTTCTGGGGTTGGTCGTTGCTGGCACATTGGAGACGATGCTGCCGTCTGAGTTTTCCTCCCTCCTTTTGCCTACTTGATCTTTCATGAATAAATTGCAACGAATGACTTATAGGAGTTACTGGAGAGAGTCCAGCGGAGGGACACAAAGATGCTGAGGGGTCTGGAGCATCTTTGTGATGAGGAGACTGAGAGAGCTGGGTTTGCTGAGCTGGAGAAGAGAAGCTGAGAGGGATGTGATCAATGGGATCAATATGTCAGGGTGGGTGTCAGAGGATGGACCAGACTGTGTTCAGTGGTGCCCAACGCCAGGGTGAGGGGCAACGGGCACAGACTGAAACACAGGAGGCTCCATGTGAACATGAGCAGAAACTTGTTTGCTGGGAGGTGCCAGAGCCTGGCCCAGGCTGCCCAGAGCGGGTGTGGAGTCTCCTGCTCTGAGACATTCAAACCCCCTGGACCCATCTGTGTGATCTGCTCTGTGACCCTGCGTGAGCAGCTGGGTTGGACTGGGGGATCTCCAGAGGTCCCTTCAACCCAACCAGTCCATGGTTCTCTGATTCTGTGAGTCTTGTCTTGTTAATGACAGGCGTGTTATTAAGCTGATATTCTAACAAATGTGTCTGTGTAAGTCATGTAAGTGATGGGGACAAGCAGGTTTCTTCCCTCATCTGGTTCTGGTTCTTCCCTCATCTGACTTGAGATGTTTTGATTTGGAGGCATAAACTTAACCCAATATTCCTAGTAACAAGAAAGAAAATAGAATCATAGAACCATTTTGGTTGGAAAAGACCCTCAAGATCATCGAGTCCAACCGTAACCCACCCCTGGCACTGTCCCATGTCCCTGAGAACCTCATGTCCGTCTGTCCAGCCCTCCAGGGCTGGTGACTCCAGCACTGCCCTGGGCAGCCTGTTCCAATGCCCCACAGCCCTTTGGGGAAGAAATTGTTCCCACATCCAACCTCAACCTCCCCTGAGCAACTTGAGGCCGTTTCCCCTGCTCCTGGCGCTTGTTCCTTGAGAAAAACTTACTTACTCTTTCATTAGAATTGAGGCAGCTCATCACAATATGAACAGCTCTATTTTATGAACTTGTTTTTTTCAACAAATCTTCCAAAGTATTTTGAAGCCACAGAATAGTTTATATATAAGCATTCAGCATTCAGCTTCTCCTTGATCCACTTGTAGCTTATGCTCAATAACATCAACAATTTACTCCCGGTGTCTTTGTGAGGCAGGGAAGGATCTGATTATTTGGGATTTTACATGTTCCGTGGTGCTCTGCTGCAACACCACCTCTCATTGTCCAGTGGTAGTTTTTCATCTCCCGTGTTGCGTAGGTACCATCTCACTACGGCAGATTCTCTGCTCCATCTGGGTTTTTCTGGAGGGTGATCTTTATTTCTTCAAAGTGCCGTTGGGAGGGGAGAATTTAAAAAACCAAATGTATTAATTGCAGTATTAAGTTTTCATTTGCTTCATTTCCCCAAGTATCTTAAAGCTTGAGGAACCTCGCTGAGCTATTTTCTAATGACATAAAAAAGACACCGTGCAGTTGATAGTATTGAGATGGTCGGCTGTGAATTAATAGTTGCAAATTAACAACGTTGCTGTTTTTCAACTGAAAATGGCATTGGTTCCATAACATTCAGAAATATAAATGAAAGGTAATGCAAATGAACTATATTTTCCCCCGCAGGACTCAGCGGTTGATGCTGGTCCCCATCAGCAGAGCTCAGGTGAAGACGGCCCATGGAAGGTCAGCGCCTGCGTTTGCCGAGGCTTTAGGAACCCCTTGTTTTCCCGTTTAATTCACCGAAGAATCCCATTTCTCCCATGAACCATCTTTCACCTCGGGAAGACAGAGGTAAGGTTGCGAGTCTCTGTGTCTTCTTTCCTCTGGTGGAAAATGTTTCAGCCTGTTGGGGAGCTGGTTTTGCTGGAGCACCTCTTGATGCACAACGAGTTACTGGGACTGCAAAACTCGCTTGTTTTTCTCCATCCTTGGCGTTCTTTGGGTTGTTTTCCATCCGTGAGCCGTGCAGTCACTCTGCATTGCATTCGTAGCTACGAGAGCTGTTTTAGAAGCTCGTAAAGATGGAATTATTGCCTGAATCGACCGCGCTTTCTCAATATGTTTTGCAAAAGGGAACAGCTAATTGCTGCGCTGGCAGAATGGTATGCGAAGGATTTGGGCTAAAGGATAATACTGGGTTTTGGTTGATCGGTTCTATGCTGTAGGCCGGCTCGCGGGGTTGCTCAGGTGAATTCAGTCCCTAACTAGAGTGTTTTTCAAGTCACAAACTTGTGAAATCACAATGTTTTATGGCAAGGGCCGATAGGATTTCCAGAGCAAGAAGCGTGTGCTCAGCATCCTTATAGCGGATGCATGTAACAACTCCAACACTTCTGCGGTCTGCCCACAGAACAGATATAGAAATGAACAAAACGGTGAAAACTATAGTGGTTGGATGAGGGGTTGGCTTCAGCTTCTGTGTGACTGTGGGGTTCGCAGCCTCGCTCCATCGAGACCGGGAGAATTTACCCCTATGGACCATGAGTACGCAGGACAGGGGACCTGTAACCTGCTAATTCCCCTGGAAAACCAGCTTCTCACTGACGTGCTGTAAGGCAAAAATTACATATATCGCTACAGCTGCTTTCTTGTGATGAAATTTGATATTGCTTGGATCGCAGTTCCCTGTCTGATAGCCGGTGTTGCAACTTTGGCGTCGGAGCTGGTTTTGGCTGGAGCGCGATGGAAAATGGGATGTTTTGTGCTGGATTGAGTGGGGCCTGTTCCTTTGCGCTGTAAATACTGCTCCCAGTAAGATACTGGTGGTGGGCGTCCTCCTTTGGCCACCTGCTTCCTGTCCCCGAGTCGGCTGCTTCTCTAACCAGAGGTGGGACGATCGGTGGTGGTTTGGAGGTGTTGGGGTGTTGTTGGTGGCAGGAATGGCTGTAAAACATGGGAATGATAGCAGTTCTGTATTGCTGTGTGCAATACAGTGTCAGGCCGGAGTCACCCGAGAGGAGCCGGTGGTAAGAAACCAGCAGAGCCCCAGTTCAATGCTGGGAGAGCTGCTCAGAGTTAATTACTAAACCAATAAGCGCTTGGATTCAGGATTTTTCACCGCAACAAGCTCACCTTTCCCTCTGCACATAACAGCTCCTTTTTGGCTGGAAGCAGATGAGCCGTATCACGCAAAACCAAAGTCAAAATCAGCTCCTGCAACTCTTAAGAGACCTTTATTCTTCTCTCTGGTATCTGGCCAGGTTCAGCTTTTGCAGAGTGGTGCGGTGGTGGCTTCTCCCCAATTTCCAGCCACTAATTAACACCTGCCCAGGCCGGAGCTTGCAGACCGAGGCCCTTGGGCTGGAGTGTGTGTTCTTTATTTTCTCCTATTTTCCCCCCTCTCCAAAGCAAATCGCGCTCTCAGGCTTTACCCGAGACATCTGAACATCAGGCAGCTTGATGGATACAGCCCAAGGGTTAAATATCTGGGAAATCGGAGATCGTTGCAGGGAGGAAGAGTGAGTTCTAGGCTAATTTTAAGGGTGAGGTGCCTCCTCGGCTGCTCTGGATTTCCCCTAATTTAGGGGACTGATGGTGGGGCTCCCACCTTTATCCCACCTGGCACCTCCCCGCCTTTCGTTACGTTTTTTTTACCCCCCATCTGTCTTATTAAATGTCATTCTTTCCTCTAGCAACTGGATTTCATGCCAAGCCAAAACGTCCCGTTGCTGCGACTGAGTTCCCAACCCCTTTATCCTACGATGGGGCTTTGAGATGAACGCGATCGCTCTCCCCCACCCAAACCCTCGGGCTTCGCTGAGCCGAAACTCCTCCTTTATTCCTTAAAGATCATATTCCTTCCACTTTAAGTAGATTTTCTGCTGCTAACAGCGTTTTCAAGTGTCGCAACACTTTGTAAACGGTATCTCGTGAGACGTATTTGCCGTAGGTGTGTTTCCTTGAAGCTGTAACCTCTGCCTGGCCGGTCCCTGTTCCCAGGGCTGCTGGGGTAGGGAGGACACAGATGACGGGTTTCGAAGTCACCGTGCTCCCATATTATTTACCTTATCTGTTCGTTTTCGAGAGGGACATCATTTCAGCCATGGATTTGAAACGCTCTGCCGATGCAGACGAAGATGCACAAAGCACTTCTGGGGACTTCAGGAGGAGAAATCCCAGGCTGAACGAATTAAAGCCACTCCTGAAGCTTTGCTTTTAAAACACAAAGAGCCCAAACCAACCAGGAACGTCCCCTGTACCCACTGAGAGGCTTCAGCACTATCACGTGGGTTTTGTTAGAAATACCTTTCTGGTAGACGTTTGTATTTTGGAGGCACGCGCGCCTCGCTGAAGACACAAGTTTCAAATGTACGTTGAGAAGAAACCAGCCGATGGGATTTCAGAGCCTGCTGGGGACTTTGGCTCTTCCGTGTGACATTAAGAACTGTTTTCATAGGGAACTGCTTGTAGTTTCACATCTGAGAGCTCTTTCTGTTCCTTTTTTCTAAAAATACCATTAGATACTCTTGTTTTTGTGCAGAAATCCTACAGTTGGACAGTGAGACTGGGTGCTTTGTTTATACAGAAAGTATTTGAGGCGCCTCTTCCATCAAGTAGAAGCTTTTGGTGTTTAGTTCCTTCAAAAAATTAAAATATCTAAGTAAGGATGGGCTCATCTTCCATTCGACGTTGCTTAGATTACATCTGTTGTGTTGTAATATCCAGGTTGTGGTTTTGCTTATCTTTTGGGACAAGCCACTTCATCCATTTGCCTTTGCTACACTTAGAAATTTTAAGCAAATGCAGCTACGCGGTGATCAATTTATCATCATCTTCGGTGTGTACATCATTAATACAGCTTGTAACCCCTTCCTCCATGTCTGCAGTGGTGTGTACATCATTAATACAGCCTGTAACCCCTTCCTCCACGTCTGCAGTGGCGTGTACATCATTAATACAGCTTGTAACCCCGTCCTCCACGTCTGCAGTGGTGTGTACATCATTAATACAGCTTGTAGCCCCTTCCTCCACATCTGTGGTGGTTCGTTCAACAATGGAATCTTAACTCATTGTTGTCTCCAGCCCCACCATGTTGGTGGCTCTTGCTATGCTGAGGAGATGAGGTGGGAACGTGATGGTGTCTTGGCCAAGTAGGATTGTAATCGGCGTCCAACAGGACGGTCAATGATGCCGCGTGTGTTAAATGACTTTTTAATCTGCTGGGTTCTCTGCTGCCCTCGAGGAATTTCTGCTTCCTGGCCCACAAAGATGATGTATCGCTTAATTGAAAACCACACTCAAGCGAGTCCATGGGTTTTCAGGATTTAACGATTTGCTGTTCTTTGCCTAATGCAGTATTTGCTGCGCAAGCCTTTCCTGTGGATGGGAGGTTATAAATCGGTGCCTATTTACTTTCTTTCATTGTTTTAGCTATTCTGGTACCTTTTGTCAGTTTGTGTTAGTTACTGCTCTGACCTTCTCAAGGGCAGCTCCTTGGTGTCGTGCTTCCCGCTGGCTGGAGCTGGGACACCAGCCGTGGCAGATTCTCCCTGCAGGACACAACTGTGGTCGCTGCCTCTGTAAGCCAGAGGAGTACAGGCAGTTCTGCCTTGGTTTTGTTCATAGAAGATGTTCCAGAGATTGGCAGGATTAGAGTCATCGGATCACAGGATGGTTTGGGTTGAAGGGACCTTCAAGCTCCCCAAGTGCCACCCCTGCCATGAGCAGGGACATCTGCACCAGCTCAGGTTGCTCAGAGCCCCGTCCAGCCTGGCCTGGGATGTCTCCAGGGATGGTTCATCCACCACCTCTCTGGCCAACCTGGGCCAGGCTCTCACCACCCTCATTGCCCACAATTTCTTACTCATGTTTAGCCTGAATCTCCCTCTTTTAGTTTAAAACCATCACCCCTGTCCTATCGCAACAGCCTCTGCTCAAAAGTCTGTCCCATCTTCTCGGCCCCTTTCAAGCACTGAAAGGCCGCACTAAGGTCTCCCTGGAGCTTCTCTTCTCCAGCTGAACACCCCAACTCTCTCACCTGTCCCCAGCAGAGCTGTTCCAGCCTCGGGTCATTTCTGGGGCTCCTCTGGCCCCTCTCCAGCAGCTCCATGTGTGTCCTGTGCTGAGGACCCAGAGCTGGACCAGCACTGCAGGGGGGTCTCACCAGAGCGGAGCAGAGGGGCAGAATCCCCCCCAAACCTGCTGTTCACGGGGCTGGGGATGCAGCCCAGGACACGGGTGGTTTCTGGGCTGCCAGCGCACATGGCCGGGTCATGGCCAATGTCTCAGCCCAGCACCCCAAGTCCTTCTCCTGGGGCTGCTCCCCATCCCTGCATCCCCAGCCTGGACTGATACCGGGGTTGCCCCGACCCAGGTGCGGGACCTTGTTGAACCTCCTGAGTTTCACATGTGGCCACTTGTTGAGCTCATCAAGGTCCCTCTGGACGGATCCCATCCCTCTAATGCATCAACCACACCACTCAGCTCGATGTCATCTCCAGACTTGCATGAGCATCACCACCCTGGCTGTGTTTTTGGGGTGATATCTCTCCATTCCAGAGTTTTTCCTCCTCCTGCGAGGCTTTTTCTTCTCTCTGAAGGCACTTGGATAGGTTGAAACCATCTGGGGACAGCGAGTTGAACCCTGCAAGAGGCAGGTTCTGCTCCGGGGTGGTTACAGCTATTGCTGCAGAGCTGCAGCTTCTGGGGAAAACAGCGTGATATCTGCAAAGGGAGCTCCTTTTATCTTCTAAAAATAACAAAGAAACCTGCTTAGACCTGCCTTTTTGTTTGTTCCCTCACTTTTGATCTTGTCTTTGAAAGAGGAAGATGTTAGATGGCTTAAACCCTTAGCAAGGACTATTTGTGCTTTCAGTTGGAGGAGTCTCTTTTATCCTCCAGTTATCACTAAGAACATGTTTCTCGAGCTGATGGGAGTTGTGTAACCGCTTGTCAATAACTCAGGAGAGCGGTGAGAACTGTTTCTGGTAAACTTTTCAAGAGATAGATCAACACAAAACCTCCAAAGCCACCGCTTGGGGCCAAAAAGCGAGAAGCATGTTGCTGGTGTTTCTTGATTTCCGCGCTGAGTTGGTGGTGAGGACGTTCCACCGGCACCAGGTTTTGCTAAACACAAAGAAAACTATCGCTATCTAGTTCCTGTGGTTTGAAGGTGAAGGTTATATGCGTTAAAACACACGCGCGCGCCTGCTGCCATCAGGAAAGGACCCAAAATTAAAGTATTTCCCAGCAGTTTCACCCAAATACTGGTTTAAATGGTTATTTACTGTTGTGAGCTGCGTCACGTACAGTAATACTTCTCAAAAAACAGTAATAGTGGTAAATAATTTTAACTACAAGCAAGTTTTAGGAGCGTAACACCCGTGAAATCCTGATGATTTGGAATGAGAATCTTAATGTTCGTAGAATCGTTTTGGTTGGGAAAGACCTTGAAGATCGAGTCCATCCTCACTCAGCGTTCCTCTGTGTCGTTCCGTCCTCCTCTTCCAGCATCTCAAAGCACCTCAACTGATGCTTAAAGCTTCGGAGTACAATGTTGATAAGAATTATCAACTCGGGGTGAAATTCAGCATCTGTAGGAAAATCATCTGGAGCACCCGATACCCCGCTGGGGTGGGATGGAGTTGATGCAGGGACATCCGTGGCATCAAGTTAATTAATACCCAGTGAACTCTTGTCTCTCTGAGCTGTAAAGTGATGGTTTTTTTCCATAAAACTGGCTTTTTTCCCCATACAACACTTGATTTCCTCCTCGAATTTCCGTACGTCTTGGAATTGCGAGTTACAAATGACGAGGCGATGGGAATAGATAGCAAAAAAATACATAGGAATATACAGCAAACTCCTCCTAGATGCTTCTTTATTAAGTATTCTCTTCATAAAGACCTTAGACTCCCCTTGGAGGTTTCAGAAGAGCCTCGTGAGATTAATAAAGCCTGAGCTTTAATGTGCTTTACCTCCCCAGCCCCACGTCCCCATCCTTGTTATCCCGCATTGCTTTATACAGTGAAAAGCACACGTTTGTTTAATGGAGCTGTCACGAATCCTGGCTACGGATTTATATTAAAATCTACTTGACGCCGTTAAAATGAAATTCAGAATCAAAGGAAAATTGCCCTGGTGCTTGTTACGGTTCGTATGGCAACGTCACCTGGGAGCAAGCGGATTCCTTTTCCAAGCGTGGATGGGTTGTTAAGAAGGGACCAGTTTTATCTGCAGGGAAATTCTCTGCTGTCTTAAGCCCAAGTGTGAAGAGGGAAAGGCAAACTAATTAGCAAATTTTAATAACAAAGTAAGGGAATATCAGACGGATGGTGTGTCTTTTAGCACTGGATTTGTACAGCTGAGTGGTTTCTATCTGAATGCGAAGCAAATGAAGGGAAAATATTTTATGAAGATCACAGAATCACAGAATCCCAGAATCGCAGAATGTCAGGGGTTGGAAGGGCCCTGGAAAGCTCATCCAGTGCAATCCCCCCATGGAGCAGGAACACCCAGATGAGGTTACACAGGAAGGTGTCCAGGCGGGTTGGAATGTCTGCACAGAAGGAGACTCCACAACCTCCCTGGGCAGCCTGGGCCAGGCTCTGCCACCCTCACCCCCAACAAGTTGCTTCTCCTCTTGCAGTGGAACCTCCTGTGTTCCAGTTTGCACCCATTGCCCCTTGTCCTGTCCCTGGTTGTCACCAGAAGAGCCTGGCTCCATCCTCCTGACACTCCCCCTTTCCATCTTGATCCCCATGAATGAGTCCCCCCTCAGTCTCCTCTTGTCCAGCTCCAGAGCCCCAGCTCCCTCAGCCTTTCCTCCCACGGGAGATGCTCCACTCCCTTCAGCATCTTGGTGGCTGCGCTGGACTCTCTCCAGCAGTTCCCTGTCCTGCTGGAACTGAGGGGCCACAGCTGGACACAAGATTCCAGGTGTGGTCTCCCCAGGGCAGAGCAGAGGGGCAGGAGAACCTCTCTGACCTACTGACCACCCCCTTCTAACCCACCCCAGGTACCATTGGCTTCCTGGCCACAAGGGCCCAGTGCTGGCTCATGGTCACCCTGCTGTCCCCAGGACCCCCAGGTCCCTCTCCCCTACACTGCTCTCCAACAGGTCATTCCCCAACTTACACTGGAACCTGGGGTTGTTCCTACCCAGATGTAAGACTCTACACTTTCCTTTGTTATATTTAATTAAATTTTTCCCTGCCCGGAATAAAATTCTCATTTAAGCAGCCTTAAATTGACAGTGACCATCACAGTGCATGGTCCAGAGGTGGAAAATAAGTGAAGCTTCATACTTGAAGTGGAAGATTTAATGGAAAAATCTTCAAAGGAACAGACTAAATATGTGAATGGGTGATTCAAACCCCATAATTGTACAACTGGAAGAACCGCGAAGGAAGTGGGTGTTCTTGAGCAAGGAAAGGTCATCCCACATCTTGACAAATGTTAGAAGAAAATCTTGTAGTGTTACTGATTTCTTCTTCTTCTTCTTCTTCTTCTTCTTGTTCTTCTTGTTGTTGTTGTTATTATTATTATTATTATTATTATTATTATTATTATTATTATAGAATTGTAAATGAGGAAAAACTTCTTCACCATGAGGACAGAGCCCAGAGGTTGGACCAGATACATCCCAAGGCCCAACCTCAATTTTCCCTCCAATCCACCAAATATTTTGCATTTAAATACATGGTGCTTGTAAACGTTTTGACAGCAAAATTTGCTCAAATGTATAGAAAATACAGTCCAGATCCACAAATGCCTATTGCCAAGGTGTGGAGAAACCCCTTAGGGAGCAGATATTGGTCATGGAAGCCGTCAGCAGATGAGTTTAATGACATTAAATGTAGTATTATTCAATGAATTCTAGTAGAAATGCCTTCCTTTTTCCCGCACTGTAAGCGGCTTCACTGTGTATTTCTCCCCGGCAGCCAATTTGAAGCTATTTAGACATTTCGAGTTGGTTGTACCGAGCGAAGCTCCGCTTGCACATCTGTGGCGTCAAACGCTTGGTGGGGTTTTCATCCCTCTTTGTAACCTCAGGAAATTGGTATTTCTCCCCACTTTGATCCCGGTGGAGGAGGGGGAAGCGCCGCTGCCGAATTTTGCTGATTCTCATCTCATGAATGGGAGACTCCTCCAAATTTCCTACATTTATTGTCTTCTCGCGTTCTGCGGGCTCTTCAGTCCCTCTCTACCACGTCTTTAGTTCGTGAAAGTGAGTAATTAGAGACCCGTGCACATGTCAGAGTGATGATTTACAGATACAGCTGCAGCGTTGTTGTTTTTTTTTTTTCTTAAATATAATAGTGTAATGTCGCAAATGAGCTCCCTTTGCTCTACATTTCTCCGGGCTCCATCTATCTTTAGATGGAAAATGCAGCTGCACAGCGGCCTCCTGACTGATGTAAAAATGGGGAGGAAGCTTTTCCGCTTGGCGTAAGCACGTTATTTCTGAATATACCATGAAGAATGGCATTGCAACACAATGGTCATCCCCTCCCCTCCCCTCCCCTCCCCTCCCCTCCCCTCCCCTCCCCTCCCCTCCCCTCCCCTCCCCTCCCCTCCCCTCCCCTCCCCTCCCCTCCCCTCCCCTCCCCTCCCCTTCCCTCCCCTCTCATCTTATCCCATCCCACCCCATCTTATCCCATCCCATCCCATCCCATCCCATCCCATCCCACCCCACCCTATCCCACCCCACCTCACCCTATCCCACCCCATCCCATCCCATCCCATCCCATCCCATCCCATCCCATCCCATCCCATCCCATCCCATCCCATCCCATCCCATCCTTCTTTCTCCGGCAGATGAAAATACTTCATTACAATGTTGTTTGGTCATTATTTCCCGAGAGGGTCTGCAGTTGCACTCTAGACCTTTCCCACCCTGCCGTTATTAACGTGAGTGTTGGTAACGAAGTATTTAATCAGTTATTTCCTGTATGGTAGGTCTTGGTTTGGGATGCTGCAGTGGTCTTTGAAAATGATGGGGTAATAATGGGTGAATGACAGGGTAGAAGCAATCTAGCAACTCTTTTGCATGTTAAATATGAAGGACAGATAAATTTCACAGCTGTTAGCAATGATTAGAGCATTTGCAGACAAGTAAATAAGTCATTAAAAAAAATAGAATCACTTCATAAACCACTTTACCGATCTATTGTCAACACCGTGACTGTACACGGGGTAAATAATTTCAGTAAGTACCGAAATCTTATTAAAAATTTTAATTAACTCATTGGCAGGGTAATAAATATTTCATGACAGTGAATGAAATGCGAGCGCGAAATCCTCAGCAGGAGACCTGGAAACCATCGCTCTTGCTCCTGAGTCTCGCAGGTGGTCGTGATGAACCACCTTCTCCAGCGCGGTGAGGTGTTCAACCCTACCATGTTACCATTTGAGAGCTGTGGCTTGAAAGAGGAGAATGAAAATTAAAAGTCTACATAACAGCCCAATTCTTCATTGTTTCCAAGAGGTACTTGGTGAAGGAGAGGACTCATTGCCTTGACACAAGGGTAGGGGGTGTTGGAGGACGGTGTCACCTTCTGGCTTCACCGTCCTGGTGCCTTCTGCATCATCCTCTAGAGAAAAGGGGAGGAACAGCCTCTTTCTTAGAGAAGAGCCCCCAATGCCAAATATTTTTAATATTAACACAATTAATGTGATTTAGCTGTGATTACTCAGGTGTCGCATTGCCGCCACCTCCCCAAGGCAGCACCTCCAGCCCAACCCTCCCTGCAAGTGGGTCTTTTCCTCACTTTATTTTCACAGGCTTTCATTATCAAGTAGAAAATCAAGCTGTTACTTGTCTCCTAGCGTGATGGCACGGTTGTAAAATAAACCGCAGCCTTGCACCGCTGTGAACTTCCCACCCAAGCACTCGAGCTGCTTTATGTGCCCGTATTGTCCGTGCAGCTGCGGGACTTGCAGTCCTGAAATTCAGCGCCACATGCATTTACAGTTCTTCGTGAACACGCCATTTTTATTGCTCTTAATGGTTTAATAAATACCAGGATTTTTTAATATTTTCATTAATTTCTTTTGAACATTGAGTTTCATCTTCTCTTTCCAACTGAAATGTTGGTGGCAGCTCCAGCGCATTGCAGAGCAGACGCCTTTGCGATGCTGACTTTACATTTGCATGGAGGACGTGTTTGTTATGTGCACAAATTTTGTTACATAAAGTGGCCTTCAGTTTTTCTACTTTGTGCTGGAAGATAGGGTAGGAACAACCCCAGATTCCAGCATAAGTTGGGGAATGACCTGTTGGAGAGCAGTGTAGGGGAAAGGGACCTGGGGGTCCTGGGGACAGCAGGGTGACCATGAGCCAGCACTGGGCCCTTGTGGCCAGGAAGCCAATGGTACCTGGGGTGGGTTAGAAGGGGGTGGTCAGTAGGTCAGAGAGGTTCTCCTGCCCCTCTGCTCTGCCCTGGGGAGACCACACCTGGAATATTGTGTCCAGCTGTGGCCTCTCAGTTCCAGCAGGACAGGGAACTGCTGGAGAGAGTCCAGCGCAGCCACCAAGATGCTGAAGGGAGTGGAGCATCTCCCGTGGGAGGAAAGGCTGAGGGAGCTGGGGCTCTGGAGCTGGACAAGAGGAGACTGAGGGGGGACTCATTGCTGGGGATCAAGATGGAAAGGGGGAGTGTCAGGAGGATGGAGCCAGGCTCTTCTGGTGACAACCAGTGACAGGACAAGGGGCAATGGGTGCAAACTGGAGCACAGGAGGTTCCACTGCAAGAGGAGAAGCAACTTGTTGGGGGTGAGGGTGGCAGAGCCTGGCCCAGGCTGCCCAGGGAGGTTGTGGAGTCTCCTTCTGTGCAGACATTCCAACCCGCCTGGACACCTTCCTGTGTAACCTCATCTGGGTGTTCCTGCTCCATGGGGGGATTGCACTGGATGAGCTTTCCAGGGCCCTTCAACCCCTCATATTCTGGGATTCTGTGAGATGTTTTATCTTCTACCAAATTCCAGGGATTTATAGCCAGGTAGGGTTCCCCCCCCCCGCCACCTTTTATTGGCATTTTCTTTAAAAGACTGAATCTTCTTGCGGTTTGTGAGCATTGGATTCATTAGCAACGATTCCTAATTCATCGGACAAAGCAAGAAGTTCTCTTCTCTGGAGCAGTGAAGAATTTTGGGGAAGAATTCAACAAAAGTGACACTGGGTTACTTAGAACTCCCAGCCCTTTGTCACCGCGCTGGGATCCTGCGCCTTTCAAAGGATGTCCTACTTTTCCGAAACCTTATGTGGGGGGTTTTGTGCCATTTTCCTGTATTTTCTCGGGCACTCGCCTATTTTTGTGTTGTAAAAACAGTTTCAAGGAGCACCGAGCAGCATCGGGAAAGGATTTGAACGCAGTCGCTTCTCCGCAATGCTTTGCAAAGCAGCCGAGCATCTCTCGCCCTTCATTTTAACAGGCGAGAGACTTGTGGATCTCTCCTGCTATTAATATCTGTGATTTAATAGCATTGCTATGGACTTATTTCTGCAGTTCTTTCCTCCCAAAACCCTCCCAGGGCTGTACATTTTAATTAGTTTCACCTCACGTTCCCTCCACGAGGGAGCTGGACTCCCCTGACCCTCTCCTGCTTTCCCCTTCCTTCGTGCTTTTTACAATATATTGATTTTTTGAAGGTATATTTACACCCATTTCTGTAGTATGAATACACTTGACCACTACTCTGATGTTTTATTTCAACACACCCACTGTATTTAGGGCGGGAGATGCACCCAGCGCATCATTTTCCCGCAGCTTCTTGTAGCAAAGGTCCCATTTGTGGTGCTGCCTCATCCTGTTTCTTCATTCTTAAGACTTAATTGTAAATCTCTCCATCCTCCTTATTTTTTGCATCCTTTATCTCTTATCCTGCTCTTTGTTTCATTAATACCTGTTGGTTTTGCAAACCTAAGGATCAGCTCGCAAAGGACGCAGGTTCGGTCCTGCTGCTTCACACTGTGCAAAATGGTTGAGCTTTAGCTAAGCTCAGCTTAAGCTTTAGCTTAGTGGAGGGAACTTTCAGCGCTTCAGCCTGTGGAGTTTTATCATGTCGGTCGTTCTCGTGCACGTGAAACAAACAGCCCGTGGTGCTTCTGTTGAACATGGAGGTGATGCCGAGGTACAAAACGAAGCCCTGTCTTATTTTTCACTACGAATTAATGTATTTTGGGGGAGGATTTCCCTGAACTTTTGCAGGCTTCCTATTGCAGATGCCTTTGTTGCAGAGCCCTCCGCAGCCCGCTTCAAGGAGAAAGCCTAAAGGAGAAATTATATAACGAAGAAGCAGAACAGTTTTGCTGCAGTAAAGCCAAAAAAAACCCCAACAGAGCAATCTGGTGTTGGATAGAAGTGTTGCCCCGGCGCCCTCGCTGGGCTGCTTTCCCTCCCCGTGGACGCAGCTGCAAAAAGGTGTACGTTTTTCCTTAAAAAAGGAAAAGTGGCTTTTAGGTGTAGCTGAGGTTTTGGGGCAGGGGTTGGAGGTGACCCTAGGGCAGGTCTCTAAGGAAAAGCAACCTATAAAATCCTTACGTTCCGCAGATGCATGGCTTGGGAAATACATGGGGATGGAACTGCGATGCTCTGGGTGGACCAGGAAGGGGATAAACAGTCAAGAAAATGCACGTCATATCTACATTTGCATGAAGAGAACATTATATGGAAAAAAATGGTTATGAAGTAGAGGGGGTGTTTGCCTCTATCACCAAATCTATTTAAATTCAGATTTTTAATTAGATTTCAAATGGACAGTGTCCCTTCCAAGCAGGTCATAGTATCATAGAATGAGAGAATGTCCTGAGCTGGAAGGACCCACCAGGATCACTGAGTCCAACTGCTGTCCCTGCACAGGACACCCCACAGGTCACCCCGTGTGTCTGAGGACGGTGTCCAGTCTCTTGTTGAACACTGTCAGGTTGGGGCTGTGACACCTCCCTGGGGAGCCTGTGCAGTGTCCAGCACCTCTGGGGGAAGAACCTTTTCCTCATGTCCCACTGCCCCTCCCTGGCACATCTTCTGCCGTTCCCTGGGCTCTGTCACTGGTCACTAAAGAGCTTTTACAAAGTGTGTATCTGAGGAAGCGTCTTTATTGAGAAGTGAAGTGAGGCTGTTGGTTTCCATCCTTGGGATCCTGCATCTCACGTGCTCTTACCCCAGGTTACCCACAGCTGGAGTGATGGCACCGGAGAGCTGGGAAAGGAGGAATCTGGCCTTGCAAACCCTGCGCTTGCCGGGTGATGCTTGATCTGTGCACGTGCATTTCTGCGTAGGCTGGTAAAATAGTGGCAGTAGTGACAGCAGATTGGATTTCAGATTCAATATTATGAAACATTTCTTCCCCAAAGGGCTGTGGGGCATTGGAACAGGCTGCCCAGGGCAGTGCTGGAGTCACCATCCCTGGAGGGCTGGACAGACGGACATGAGGTTCTCAGGGACATGGGGCAAAGCCAGGGGTGGGTTATGGTTGGACTTGATGAACTTCAGGGCTTTTCCAACGAAAATGATCCCATGATTCTGTGATTCATAACCTGAGATGTTCATGCCTTGAGCTTGCACTTCACCACGAAGCTCCAAAGCACACTGCAAATGCTGAGCAAGACTTTTCTGCTTGTCAGGGTAGAGGGGGCCACATTTTAGGACCACAAAGATGACCCGAGGGCTGGAGCAGCTCTGCTGGAGGACAGGCTGAGAGAGTTGGGGTGTTCAGCTGGAGAAGAGAAGCTCCGGGGACACCTTAGTGCGGCCTTTCAGTGCTTAAAAGGGGCTGAGAAGAAAGATGGGAACAGACTTTTGAGCAGGGCCTGTAGTGACAGGACAAGGGGTGATGGTTTTAAACTAAAGGAGGGAGATTCAGGCCGGACATGATGCAGAAATTGTTTGTGCTGAGGGTGGTGAGAGCCTGGCCCAGGTTGGCCAGAGAGGTGGTGGATGAACCATCCCTGGAGACATCCCAGGCCAGGCTGGACGGGGCTCTGAGCACCCTGAGCTGGTGCAGATGTCCCTGCTCATGGCAGGGGGACACTGGATGAGCTTTGGAGGTCCCTTTGCACCATGATTGTAAGGGTAGAATTGAAGCGGGAGTCTTGGCTTCCCCTTTGATTGACTACATAAGGCTGCTCTTAATTTTCTTCTTAAGGAACAGAGCGTTAACAGCTTCTGTGCGTTACTCTGGGCTTGGGAGGCCAAATGTCCGTGTGTGTGGGGCTCAGGAGATGCAGGTGGCGCTTGGGGATCCCTCAGTTGGGCTTGTAACCCCGGCTGCTCCTCCCCGGGGCAATATCTGATGGAGCTGCTGTGACGTCCCTGCCGAACGAGAGCACTTCTACCTCTTGCTGAAATTCCTTCTTGGTCACGAGAAACAGTAGTTAATACTACATTAAACCCATAAGTTTTTCCTTCCTGCTGTGATTCATTTTCATTCTTGGGGCGTTTATACGATGCTTGAGAGTGCGTTGGCAATTCTCGTTCGTACCAGACCAGCATTTAAAAGCAGGATATTGCTGTGTGCAGTCGTACGGGGAGTCAGATGGTATCTAGAGATTAGATTGCAGCAATGTAGGGTCAGAAATTTGCCTTACCCTCGACAACTTGATCTTGGGCTAGGAGACTTAATTATCTTCCTGTGTTTTCTGCTCTGAATGTCCATATTCTATTGAAATAGCAGAGATTTATTTGAATCAGAGTACGGGATTTCTGCTTCATTGGTGCCGTCCCGAGCCGGTGTGTTTGTATGCGAGATAAGCTGCTTTCCACCACCACATACTTTAATTTCCTCTCCCATATCCCCTCTCTGGTCTTGCCATCCCGATTTTGAGTTGTCTTCTTGTTTTGTGGTGAAAGGGCATGAGCCACAAGATGCTTTGCTTGGACTTTTGTGCAATCACGGCCTTTTTTTCAGCCTACAAAACGATTTAAACCAGCCCCATCAACTGATTTCGAGATGTGCTCTTTGAGGTTGGGTTTTAACACCTTTTCCAGGGGCTGGGAAGCCAAGTCAAAGCAACCTCCACGTTTCTCAGGAGAAGGATTGATCTTCCAGCTCCCTTCTGGAATGTGCACAGGTTGGGTCGTTGGGAAGATTTGTCTTCCCAGAGGTGTCAGCAACACTCTTGAGTTTGAGATTCGTGTATCGAGCAGCTTGGGAAGGAGGAGTCGTCTTTGCTGGGGGAATTTCTGGAGCTCCGTACACCAAAAAACCCACCAGCCCGCAATCATTTCTCATTTACTTCATTTTAATTAATATTGGAGAAGGTAAGGCGTGGATCGAGGATTGCCGGCTTACCTGCCGTTCACCTGGAGACTGAATTCTGCTTTTCAAATGCAAGTTCACAGAATCCCAGAGTGTCAGGGGTTGGAAGGGCCCTGGAAAGCTCATCCAGTGCAATCCCCCCATGGAGCAGGAACACCCAGATGAGGTTACACAGGAAGGTGTCCAGGCGGGTTGGAATGTCTGCACAGAAGGAGACTCCACAACCTCCCTGGGCAGCCTGGGCCAGGCTCTGCCACCCTCACCCCCAACAAGTTGCTTCTCCTCTTGCAGTGGAACCTCCTGTGTTCCAGTTTGCACCCATTGCCCCTTGTCCTGTCACTGGTTGTCAGCAGAAGAGCCTGGCTCCATCCTCCTGACACTCCCCCTTTCCATCTTGATCCCCAGGAATGAGTCCCCCCTCAGTCTCCTCTTGTCCAGGGCCCTTCAACCCCTGACATTCTGGGATTCTGTGCTTCCTCTGTGCTCCCAAACATGAATTAATTCTATGTCAAAAGGCTTTAAAGAGGTAATGGGAGCCGTGGTGGAAAAGACGAGAAATGGGGAAGGGGAGAACAAAGCAAAATGGAAAGTAAAGTAAAGGCAATGCATTGAAATGAAGCGGAGCTTGCAGGTTTTAACTTGAAAAAGCAGGTGAAGGAATTGGGTCATTGAAAAAAAATGGGGATTGGAGGGATAGGAGGATGGGTGAAAAAATGTGGGTAATAATGGGGGGGACACAGCAAAATGGAGACACGTGGATGGATGGGGGTGGGAACCCTGGTGTGAAGGGAGCAAACTGTCCCCATCAGCCCTGTAAAAAGGGTCAGTGTGTGTGGGGGGGAAATGTTCTTTTTGGGTTTTCTGCCCCAAAACGAGAGGGAGTTGTCTGGCTCAGTTACCACCGGGTACTTCAGGCTGCTGGTTTATTTTTCCCCTCTTTTTTTCTTTTAATTTGAAAATAAGAGGGGTGTGTTTATGGGGCCCATCTGTGCACGTGTATTTATATTGTATATGACACTTGGTAACAATTGCATATAACAGTGAGCTATATACAATTTTTATATATCCATGTTTGTACCATTTATATATGTATTTATTTTTACATAATTTCTATATAGACATTTTAATATACCTGTGCATGTATATAGTTTATATACATATTTATTTATATATATCTCGAGAGAAAGAGATAAAAATTGTATATAACTTGTTATATACATTTATAAAGTGTTTGGGATGTGAGGTCCCCCCACTGACACCAAAGGGCGACTCAATGTAGCCGGAGCAATCAAATCTACTCTAACGATGTTCTCTGTGACTTAATTCCCATTAAGGAAGGAAGGTGCCGTCTTCCCGGGTGTGGTTTTGAACCTCTTATTAAAAACAAGCTCCGTTATGACTGTAAATCCCTCGCTGCGGTGGGTGGTAATGGATTAGGTGTTTATCGGGCCACAGCATCACTAGTTACCTCGTATTGATTAGAGCGTAAAAAATGTTTAATTTGGTGCGTAATTACCCGCTGTAATTTTAGTTTTTGCCTGAATAAACTATTTAATTAGGACACGAGCTTCTAATATTTCAGGATGTACCGAGCAGCGATATAATTGATGATACGCGGTGCCGGCGGAGCGGTGATGGAGTTTTTATGGCAGAACACATAACTGTGTTTCATTGAACGTTGCCCGAAGCCACGTGCTGATGTTTTTGGGCACAACATTTCCAGAAAGCTGAGTTTCCATTTTGCTGTTGGGTTTTGATGGTTTTTTGCTTATCGAGTGCATCTCTCACAACTTCCTTGTGCTGGAAACAATTCCAAATTGCAGATGGGTGGAACAAATGGTCCCTCCTGCTCTTCTTTCCCCGGGTTGTGGTGACCTGGGAGGGTGTTCATCACCTTGGAGATGAGTGGGGATAATCCTGAACCTTTGTTAGGAGCCGACCAACGTTTGTCTGGATTAATTACAGCAGAAATAAATGAGCTGTATTGGCTTCCTCTGTCCCTTTCCATTCCTACATGGAGAGAAACGCCTCCTACAGTGTCCTGCTAAGAGACAACCAGCCTGGGGTTACCAGGTGCTTCCAGCTTGGCCAACACCAGCCCTTGGACCTTCCTAAGCTGGTGTAACCCATATATTACATTTTTAGGGTCTGTAAGTGGCTGGTGTCAGCACATCGGGAGCGCTGGAAACACGTTGGTCAAATGTCCCACCCTGAGGATGCCTGATAGAATCATAGAATCATTTTGGTTGGAAAAGTCCCTCAAGATCATGGAGTCCAACCATAACCCACCCCTGGCACTGCCCCATGTCCTGAGAACCTCCTGTCCGTCTGTCCAGCCCTCCAGGGCTGGTGACTCCAGCACTGCCCTGGGCAGCCTGTTCCAATGCCCCACAGCCCTTTGGGGAAGAAATTGTTCCCACATCCAACCTCAACCTCCCCTGGGCAACTTGAGGCCGTTTCCTCTGGTCCTAGATGGACAAGGTGATGGGCAGAGGGCTGGTGGTGCCAATAGCTGCGCCGTCTTGGGCTGCTGGTGGTGCTTTCCAAGCGCAAAACTGTATGTTTTTGTAATTAATTAGCAAGATCTTTAAAATTGTGGCAGGATGTGTTACATGGGGAAAGTGTCACTTCTGTGGTCACGGTTTGGACAGATTCACCACCCCAGAACAGGCCCCGGTGTGGTTTTTGACGGTAGATTCGTGGCCGAGGCTCAGTTTGCTCAGATGTAACAACTCCAAAGCGACGAGTGTAATTCGGAAAATATCCAAAGGCCACAAAATTTGCATATAAGCTCACAGACTCTTACATAAGCCAAGGATATGAGTATTCACAGGTATGTTTGCTTGAACTTGTACCTTCCTTCTTAGAATGAGCGTTGCCACATGTTTAATTCCCGGGTAACAAATACTGTTCCTGAAGAATTAAGACTCGCCCACATGTCCCATCTGATTCACATGTGATTATCCTCTTATCATCTCCTTATCATCGTCTCTTACCATTGCACCCTCCTGTGCACCCTCCTCCATCACATGGAGATCTTGGCCCTGCAGAAGACTCTGCCCCAGCTCTTCTTCATCGCTCAGCTTCATGTTTTTATATGTTTTCTTTTATTTCAGCCTTAATATATATAAAAATCATTGGTATACACTTCTTGAGTCTTTCCAGTTTTCAAAATATAGACAAATGAAAGGAAGGCGAACGTGGCAGCTGAAAAAATAGCATCTTCCAATCTCTTTTAATACCTCATCAATTAAGGAGAAAAAGGGGCAGGGCGAAAGAGAGATGGAAACAGAGGTGAAATAATTGCGCTGGGGAGGTTGAGGTTGGATCTGGGAACAATTTCTTCCCCAAAGGGCTGTGGGGCATTGGAACAGGCTGCCCAGGGCAGTGCTGGAGTCACCAGCCCTGGAGGGCTGGACAGACGGACATGAGGTTCTCAGGGACATGGGGCAGTGCCAGGGGTGGGTTACGGTTGGACTTGATGATCTTGAGGATCTTTTCCAACCAAAATGATTCTATGATTCTTCTTGGGCCTTGGCTCAGGAGCCTGCCCATGGCAGCCTGCTTGGAGCAGAGGGTCTTACCATGTGTTCTGGGATGTTGACCATCCACATCTTAGCAGCCGTGCAAAATATCCAGCAGTGAATTACCCAGAACATGTTGACTTTCCAACTGGGCACTGGTAAGTGAAGATGGGAGTCTTGTCTCTGAAGGTGCACATCTATGGTTAGGCTGAAGGTCACCTGGTGGTGGTGGGGAGATAGATCATTGCAGGTGGAAGGGACCTAGTCCTTCCATCTAGTCCAAATGTCATTAGAGGTGAGCGGTGTAAGGTTGTAATCACAGGATGGTTTGGGTTGAAGGGACCTTCCCAGCTCCCACAGCCCCCCCTGCCATGAGCAGGGACATCTGTACCAGTTCAGGTTGCTCAGAGCCCCGTCCAGCCTGGCCTGGGATGTCTCCAGGGATGGTTCATCACCACCTCTCTGGGTACCTGGGCCAGGCTCTCACCACCCAAGAGCAGGGGCCTGTCCACCTAAACAAGCAGGTGAACATCTGAAAGCTGTTCCCTGGAGGTCCTTTTTCATCTCCAGGGTTGGTGCCGGGAACCTGCCTGGGTCTTCTGCTGGTGGCCACCTCACCGCAGCTTTGGTTCCTGGTCTCAATGACTTTTCTTGTAGATAAAAAGAAAATACTTTGCTTCTAAACTGAAATAACGATTTGGAAGCATTCTGCAGCAAAAATGGGGTAGGATCAGGCTCTAAGATTTTTAACCATAACGTGTGTTGACTGCAGAGCCCCGGTGACAATTTTGCTGTAGTCACCGTGGATGTGGGATCCCCATCTGTCACCTTTCAATGCTACACGTGGAGTTGTCTTACTGCTGGAGCTGAGACCCTGGAGAAGAATTAGGATCAAGTTTAATCTCTGTAAAGTCAGGTCTAACTCCTGCTCAATCTGTCCATAGACCTGGGGTTTGCTGCGACACTTGATGCAATAAAATTGATTACAGACCTGCAGAAGGACTCCATGGAAATCCCTCAAAAAGTTTTGCTTTCAGATTTCTGCTGGAGCAGAAAATTCATCTAAATAACGACATAATTCTCCAGGGCAAAAAGTCAGGGGTTGAGACAGTAAAACCTCCATTTCTTGGTATTATTCATTAGATTTGAAGCCTTCCTTCCTCTCTCAGCTCAGTCTCTTCTTCCCGGTGTTGCAATAAGGCGGCATCTGTCCATAAGCAGCATGGGTTTCGCTGCGTCTCTGCTCGTCACCCGCCTCGCCCGTCGCTTTGCCCTCGGTAAGCGCCGTCCAGGGCCGATTTATCGGCCCCTGGCACCCTGACACCCCGCAGACAAACCGAACACCCTGCTAACCGCACGCTAGAAAGGCAGCGCAGCTTCTCTTGCTCTGGCTCAGCAAAACGAACGCTACGCGATGGTTTTACAGCCCCAAAATTTGGAGGAGGTGCTTTTGGACCATGCAAAACTTGTTGCTGTCTCTAGTGCTGCATCCCTGTGCTAGGCAAGACGTCGGGGAGGGAAGGAGCTGGGATGGGAAGGTCTCCCCTCACCTCCCCAGCACTGATATTTTGGGGGATGTTTGAAGAATTAGATGGGATTTGAGTTATTTTTCTTTCTCTTAAAGGGATGCTGTTTGGGCATAAATGGTTTGTTTGAAGTAGCGGGTTTTGCTTGTGACGGTTTCCACGCACAAACACGTGCAGTGCCGGTGGCTGCGGCTCCGTGCGCTGTTTGCCCAATACAGGGTCATGCTAAAATGCTGTTTATTTTTCCTTCATTCTTTGACTGAGAAAAACAACCCACTGTCTTCTCTTCACCCCCAAACCTCCTCATTATTTCCTCAAAACACGGGGTAAGAAGCGACGTCTCCTCAGCAGCACCGCGCTGGCACGAGCCGCCGTGTGAAAATAACGACGTGGAGGGGAAATCACCTCCCAGGTTTGTAAATCGCATTCAGCGGCGGTGTTTGCAGAAAAACAGCTTTTCTCCTGGCGTGGGTTGTGTCCTGATCGCGGCCTGGGTGGTTCAGCCGTGCTCAGAGGAGCCGTTGGACACCTGCGATCGCTTTTAATATTAATTTTTGTAGGTATGGGCTTAAATCTGTAATGAAAATCAGAAGACCTCATCAGTGTTTACAGATATATAAAGGGTGAGTGTCAGGAGGATGGAGCCAGGCTCTTCTGGTGACAACCAGTGACGGGACAAGGGGCAATGGGTGCAAACTGGAACACAGGAGGTTCCACTGCAAGAGGAGAAGCAACTTGTTGGGGGTGAGGGTGGCAGAGCCTGGCCCAGGCTGCCCAGGGAGGTTGTGGAGTCTCCTTCTGTGCAGACATTCCAACCCGCCTGGACACCTTCCTGTGTAACCTCATCTGGGTGTTCCTGCTCCATGGGGGGATTGCACTGGATGAGCTTTCCAGGGCCCTTCCAACCCCTCACATTCTAGGATTCTGTGAAGCTGCTTCTATTATCTGCAGGAAGCGGGATGGAGGGGTGCTGGGTTTGGCGCTCAGAATACCTGCTTTCCTGGGTATTAAATGAGAATCCGTCTCATGCCCGCTCACGTGTGAATCTTGGAGACCCCCAAATCTTCATTTCAAAGTCAGTCTGTGCTGGAAACTTTATTGGGACAGAGCATGAGTGCTGAATTTATCAATATCGACCTGTTTGATGCATCCAGCTTCAGCTGAAAACATCCCCAATCTTATTAGCTTGTAAGACAAATGTACATATATATATATATATTTAAAGCACCATGATGTGGCTGGAAACAAACCCTGGCTGAGCTGATTTTAAGCAGTTCCGAGTTTACTCAGGTTCCCTCGGTGGGATTTGTCCCTGTCCTGGGCACAGGAGGAATTGTGTTGATCCTGAAGCCAAAGCTGTGCTGCTTGTGCCACAGAGATCCATACACACTCATAATGGTTGTTGAAATTGTAAAGATTTTATAGCATAGCGACTCCTTGGGAGCAATTAGAAATATTTTAGAAGACAACTCCATCCTTTTTTTCTTATAGAACAGTTTGAAATAGAAGATCTCTTAAAAACACTCTTCAGTTTGAGCAGGGCTTTGCTCCTCAGCTCACGTTTGGTTTCAGTTTCAGAGCCTCCTGAGAAATGTGATATTTTTGGACTTTAGCGTTACAGTGCTCGTTAGAAAATGGTGTTGATTGGCTTCCTGAGGCTGGTCGTGGTTCGTGACGTTTCTGGAGCTGTGCTAAACGTGGTTTGTGTCTATCTACGCCGAGCAAGGAGATGGGGTGTGCGATGTGGGGGACACCGATGGCAGCGGGACCTGGAGTTCGGCACCATCCAGCGCTGCCAGGAACCTTTGAGAAACCAGCGGTGGAAATGGTGGAAGAGCTTCTCTGCTGAGAAAACGTCTTTCTAATCCTGGTAATGAGCAGCTGACGCATCCTTGAAGCAGGAGGGTTGGGATGAAGGAGGCGCAGGTTTGCTCTGGACCGGTGCTGCTGGATGACGGGTGTTCTCAGGAGATACCTGGCCATCAATAACTTTGTCCCAGGTGCTCTTTAGGCTCCGGCTTTGGCCCATCAAACCCACCCCAGGATCTCAGCTGGACCCCAGGACTGCTGGGCTGTGCTTTGGGAAGTCCCCACCAGTGGATGCTTCGTTCTGCCTTTCCATACGTTTCTCGGTAACATTTTGGGGTGGTGTTTGGTTCTTTGGGTCAACAAAAAAACCCAGTGAGAAGCACGGTCCTTTGTCATCGAATCACAGAATCATTTTGGTTGGAAGAGACCTTTAAGATCATTGCGTCCAAGCATAACTTAAGTCTAGCACTAAACCATGTTCCTAAGAGCCTCATCTATACATCTTATAAGCACCTTATCCTTACCCTCATCACCCCAAGCAGTTTTCACTCATGGTGTCTCATTCCCAGCCTTCCCTGGGGAACCCGAGCCTTGTGCGGCCCCAAGAACAATTGGATTTTTGCTCTTGTAGATGCCGCGGTTATAACAATCTCCTCTGCAACGTGAAACTCAGTTTGGGCCAAGCGGCTTTCAAGTCAGGGTTGTTTTGACTGCGTGATCATGAAGGGCATTTCTCAGGAGAGATCTTTCTGATCCGGGGAGCACGTGTTGGCTCAGGAATGCTGCAAGGTCCTGGGGCTGAAAGCATCTCTGCTCCTGTGTAACCATCCTGGTGGCCAGTTCTTTCCTATGTATGTCTGAAAACAGCTTGATCCCTTCTTCCCCAAGCTCTGGAGACTCCCTGGAGCAAGGGGACGTGTTGCAGCTGCGTGTGCCGGCCGTGGGGACCCGCGCCCCACGTTCAACGTGCCATTGCTTTGCCAGCAGACTTGGCCCCTGAGCGATCTTACTGAACCCGGGGAGAATGTTGCAGGACCTGCTCTGCGAGTGAATGCGCTTGAGCAGGGGGAATATCAAATTCTGGAGAATTTAACTTTAGGAGAGATTAAGTTTAGTGCCCAGAACCTTACATGAACCCACCAAGAGGTGCTTCTCCAAGGGGCTTCACCATCACCACAAAGGCTTTTGTGGTGTTACCTGCCGCAGGAGATTTCAGGGCAAAGATTTTCACCCAGCTGCATTGTTCAAACATGGGATTTGAACGTGATTCCCATGTTTGTGAATGACATGAGGACTCGGTTTTGGCAGGGCCAATGTCCAAGAAGAGGTGGGAGATGCCTCCTCCGTGGGGATCATCATCTCTGCTTCAGCAGTTGTTAAGACATCATCGTCTCTCTACTTGGGGTTTAATCTATCCCCACCAAAATCAGCCTAATCATGCCGTTTTGTGAACAAATGACACTTTTCCTCCCTGAATTCCCCAGAGCTTTCACTGGGGACACTGAGCCGCGGTGTTGGTGATGCTGGATGCCTCGCTTTGCCCACACCCGCACTGTGCCGCTCTCACCGTCGCGCTGCCTCTCTCTCTTCCTTTCTTTCATTCAGAAAAGATGCTCCTTTCTTCCCAGCCACCCTCGCGGGCTTGTTTTGATGAGTCCCCTGTCTGGAACGAGCTGTGGTTTCCGCAGAAGTCGTATGTGGTCGCCTCACCTGCATTTGCTTTGTGTTACATCAGCTGGAAGGCGCCGCCTTGCGCAGCCTGGAGTCGGTGACCTGTTTACACCCACGTGCTTCCTGAGCCCCAGACGCTCGGTGCCGTGGGGAACCCAGAGCAGACAGAAAACAAGAGCTGGGCTGTTGTCTTCTGGGGAGCAGGGTCTGAATTATGGTTTTCTCTGGCATGAGCAAGGTGTCCTGCTTGTTAGTGGTGATGTAGATTGTAAAATCATCAAATTATCGCTGTCGTTGTGGGTTGGGCTTTGACTTTTAGATTTGGGATTATCAGTGGGATCATACAATCACAGGATGGTTTGGGTTGGAGTGGACCTTTGAAGATCTCCAAGTCCCACCTCCTGCTATGGGCATGGACATCTTCAACTAGATGACCTCAAGTTGTGCCAGGGGAGGTTGGGGTTGGATGTGGGGAACAATTTCTTCCCCAAAGGGCTGTGGGGCATTGGAACAGGCTGCCCAGGGCAGTGCTGGAGTCACCAGCCCTGGAGGGCTGGACAGACGGACACGAGGTTCTCAGGACATGGGGCAGTGCTGGGGTGGGTTATGGTTGGACTCGATAATTTTGAGGGTCTCGTCAACCAATATAATTTTATGATTCTATAATGTTGTTCAAATCCCGTCCAACCTGACCTTGAAGACATCTAAGGATGGAGCATCCAGAACTTCTCTGGGCAACCTGCCCCAGCATCTCACCAGCCTTAGGATGCTGAGGTGCTGCCAAAACGCTGCCTGGTCTAAGTCTGGAGGTTGCTGTGACTGCTTAGATGGAAACTAGATGTTAAGCAGGAAAGACGAGTGTGTGCTGTGATCTTCCCAGCTGCCTGGTCACCAGAAGGGCACACAGACCCAACATGGAGTGGGCGGTGGGGAAACCAAGTCCTTCCTTGCAGAGCTCAGCCCCGCTGTCGTGTTTGGGCTGGCACGGCCCTGCTCTGCTTTGGCGTTTTGGCAAGATGCTGAGTTCTCTGACCAGAGCCCCAGCTTATACAATGGAAATGGTCCTTTATTTTCCTTTTGGTTAGTCTAATCCATTCAGGGTGTGACACCTGGGGCAGGGACAGTCTAATTCTGCGTATTTGAGCTGTGCCAAGCATCATAGCGCTCTGCCCCCGGGTCCTGTTGTAATACACGGCTGGAGTGGATTCGGAGCAGAGGTCTCATTGATCTGATATCCCCTCTCTGATGGCAACGGCTTAAAGAAGATGCAAAACCAAATGCCTGGAGTGGGCATCTACAGCTTATCCTGTAGGGAAAGTCTTCTCCTCCTCTCTGGCGACCCAGGTGCATGTTGATGCTCTGAAGAGGAAAGATGAAGATGCCAAATTTTCTGGTCCATCCCTGACTTCAATGAGAAAACCAAGCAGAGGTCGATGCTGAGGGATGACACCGAACCCAAAAGCTGGTTCTGGAAGCATCTTAGAAATGCCTTGTGTTCCTAGCTGAGGATCTGGAGAACAACATCAGCGTTAATAAGACATAGACATAGACAGGAGATCTGGGCTTAAAGAACTTGCTGCTGGACCACAGGTAGCACCTACTTGGAGGGATCAAGCGGCCTTTTGTCTCACAGCTCCCCATCGGGAAGAGGAGGCAATCTGCAGTTTTCCCACTTAACACATGACTTTTCTAACTGTAGGAATTTGAGGATTAATGTTTTTATTTGTTTGCTTGGGAACAATTGTTGTAAATAGGGCAGCGATGAGCCGGTGTGGTGCTGGGCATTGGGAGGTCGCTGCGTGCCCCATCTCCCGAGCAACCCCCGTCACGCCATCCGGATCCTGCATGCGAAAGGCCACGAGCCCGGGATCCCGCTGGCTTTGGAAGCCCGTTTGAGAGCGGAGGCTTTGCTGAGCAGCGGGATTTCTGTAAGAAAGCAGAGATTCCCGGTCCCCGCTGTGTCCGTCATTCAGCGAGAGCCGCTTGTCCCTGCTGCTTTTCTTTTCTCTGCCCTCATTTTGTGCTTTGCCGGGTAGCGACTCGACCCTCAGTGCGACGCGGAAAATGGTCAGGGCTTTTTTCTTCCTTTTGTGCACAGATGAAAAGATTAAGCTTGTGTGCATTTGAATCTTTAGAACGTAATGAGATTGGGATCCCTAAGGGTTAAGGATTTCAACATTTCCTGCAAGTTTCGGTCCCTTTTTGCACGTGCTGCCTTTGGCAATCTCAGGGTGCGCTCTTCTGTAATGCAGCTATTTTATCAAATTGCTTCGCTGGTGGTGTATAATTTTGCTCTAACTGCTGCTGATGGCAGTGCAGAGATGATGAGAGGCACACAAATCTTCCTTTTAAAATAATTCACAATAGACTGGGCTGGGTTCTTTGCATCCTTATGGTGAAGGAACTAAGACCATCATGTTCCTCGGTGGAGACCGACTGGGATCTGTCCTGTATCCCTTTGGTGGGGAGACTGGATGTGCAGTGGCTTTCTGAGCCTGTTAGTGGTCAGAGTGGGATTATTCTTGTTGTGATACTGGTTTTCATGTGCTGCTCTGTGGTTCTGGAGGCATCTTAGAAATGCCTTGTGTTCCTAGCTGGGGATCTGGAGAAGAACATCAGCGTTAATAAGTTACTGTCTTTCATAGAATCACAGGGTGGTTTGGGTGGGAAGGGACTGTTAAAGCCACTCCTGCCATGAGCAGGGACATCTTCACCAGCTCAGGTTGCTCAGAGCCCCGTCCAGCCTGGCCTGGGATGTCTCCAGGGATGGTTCATCTACCACCTCTCTGGCCAACCTGGGCCAGGCTCTCACCACCCTCACAGTGAAGAATTTCCTTCCCTCCGTGGTTCATTGGAGAAGCATTTCTCCTGCTTTTCAGGATTGGAGGTGACCACACGAGAAGCCCACTCTGACAACCTGCAGCATTGAACCTCAACCCCAAACCCACCTTTTCCCCAAATTTTCTTGATACAAACTATTGAGCGAGAAGAAAGTGGCCTTGCACTCAGAGCAGTATCGTCATCACTGGAGCTTTAATTCAAAACCATAATGAACCTTTTTGATGTCCCTTCCCATCTGGGAGTAGCGAGGATGCTCTGGATGATCCTGGCTCAGCAGACCCCGTTTTGTTGACGGGTGCTGCCGGTACCTCTGTGTGCAGCTGCCTTGCAATTAAGTTTGGTTACCTAAGCCGTTACAATTAGGTAAGAATAACAAAGGCGAGACATTTATAAAAGCAAGGCTGAACCCAGGGTGTCTCCTGATTGTTTTCTCTTGTCACATAATTGAACCCTCAGGACCTCTCTGCTCCATGGGAGGTCAGCTGTTTTCATAACTGGTTTGTAATTATTCCTGTTGTGGAACCTCTTAGGAGGCATTAAAACCGCAGCAAGGCGAGTGAGGAGGAGTCGATCCCTCCCCTGGCACAGGGAGGGTCTGCGTGTAGCGCTCGGCTCCTGATTGTGGTGTTTGTGAAAGATTTTGGGGACAGCCCCCACGTGTGAACAACGATGTCCTTCTGGCGTTAGAAGAGCAAAGGTTCATTGATTCAGAAGGGATCAGACAGCAGGACCACCGACCCCGGATTAATACACCAGTGTCACCCTCCGGGGTGGGCTCTGCTCAAATTAGGCTGCAAGTTAATTGTCTGGTGTCTTAATTGACTCTTTTCCTTCTGGGGTGTGTGCTAAGGCACAGTTACCTACACACAGGATCCACCTCCGAGGCAGCCCTGAGTTAAACCAGGAGCTCGTGTCTTCTCCTGAAGACGGGCCAGGAATGGGCCGTTTGAGGACACCTGAGGTTCCGTGTGAACATGAGCAGAAACTTGTTTGCTGGGAGGTGCCAGAGCCTGGCCCAGGCTGCCCAGAGCGGGTGTGGAGTCTCCTGCTCTGAGACATTCAAACCCCCTGGACCCACCTGTGTGATCTGCTCTGTGACCCTGCGTGAGCAGCTGGGTTGGACTGGGGGATCTCCAGAGGTCCCTTCAACCCCAACCAGGCTGCGATTCTGCCATCAATATTAAATAATAATATATCTATAAATGCATATACGCATTATTTAGCAAGTCTTGCTACTGACTCAATGGATATCTCCATATATTTTTAGGAAGAGAAGATAAAAAGGTGTCCTCTTCCCATCTGAGTGCCCACCTCTGTCCTTTGCGACATACATCGAGTTCTTATCGTGGAGCCCAAGTGCAGTGAAGCATCGTGCGTTGTTTTCAACACCTTTCCCTGCATCACCCTCCCCACTGACCAACCCCCACTGCAGCAAAATAAGAAGAGGGAGTTTTGTAACGACGGTGGTTCCGCAACCATACCCTGATTTGTAGAATTTTGGCTCTATGTTTAGATTCCTTGATCGCCGCTCCAAATTCACGTGCTCTACTGTATATTTAACCCCTTTGACATGGGTGTTTTAGCCATTTAGGAGGTAGAACCCTGCGCTGGGTCTTTATTTCCCCTTAACTCTGCACTTCTTCCTGCTGAATATCAAGCTTGCAGGGTTTGTAACACACACCATCCGTTGGGAAGAACATCTTTTGTTTTTGTCGCTTAGCAATTCCAGGGCTGAGTTTCAATTCCAATGACAAAATTCACCCTTCACTTACCCAGAGCTCACAGAGGTTTTGCTTCATTTAATATGTTTTCTAGCCAAGAAGGTTCTACAGCTAAAATCATGTGTGTTTGGCAGTCCTGGGGTACATGGAGGAGATGATAAAACAGTGGTCAGATGTGTCCACACCTGACCTGGAGGTGGTTCCTGGGGAGACAAATGCAAACTGTTGTTCTTGGGACAACGTGGCTTAAGCTCAGCCTGAAACCCGGAGGAGAATAAAACTTCATTTCAGGCTATTCCTTAGTGGGCAGAAACTGGGTTACAAAACCAGCTGGGGGGGTCTCCAAGTACTGGCTATTGATTTATTTATTCATCCTTCAGGAGAAGAGTCTTCAAACCTCAAGGCAGTTGCACACAGAAGAGTTTGCAGCTGCACATTTGGGGTGGGTAGAAGGAAAATGCTGATTTTTAGCACTGGTAATCGCGTGTGACATTCTTAAAGGAGAGATTTCTTTGCAAGCCCAGCTGGTACTGAAAAGAAGCTCCTGCCTGTTTCCTCGTAACTTTGATTTCAAGTTTATTTGTTGGGAATGTCCTGTAATGTTGGATTAGCACTAGGTGCACGTGCATGGGTGGAGATCCATGGTCCAGCTGCTCAGGAGAGGCCTCAGAAATTTTGAGTTGGTACTTGGAGAACTGATGATGAGCCCCAGACATGTCGTGACCCGTGTCTTCTGTGATTTGCACCCCCAAGCCCCCCGACCCCCAGGGTTTCCCCATGTCTTTGTGTGCTCCTGTATCTTCCCCAAGCATTTCGTGCTGGTCGCCAGGATGGAGCCAAGTGAAGAGGCACAGGGTGTAGGTTTTGCTGTAGCTCACAGGGGTGGTTGTTACCACCAAAAATGGGGAGATGAGAGAATCACAGGATGGTTTGGGTTGAAGGGACCTTCAAAGCTCCCCCAGTCCCCCCTGCCATGAGCAGGGACATCTGCACCAGCTCAGGGTGCTCAGAGCCCCGTCCAGCCTGGCCTGGGATGTCTCCAGGGATGGTTCATCTACCACCTCTCTGGCCAACCTGGGACAGGCTCTCACCACCCTCAGCACAAACAATTTCTGCATCATGTCTGGCCTGAATCTCCCTCCTTTAGTTTAAAACCATCACCCCTTGTCCTGTCACAACAGGCCCTGCTCAAAAGTCTGTCCCCATCTTTCTTCTCAGCCCCTTTTAAGTCTGGAAAGGTCGCACTCAGGTCTCCCCGGAGCTTCTTTTCTCCAGCTGAACACCCCAACTCTCTCAGCCTGTCCCCCAGCAGAGCTGTTCCAGCCTCGGATCATGTCTGGGGCTCCTCCAGACCTGCTCCAAGAGGTCCATGTCCTCCTCCCGTGCTTTCAATGTGTTTTGTTCTCTTTTGCTATGAATTCGCAGCAGCCACATGTTGTGTCGACACCTCCACAAGCCTCAGAGCTGCTGTCGCAGAGCAGGGACCAAGCGACCTCCAAGCATCTCTGAGATGAGCCAGCTTGGGCTCAGTTGTGTTTTGTCACCAATTTCTTCCTCAATAAAGCCAGACTTGGGCTTTTAAACAGCGCGTTGCTGTGGTGGAGTTTGTAACGGAGAGGCTGGGAACAGCATCTTGGTCACTGCCGTAGCTGGCGTGCCCGAAAGAATGTGACATGCTTCATTAAGTTCAGTTTTTATTTAAAGTTTGCTCTTTTGGACTGGAGTAAACAGAAACATGAAGTGCTGACAGTTGCTTAAACTAGACATTTACCATGAACTGCGTTTTCTAGATGCAGAAATCATAACCTAGTGACTTTTCCTGTTTTTTAGAGCTTTTCTTAAGTGACGGAAGCAGCCAGGCTGGAAAGCGCTGAATTTGCTGGCTTGGCCAGACGTGAACGTGCAGCTTGGTTTTGTTGCTTTTTTAACGAAACAAAGCGATTTTGTTCTATCTTTCCCATTCCGATCTTTACCTCGGATGCTCCTCATCCGCTCTTTGCTACCTGGAGAGGGTCGGAAGCCTCTCTGGAGCTTGGCTGTCAAAGGATGTTAACGCAATCGTGTGCATTTAATCACAAGCCTCGTGTGTTCGGGCTGGATTTATCCTGCTCAGCTCCAGCCGTGGTCCATGGGCACGTGGACCAAAGAGAAGCCGCTGTGGGACAAAAGGAGCAAATCCATCTTTGTGGAGAAGCTGGAGGTTCTTGCAGGGGTTCTTGGCTGCTTGAGCATCAGGATCAATCTCCTGCTGAAATGTTTGTCTCTATAAATAATTAGTAGATTATAGATTGGCGCTGATGGAGTTAGGTCCTTGTAACTGGGCAGTATAGGGCCATTTGTGGGGCTTGTGTGTAAAGCACAAACTACAGAGTAGTAGAGGGATCTGGTGGCCTCGTCTCATCTACTGTTGGTGCTACATCAGCTCTGTGGGTCAACAGACACCATTGCAAGGAGCTTGTTAGAGGGTCTTTGTGAGACTTATGTAAAGCTGGGAGTTGATTTGAGCAGTTGTAAAATCTGAGGAACGTTTTCCACTCCTTCATTTACCATGAAAATCGTTTTCAGCTGTGAGGTTCTTCTCCTGGAGCGTCATCTGCTCACCACAGGGCGGCCGTGTCTCGGGTAAACTGAACCTCATTTTCCCTCCCTCACCTGCAGTGACATTAGTGGAGATGCTGGATTTTAGAGGTCAATGTCAAGTGCTCATCTTACCTACGTTACAAGTGGGCACTTGTGGTATTGTGCGAGGCCTCATCTTACTCCAGTTCCTGCATTTTGCTTCTCCATCTCTTGGGGCTTGTTTGAATCGGGGAACTTTGAATGCTGGGGGAGGAGAATTCAGATTTCCTGATGTTCGGTAAGTCTGTTGCCCACAGCTGCACAAGGACTTTTGGAGGGACTTGAAAATCATGCAATCAAAGGACGGTCTGGGTTGAAGGGACCTTTGGAGATCACCCAGTGCCACCCCTGCGATGAGCAGGGACATCTTCACCAGCTCAGGTTGTTCAGGGCCCTGTCCAACCTGTCCTTGAAGACCTTGGATGGGGCATCGACAACTTCTCCAGCTTGCCCATTGTGAAACCTGAGATCTGTTGTGATGCCTAGAGATGCCGAGCAGCCCGACCATCGCCCCTCAGCTCCAGCAGGACAGGGAACTGCTGGAGAGAGTCCAGCGCAGCCACCAAGATGCTGAAGGGAGTGGAGCATCTCCCGTGGGAGGAAAGGCTGAGGGAGCTGGGGCTCTGGAGCTGGACAAGAGGAGACTGGGGGGGGACTCATTCCTGGGGATCAAGATGGAAAGGGGGAGTGTCAGGAGGATCAATGTGGAGCTGGGAGTGAGATGCTCGGTAGGGCGGCCCTATGGTGTTGTTGCATTGCCACAAGATATTTTATTTTATTTTATTTTATTTTATTTTATTTTATTTTATTTTATTTTATTTTATTTTATTTTATTTTATTTTATTTTATTTTATTCCATTCTATTCTATTCTATTCTATTCTATTCTATTCTATTCTATTCTATTCTATTCTATTCTATTCTATTCTATTCTATTCTATTCTATTCTGTTTTGTTCTATTCTATTCTATTCTGGTTTGGTTTTCTTCACTCTATTTTTTCATTTTTATTTTATTTCATTTTGTTTTCGTTAATTTTGTTTTATTTAGTTCTATTTTATTTTGTTTTATTTTGTTTTGTTTTATTTCACTCTATTTTATTTCATTTTATTTCATTTTGGTTTATTTCATTCTATTTTATTTAGGGGTTTTTTTTTGTTTTATTTTTTTCTGTTTTATTTTTATTCTGTTTCATTTTATTTTATTTTCTTTAATTTATTTTCATTTTGGTTAGTTTTCTTCTATTTCATTCTGTTTTATTTCACTCTGTTTTCTTTTGTTTTGTTATATTTTACTTTCCTTCACATTATTTCATTCCATTCTATTTCATTCCATCACTTCATTTCATCTCATCCCAGAAGGTTCTCAGTCTCTGCTGTTCCATCAATCCTGTGAAGGCCGATGCTGCGCAGGTGTTTGCGGGTCCATTTGGTGGGCGGCTGCAGGTCTGTGGATGCGTCGACGTTCCCAGCGGCGGGTGCATTAATGCTGCAGAATTCACAATTCATCACTGTGCCCGCGAGAACGGGCAAGAAAACACAACGTGGGCTCCTCGCAGGAGCGTCTGAAATTCTTTGTCTTCCAAATTCTTTGTCTTGTTTAACTTTTATGGTGACGTCGCATCACAGAATCCCAGAATGTCAGGGGTTGGAAGGGCCCTGGAAAGCTCATCCAGTGCAATCCCCCCATGGAGCAGGAACACCCAGATGAGGTTACACAGGAAGGTGTCCAGGCGGGTTGGAATGTCTGCACAGAAGGAGACTCCACAACCTCCCTGGGCAGCCTGGGCCAGGCTCTGCCACCCTCACCCCCAACAAGTTGCTTCTCCTCTTGCAGTGGAACCTCCTGTGTTCCAGTTTGCACCCATTGCCCCTTGTCCTGTCACTGGTTGTCACCAGAAGAGCCTGGCTCCATCCTCCTGACACTCCCCCTTTCCATCTTGATCCCCAGGAATGAGTCCCCCCTCAGTCTCCTCTTGTCCAGCTCCAGAGCCCCAGCTCCCTCAGCCTTTCCTCCCACGGGAGATGCTCCACTCCCTTCAGCATCTTGAAGGTGAAGAGATGGAGTGAACAATCCCCCAGAACTGGGGGCTGATGCTCTCATGAAAGGCAGATGCAGCCAGGACAAAGACATCAATTAATCATCCATTTAACGAAGCAGCTGGAACCGAAGCCAGCGCTGGAGCCGGGCCAGCCCAGCAAGGGGAATTATTTGCTGCTGGAGTCGTAAAAAACTGGAACAGCTGAAGGGGTGGGATTTGGTGGGAAACTCTTGAAACTCACCATATTTCTCCACGATTTTGGTGTTGATTTATATGATGCGCCTCCCGATCCCTCTGAGACTGCGAAAAGCAGCAAAGCTGGAAGTATCCCCTCCAAAAAACGCTTTGCTATGCGAGATTGTGACCAGACACTCGGGTTTGGAGCAGGCGATGGGGTTTATTCTTCAGCGTCGGTTATTTCGGAGGTGTAGATGAAATAGGGTCCTCATTTGGGTGTTGGATTTTTGATAGAATTCCACTCCTATTTCAGCTCTTTTCCATTTCCCCTCGTGCTGTCTTGACACAGCCGGACCACGTCAGGTCTCTGCAGTCGAGACCATATTTATTACATTGTTTGTGCCTGTAGTACATGATTATTTTGTATTTTCATACATCTCAATATTACTGCTCCCCACCCCTGGCCATTCTCTCCTGCATTTTGTCATCTTCTCCCTGAGACATTCCACATCTATGGTCCTGCAGGCTCCACCATGCAAATAACAGCACCAAAAATACTAAAATCACCAAATAATTTGGGTTGGAAGGAACCTCTGAAGGTCATCGAGTCCAACCCCCCCGCCACGAGCAGGGAAAATGCTACCTGGACTTTATTCTTTAATGAAAGTTTTCTGCAGCTTTATCTAGATAGGCTTTTAGTTCTCTGCGACCTTATTCCATTCTACCTCTACTTTGCTTTTTTTTCATACCCTTTTTCCTCTTTCTTTAATTTTTTGAAGGATTTGGCTTTTTTGCTCCTTGATATAAAACAGCTGCAGGAGCTCGAAGCATTTTCTCCTTTGCTGACTTCTTCTGGAGCATCATGTATCTCTTATCTCTCTCTTATCTGTATCTGTATCTCTCCATCCTACCGACACGCGTTATTTCAAGTTTCTCATCCAAGTTTCTGTGCTCCGTCGCTTTTCGAGTCCTTCCTCCTCCCATTCCTTGATGTCTGGAGCTGTGCTGTGCAAATCCCATCCTGGCAAGTTTACTGGTGACACCAAGCTGGGAGGAGTGGTGACACTGGAAGCTGTGCTGCCATCAGAGACCTGGACAGGATGGAGAGATGGGCGGGAAAAATGTAATGAAATAGAACAAGGGCAAGTGTAGAGTCTTGAATCTGAGCAGGAACAACCCCAGGTTCCAGTGTAAGTTGGGGAATGACCTGTTGGAGAGCAGTGTAGGGGAAAGGGACCTGGGGGTCCTGGGGATAGCAGGGTGACCATGAGCCAGCACTGGGCCCTTGTGGCCAGGAAGGCCAATGGTACCTGGGGTGGGTTAGAAGGGGGTGGTCAGTAGGTCAGAGAGGTTCTCCTGCCCCTCTGCTCTGCCCTGGGGAGACCACACCTGGAATCTTGTGTCCAGTTGTGGCCCCTCAGTTCCAGCAGGACAGGGAACTGCTGGAGAGAGTCCAGCGCAGCCACCAAGATGCTGAAGGGAGTGGAGCATCTCCCGTGTGAGGAAAGGCTGAGGGAGCTGGGGCTCTGGAGCTGGACAAGAGGAGACTGAGGGGGGACTCATTCCTGGGGATCAAGATGGAAAGGGGGAGTGTCAGGAGGATGGAGCCAGGCTCTTCTGGTGACAACCAGTGACAGGACAAGGGGCAATGGGTGCAAACTGGAACACAGGAGGTTCCACTTGAATCTGAGAAGCAACTTGTTTGGGGTGAGGGTGGCAGAGCCTGGCCCAGGCTGCCCAGGGGGTTGTGGAGTCTCCTTCTGTGCAGACATTCCAACCCACCTGGACACCTTCCTGTGTAACCTCATCTGCGTGTTCCTGCTCCATGGGGGATTGCACTGGATGAGCTTTCCAGGGCCCTTCAAGCCCTGACATTCTGGGATTCCGTGGTTCATCTCAGCTTTGCATGAAAAGACTTCGAAAACTGATGTTCCTCTGATCAGGGCAGCGGAGGAGGGACCTTCACCTTCCTCAGCGTCCCCGAAATCAGATGCTCAGATGCTGCCTTGATGGCAAAAATGAAAATATTTGGATGCGGATCAAAAGAGGCGTTTTACAGCCCAAACACCTTGAGGTTCCTCTTTACTTTCATTGATGATAGTTAAAATAGTAACATATAGACGTTGCTGGTGCCTGTGATGTGATTCTTGGTGTGATGATGAGTCCCCAAGTTCCTTCATGGTCATCGGGACCAAGGATCCCCAGACATGGGTCCCTTTGCTGTAAAGCAAAAGCTTGATGGTAATTTTGGCTTTTTTCCCCCAAATTGTTTTATTTTTGCCTCTAGCTTCATACACAAGCCAAACTCATCCATTATTTTAGCAGAATATATAGTTGTGGTGTATGTCAGCGCTGGGGAAGAAGCCAATGAGGGTGTCCTGATCCCTTCCAGGACGGTGTGCAGCCTGGTCCTGGTTTTGTCCCATGTCCCCTGGCTCTGAGTCCCAACTGATGCTCAGAGGAGCCTCTTGACCAAGCTGGAAAATGAAATGCTGCTGCTTTCAAGTGCAAAAATGCCCCTTTTTATGGAGCAACCACAGGCCCTGATCAGCAGGCTGGGACGTGGGAGGTGCCGGAGGAATGATTGAGGTAAAGGAATTTATTTGCACCTTAGTTTTTCCCCTCATGAGATGATAATTTTGCTGTGCTACAGAAGAAGGTTGGGACAGTTCAGTTTAAAAATATTTGTGGCACATCCAGCGCGATAAGAATGTGTGGATTAAAATCCCAGAATCCCAGAATGTCAGGGATGGGAAGGGCCCTGGAAAGCTCATCCAGTGCAATCCCCCCATGGAGCAGGAACACCCAGATGAGGTTACACAGGAAGGTGTCCAGGCGGGTTGGAATGTCTGCACAGAAGGAGACTCCACAACCTCCCTGGGCAGCCTGGGCCAGGCTCTGCCACCCTCACCCCCAACAAGTTGCTTCTCCTCTTGCAGTGGAACCTCCTGTGTTCCAGTTTGCACCCATTGCCCCTTGTCCTGTCACTGGTTGTCACCAGAAGAGCCTGGCTCCATCCTCCTGACACTCCCCCTTTCCATCTTGATCCCCAGGAATGAGTCCCCCCTCAGCCTCCTCTTGTCCAGCTCCAGAGCCCCAGCTCCCTCAGCCTTTCCTCCCACGGGAGATGCTCCACTCCCTCCAGCATCTTGGTGGCTGCGCTGGACTCTCTGCAGCAGTTCCCTGTCCTGCTGGAACTGAGGGGCCACAACTGGACACAAGATTCCAGGTGTGGTCTCCCCAGGGCAGAGCAGAGGGGCAGGAGAACCTCTCTGACCTACTGACCACCCCCTTCTAACCCACCCCAGGTACCATTGGCTTCCTGGCCACAAGGGCCCAGTGCTGGCTCATGGTCACCCTGCTGTCCCCAGGACCCCCAGGTCCCTTTTCCCTACACTGCTCTCCAACAGGTCATTCTCCAATTTATACTGGAATCTGGGGCTGTTCCTGCCCAGATATAAGACTCTACACTTGCCTTGTGGCTGATTTTTTTTAAAAAAAGACCAAATTGCTTTTGATTTAGTCTTTGGTGACAGTTTTTAGTGGGTTTGGAAGCGAAGAGCAGGGTGTTCACGCTCTCTTGCCAAGATGCAGGGGGAAAAACCCCTTTGCTGTCCCTTTATTCAGCACTTCTACACCAGCGCACTGAAAAGCCGGCGTCCGGCTAATGAGCCATATTTGCATTTTCCGCGGCCGGTTTCCCTCAGGCGTTTCACTTCGCATTTCTCAGATCGATCGAACTTTGCCGAGGCCGTTTCGGAGGCGGCCACGCACTCGTCGGCCAACGCGCCGGGTAGAAAATGACGTTATTTCAGCGGTGACCTTGAAAAGCGACGTGGAAATGGCTGATCTGGGCAGAGCCGGCGACTCACACAAGTAAGGACATCAACGTGCTTTATTTTCCTTTTAAAGCGTTCCTCGTTAGAAGAAAAACAAAATGCTGATTGCTTAACGTTCGTTAATCATTGATGGAAGAAGTAGAAGCAGCAGATGAAGTTAATGATTTCACATGTATATTCGTCCGCTCTAGCAAAGCGTCGCAGGATTTGAAGGCGCTTTGAAGCCGCCATGGGGTTGTTGTGTCCCTGAGGTTTTGCGCTTTAATTTCTCCTGCCCATAAGTCGCTTGTTGAGTCCGGGACAGTGTGAAAGTCGCTGATTTACTCGGGGTGACTAAAACACCGTCGCCGCTTCAATCCCACAGCGTGGGGAGGGGGGTGTAGGAATTTCCACCCTAAACCGCTGCGACGGACTGGAGCGCTGGGGAAGATCGGTTAGGATTCATGTAAGCCTTTAAAACGCCGCATAAATCGTAGCCGGAGGCTCCGCTGCACCTCTCTGTGTGGCACGAGCAAATTCCCATTTCCAAATATGACTCTATCCTGTTTTTTCCTCCATTTTTTCCGTCGCCAATGACATCAACACATCACTACATAGCATGGGATCTAAGCGCTGGGTGTTGTGATGCCGCTCTTGAGGTTTGTATCTCCCTCTGTGCTTTCAGAGCTATTTTGTTCACCCCTTTTAAATTTTGGGGGTTATCAAAGTAGGTCTTCCGTCAAAAAGGGGCACTAAAAACCCTCTTTTTCATTAAAAACATGGGGATCCAGACGGGTGAGACAGAGTAGCAAAAAGCATCCTGTGTCTGGAAGGTGGGCAAATTGGTTTTAAAGGGGAGATGATGATTTGCCAAGAGGGTTGAGAAGAGCTGGGACCTGAAATCTCAGTCACGAGTTGGTTGTTTCCTTGTGCTATTTGGGTTTTTGTGGTCCTGCAGGGCCTCTCTTTCCCATCCTTTAGTGGTTGTGACGATGACGGTGGTGACCAGGGTGAGATCTCAGTGAGCAGCATATTGTGGGAAATAAAGCCCCAGCATCACATCAGCGGTGAAGCAAATCTCCGTGCAAGACCTTAAACCAGAGCAAAGGTGATTTTAGTTTGAAATGAATTCAATCCAAAGTGGATTTCACAGATCCGTACTCACGTCCTCGTACCTACTGAGTTGTGGGACCAAGACGTGTGTTGGACACAAGCTGCTTGTGTCCAGGAGGTCAGAATCAATCCCAGACTGGTTGGGGTTGAAGGGACCTCTGGAGATCCCCCAGTCCAACCCAGCTGCTCACGCAGGGTCACAGAGCAGATCACACAGGTGGGTCCAGGGGGTTTGAATGTCTCAGAGCAGGAGACTCCACACCCGCTCTGGGCAGCCTGGGCCAGGCTCTGGCACCTCCCAGCAAACAAGTTTCTGCTCATGTTCACACGGAGCCTCCTGTGTTTCAGTCTCAAAGATGCAGGATTCCTGGAGATGGGATGGAGATGGCAGCTTGTGTGTTCCTCACACCTCCTGGCTTCTTCTGAGGGTCTTCGTGTGCTTCTTCACACCTTGGAGGAGCTGCTGGTGGATGGTATGACCACCCTGTCCCATCTCCATGGCTCACCGTGTTTTACCTCTCGGTTTTGCCTCCCAACCTGAGTCTCCTGAAACGCTGCAGATAGATGTTTGCTGAGATCCTGACGACCTGATCACCTGGCTACCGTCAGCATTTGCCATTTTGTAGCCATTCTCCTGCTGTTTGTTCCTTCCGGCGTTTCCACATCCATCGTCCCCATTTGCCCAGTCTGAATACTCACAGATCTCCACAGTTTCCTGGTCCTTACGCTACATTGATACAAGATGGTTGGACTAGATGGACCTTTGAAGGCCCCTTCCAACCCAAACTATTCTGACCGTTGAAGATCCCTTCCAACCCAAACTATACCACGATTCTGTAGAAGGACTTGACGCTCTTTGCTGTTGTTGTTGGTCGCAGCTGGAGACCCAAAGGAAAGAAACTCTTGTTTTGTCCCTCTTGAATGGACAAAACTGGATCATCTCTGATACTTGGTCATGCTGGACTTGGGTGGGTGAAGCAGGGGGATGGTTTGGTCCGTGGGCATATGCTTTGCTTGCTGGCCAAGAGGACAGAGGATCTACATAGATACCGGCCGAGGTGGAGTGTCCGTCATGGCTCTTCCTTGCCAACCACACCAGCAATGGTGACGTTGCTCCAGAACCAAAAGCATGGCGCCACCTCCTCGGTAGGACCAGCACACATGGGGTGTCCATGGCTTGGTGTCTGCTGGTTGGCCCGGGACGACTTCTTGGGGCTGTTCAGGGCGCTGTGCCGAGCAGCGTTGAATTAATTCCATGAGAAATACTTTCCGAATGGATGGTTTCCACCACGCTCCATTTTGGAGCTTGGAGTTGATGCTTAAGTTGAAAAATAACAATAAAATTCAGCTTCTGCATGGCGGCTGCTCGCAGAACGACAGCAGGAAAGCGGAGCCGGCGCCGAGCGCTCCCAACAACTCGCCAGCCTTCTAAAATGTTCACACTTTGTACCGCGGGCATGTTCGTTACTTAATTAGTTTGACTTTCATTATTCTTCCTGGCAAAAGCCACCAGGATCCAAAGGTTGTTCAAAGGGCACGGAGTGATGCAATTATTTTTGCTCCTTTTTTACCTTTCCTCGTGGGTTTGCGTCTGACATGGGGCTCGGGGGAATGTGATGCTGAAACGTCCTCGTCTATGTTTTGCTGTGGGTTGTTTGAACGCATTTTAGCCCGGCTTGTCATGGAAATGCTTGTTATGATGTAGAACGCTGCGACTTTGGGATTGTTTTCAGTGTGCTAATCCTCACTGCTGCTTTTAATGCTGTGAGTGCAGCTGCATAAGTTAAAGTATATATATATAATCTCATTTTCAGCGGTGCTGCTCCTTGCAGTGATCCCTGGCTGCGTACGAGCCTCAGTCCCTGCCCAAAACGCTCCCCCTCTTTCCATCCTTAGAAAATGAAGCAGGGTTGGTTGGAAACTTTAATTATTTAGAGCGCTTTTAATTAAGTCGGTTGCTTCAACGGTGAAAGTAAAATAGTTGTGATTCAAGGTGCGGGATGCGGCGTTGTCTCCCGGATCCCATGGCTGGAGTCGGGCTGGGGACGTTGTGCCGGGTTAGTCCCGGTTTCAGCCGATGTCAGTGCTGGGGAGATGCTGCTGAGATCCCACCACGGTCCTCAGGGCTCTGCCGGCCCTGTCCTCCGCTCTTTGGGGAGGAACCTACACACACACACACAGAATCACACAGAATGGACTGGGTTGGAAAAGACCTCAGAGATCATCCAGTCCAACCCTTGGTCCAACTCCAGTCCATTGACTAGATCATGGCACTAAGTGCCATGTCCAATCTCAGTTGAAAAACCTCCAGGGCCGCTGAGTCCAGCACCTCCCTGGGCAGCCATTCCAATGCCTGACCACTCTCTCTGCAAAGAATTGCTTTCTAATAGCCAGCCTCAATTTCCCCTGGCAGAGTTGAAGCCCATGGCCCCTTGTCCTATTGCTGATGCCTGGGAGAAGAGCCCAATCCCCACCTGGCTAGAACTGCCCTTCAGGTAGTTATACCCGCTCTGCTCCTGGCTTTTCGGCGACCAAGAAATAGGTGTCCGAGGTCGGCTTCAAAAGTTTGTCTTAGAAAAGGCACAATGACACCAGGATGGAGATGCCACCACGTTCATCCTCAGCTCCTGTGTCACCTTGTACTTTCCAGTCAGGGTGAGATCCAAGGCTGCATCTACACCGAGAATTTCTTCTTTTCAAACATAATCAGTGCGATGTGCAGTGTCTTCTTCTGACGTGCCTTGCCCGAGGCTCTCGCTTACCAGCTACCTGTCAGTGGCTTTTAGGATCCCACCCCGTGCCGATTGTATCCAGATCTGCCTGGGATCCGCACACAAAGGACAAAGACTTGGTGGGTGCGCGTCTGAAATTAATAGGAATTGTATGCTCTGGGTGCTGCTCACGTGCTTGGGTCTGTGCTCAGAGGCCCTGGGAGCTGGGGGGGGCACCTGGGCACCAGTTTGCTACTAGTCGGCCACATCCCATTAATCAATAATGACCCGCATCGTTGCCAAGCCGGTGCCCATCAATCTGCTCCCCATGGGCTGAGTTTTGGAGGGACTGGTGTTCGTGGGACATTTCCCGAAGAGCAATAGGATTTGTGGTTGGGTTCTTCTGCCTCTCTTTACCTCTTGCTTTTTAAGACCTGAAAAGTGCATTTTAAAAGATAAGTGGTCCTGGGGGCTGTGTCCTCAAATGGGGGGTGTATAACATCCCGTCATCACTTCAGGGTACCCAAGGGATGTGAGTGCGCTGGAAGGATGAAGGATGGACAGAATCGGGGTGTTGGGCAGCACTGGTACCATCCTGCTCGGCAGCAGCTTTAAATAAGAAAAGAATGGATGCTAGAGACCAGCACAAGGGGGTTTCAGTGGTTCAAACACCAGATGGTTTCCCAAAAAAACCCCAACCCGACAGTTTGTGGGCACAACACACTGTCATGTAAAATATGGGCAACCTCTGCAAAGCTGCTCAAGTTAATTGTGTCTTTCTTTCCCTCTCCCCCCCCACTACGTTCCCTACTGCCTTATTTACCTCTTAATTATATCACATCTAACTGGCTCTGTAAATACCTCAGGGCAGGGATCCTCGTGTTTCGGAGGCGTCTGCTGCAGCTGCGAGTGATGGTAATAAGGGATTAATAATGATGCAACAAGCTCCGACTTTGCCTCCGTCGCTGCTACTGTTGCTGGGTGGTGGTTTTTATTTTTTTCCCTTTTCCTCCATATGGTTAGTCTAAAATATCAGCTGAGAAGAGAGGGAGGTGTTTGGAAATCTAAGCCCTGCACAAACGAAGAGAACTGAAGATGGGGGGAAAAAGAACTCATCTGCATTTTTGAAGCGGCGTTCGCTGCGCTTCGCCCGGTTCCTCTCTAAGAGGGATCCCTCCAGCCTTGGCTTTCACCCCTGCTCGTTCTGCTCGTCCCCCTTGTGCCTCCTCCTCCTGCTTCGCTGGGGCACATTGTCACCGTGTGTGGGGACAGCTGTGACCTCTCCATCTCAAGAAAGCTCCAGGAGGAATCTGAAGAGCCAGGTAAGCCCCTGTCCCCGGCCGGGGGACGGTGCCACCACGGGCTGCGCCACCCGCGAGGATGCTGAAGTCCTGCTCTGTCTCGCTGGGGTTTAGACCACAGAATTTGGTTGCTAAGCCTGATTCGGTGTCTCGGAGGCAGGTTGTGCTTTGCTGCGTGGTCCCAAACTTGTGGTCTCCCAGCCCCGGGATGTGTTTTAATGTGGAAACACTTGCAGGTGGCAACTGCTGCATCCTCCCCACAGAGCATCTCATAACGGTCGTGCCCTTGCTCGGGACCTCTGGGTATTGCTAAAATGCAAGTAAACATTCAGGAAACCAACCCATCTCCTAAAGTATTACCTGCTATTCGTCGCTTTTTTGTAGCTTTCTAGAAAACCCGATATTTTTTGTGCTCTGTCTGCTCCTGGGTGCCTGAGTGCGTAACAAGCAGGAGCAAGCGGCTGCTCCTCGGAGCTTTGCAGCTCCACGTCCCCTCGCTCCGGAGCGGCAGGAGGGAAATGCAGCTGGAAGGTGATTAAACCGGAGCTTTTGGGGCTCTTTGTGGTTGCGATGCCATGGAGGAGGAGGAAGAGGTGGCCGGGGGGTGCCGGTCCATCCCCCGGCTGGGATGTGTTGGGGGGATGCAGATCAGGACTATATGGAGGTGCTTTGGGGTTCTTGCAGGGTTGATTTCTGAAGGAAACAACTCTGCACTCGCTCTCGTGACAGTAAAAAGAAACCGTTTGCTCCCTAATTCGTTCTCCTTCCCAAAGCAGGATCCTGCTCTAATTAGTCTAAATGATTCCCGGCCCTCCCCTGCCGTCCTCGGCGGGAAGCGCTGTGATAATCTGCTCGTTGCAGGGGGTTGGACTAGATGACCTTAAAGAGCCCCTTCCAACCCCAATTATTCTATGATTCTATCTCGTTTGATTCTATTCTTGATTCTATCTCATCAACCCAGGTTGGAAAATCCCCCCGCTTTGCATCCACCATACGGATCACATAGGGACCGTATATAAGCAACCCAGACCTGTTGAGTTCAAGCAGCTTCTCCTTTTCACCGGGTTTTGCTCCAACTGCACCCACTTTGTTGTTTTAATCTTTTGCTTCTAAATCCCTTTAATCACTTTGTCATCCAGGCTGCTCTTTTAGCGCGCGTTGTGACTATCTGTGTGCTGAGAAGGTGATCTCAGCTGGGCATAATCCTCTGTTTGCTTTGCTAATTACGCAGCGATCGCTCCTTAAAACCCCCGACCCTTCGTTCTCCGTCTCTGCTGACCGTGCCCAAGTATGCGGGAGCGCTGCATTTTGCGTTAGTTCCCATCCAACATTTCACCGGTGTTACCTGACTACTGTTAAATACTCATAACACCACCCCACCCCAGTAAATGGCAGTGGGAGCCGCTTCTCCCTGTACCTGAGGTTATTTCCCCCCACGGTTACTGATTAAAATTGTGTTTGACCGAGTTTCATTTTGTTTCTTGCCCGTATTTTTCAGCTCCCTGCGATGCTTCATAATCCATTTGTGCTCTCAGCGATGGTTACGTCTTTTCCAAATGTTGTGTTGTACACAACATTTGTGTTCATCCCTACAACATTTGGCTCATCCCTAATTAGGTTAATAAATGGCAGCGGGCTGAGCAGGGATCCTGTGAGCACCATCAGGTTCCCCGCACCGCTCAGGGATTTAGGATGTTCTCGGTGGTGCTCCGCAAACTGGTGGAAGAAGAGTTTGCATTGCGTCTTTCTATCAGTTATCTGCTCAAGAGCAAGATCTGACATGGTATATTCTTAGTTTTGATACGTTTTGGAAGCCCAGCCCGCTGAGGTGTTCAGGGAACATCAAGTATGCAGCTGTGGGTGACAACACTCTTCATCCCTTCGGGCAGCAAAATCATGCAGGATATATTCTAGAGGTTGGAACCTTTTCTTCATCCTTGCGAGGAGGAGGATGGTGACCCCATCCCACCTTCTACAGGCAGGTGAGAAGGTGGTTTCTACCCTGGACCAGGTGTGGTTGAGAAGCTGGTTGAGATCTTGTGGTCGCAAGTGGTCTCATGTAGCTCTAAAATCTGCCCAAATTGAAGGCAAACGTGCTGCTTCTGTCACACGTCACCCCTGCTTGGGTAGAGGATAATCACGGAGCTGGCGGCATCTTGAGGGTGTTTCTTCAACACCAGTAATCCAATTATCAAGGAAATTCCAATTCTCTTCGGTGGGTTTCATAAGGGTTTGTCTTCATTTAGAAGAGGTGTTAATGCTGCAGTTGTTTAAGCTGGATTTTTCTTTCTGTGTGGTTTTATTTTTCTAATATCTCCCTCTACAGCCTTTCAAAAGATTCACTTTCGGCAGAAAAGAGACCCCGTTCAGTGGACTTTTTTTGTTCTATCTTACTAATGGCTTTCCTTCTCCATTGAACAAGCTGCAGCACAGCACTTGGCTCGTCTCACTGCTCCGGTTAATGAATTAATGGTCAGTCCCGATGTCCTGGGGAGCAAACCCTTCTGCTCGTTGCACCACAGCCCCAATCCCTGTGAGCACTGGTAGGACCTTTAAAAATGGCCCAGTAGAGGTTTGCGTCTTCTCAAAGGCTGGGCAGAGAGGTGGTGGATGAAGCATCCCTGGAGACATCCCAGGCCAGGCTGGACGGGGCTCTGAGCAACCTGACCTGGTGCAGATGTCCCTGCTCATGGCAGGGGCTGGTCTAGATGATCTGCAAAGGTCCTTTCCAACCCAAACCTTTCTATGATAGTAACAAATTCCCATCCCTCCGAGACAGATGGGACCTTTGACCACCTTGCCCCTTTCTTTCCCACTAAGGACTATTATTGAGGGTTTCTTCATCGTCTCTTCTTCTCCACCCACTTAAGTCTCTTCACATCTTCACAGCTCCCATTTGCGATCCTCAACATTTCGCTTTCCTCTCACAGACAAGTCAAAGCTGGAGAACCTGAAGGAATAAAATGAACCTGCAGAGCAGTGTGAGCACCACAAGTCCTTGGGAGGGCTTAGGAGAAGCAGAGCAGAGGTGGACAGTAGAAACCAGAGGTCTCAGGTGGTGGGGGAGGCAGCAGAGGACCATTTGTCCTGTTGCTTGCACTGACCTTTGTTGGGTGGTGCCAGAAGCACCTGCAGATGCTGCCGGTGGTGGGACCACGCAGGAGAAAGCAGAAGCAATCCAAAGCGTTGGACTAAAAGCAGGAGAGATGTGAGTAAAGAATACAAAGTGAGAAAGAGCAAAATAAAAGGAAGAATTAAAACCGGCCAGAACTTCTGCTTGATACAATCACAACAACTCTTTTAGACATCTTCCAATGGTTAGAAGGTCATTAGATACGAGGTCTCAGCCTTCCCACCAATTCAGCTTCTTGGCATTTTTGGTCTTGTCAGTGGATGTATTTTATATTGAGCCAGCATATGGTGCCTTCCTTTCTGTCTGATCCACCAGGGCTCTGGAGTTTGCTCAAGCTCCTTGCTAAAACACGAAGGTACAGCTTGATCCGAGAGCTTCCCCAAACAAGGTTCCTCCACCAGTGAGTTTTTGCTGGGCTTGTGACTGAAATTGACCCAAAATAAAGACAGGATGATAGGCATCAATCGCTGGAGTTTAGGGAGGAATTCCACTTTGCCTCACTGCAGTGTAAAAGGTAATTAAATACGCTTTTTGCTCCAAAAGTGGGGAGCGCTGTGGCTGTTTGGGGGCGCCTGGAGCCGCCGTTTTGCATGGTACCTTCCCCAAAAAGTGTGGTTTGGATGCACATCTGGAAGATGACATTGCTGGATGTCCATCACCGGCGCTGCGGTGGCTCTCGCTGTGCTGCTGGAGTATTCGGTTTGTTCTTTAATCCACGCATTTGAGGTATCCGAGATATTATGCAAGTACAGAAACATGTAATAATGAAATTAGGGAGGTGTGTATATAGATAAATCCTAAAAAACGGGGTTTTCCACCAGGAAAAGCCACGACCATGCCAACAGCCAAGTGCCGTCTCTGCCGATGGGTTTCCCGTGCCGTGGTCCGACATACGATGTGCCGCTGCTTTCTTGTGAATTAAGTGATTTTTACGAGGCCACGTGTGCTGGCGCCGCAGTTTAATTTGCCCTACACGCGAACCTGATGTATTTGTACGCTCTGCCAAATACTTGCTTCTCCCCACAGAGAAAATTGTGTAATTGCAACATGTAATTCACGGGCGTAATATGAAACTAAGTGTGTAATGTTCTGTGACTGCGAGGGAATTAGCCTGATTTTTTCCCTTTCAGAAGCTGTATAAATTAACCCACTTTTCCTATCAGTTACTGGGAGAAAAGGTTGCGCTCCGTGCCATCCTGTTTTGTGTCTTATCTCTGCTGTGAACATTGCCAAGCGATGCTTGTTGGCATCAAGGGAAACTGCTCAAGGATGGCATCTAAATTGTATCTCCATTTCTGGCTTCACCTCGCTTTGTGTTTGCAACTTATTCTCGTTATTAGTGTGAAGCAATAGCAAAAAACAATTAATAATTATATTTTATTTTTGCATTAAAATAGCATGGTTCCTGCTTGTGGTGTAGAGAAGAACATCCTTTCGCGGAAATGGGATGGAGCTGTTGTAGCCAGCAAGTGTTGACCCCGGTAGAATCATAGAATATGGAATAGTTCGGGTTGGAAGGGACCTTCAAAGTAATCTAGTCCAATAGTTTGGTGTGGAAGGGGCCTTCAAAGTCATCTAGTCCAATAGTTTGGGGTGGAAGGGACCTTCAAAGGTCATCTAGTCCGATAGTTTGGGTTGGAAGGGACCTTCGAAGGTCATCCAGACCAATAGTTTGGGGTGGGAAGGGACCTTCAAAGGTCATCTAGTCCAATAGTTTGGGTTGGAAGGGGCCTTCAAAGTCATCTAGTTCAATAGTTTGGGGTGGAAAGGGCCTTCAAAGGTCATCTAGTCCAATAGTTTGGGTTGGAAGGGACCTTCGAAGGTCATCCAGTCCAATAGTTTGGGTTGCAAGGGGCCTTCAAAGGTCATCTAGTCCAATAGTTTGGGTTGGAAGGGGCCTTCAAAGTCATCTAGTCCAATAGTTTGCAGTGGAAGGGACCTTCAAAGGTCATCTAGTCCAATAGTTTGGGTTGGAAGGGACCTTCGAAGGTCATCCAGTCCAATAGTTTGGGTTGCAAGGGGCCTTCAAAGGTCATCTACTCCAATAGTTTGGGTGGGAAGGGACCTTCAAAGGTCATCTACTCCAATAGTTTGGGTTGGAAGGGGCCTTCAAAGTCATCTAGTTCAATAGTTTGGGGTGGAAAGGGCCTTCAAAGGTCATCTAGTCCAATAGTTTGGGTTGGAAGGGGCCTTCAAAGTCATCTAGTTCAATAGTTTGGGGTGGAAAGGGCCTTCAAAGGTCATCTAGTCCAATAGTTTGGGTTGGAAGGGACCTTCGAAGGTCATCCAGTCCAATAGTTTGGGTTGCAAGGGGCCTTCAAAGGTCATCTACTCCAATAGTTTGGGTTGGAAGGGACCTTCGAAGGTCATCTAGTCCAATAGGTTGGGTTGGAAGGGACCTTCGAAAGTCATCCAGTCCAGCCTCCCATGTGGGACCGTACCACAAGCCCTTGCTCTCGTGTGCTTTTTAAGCAGAACATTGCCATTTTTACCATCCGCTGACTAACTTTCCCTCCCTCTCCCTCATCATAGTGTCCTAAAAGGAAGTGGGCAACAAGAAAAATTATTTATTATTAAAATTATACCCACCAAACCTTGACCCACCTTCTCAGCGGGTTCCTCACGCTGCTGCTATTTCTTTCTAGTGCTATACGTACATTTATCTCACCTTTTACCAGCCTCACTGCTTCCAAACATATGAACCGTGCGTGATGGGGGTTATCTGGGACCGACAGCTCCAAAATGAAAAAGAATGAAAGAAATCCAAGCAGGATGGCACTTAAGCCCAGATCTTAAGGAAAGACTTAAACCCGAGTGCGTCCACCGCTGCAGAGACCACCGTGACCAGCCCATCGCTTGGCCGATGGTGCTCGTTCAACCCACGTAGGTTTAGTTTTCTGCTCCCGTGGATGGCTCTGTGTCCGCTAACAGCAATGGTTGAGTGTTTTTCTTCTGGTTTTTGAACATGGAAGTATCTGGATTCAAATGCAGAGTATGTGCTGACAAGGTGCGCTTTGGGAAAACAGCTGGTGGAAGAAGAAGTTTGAATTTCTGCTGGGCTTTTAATGAGGATAAAAAACAAAGCGGTTTTAATACTCGCAAATCTTTACACAGGCTTAAAATACCTGTTTGGAGTCATTTTCAAGGGAAAATAATGTGTTGTTATCCTTTTAAATGGACTTTTCCCATGGGTGGTGGAGTGGCTCAGTTGATATGGAGTTATGACCCATGAGTGGTGGGTTCCCATCTTATGTAGCACCGAGGCACCTGTCTCTTAAGTATCTTTATCTTTGAGTTGTCGTGCTGTTGATGTGAATTTAGGCTTGGTTTTGTCTAAGGTCTTGGCCAGAGGGTTGAAATGGAGGGAGAGCCACAGCTGTGACCAAGTGGGCACCTGGATTGACCCAACTCTTGGAGAGGAACCAGGCTCCTCGTCAAGAACATCATCATACGTGGCTATGGTTGCTTCTGATCTTTTGAGTCAGGAATTACCTTCTGAGGGAGACTGAAGAGAACCTATAACACACAGTGTTTTAGCAGCAAGCACTTGAGCCCATGCTCAAAGTTGGTGATAATTCATCTGCAGCATTTCAGTGCTCCAGAAATTAATGCGGTGAGGTGCAAGACAGCACCTTCTGAAGGCGTCGCTGCAACTGGTGGGCTCTGTTCCCTTCAACATTGATGACAGTGGCATGAGGTGGCTCATTCTTTGTAGTTTTCCTATATTTTTATACGGGGCTAGAAGGAAAAGTTTAGTTTCCATGTTTCTTCTTTCCCTTGCACCAGAGAGTCGTGGTCACTGGGGCAGAGTCCAGTTGAGGCCTGGATCTAGTGCAGTGTTTAGGGGTCACTGCTGGGGCCGGTATTATTGAATAAATTCATCAATTATTTGGATGAGTGACTGTCAGCAAGTTTGCTGGTGACACCAAGCTGGGAGGAGTGGTGACACTGGAAGCTGTGCTGCCATCAGAGACCTGGACAGGCTGGAGAGCTGGGCGGAAAAAATTCAATGAAATAGAACAAGGGCAAGTGTAGAGTCTTGAATCTGGGCAGGAACAACCCCAGGTTCCAGTGTAAGTTGGGGAATGACCTGTTGGAGAGCAGTGTAGGGGAAAGGGACCTGGGGGTCCTGGGGACAGCAGGGTGACCATGAGCCAGCACTGGGCCCTTGTGGCCAGGAAGCCAATGGTACCTGGGGTGGGTTAGAAGGGGGTGGTCAGTAGGTCAGAGAGGTTCTCCTGCCCCTCTGCTCTGCCCTGGGGAGACCACACCTGGAATCTTGTGTCCAGTTCTGGGCCCCTCGGTTCCAGCAGGACAGGGAACTGCTGGAGAGAGTCCAGCGCAGCCACCAAGATGCTGAAGGGAGTGGAGCATCTCCCGTGGGAGGAAAGGCTGAGGGAGCTGGGGCTCTGGAGCTGGACAAGAGGAGACTGAGGGGGGACTCATTCCTGGGGATCAATATGGAAAGGGGGAGTGTCAGGAGGATGGAGCCAGGCTCTTCTGGTGACAACCAGTGACAGGACAAGGGGCAATGGGTGCAAACTGGAACACAGGAGGTTCCACTGCAAGAGGAGAAGCAACTTGTTGGGGGTGAGGGTGGCAGAGCCTGGCCCAGGCTGCCCAGGGAGGTTGTGGAGTCTCCTTCTCTGCAGACATTCCAACCCGCCTGGACACCTTCCTGTGTAACCTCATCTGGGTGTTCCTGCTCCATGGGGGGATTGCACTGGATGAGCTTTTCAGGTCCCTTCCAATCTTTATATTCTTGGATTCTGTGATTTTGGGTTGATTTGGTGCCCTGTGGTTCTTCCAAACAACTCCAGAGCATCTCAGAAAGTAAATCCTAGAAAGACAGGAGAAGCATCAGAAGCTGTGGGTCATCCCTCCATGGTGCAGCATGGCTTTTACTGAGCTCATTCCTTTTATTTTTGCGGTGGGTTTTTTTTTTTGGCTTCCTATTTTCAAACTGTTTGTCCTCGTGGGAAGATTTGCAGAGGTAGATGCTGGGACAGAAGTTGGATGCCGGGGGGATAGAAAATCACGTGCGGTGACAGTCGCTGCCCCTCAGAGCGCACGATCTAATTAAGACAGACACCAGATGGCTACGACAGACAGATGTGGGTGAGCACCAGGTAACGAGGAGTTGATTGCAATTAGTGCAATAAGCAGCACTTCAATTATCTCCTGTCCGGTGTGTTTGTGGGGTGGGTTTTATAAGAAGAGCTTGGGAAAACAGCGGAGCGGCACGGCGGATTTCCAGAGGTCTCCTTAGGCATCAAGTATTGATTACCCACAGCTGGATTATTTGTTTTCCTCATGCTAAGGCAAAGCCCTTTCCCATATTTTCTCGGTTGTTTGTGAAACGAATCAGCTATTGGAATTATCTCCGGGCTAAAGGGGAATCGCTGCTGCGGGTCTGCGAGTTGTAAATGTGAGCGAGATGATGGGCGTATTAAAATTCACGCCTTCTCTTTGGATCGTCGCCTCTCTACACGTGATACTTAGTCTGCAGGACATTGATTTATGCACCTCTTTCCCTTCTTTTTGTTGTGTTTTTAGGGATTATGTAGAGAGCAAACACTTGCAGAGCTGATGTGCAACTGGCCGCTGCTTTTGTCCTTGAGGAATTCACTTGGATCTGTGTATTTTTGTTACCATATGCAAAATTCCCTTCAGACGGATAGGTTTGATTTTATGAGTTGTACAACCCGCTTTACCTTCCCAAAGCAAAGGATTTCTTGATGGAGAAGCTTGGATTTGGAGAGCAAAGCTCATCTTTTCCATTGTGCGGTATGAAGACATTTAGAGGGCTCAGAATTAGAATTAAAAGAAAAATGGGGCCCTGGAAGGTGGGATTAGTGTCCTGTCTCTCCACCCCGTTAGTATGAGGTTCACTCCTCCCCATGGCTGTTCTGCAGAGGACACAGGTCTGTAGGACCTAGGAATGAAGGATTTGATTCTTGGTGCTGGCTGGCCCACCATGGCCACCATGGGTGGTTGTGAATCATTGAATCATGGAATCACAGGATGGTTTGGGTGGGAAGGGACCTTCCCAGCTCCCCCAGTTCCCCCTGCCATGGGCAGGGACATCTTCACCAGCTCAGGTTGCTCAAAGCCCCATCCAGCCTGGCCTGGGATGTCTCCAGGGATGGTTCAGCCACCACCTCTCTGGCCAACCTGGGCCAGGCTCTCACCACCCTCAGCTCAAACAATTTCTTCCTTATATCTAGTCTGAATCTTCCCTCTTTTTGTTTAAAAGCGTCACCCCTTGTCCTGTCACAAGCCCAGGACCACTCTTATTCCCCATGGGCACAGCACCCTGTTGGGGTTTCCTACCTCATCTTCTGCAGAACCTCCTGCAGTGGTGAACACAGTATGGGTTTGGTGCCAGGAGTTCAGTTTTCCACTGGGATACATTTGGTTTCTTGGTTAGAGACAGGGAGCGAACCCACCACGGTCTCCAAGGTGGGAAGAGACCTTCAGCTCTGCCTCCATCTCCTCGTTTGGTCCTGAAGAGCAAAGAGCTCTTGGGAGGTTTGGTGCCAGCTCATGGTTCTCTGCTCGGTATGGGGACTTTGCACATCCAGGGTGCTCTTCACAAGAGGATCCAGAGCGGTTTGTAAATATTAAGTCAATTAATTCCCAGGGAAATACGAAGTCAATTAATTCCCGGGGGTTGCCAGCACTTGGGGAGCTGCTTGTTCAATAGTCAGTGAAAAAACAAAAGCCCTCATGGCAGGGGTGGGACTAGATGGGCTTTGAAGGTCCCTTCCAACCCAGACTGTTCTGTATTTCCCTCTGTGACCTGGGACAAGTCCCCGTCCCCCTGCCGCAGCCCCCGAGGGAGGGGAATAATGAGACAGAGAAGTGAAATTCATCTTCAGAAACGTTTTAAGCTGTCAAAATGTTAAATCTTTCATAACGTTAGTCTCTTGCACATCAGTCGAGTTTCTGATTGCTGCCTCTTAACCTGCATTGCATCAGCGATATTTAAACTTATTTCCCTCGTGGCACAGCAGGGGTTGGGGCATAGAAATGACCTGCCCGGAACCACCCAACCTGCCGTGGTCCTCTCTTCTCCATGCCGGTGGCAGTGGAGACCTTCTCCTGAAGGGTGGAGGCATCTCACGCGTCCTGCCCGTCCCCTGCCCATGGGTGCGGATGCGGGGAATTGAGACGCCAAGTTTTCGCTCCACCGCTTCCCCGAGCTGACAGCTTTTATTAGCCTGCTGCCTCCGCGGAGACGGCGATCATTAAGATTTCTGCACATCCCGCTTCTTGCCTAGCAAGGAAAGCAAACACCAGCCCACGAGGCTGGATGGACTTGGGGACATCGGAGCGTGCTGCTCTCTCCCTAAATTCATCCTCCTCCCAATGCCGTGGGCTCAGCTTAAAGAGGGGATGTGAGATCAATGAGGGTGGATCTCCCTTTGCCTTCAGCTTGAGGGTGGTGAGAGCCTGGCCCAGGTTGGGCAGAGAGGTGGTGGCTGAACCATCCCTGGAGACATCCCAGGCCAGGCTGGACGGGGCTCTGAGCAACCTGAGCTGGTGAAGATATCCCTGCTCATGGCAGGGGGGACTGGGCGAGATTCAATGGTCCCTTCCCACCCAAACCATCCTGTGATTTGATGATTCATCTCTCGTTTTCCCCAGTGAAAGTAAATCTATCTTTATCAGCTCCCTTCTCATCCAGCCTTATGACCACAGAGACATGGGCTCAAGGTAGGGTTGCTGCAGCCTCTTCTGCTGACCTTGAGCATGTTCCATCCAACCTTGACTTGAGCATGCTAAAATGTGGTCATTGTTCTAGGCTTCAGTATTCTAGCTTGAAAAACGGGAGAATACTACTACTGTAATCTTGTATTATTTACTAATTCCTAGGTTAACTTTTTTATATTTGTTGTATTTCCAAGTGTTTTCTCCTGACTGCTGTGCTTTGAAGAATCTCCTCTTCAAAGATGGGATTAACAGATGAAGTGTTTCATGTAGCTGAGGTTTTTGGGGACATCGATTAGAGGTGGACTCGACAGTGGTAGGTTAATGGTTGGACTCGATGATCTTAAAGGTCTTTTCCAACCAAAACGGTTCTATGATTCTATGATTCTGTGATTCTGTGGTTATTGTTAATATCATAACGTTGTTTGGTGCCATGAGAGGACATAACGGGAACCAAGACAAACCCAGTTGCTCATCCTTCCCAGTAACATGTGTTGGGTTGGGTGTCCCAGAGGGTCCATCTGGCAGCATCTCCACCAGGCTTGGGCAGAAGATGATGGACTTACAGACCAGGTGAGAGACAGGAGGAAACAAGGCAGGGAAATTGGGGTGAGGCTCCAAGAAAAGAAGATTTAGTTGGAAGGCAGATGTCTCTGCAGGCTGAAGTGATGCCATATGGATACTGGGATTCTTTTCCTCCTCCAAGGATTGTTGCACAAAACAGATGTGACATTTTTTTGGACAACTTCAGCCACCAAAAAAAACAACTTTTAATCAAGACTTTCCATCTCTCGCCTTATTTTCTGGAGGGTGAGGTCAGAACAGAAGTTCTATTTAAAAAACCCACCCCAAACCTGCCCCCACACGCAGAAGGTGAGCGAGTGATTCACTCCTCACCCGTTGCCTCTTCTCTCTCCACATCACAGCTCTGGCGTTTCTTCTGTAACCTGAAAAAGTTAATGAAATATATAAACAGGAAGGTTTGTTCTGCCCCCGGCGCTGAGAGGAGCAGCTGATGATGAACTTAGGAGGGGAACAATATAGATGTGTCCTTGCGACACTCCAAGTATGTTCTTAATTGCCTCTAATTGAGACTGCGTATGCACAGATGGGTTATATTTTGATGATAAATAGCTGTAATATAAGGGACTTTTCCAACATTGTTGTGTGCTTAAAAACAACCTAATTGTTTCTCTCTCAGTATGTTAGTATTATTTTGTAAGCATTTTTTTGGGGTCAAATTCATCCAAAATGTGGCAAATGCATTTTAGAAATAGGGAATTCTGTTAGAATGAAGTATTCAGTGGCCAGTTCCACCTTCCACACTGTCAGTTCAAATCATTGGGGCTATTTGTGTCTGCTAGAGGTAGCGATGGTCTTCGGGAAGCTATTGGAAATCCGGAGAGCAGAAGCATTAAGCCACAATAATTCACATCCTTTTTTGTTAATGCGGAAATTGCATTCATGTCGTGATCCCCAAAGCTGGGTTGGAATATTGATGTTGGCTGGTGCTTTGTTCTCCATATCAGGGCTCTGGTCTCTGCTGGGATATTCGTTAGCACCACAAAAATCAGCATCTTCTTCAGGTACACGCTCCAGTTTGACGTGTTGAGGGACGGATGGAAGAGGAGAAGAGGTTCTCCTGCCCCTCTGCTCTGCCCTTGGGAGACCACACCTGGAATCTTGTGTCCAGTTGTGGCCCCTCAGTTCCAGCAGGACAGGGAACTGCTGGAGAGAGTCCAGCGCAGCCACCAAGATGCTGGAGGGAGTGGAGCATCTCCCGTGGGAGGAAAGGCTGAGGGAGCTGGGGCTCTGGAGCTGGACAAGAGGAGACTGAGGGGGGACTCATTCATGGGGATCAAGATGGAAAGGGGGAGTGTCAGGAGGATGGAGCCAGGCTCTTCTGGTGACAACCAGTGACAGGACAAGGGGCAATGGGTGCAAACTGGAACACAGGAGGTTCCACTGCAAGAGGAGAAGCAACTTGTTTGGGGTGAGGGTGGCAGAGCCTGGCCCAGGCTGCCCAGGGAGGTTGTGGAGTCTCCTTCTGTGCAGACATTCCAACCCGCCTGGACACCTTCCTGTGTAACCTCATCTGGGTGTTCCTGCTCCATGGGGGGATTGCACTGGATGAGCTTTCCAGGTCCCTTCCAACCCCTGACATTCTGGGATTCTGTGAGAAAGAATAGGGTTGGAAATCAGAGATATTTTCATCTGTGTGGCCATGGGCAGGTCACTTGTGCTTCTTCTCCATTCCTCCTCTCTCTTCTTTTTTTTTTTCCTTCTGATTAGTCTTTTTGAGACTAATTAGTCTCTGGTGAGCAGATGCAGTGATGCATCAGGAGGGACCAGAGTCTAGTGCTGTATCCACGTCTGTGGACCAAGAAGCAGGGGAGCAACAACAACATGGAGATGGAGAACCACCTCTGAGAAGCTCCAAACCTTTGGCCTCGCTGGTGGCTGGAGCTCAGCCCTGGTTTAGCTGGAGCTCAGCCCTGGTTTAGCTGGAGCCGGGAGCTGCAGTCAGCATCGCAGGCACCGTTTTGCTGAACAAAAACCTCCACGTTTTGGGTTCGCACCATGTGATGTCTCTTCGGCCTCATCCATGTGCATCTGGAGGAGGGCGAGAGGCCAACGCTCTCTGCGTTGACGCAGCGCTTAGGTCTTGATCCTGCTGTGGTCAAACGTCAGATACGTGGGGTGAATTTGGGGGTTGCCTTGTGCAGTCACAGGGGTTGGACTCTGATCTTTGTGCGTCCCTTCCAACTCGGGACATTCTATGAGTCTGTGATGTCCTACGGAGCTTCATTGAGCGAGCGGCACCATTGGGGACACCAACAACATTTTATATTGTTCCTTAATATATATATTTTTTGGTGGAGGAGCAATCAGTTCATCAGAGGTCTGCATTGGAGAGACCCTGCATTAAACCTGGAGAGCTCATCCCCTCCCCAGCCTGAACTAATTAGCCTGTGTTTATTACCATCCCATCTCCTTCCTCTGCCTGTTTGGCTTCCAAAGCCAGCAGAATATTCACGTTTTTACAACAAGCCCATGTTTAGAAATCAGGGTTCTGCCTTTCACCTCGGCAGGAGACGTCCCCTGGTCGTGCCCTGACCCACCGGGACTTCCAAACCAAGTCACCCCCGTTATTTTTAGACCAAATGACATTTTTCAACTTGTCAGCCCTGGCAAGTTTTGCTGTAAAATAAACGACTTCTACAATAAAAAAGAAACATTGAGTGTATTACATCAAGGGCTTAACTCGAGCCAAGGATTTCAGCTCAGGCTGCGATGTTGTCCTTAGTTCACCTCTCTAGGACATATGGTCGCTCTTGCCAACCCACGGTCCTGCAGTGGAGCATCCTGGTGGGACGGTCGACTTTACCTGCCCTATCACCGCGCATTTTTTCCTTTAATTCAGTTGCCGAGAGGAAAGATCAGGACCTGTCAGAGCAACAACACTTCCAGAGACTCAGTGTTTTGGTGAGAGCGAGTTAAACCTTCAAGGAGGTTTAAACCCCGGGAAGCTTGGCTGAAACCTCAGCAATCCCTTCTCACCCAGAGCAGATGATGCAGCACTTTTAGTTTTCCAGTCTAAATTTTTCAAGAGTTTGCTGGTTTTCCCCCCTTCCTTATATTTGCTTTGGCATCGTTCCTTCTTGCCAACGTGCCGAAGACGCGGGGGATGAACCCGGATCCCTGGTCCTGGCTGCCTTGCTGGCGCTGCTCAGGGTTTCCGTGGACGAGCTCTCGTGCCTGCGGCACCGGTCGCCTGCACTGATCTTGCTGAAATGCTTTCAGTAACCGCGTTCGCCTTAGCACCGGTGACACACGTGTTAGCAGAACTGCCTGTGTGCTGCTGAAAAACAGGCTCTTTCCCCATAGCACAGATATTTCACTTATTTTGGAGTGGAGGTGTTCAATGCTGAACATGGAGGTGGGTCATTGGGGACCCAAAATGTGTAGCACCCCATGGAGTACTCAGTTGTAGGGGATAATGAAGCTGGTAATGCTGGTTTTCATCAAGTCACAGGGTGGTTTGGGTTGAAGGGACTTTGAAACCTCCCCCAGTTCCCCCTGCCATGAGCAGGGACATCTGCACCAGCTCAGGTTGCTCAGAGCCCCGTCCAGCCTGGCCTGGGATGTCTCCAGGGATGGTTCATCTACCACCTCTCTGGCCAACCTGGGCCAGGCTCTCACCACCCTCAGCACAAACAATTTCTGCATCATGTCTGGCCTGAATCTCCCTCCTTTAGTTTAAAAGCATCACCCCTTGTCCTGTCACAAGCCCAGGACCACTCTTATTCCCCATGGGCACAGCACCCGGTTGGGGTTTCCTACCTCATCTTCTGCAGAACCTCCTGCAGTGGTGAACACAGTATGGGTTTGGTGCCAGGAGTTCAGTTTTCCACTGGGATACGTTTGGTTTCTTGGTTAGAGACAGGGAGCGAACCCACCACGGTCTCCAAGGTGGGAAGAGACCTTCAGCTCTGCCTCCATCTCTTCGTTTGGTCCTGAAGAGCGAGGAGCTTCTGTGCTGAGGACCCAGAGCTGGACCAGCACTGCAGGGGGGTCTCACCAGAGCGGAGCAGAGGGGCAGAATCCCTCCAAACCTGCTGCTCACGGGGCTGGGGACGCAGCCCAGGACACGGGTGGTTTCTGGCTTTTAATACAAACACTGGGGTCTTCAAGCAAGCAGAAGAGATGCCCACAGCTGTGTCCATCCCTCTGCGCTGCGCTGGGGTCAGGAGGAGCTGGTCTGAAGGTGTGCTCTGGGTCTCTGAGGACTTTCAAAAGCTGGTGGGACTCAAATTGTCACCTGTCTGATCCGGAGATGTCTGAGCCGGCACCGGTGGCTTGTGATGAGCAGCAGCCTTGTGCCGGTCCGGGCACAGGGTGGGAGATGTTGGAGCACTAAAGGCATCTCACCGTGCTTTCGGGCAGGCTGATAAACCCTGGGGAGAACCTGGGCTGGGGGACTGTGGTTGCACCTTCTTGGGTTTGTTTTATCACAATCCATCAGCAGTTTAATCCTTGTTAAAATTCCAGCTTTTAGAAAATAATGGAAGAAATGAAGAACTTAGTCCATTTACTCTCTAAACGTCTACCTTCTTGTCCAGGATCCTGTTGCTTTATTTGTCAGAGAATGTGTCTTCTCACAATGATACACACTTTGAAAGTCGTAAAATAAAGAAAGAATTTGGAAGGGGCATTATCCAATATTGGATTATTGTGGTTACTGAATGAAAAATCACTGAATGGCTTTAGAAAAGCAAGGGAAGCAACATGTAGAGCTGATTTGTTTTCTGGAGAAGCTCCGTGCCTTGTTTACCGTGTTGTATGAGGTTTGGTGCTTAGTCCCATGTAGGCAGTTGGAATGGTCTGGCTGAGTTCTCAGCTTGGAGAGTGTCAAGGTCTTTGGCCAAACTTCTTTAATAGTAACCAGAAAGAAGCTTTAATTTGTTTTCTTGCCCTTATTTGGTTTACACAGTATTTTATTCAGTTAAATCAAAATGCGTAATTCATTTTTAAGGAGAATTCACACATGGGATACTGCAACGTTGAAGTCCTTGTGACTTCTGGACCATGTTCATTTGCTTGAACCTCTTGTTTGCCACAGCATGGACTAGTTTACCCAACATCTGTTGAAATTACAGCCAAAAAATAAGGGTGAAATGTCCGTGTGTTGGCGAGAGCTGGAACCCAGGAGGTGCCCAGCGTTGGGACGGGCCAAGGACCGGCCGTGGTGGGAAGGATGGGGCCGGGAGGGCCGTGCATGGGTGGCACCTAAGCAGAAGGTGGGGACGGGGTTCGTGGGAGGGTGTCACATCCCGTTAAAGAGATGAGTCAATTTGCAGCTCTAATTAAAGCCCGGGCTGTGTGCTATGGGGAAAGGAGGTGGTGGGGGAGCAGGCACGGGGACACAATGCGAGGGGTGGAGTGTCCTCTGGCAGCCGTGAGTCAGAGGAACTGGGGGGAGAGGGCACAAGATCCAAAGATGGGCTGAAGGAGGAGGAAATGAAATACAAGCAATCAAACACATGTAAACAAAGCATTGGAACGAGCCCGTGTTTAGATGGTTGTTAAAATGTTACAAGGCCAGGAAGGTAAAATCTGTGGGGATACGGGGAAGAGCTCAGTCTGTGACATAAGGAAGACGGTGCTGGTGTGAGGGCTTGCTTGGCCAACCGGTGACCAGGGGACACGGAAAAGAGGGTGATGTGATCACTTGGTGTCTTCCCTTTGTGCCATTTTCTACACAAATGAGGCATCGATTCAAGAAGAAAGATTTGTGTTGGGTTGGTTACTTCTTCAGAGGTCGCTTGGTCGCTGATGACACCAAGCTGGGAGGAGTGGTGACACTGGAAGCTGTGCTGCCATCCAGAGACCTGGACAGGCTGGAGAGCTGGGCGGGGAAAATTTAATGAACTAGAACAAGGGCAAGTGTAGAGTCTTGAATCTGGGCAGGAACAACCCCAGGTTCCAGTGTAAGTTGGGGAATGACCTGTTGGAGAGCAGTGTAGGGGAAAGGGACCTGGGGGTGCTGGGGACAGCAGGGTGACCATGAGCCAGCACTGGGCCCTTGTGGCCAGGAAGCCAATGGTACCTGGGGTGGGTTAGAAGGGGGTGGTCAGTAGGTCAGAGAGGTTCTCCTGCCCCTCTGCTCTGCCCTGGGGAGACCACACCTGGAATATTGTGTCCAGTTGTGGCCCCTCAGTTCCAGCAGGACAGGGAACTGCTGGAGAGAGTCCAGCGCAGCCACCAAGATGCTGGAGGGAGTGGAGCATCTCCCGTGGGAGGAAAGGCTGAGGGAGCTGGGGCTCTGGAGCTGGACAAGAGGAGACTGAGGGGTGACTCATTCCTGGGGATCAAGATGGAAAGGGGGAGTGTCAGGAGGATGGAGCCAGGCTCTTCTGGTGACAACCAGTGACAGGACAAGGGGCAATGGGTGCAAACTGGAACATAGGAGGTTCCACTGCAAGAGGAGAAGCAACTTGTTGGGGGTGAGGGTGGCAGAGCCTGGCCCAGGCTGCCCAGGGAGGTTGTGGAGTCTCCTTCTGTGCAGACATTCCAACCCGCCTGGACACCTTCCTGTGTAACCTCATCTGGGTGTTCCTGCTCCATGGGGGGATTGCACTGCATGAGCTTTCCAGGTCCCTTCCAACCCCTACCATTCTGGGATTCTGTGTTGCTGTGATGTTTCCTGGCTCTGTAGTGGATGAACCGCTTCTCCCACAGCCACCAGAACCTTGTCCTGACCCTGTCTGTCTTTGATTCCAGGTGCAAAGTAGGTCAACCAACATGAGTGGCCTTGGGGACAGCTCAACGGACCCTGCCAACCCCGACTCCCGCAAGAGGAAAGGTTCACCCTGCGACACAGCCCAGAGGTACGTGCGCCGCTCCCCATCCGTCCCCGGTCGCGGCTACTTTGTCATTCCCACCGCGTCGCTCCGTCCCGTCTGCTCGAGCAGATGGAGCCGGGTTGCAGCCGCTCGGAAACGTTCACACTTCCCACCAGAACTTCGCTTTGCTTTTAGCGGTGGCTGCGGTGGAAGATGGAGCACGATGGAAATGCGGCTCCCCATCTGCTCCGCTTGTTGTTAGGTGGCAAATGATAATTTGAAGGCTGGTTATCAAAGTTAATGTATTGATTTTATAAACGGAGAGTGCTCAGAGCAATAGGAAAGCTTTCTCAGGGTAAATCTGGGGTAAATCTGTGAGGTCTGCAGATCATCCCAAACCTTCTGCCTCTACACACAAGATTCCCAAGAAATCCTTATTTTTGTAATATTCAGGAAGGCCGGTGGAGACCTTGCTCCAGGGTGCAGTTACAGAACAGAGAACATTCCTGTCTGAAATATCTCATTTCTGTGTGCTCGTGCAGACTGTTTCAAAGCTCAGCTCGCTGCAGAAAGGCGCCTTTTGCTTAGGACCGAACCTTCCCGTCCCAGCTACCTCACCACCTCACGTAAGACTCCGAATTCATGGGTGGAGGCGGCTGTGATCTCCTTCCACTGGCTTTTCCAGGCTCCCTGTATATCCCATGTGCCTTTTTCCGTGGCGATACAGTCTGTTAGTAAGGATGAGTGTTAAGTGCTGCTGCTGACTCCATGTCTCTGCTGCCTCGGATGCGGTTTTGCTCGTCGTCGCAGAATATTGATGCACCGAGCAAACCCCAGGTGGATTTTCTATCATTTACAGCTCATACATGATATTCTAGATGATAAATGTAAAGGCTACGGTGTTCCAGTAGAGAGACATTAAGTGGCTGGTTGAGGATTTCTGTTTATTGCACTTTCTGGTTCTGTTGAGCTCACACACCTTATAAAGACTCGGCAGTTCATGTGTCATTAGAGGACTCATAATTTCAGAACATGTTTTGATGGCACTTGTAGCTGTCTTATTCCTACCAAATACACCTGTCATCATGTGAAATGTTTCCCCCTTCTGGATGAGTCATTTGGGTCAGAGCTCTGCAGCCCTCGCTGCCGTCTCCAGCCTGGTCTCCAAACTGGTCCTCACCACGAAGGTGAGTGTGGGGTGAAGCTCTTGGTCCTTGGGTCCCCATGGGCAACTCTCCTTGAAGGAACAGCTCTCCCAAGTAGCAAGTGATGGGGTGAGAGGAAACGGCCTCAAGTTGCGCCAGGGGAGGTTGAGGTTGGATGTGGGAACAATTTCTTCCCCAAAGGGCTGTGGGGCATTGGAACAGGCTGCCCAGGGCAGTGCTGGAGTCACCAGCCCTGGAGGGTTGGACAGACGGACATGAGGTTCTCAGGACATGGGGCAGTGCCTGGGTTGGGGTAATGGTTGGACTGGATGATCTTGAGGGTCTTTTCCAACCAAAACAATTCTATGATTCTGTGGATGAGCACACACCTGGCTTTGCTTCATCTGCTCTGCCTTTGGGAAGCAGATCTCTTGTGCTTTGTTCCCTAACCCCTAAGCACCCCAAGAAAACCTTCTGCTGCCAACACCAGGAGTCTTTCAAAATATATAGGGTGAGATCGTAGAGAAGCAGAAACTTCTGGATGAAGGATTCTCCTTCCTGTCCAAGCACCATGAGCTTTTACATCCGCAAAGCACCTACGGGCATTTTTGGATGTGTTGACTCACGTACTTGTCATTGGGTTGACCATCCAACCCCGAACTCTGGAGCTGAAGCATGTTACCAAAATCCTCACCTGCATCTTCCTTCTTTCAGACCGTGTCCCGACTGGCAGCCGCGCTGGGGAGGGACCTCGTCCTCCTCCCTGGCTGACCAGGCCCCTCCGGAACGTCCTCCGGAGCAAAGTGAACTTCAAAACTCCTTTGTTAAAATCTGGAAGGTTTAACTATTGCTATTGATGATACTTGGGACTCATAAAGAACAGCCCACTGCTGTAATATTCTCATGATGCTTTTATGTAAGGAAAATTGGCCAATTCTCCCTCCTACAATTTGAAAGTTGCCACAGCAACAGCGACATTAAGGGTTTTCATGAAATGAGCTCACCCACAACAGAAGGGGTTTTTTTCTTCTCCCCTCTGCTATTGCTTTTTTGTTCAGGGGGAGAGCGAGGAATTAATGTGACTTAACTAAAATACTCACTCGAGAAGCATTTGCCTGCCTGTTGCTGGGGAACGTGCCAGCGCGGGTGTCACCGATACCTGCGCTAGAAGAGACCGAGGTCCATGGCTGGACCCAGCACTTCTGCAGCAGATGAACATCCAGCCTACGTCCATTAAGCTGTTTTTGCTGCCTGTTGTCCCTTGTCACCCCTTGGCAGCCCCTGCCAGGGACGTGAGGGCTCCTGCAGCTGCCCAAGCCCGTTGCAGAGGAGCTTCCAGGTTGCACCACAGAAGGTCTCGCTTGAGGACTTCATGAGGTGGCCCAAGCAGAAACATGGCTTGTTGGGGGGGTTGGACTAGATGAGCTTTGAGGTCACAGAATCCCACAATCCCATAGTGTCAGGGGTTGAAGGGCTCTGGAAAGCTCATGCAGTGCAATCCCCCCATGGAGCAGGAACACCCAGATGAGGTTACACAGGAAGGTGTCCAGGCGGGTTGGAATGTCTGCACAGAAGGAGACTCCACAACCTCCCTGGGCAGCCTGGGCCAGGCTCTGCCACCCTCACCCCAAACAAGTTTCTTCTCAAATTTAAGTGGAACCTCCTGTGTTCCAGTTTGCACCCACTGCCCCTTGTCCTGTCACTGGTTGTCACCAGAAGAGCCTGGCTCCATCCTCCTGACACTCCCCCTTTCCATCTTGATCCCCATGAAGGAGTCCCCCCTCAGTCTCCTCTTGTCCAGCTCCAGAGCCCCAGCTCCCTCAGCCTTTCCTCACATGGGAGATGCTCCACTCCCTTCCAACCCAACCTTTCAGGTCACTTCCAACCCAAACTATTCTGTGATTCTCCACACTCACAGCTGACTTTGCCTTTTGTTTTTTCTTTCTTTTTAAATTCTGCTTCCCCGCTGAGTTAAAGTAGGATGCGGGATTCCTGTTGCTCTGCTGGGCAGCCCCACCACTGTGGGCAGGAGGAATCAGAATCACAGAATGTCCTGAGCTCGAAGGACCCACCAGGATCATTGAGTCCAACTGCTGTCCCTGCACAGGACACCCCACAGGTCACCCCGTGTGTCTGAGGACGGTGTCCAGTCTCTTGTTGAACACTGTCAGGTTGGGGCTGTGACACCTCCCTGGGGAGCCTGTTCAGTGTCCAGCACCTCTGGGGGAAGAACCTTTTCCTCATGTCCAGTCTAAACCCTGGCACATCTTCTGCCATTCCCTGGGTTCTGTCACTGTCACAGAGAGAAGAGCTCACCCTGCCCCTCCTGCTCCTGCTGGTGAAGCTGTAGACCACGATGAGGTCTCCTCAGTCTCCTCCAGGCTGAACAAAGCCAGGCACTTCAGCCTCTCCTCATACGGCTTCCTCTCCAAACCCCGCACCAACTCCGGAGCCCTAAGGAGGAGCGAGATGATGGAGGATGAACGTGGGAGCCAAGGGGAGGTTCCTCACGAAGATTCAGCCCTGCAGTCATCAGATATTTTCATGGGAAAGCAATTTTAATCAGCAGAACAATCCCCAAGAGACAACATCAACCTGTCAGACCTGGGTATTGAGCTAATAATGGGGAATTAGGAACAAATAAAGAAACATCTGTGCAGCCTGAGGAGCTCCTAGAGGGGAGGGCTGGGGTTGTCCCAAACCCTTTTGGTCACATGTGGTTTCCGAAGGGTCTCGACAGAGTTCTCAGGGTATATTCACGCTCTTCCTGAAGCCTTTGGCTGTTGGTGGAGTTTGTTTGGCCACGTAGCACAAGCCAGAGCTCAATGCGGTGGGACACAGGTCTACCGAGCTGGACTTCTGGAATTGGCTTTTCTAACCGGTGTTTTCTCAGCCCATGCATGTGCGGTGGGGCCAGGAACATCTCACCATGACCACAGGCATCTCAGCAGCTTCTCGGTGTCCAGTAAATAACAGGGATTTTCAGGCAATACTTCTTGCTGGGCATCCTGTGGAAGTTGTAGCAACCTGCCAAAAGGCATCACAACCGGTGTAGAGCCATGTTGGGCATTCTGCACTGTCCTCATTTCATCCCGTGGTTGATGCAGAGGAAGATATTTAGGGAAAATGTGTCTGTCCCACATATACAGTTCATTTGGGTGGCTTTGATTCTTATAATGCTTTAGTAGAGGAATATGTTACCGTGTCCACAGTGCCATGTCATAGCACGTAAATGACATATTCTCCATTCCCAGAATTTGGGAATAGTTGGTGGGAGAGCGCTTGGCATCTGCAGCCGCCAGGAGCTGATAGAAAATCTGCTTTCACTGCGGCAAAAAGGGAGATCTCATGAATATTTCTCATCTTCCTCTTGTCACCGTCGATTCAGGTTTTCACTTTGGTGAACCCTGGTGAATATTGTTAACCTTTACGTGTGTGAATTGAGGATTAAACTTGTCAACAGCTGGAATAGTGGCTATTTTTGATGATTTTTGTTATAACTATTTTTGAGAGGAAGGCGGAGTCCTGAATGTTATAGATCTGGTTTTTGGGGGTGTCTGGCTAGCCCTATGTATCATTAATTTTGTTCATCTTTGTGTGCACAAAAATACATACAAAAGCCTGAACGAACTCCCCGGTATTTTGGATCTATTCGGATTATGCCACGGTTGTCACTTTGGCCACTCTTTATATTTTTGGGTTCTTGTCCAGTACCCAAGTGTGACCAGACTGAACAGTAGGGAAAAAACCCATTAATATGACTTATATTTTGTTTTCTTTCTGTAACAGCAATGAAAAGCGCCGACGGGAGCAGGAGAACAAATACTTGGAGGAGCTGGCGGAGCTGCTGTCTGCAAACATCGGGGACATCGACACGCTGAGTGTCAAACCTGACAAATGCAAGATCCTGAAGAAGACGGTTGATCAGATCCAGCAGATGAAGAGGTTGGAGCAAGGTAAGGCCGCAGGTTCTCCTGGCACCCAATTGCACCCGATAATCGGGATGTAATTAGTGAAAAATCAGGACGTAATCATTCCACTTGCGATCGTTTTCCTTCTCCCGCTTTTACAGAAGCATTAATAGGGAAGGGGATGTTTCATCTCCGGCGCTTGGCTTGTTTGAGGTACCACCTTTGTTTCTGGTGCAAGGTGGCACTTTGTGTTCATGCTTCATTCTGCAATTACTCCTTAGATTAAAATAATCAGAAGTGCTCGTTAAGCTTTCAGGATCAGGCCCATTAAGTGCTTATCAGCAATATTGCGATAAACCGTGGGCAGAAACCCCATTTGACGGCCAGGTAAGGTGAAGGACAGACAGCTCTGCCACAAGCTGTGCAAGACTCGGTGCAGAACCACCTACCCTTGTCAGATCTGTTCTCATGCCAACCAAAGAGATTAGAGGAGGAGTTCATCCCCCTCCTGCCGGTGAATACGGTGCCGTCACCAGCAAATGGAGGAGAGGTGCTTGAGAAGCCATATAAAGGTTAAAATTCACCTTGAGTGTCAACTTGTAGACTGAAATGTGGAAGTCCAAAGGGCTCGAGTGATGCAGAGGGGAAGGGCTGAGGTGCAACCCCAGCATCCCTCCGGGAACTTCTGCAAGTGGGTTCCAGTTTGCTCCACATCGTGCAAACATTTTGTCCTTTGTGCAAATACTTTGTCCTTCATGCAAATTCTTCGTCCTTTGTGCACAAGGTGAATCCCGCTCAGTGTTCACGCTGAGGGCACGGCATCCGTCAAGCGTTGCCTTTGCCAGAGCTCCCACCGCACGCTCCGTGTGGAGCCGTGTTGCCAGATAATAGATGTTCAATTTTGCCCAAACCCCATGGCTGGGACATGGGTGGGCACTCCATAGAGTCACAGGATGGTTTGGGTTGAAGGGACCGTTAAATCTCCCCCAGTGCCCCCCCTGCCATGAGCAGGGACATCTGCACCAGCTCAGGTTGCTCAGAGCCCCGTCCAGCCTGGCCTGGGATGTCTCCAGGGATGGTTCATCTACCACCTCTCTGGCCAACCTGGGCCAGGCTCTCACCACCCTTCATTATAAACCATTTCTCCCTCATGTGACCTGAATCTCCTCTGCTTTAGTTTAACCCAGGCACTGCTGTCGATCCTCCCAGCTCGCTCTTATTTTAGGCACAGAATTTGGGGGCAAACACAGTGGCAAACCATTCGGTTCACGTTCCACCGGCTGCCCAGGCTTCCCAGTGAACCGGGCGCACCGGTTTTGGATTTCATTCACGTCGTGCCCGGGCTGCGAAAGGCGTTTGGTAGCGGGTGAGCACGCCCGGGTTCCTGCTCGCCACCGCTTGACTGTTCATTAGTTTCCTTGACATTGCACCACAGGGCTGAACATTAACTAGGACAAGCATTACTTTAAAATACGATGCCTTGAGCTTTGCTCTGTATTTCTGGCTTATCTCATGCAGCGCCAAATTACCGAAGAAAAGAAACTTCACCTGTATTTGTTCTTAGCAGTTTGCTGCAAGAGCATTTTACATGAGGAGATAGGAGAAATACGGTGAAAAGTCAGAATATTTGTGGCCAGGGACAATTTTCTGTCCTTGTAGTTATACGAAGTGTTAGACATTGCGTTTCCCTTCCTGTGTCCTTCCTCCTCCTCTCTGTTTCTCAGCCGTAAACCTGATTAATATTTGCTAACTCCCGAGGACGTGGTTTTGTAGCTATAGTGTTGTGAACAGCCACATATCCTGCAACACGTGGCCGTGCCGCATCTAATTCCACGGTATGAAACTCGCCGGGAGATGTGATTCAATGTAAGAGAGAGGAGCCGGGGAGCTTGGGTTTTGCAGTGATGTGTTACAGCAGGCTCAGGACATCCCAACAAACCAGAGAATCAAACAGATCCCAGCAAACAATGCTCTTCAGCCCAATAATAAGCAAGAAGCCATAAGCACCAGGGAAAATAACGCTAAACCTCGCAGCGCAGCAGATTTCATTGAAAAAACAGCCGACGTCCTGTTATTAATTTAATTAATGACATGCCAGGCGCAAAGCCGGGGAGCTTGAGAAGGGGCAGGTGGCAGCGCCTGGGGATCAGGGACATCCCATGAGGGTTTGGGGGTCACATCCCGGGAGGGTTTGGGGGTCACATCCCACCTCTCCCACCCCTGCACGTCCAGCGTGGGTTGTCCCCACGGTTGAGGCGCAGAGGAGCGGGCAGATGGATCGAACGCAGGGGCCGAGTCGTCCCTCCCATCCCCCCGCCTGCCGGGCTGCTATTTAAAGTATGAAGCAAATGCTTTTAGAAAAGATTCCGAGGGCTGGCCACCTTCCAACGTTAGTAATGTACAGTTGGCAGAACACGCGGTTTGCGGCTGTGGCAGCAACCTGACATTCATCTGCCAAGACAGCAATAAACGCAGCGGAGGAAGAGGCCAGACAGTTAATTTTTCAGCTTTTGTCCGTCCCACAAAAAGTTTTCTTGATTTTTTTTCTTTTTCAAGTTGAGTGGTTTGAGTTGCGGGGCCTGGGCTGTGTCTGTGGGCATTGCTGGCCGGGGAAAGGAGGAGGAAAGGCCACCGATGTCCCCTGGGCAGCACGGAGGTCAGCAAGGAGAAGGTCTCTCCAAGAGTCCCTCCTGGGCTCCTCAGGGCTGTGTGTGGGCCTCCCTCCTCTTGGCCTTCAGATGGACATTGTGCCCAGCACGTGGATGCTGGAGGTTCCCTCCTGGGATGAGTCTTCTGAGCATGAGCCAGCGTGTGCCCAGCTGGCCAAGAGGCCACAGGATCCTGGCTGGTACCAGCACTGGTGTGGCCAGCAGGCCCAGGGCAGTGACCGTCCCTGTGCTGGGACCTGGGGAGGCCAAGAAAGGCCTTGAGGTGCTGGAGTGAGTGGAGAGAAGGGAACGGAGCTGGTGAGGGGCTGGAGCACAAGTGTGATGGAGCGGCTGAGGGACCTGGGGGGTTCAGCTGGAGAACAGGAGCTGAGGGGAGACCTTCTGATCTCTGAACTGCCTGAAAGGAGCTTGGAGCCAGGGGGGGTCGGGCTCTGCTCCCCAGGAACAAGCGCCAGGAGCAGAGGAAACGGCCTCAAGTTGCCCAGGGGAGGTTGAGGTTGGATGTGGGAACAATTTCTTCCCCAAAGGGCTGTGGGGCACTGGAACAGGCTGCCCAGGGCAGTGCTGGAGTCACCAGCCCTGGAGGGCTGGACAGACGGACATGAGGTTCTCAGGACATGGGTCAGGGACAGGGGTGGGTTAACAGTTGGATTTGATGAACTTGGGGGTCTTTTCCAACCAAAGTGATTCCATGATTCTGTTCTGCTGCGGAACCCCCGCTGTGAGATGGAGCTGATGTCCATCCATTATGTGCAGGTTAGCTTTCTCAAGGTCAGTTTAGTTCAGAGAAGTGCTGCTGTGGTCAAAGCCCAATGGATGGCAGCAACCTGCACAGCTTTGCTGCTCAACGTGCATTGCTTTTTGGCTTGTAGGGCTAGCAGAGGTGGTATGAAGGCTTTTAGAAGAAGCCGCCAAGGCAGCGTGGTGGAGATTTGATGGAGTCAGGAGGCCGCAGGACAGGGAGGAGGCTCAGTTGCCACCAGGAAGGCAGCTGATGTGTGGCTGCAAATGTAAAAATAAGTCCTGTTGGTCATACAGCAAAGTACAAAAATGAGTAGAGATGTTGGAAAAGCTGCACTGATGTGCAGATCACCACATGATGGAATGCCTGATGTCTACTCTTCATAGAGGCTGGGGTCACCCTTGCCCCAAGGAGAGGCAGAGCCTCAGCATCTAGCACTCCATGACACCACATTCTGTAGGCTCTGGAAAAGTATTTCTCTTTATGCCCTGGAAGAGCTTTTCAATGAAACACCCAGGTTTTGGGATGGCGATAACCTTTCATTTATGGAAGGGGCGATGAGCAGTGTGCAGGGATCTGATGGAAATGGGAGCCAGCGGAGGAGTCATAGAATCACAGGATGGTTTAGGCTGGAAAGAACCTTCCCAGCTCCCCCAGTGCCAGCCCTGCCATGAGCAGGGACATCTTCACCAGCTCAGGTTGCTCAGAGCCCCGTCCAGCCTGGCCTGGGATGTCTCCAGGGATGGTTCATCTACCACCTCTCTGGCCAACCTGGGCCAGGCTCTCACCACCCTCAGCACAAACAATTTCTGCATCATGTACGGCCTGAATCTCCCTCCTTTAGTTTAAAACCATCACCCCTTGTCCTATCACAACAGGCCCTGCTCAAAAGTCTTTCCCTATCTTTTATGTACTGAAAGGCACCTCATCTCTCCTGTAGAGCACCCAACCTTGCAAGTGTCCTTTTTAAGATGATCTTTTCCCCGAAACCCTCTCCATTGGTAGGCTTCTTTGTTTCCTTCCAGAGCAGGAGTATAAATCCAACACCGTAACAGAATAAATCACGTAGCATTGAGCTTTTCATTCCCCTGCATACAAACTCAAACAGCCGCAGAGGGTTGCCCTTGAAACAGCTCCGAAGGCATCACCGGTGACTCTATCACCGCCGGCATCCAAGGCACCTCCTTCCCCCATATCCCGGCGTTTGCTCATCGCTGACGTCTCTCCCGCTGAGCCGCCGTATGTTCGGCTTCTGCAGCAATCGGTGTGCAGAGCCGGCAGGTACCTGGTCCAGGAGCATCCGCCACACGGCTCCCGGCATCGCCAGGACACCTGGTGCGATGCTCATGTGTTTCTGCTCCTACGAGGTCCAAAATGCCCAGCAGATTTACTCCGTAGTTGCCAAAATGAAGGATTTGTCCTGTGTTTGCTTGGATTTGTACAACTTGGCTTGGTTCTTGAAGGACCCCAAGTCACTGCTTTGACTTCAGTACAAAGCTTGTTGTGACCATGGAGGGTCGTATGACCCTGTGTGTGGCACCTTCGGCCCCGGTGAATCCTGGCTTTTCTGTGCCCAATCTGCTGAATTTATTCTTATAGATGGATAAGGAAAATTTTTAAAAATCTCATCTTAATTAATGCCATTTTATTCTGTAATAATTCTACAGAATAGTGACCTGATTCAGGATGTTTTAAAAGGGACCTAGGTGAAGAATTAGCTTGCTTTCCCAAACGTTAATGTGTTAACCTGCACAGTTACCTTGGGTGGGGAGGAAGAGAAGGCTATTTCTTGAGCCTTTACTTTAATAATTTGAGAGGTTTCAGAGATAAGAGCATTTCTGTCTCTTGTCAGATTACACTAAAATTCCACAGCTTGTTCTTCTACTACATGGAAGTGTCCTCTTTTGGGACACAGGCTTCTTCAGGCAAGTCTGTGCTGCTTTGTCCATAGGGCACATCAGCCCAAAAAGAAGAGGACCTTGAATTGAAGACCACCCCCCATTTGGAAGTCAACCTACTTGAGGAAGTAATTATCCTTTTGGGTAAATACAGTAGGTTCATTAATTGAAGTATATGAAATAATTATTGATTTAGGCTGCTCTGTTGCACACAATCACTGGGCTGTCAGTGGCTTTCCTTTAATTAAGTTTCCCTGCTGTCTTGTCATATGCTTAGATCTGGCCCCGGATTTATTCTGTGATATACATGGACAGCTTTGAGCGTGTTGAGGTCGTGGGTCCTCAGTGGGACATTTGGAAGCCTCTTCACAACAAATGCTGAGGTTCTGCTTGGCTTTGGGAATGCCAACACATGATGATTTTGTTCTCAAAAGAGAACAAAAAAGCCTTTGGCTTGCTATTTAGCAGTGGTCTGGGAAGAGGCTTCTCCCACAGCCTGTGACAGCAGCGTGAGGTTCGGGGAGGAGAAGACATTGTCCTCGGGCACCGAGTCAAGAGCCCCTTCTTGTCCCAGCAGCCGAGTGATGTGGTACATGAGTAAAGATCATAAAATCACTCCCATAAAACCACAGAGCGAGTAGTTGCGTGCAGTGTGTGGAAGCTGAGCCGAGGCCCCTTGGTGAGCTCTGCCCCGAAGCAGAGGAGCCCGGTGCAGCCCAGTTAAACCAGCTGGTTTCTTCTGCCCAGCTCCAGGCTCCCACGGTACCCTCAGTCCACAAGGGTTTGTGCCGCAGCCCCTGGGCTCTGCATGGACCTTCATCAGCTTGGAGGAAATATCCAGCCCCAGTCCACGTTACTGTGTCTGCAATGGAGCTGGAGATCGCCAGTGCAGGAGGGGATGGAGAATTTGGGACCTTCCCCCTCACTTGGTTTTGTCTTGCCAGGATAATGTAGTTAAAGTCTTTAGTCTTTTTTTCATTTAGGATCTTCCTGAATTGTCTGCATATCCTTCTTTTACTGACGCCAATTCAAACGCATCTTTCTTGACGTGCATTGAATCCCAGGCAGTATTTCCAGTTTCTGGTTAAATTTCTCAGGTCCTTGGAGCTGCTGCCTCCACTCCGCTGACAGAAAGTACCTTCTGCATAACGTGCTCTGCCTTGTTTATCCTTGCATTTTATATTTTTGAATGCTCTTTCAGCTCTTCCTTTCCCCGTCTTGTAAGCCAGTGTCCTTTTGGAGAAACTGAACGTTTTACTGGGGGTTGGTGATGTCTCTGTGCAGCTGGAACCACCTCATTTCATCAAGCTTATTTCCATTTTGGATAGTGTTGGTGTTTGACAAGTGGGCTCAAAGCAGGGTCAGCTCTGGGATCGGCCCAGGCTGCTGAGGGCTTTACCCAGTTGGGCTTTGGAAGCCCCTAATGATGGAGAAGCACAAGTGCAACCTGCTCCAAGACTTGGCTGGTCTCACGATGAACAAGATTTTCCTCCTGTCCCACCTGAACATCTCTTGCTTCACTTGCACCCATTGCTTCTCATCTCACCATGATGAGAACCTGGCTCCAGCACCTCCATAACTCCTCTCCAAGAGGAAATGGCCACAAGTTGTGCCAAGAAAGGTTCAGATTAGTTATTAGGAAACATTTCTTCATGGAAAGGGTTGTCAGGCATTGGAACAGGCTGCCCAGGGCAGTGGTGGAGTCACCATCCCTGGAGGGGTTGAACAGATGTATAGATGAGGACCTTGGGGACATGGGTTAGTGCTAGATTTAGGTTGTGGTTGAATTTGGTGATCTTGAGGGTCTCTTCCAACCAAAATGTTTTTACGATTGTTGTAGGCACGGGCAGGCTGTCAGGTGCCCCTGAGCCATCTCTTCTCCAGGCTGAGCAAACCCCTTCCCTTGGCCTCTGCTCTCAGGATCAGTCCTCCAGCCCTGACCATCTTGGTGACCACCACTGAACTCACTCCAGTTTGTCTTACGCTGGGGTCCCAAAACTGAACGCAGTGTGCGATGGTCACATCGATGTGGTGCCCGGGCTGGACATGCAGATGGAGCAGGTTGAAGACAGGAGCCAGTAGCCGCTCTACCAAGTACTGGTTGCCATCAGGAGAGCCAAGGGGAGAGAGGTCCCAGGGGATCTGGACCCTGGGGATGTCCTGCTGCATTCCCACATCACATCTGAGCTCCTTCCTTGGTGGCCTGGAGACCTGCCCAAGGTGGGTGTTGCTGCCAGGAGGACATCACCACCACCTTTGCCTTGTGTGAAACTGAAATTGAGAGAAACTACAGGATTCAGAGAATTCAAGTGTAATTTTTGGTCACTTTCATGTGCTGAGTCAATACGGAGATCCTCCCGTGGACCCACAAGAGGACACTCATGAAGTGGAAGAACAAGTTGTAGAGTTTTTGCGTAATCAGAAAAGAGATGGAAACGCCATTGCTTGGAAAACTATTAAAGCGAAGGCTCAAGAAATAGTCTGAACTCAAAGCATCCCAACTTTAAAGGCCAACAATACATTATAAAGAGAAGCTTAGGTGCAACATTTGAGGTTTGACTGAAGAACAAAAACGAGCGGCAGAACGGCAGCTGAGGAGCGATATAAGTGGAAACGTCTCTTGGAAATGGAGTAAATGAAAACCGCTTTAAGGGGTTTACATTAATTAAAGGATTTTTTTTTTTTAATTAATTAAAACCACATTAAGGTTTGTGTCAAATCTAAAATTAGATTGGAATGTCTTCAGGCTACAACTGTCAGCCTGGTGCTGTAGTCTCCTCTTCAAATGCATTGACTTTTAGCAGAGTTACCCTGATTTCATTTGCTTCAAGGGAGGTCAGAAAAGGGGAGTTTTGCTTTGGCAGGCTCCGGGTTCCTCCACCTTCATCCCTGAGGTCAGGAAGGACCTTCTTGACCAACGGTGCTGTCTCTTGCAGATGGGAAAACTCTTTCTTCATCCCAAATCTGGTGGTTGGGTTGATCTGATGGAGCTGCTTGTGCAGGGAGGGATTGGCACCACGTCCATCCCGTCTTGGTGGCCAATCTTCCCCCATTTGTTCGAGGGCTCCAGAGAAAGACAAACAACCGTGCCCTGGAGGGCACATGAGACGCCAGCGGGGAGGGGGAATTCCTCCTTGGCTTCCATAGGTGCCCCCTGAAAGGCCTCAAGTGTGGGGCTGCGCCAAGGTAAACAGAGAACAAACACATCGAGTCCTTTGAGCTGTTTAACTTCATCCTTCCAGGAATCCTTCTGAGATCCTGAAGAGCATGAAACCACCTGCTCGGTTTGGGTGGAAATGAGTTTCGGATTGTTTCTGTGCCAACGTTGCCCTTTAATTTGTTTTTTTTTCTTCCATTTGGCAATTATGACTCTTCCCTAATATATTTTTATGAAGTTGTTGCTCTTGTTCTCTACCTTCACTTGACTTATCCGACAAACCAAGCTCTCTTAGGACCTTGGTGTCAAATAGTTACACCTTTCCTTTCATCAACCCAACAGCTCTTTTCTGTACTTCTTCCAACTGAAGTTGATTTTTCTTGAGTGAATTGGCCCAGACTGACATGATTTTTCTTACCAGATCTTAGCAGTAGCATTAAGTTGTTGCTGGTACCACCCGTGGTATACTGGTGGTAACGGTGGTTATTTGTTCTTGTCACCTCCATTAAGCCATCTCCAACTTGTAGCCAAAGCTCGTGTTCTTGGTGGATGAGTGCATGACCTTCAAGTAGTGGAATCTGGGAGAAATTAGCACAGTTTAGCAGAGCAAGTGGGTAGTTTTGTTACCATTTGGTCTTCTTTTCGGTCAACCCACCCTTGAGCTTGTGTGTGTTTTGACCACCTTACGTTGGGTGCCAGAGGAACACTGGTGACCTCCCCTCATCTTGATGAAGCGCCTTTATTCTTAAAATCGAGTTTCGTGGAGCTTTTGGGGAGTCTCTGCTACATCTCAGTGCCATCCAACATCTTCATGGATGTGAAAGGATGTACAAAATTATTCAAGAAGACATGGAGATCTTGGAAGCGAAGGCAGCCGGTGTGAACTTGGGGTGCGATGGAAAGCAAGGTGGGCTTCTCTTGGGTGACGTTACGTGTGGGTGGTGGTGGTGGGACAAAACTGGAGCCTAGGCTGGAAGGGGATTGCAAAATCCAGAGCCAGAGGCTGGAGAAGATGTCTTGCAGCTTGAAAGGTTGAAGAGCTCTGTTGAATGTGTTTGAAGGGGGACAAAATGGAGTGGGGACGTGATGGTGATGCTATAAACACTAGGAAGAATGGGAAGTGCTGGCTGCTAGAGAGGTTAACCTTGATGGCTTTGTGGTCTTCAGGAAGTCAGACTGGCCCATCTCTATAAATCTGAACATTTTGATTCTGAAAAATGCCTCGAGAGTGAAATTCCCACCTACAGCAGCAACTTGTGCCAGCGCAGAGTCGGGGCGAGAATCTTCACTTTGCTTCCCGAGCATCCGCCTGAATCCCTTGCCCCACATTCCCTCCTACGCCCTTCCCGGGATTGAAACCTCCCCGTTATCAGAGTAATTAATTGCACCTCGCGCACGAGGGGTGACGAGTTTGCTGGGGCGGGTGTGGGGAATTTCACGCCTTCCCCTTCTCCGCAGTTCGGTTGCGAGGTGAAACGTTAACCAGATTGCATCCCGCGCTCCCCGCAGACGTTGGGAAGTCTGTCTCTGTATCTTCTGGAATAATCTGCTTTCTATCAGGGATTGATTTCAGATACAAGCTCCCCCGGGTCAGTACTATAAAAATCTCTGCCTGTGCAGCAGCACCGGGGAGCATCCCCTCTATATGTTTATTCTATGGAGCCGTACCACCTACAAAGCATGTCAATAAGATTCGCATCCCTGCCCTGACACTTTTAATCTAGCTGGCAACTTAAATATAGAGCAAGGGGAAGGGGAGGCTGCTAAGAATTGCACAGACCTCTCCAAACGGTGCCGTTATTTTAACAAGTGAACATTTGGTTATTACATCCTCAAGCTTTTAAACATCTCACACTGTCAAGAACTAATAAATCCTTTAGCACCTCGCCGTAAGAAGAGGATCTGATAGGATGTAACAGGCGTGGGGATCATGCGGGAAGTCATAAACCACCTGTAGAAATCACTCCTCCTCCTGCCTTCTGCTGCTTTAGATTCGCTTTTTTTGACTCCTTTTTTCTGTGTTTTTTCCCTCGATTCAATCTCATTTTTAAGAGAGTTCGGAAAGGAAGAGGAAAAACATCCCCTTTTTTTCAAACCCTTTTTGTGGCCCTTCTTGCCCTTTGTAGAGATGGACAAAACCTATTTGAAGATTCGTCTTCCCCCCGGGATGGCACCCGGGCAGGATTTTGTGTCCTGGGAGCTTCTCCTCCCTCTGCTCTGGACTCTGGTTCGTTTGGTTGATGATCAGCAGTGGGTTCGTGGATCCCATGAGCTCCATCCCTTTGGGTGCAGGAGCAGGATGAGCGAGGCCCATCCCACGTCTCTTCTAGCAGCCGTGTTGGAGGCGTCTCATCTGACCTAGTCCCATCTAAGAGGGGTTTCAGAGGCAAACTCACCCTAAAGCATCTCTGCAAGTGCCCATCTCATTACTGACCCATGAGAGCGGCTGGCGGTGCGAGCATTGCCATGCCTAAAAACCAAGAACTAACACCATAAACCTATTTTCTTACAGGGAAAAAAACCCCATACTTGGAGTCAGCAATGCAAGTCTGACTGTTTTCATTTCAGATCTTCCCCTGAACAAACTTTTCTAGACCTTAATCCTCCTAACGCTCCTGTGAGCAGAGGAAATAAAGGGAGATTTGTACAAGGAGATAATGGCTTTTATTGTGCCGAGTGCTGTGGTTGGGCAAAGCAAACAAACTTGCCGGGACATGAGCGTGAGAGACACAGGAACCGTCTCGCTCCCTCCGGGGCCACTTTATTCCCCGGTGCCCGGTTGTCGAGCTTCTCATCTGGCTTCTTCTGCCTCCCCGAGCCCCATGATTTCATCCCGGGGGGTTTGGTGGCACTTAAAGCCTCACCAGAGCCTTGGGTAGAGAACCAACAACGCCATCTGGATGGTTTGAAATGATACTTCTCACCGTTCCTTCTGCCCTTGATTATTTGGGAAGTCCGCCTTCCAAGACAGGTTTTCATTCATTAATTAAACCTCCAGTCTCACGTAATTACTTAAAAGGAGCCTATAACAAAGATGGGGACAGACTTTCAAGCAGGGCCTGTTGTGACAGGTGATGGTTTTAAACTAAAGGAGGGAGATTCAGGCCAGACATGATGCAGAAATTGTTTGTGCTGAGGGTGGTGAGAGCCTGGCCCAGGTTGGCCAGAGAGGTGGTAGATGAACCATCCCTGGAGACATCCCAGGCCAGGCTGGACGGGGCTCTGAGCAACCTGAGCTGGTGCAGATGTCCCTGCTCATGGCAGGGGGGACTGGGGGAGCTGGAAAGGTCCCTTCAACCCAAACTGTTCTATTATTCTATAACTACCCTTTAACTCGTTAAATCCATATTACAATGAGCAGGGTTGACGAACGCTGGAGTGGTGGATCAGGTTCTCCAGTCTGGTGTTTGCTCTGGGTTTGGTGCAGCTGCTGTGCTAAGACAGTGAATTATGTGCGTGGACACTTTCTTATGGGAGCAGGGAATAGTTTGGACCAATCCAAGTGTTGGAAATAATGGATTTGGTCCTTAAAAAATTAGTTGCAGGTAGCTGCACCTTGTTCCTAGGCGCAGAACTCCATCACATGAGTCTCTGCAGTATTTTCCAGGAAGGATGGATGTTCAGCCTGGTTCCTTGCTCTCTCCCAGGTGCTCTCCCATGTTGGGATAGTGAGCAACCAAGGGCTCTGCCTTCGTGTACCCACTGGGAACATCCAGCATCTGGTGCTGCACCCACAGTTCTGTAGGTGATGGTTGCACTGGAAGAGTTAAAGTTCATTTTGGAGGTGAGGTCCTCTTGAGGAGGCTCTGTGCAGATCAACAAGAAAGCCATCAGTCTTCACCGGTGTGGCTTGGTCTGTCTTCTCTGGGTGGATTCCCATTCCAGGAGGCTCCATGTTCTCTGGTGGCTTCCTATACCACAGGGCTCCTTCTTCTGTGGGTGGCTTCTCATACCAGGAGGCTCCATCTTCTCTAGGTGGCTTCCCTTCCCATGCAGCTCCATCTTCTCTGGGTTTTTTTCCACACCACACGGCTCTGTTTTCTCTGTGTGGCTTCCCATACCAGAAGGCTTCATCTTCTCTAGGTAGCTTCCCATACCATGCAGCTCCAACTTCTCTGGGTAGCTTCCTGTACCATGCAGCTCTGTCTTCTCTAGGTAGCTTCCCTTGCCAGGTTGTTCCATCTTCTCTAGGTAGCTTCCCATACCACGTGGCTCCATCTTCTCTGGGTGGCTTCCCGTACCACATGAGTCCTCCTTCCCTGGGTAGCTTCCCATACCATGTGCCTCCATCTTCTCATCTTACCCCAGGTTCCAGTATAAATTGGGGAATGACCTATTAGAGAGCAGTGTAGGGGAAAGGGACCTGGGGGTCCTGGGGACAGCAGGGTGACCATGAGCCAGCACTGGGCCCTTGTGGCCAGGAAGCCAATGGTACCTGGGGTGGGTTAGAAGGGGGTGGTCAGTAGGTCAGAGAGGTTCTCCTGCCCCTCTGCTCTGCCCTGGGGAGACCACACCTGGAATCTTGTGTCCAGCTGTGGCCCCTCAGTTCCAGCAGGACAGGGAACTGCTGGAGAGAGTCCAGCGCAGCCACCAAGATGCTGGAGGGAGTGGAGCATCTCCCGTGGGAGGAAAGGCTGAGGGAGCTGGGGCTCTGGAGCTGGACAAGAGGAGACTGAGGGGGGACTCATTCCTGGGGATCAAGATGGAAAGGGGGAGTGTCAGGAGGATGAAGCCAGGCTCTTCTGGTGACAACCAGTGATAGGACAAGGGGCAATGGGTGCAAACTGGAACACAGGAGGTTCCACTGAAAGAGGAGAAGCAACTTGTTGGGGTGAGGGTGGCAGAGCCTGGCCCAGGCTGCCCAGGGAGGTTGTGGAGTCTCCTTCTGTGCAGACATTCCAACCCGCCTGGACACCTTCCTGTGTAACCTCATCTGGGTGTTCCTGCTCCATGGGGGGATTGCACTGGATGAGCTTTCCAGGTCCCTTCCAACCCCTGGCATTCTGGGATTCTGTAGCTTCCCATATCACGTGGCTCATTCCTTCCCATCCCCATCCCCCAGGGGCATCTCACAGCCAGAGCTGCATGTGCACCTACTGATCACACTCATGCGCACGTGCTCCATCCACCCTTCAGTTCACTTACGCCACACCACAACATTTCCCATGGCCTCCAACAGATCCCTTTGGTGCAAGTCGATCCCCGCCATGGCTGCAGATTCCCAAGCGTCCCTTTGCTGCCGTGGAGGGGCAGGTGGGAGACACAAGGAAGTCGGGTTGGAGGAGCGGGCCTGCGCTCCCCCCTCGCCGCGCTTGAGCTTTGCATTGTGCTCACACGTTGGCCAGTGGCTCCTCGCCGGTGCCGTTCGCATCTTGGACGTGCCCGTGCAACTTGAGCATCGAGCTGGTTTAACAGTTGACACGAGTGAATTTTTAATATGAAGTTTTCTTGGACTTGAACATGCAGGGCTTCAAGTTGCTACGTCTTGAGAAAAGACAGTCTAATTCTTTGCAAAATTAATTAAGTCGGATCGTTAAAGTGGTGTTGCGATGTGTTTTATGCCTGCAGGAGGAGAAGGAAGGCTATGCCAGGGCTGCATTAAAATCGGGGGGGGAGATGCTTGTAGCCCTTTCTCATCTCTGCGGATTTGGCCGTGCAGAGGTGACACAGTTTTTGAAGGAATTAGATTTGAGATTAAAGTTTTTTCCTCCCTTTATTCCTTCCCCCAGCAAGATGGAAATGTTCTACCTGCCTGATCTCAGCGTCGACTATAAAAAAGTCTCGGCTCCTTATGCCTGTTCTCTCCTGTCAGCATTCAGCGCTCATTAATTTTGATTTCGCTCAGCACCATATAATTTTTCCTGACATTGTTCAGACAACCAGCCTTTTTTTACTTAAGACATCTCGACACTGTTAATGTTTAACTCTAAAAGGTGTGAAGACAGAAAGAAAAGCCCTTTTCCTTCTGTTTCATGGCAGCGCGCTTTCCTCTGAGCCCTTCGCCACTGCCCAAGGGTTTCATCAGATGCAGAAAGACAGAGTTTTCCATATAAACTTTGCCAAAGTGTTGTTTGTTGATCGGAGCAAGGAGTGGTGTCTTGGATCTTAACCTGTACTCCTGGTGCTGTTGTACACTGATGGTACATCAGGTCTACCCGGAGTCCTTCAAGAGACCCACCAGTTGGTCAACCACCATGGGGCGTGAAACCACTATCGGTTGAAGCCAACTCTGGTTGCTTTTGGGTTATGAGCGTTCATGCGGCGTGTTATGGCAGCTCAGAAGATGCCAATGAACTTCTTAATCCACTCCAGGAGGAGTTGCAGAAGCGTTTGTGGTTGTGCATTGCGTTTCTTCAGCTGGAAAATGGGAGTGTTAATGGGGATTAATGTCTTAGGCTCGTTAAAGGGAACCATGTGTCTTGTCCGTCCTCCCTGAGGTCCTCACTTGGAAGGATGTCACCGGTTGCCATTTGGTTGAGTGCGTAGGAGTTGGTGAGGACGAGGGCAACGCTGGAATAAGTTCTTTGCAAATTATAGTAAGGGTCAAATGGGTTAAAACAAGACTAGGGATGTATTTGCATCGTGGGGTCCTGAGGAACTTGGTTGTGCCTGTTGCTGGTTAGATACATATTTCAAAAAATAAGCAAAAAGTTTAAAAAAGCCAAAGAAAATTCCTGCCCTCAAAATCTTTATCGTCTGTGTGGGAGAAGAGGGGAAATACCAGCTGGAGAAGCAGCCAAAACGGGTGAGCAGCCCATAGCCACGTGGAAGGTGATCTGGGCGAAGATGTCCCTGCTCATGGCAGCGGTTGGACCGGATGAGCTTTAAAAGTCATTTTAACCCAAACTATTCTGTGATTCTGTGATTCTAATGTTGCTTGATCATGGGATGACCAGGCTGAATCCCCGTTACAGAGTTGGATTGTTGCCTGTCAGGAGTGTCCGTTTCTTGGGGATGGTTGTAGATGTGGTGGAGGTGGCTATAGCCCTCCTGCCAATGGGACCTGCCACCAGCTCCATATGGCGAATTGCACCAAAGCATCATGAGATGTTGTCCTGGTTCTGAAATATCCGTGTTGAAGGGTTTTTCGGGCAAGTGGAAGGATAAGTCATTGCTGCATTTATGTAGACGCTGCCCTGTTGTATCTTTCTCTCAGGTGGTTTAAAAGCTGCCTTGAAATCACTGACCTCATTATAAATCCAGCGTCCCACCTGCGAATCTATGCTGGCAGATGAACAAGTCTGTGTGGTTTCATCCTTTTAGGATTTGATGGTGTATGCAGTGGTTGGAGAGGTTGGTATCTGCTGAGACCAGCCCTGGGCTTTAGTGCGACTTCCCAGTGCCACCATGGGCTGGTGAGGACAGGCTCTTGGCAAACAGCTCTGAGAGTGTTAGATGGAGCCGTCATAGAATCATGGAATCATTTTGTTTGGAAAAAACCCTCAAGATCATCCAGTCCAAACATTCCCCACCCCTGGCATTGCCCCATGTCCCTGAGAACCTCATGTCCGTCTGTCCAGCCCTCCAGGGCTGGTGACTCCAGCACTGCCCTGGGCAGCCTGTTCCAATGCCCCACAGCCCTTTGGGGAAGAAATTGTTCCCACATCCAACCTCAACCTCCCCTGGCGTAACTTGAGGCCGTTTCCTCTGCTCCTGGCGCTTGTTCCTGGGGAGCAGAGCCCGACCCCCCTGGCTCCAAGCTCCTTTCAGGCAGTTCAGAGATCAGAAGGTCTCCCCTCAGCTCCTGTTCTCCAGCTGAACCCCCCAGGTCCCTCAGCCGCTCCATCACACTTGTGCTCCAGCCCCTCACCAGCTCCGTTCCCTTCTCTCCACTCGCTCTAGCACCTCAAGGCCTTTCTTGGTGTGAGGGGCCTAAAATTGCCCCAGGATTGGAGGTCCAGCCGCCTCAAGGAGAGACAGAGCAAAAGAGAGAGAACAAAAGCTGGTTGAGTGCTGGCTGTGGAAGAGGGATAGCGACGCCCCCAAAAAACCTCAAAATTAGACTCTATCTTAGCATAAAAATTTTAAATGGATCTGGCAAAATCACCCTGAAAAACACCTTTTTCTTTGCTTTGTCTGTAAGGAGAGCATGAGGCAAGTAGCTCAGGTCTCCATCAGAGATGTCCCATGTTCCATGGGGTGGATCTCACCCCGGTGTCCCAGGGTGACCTGGCGTCGCAGTTGGGTTTGTCACCAATAGACCAACCCAACGGGTGGTGTAAAACCGGCGAGCGCAGGGGTCGAAAGGATCCCAAGATCTGCTCTTCTGCTTCTTGCGCTGGTATTTTCAAGCTCTGAACCTCACAGCTTGTATTTTTCCACATTTTTTTTAAAATTCATCGATCAGATAATTTCCTTCCTCCCACTAGTATAAGAAGTTACACAACCCAAGAGCTGCTGATTTCCATACAGTGTTTTGGAGGAATCTGGTATTTGTGGAAGTGAAGAAAGGAGGGCTCTGGGCTGGGTTTTCTGCAGCTGCCTCCGTGGGAATGTGCTGACGTTGAATATGGGGGCGTTGGGCAAATCGCAGCTTCCAATCTTGAATTTTGGTGTAGAGGAACCTCCAGCTCGGTGATGCTCCGAGTCTTTCCCCCAACACATCTCTCACCTCACAGACAGGGCTGGACACGCCGTCCTCTTCAAGTACCACTTAAAACCATGAAAAAAATGCCATTTCTACAGTCTGGTTCCACATTCCTGCATCAATGCCATTGTCGTCTTCTCCTCTCGTGGCTTTTTGAGATCATCTCTTTCCTGCTCCACTGACGGTGCACACCTTCTGCCAAGGAGTTCATTTTTATGGCTTTTTATTTTCCTGTTGGGTTTACGGGACTGGCGAACCCCGTAGTAGGCACGAGTTAATGGCCCAGCTTTCTGTCATGCTCTCGGTCCGTGGGTGCATTGAGTCTGTTCCATCTGATTTTAATTAACTGGAAATCAAAGCTGCTCATTTGAGAAATTACAGATGTGGATTGTCAGGTTTTTTTTTAATTGCGCATCTTTTAAAAATCACAGAATCCCAGAATGTGAGGGGTTGGAAGGGCCCTGGAAAGCTCATCCAGTGCAATCCCCCCATGGAGCAGGAACACCCAGCTGAGGTTACACAGGAAGGTGTCCAGGCGGGTTGGAATGTCTGCACAGAAGGAGACTCCACAACCTCCCTGGGCAGCCTGGGCCAGGCTCTGCCACCCTCACCCCCAACAAGTTGCTTTTCCTCTTTCAGTGGAACCTCCTGTGTTCCAGTTTGCACCCATTGCCCCTTGTCCTGTCCCTGGTTGTCACCAGAAGAGCCTGGCTCCATCCTCCTGACACTCCCCCTTTCCATCTTGATCCCCAGGAATGAGTCCCCCCTCAGTCTCCTCTTGTCCAGCTCCAGAGCCCCAGCTCCCTCAGCCTTTCCTCCCACGGGAGATGCTCCACTCCCTTCAGCATCTTGGTGGCTGCGCTGGACTCTCTGCAGCAGTTCCCTGTCCTGCTGGAACTGAGGGGCCACAGCTGGACACAATATTCCAGGTGTGGTCTCCCCAGGGCAGAGCAGAGGGGCAGGAGAACCTCTCTGACCTACTGACCACCCCCTTCTAACCCACCCCAGGTACCATTGGCTTCCTGGCCACAAGGGCCCAGTGCTGGCTCACGGTCACCCTGCTGTCCCCAGGACCCCCAGGTCCCTTTCCCCTACACTGCTCTCCAACAGGTCATTCCCCAACTTACACTGGAACCTGGGGTTGTTCCTGCCCAGATTCAAGACTCTACACTTGCCCTTGTTCTAGTTCATTACATTTTTCCTGCCCAGCTCTCCAGCCTGTCCAGGTCTCTGATGGCAGCACAGCTTCCAGTGTCACCACTCCTCCCAGCTTGCTCAGACAGAGCTGGCTGAGATCTTGGGGGTTCAGCTGATATCACCCTCCAAGAGGCTGTGGAAAGTGACGGGGAGATGTTGTGCCTGGTGCTCCATCATGTTTTCTAGGCATCACATCAACGTCTCCATCTTGTCCAGCATCCTTGGTACCCACAGGGGCACCCAACGCACTCTGGGAACGGCCTCGAATCCTCCTCGCTTGGGCTTTTTTGCCTTTGAGCTGTTGAATTTTGAATAGAAAAATCCAAACGCAAGGACTTTTGGGGCTGCTGTCACGAGAAATGAAGAATGAACATTGTGCATAGAAATCTGGGGTTGAAAACAAGCCCTTGGAGAGCGTGGGGCAGCGTTTGGGTCGCGGGGGCCTCTCCGTGGGGGTTTCCTTGGGGAGCAGCAACGAGCTCCTCGCAACTCCAGGCAAAACGCAATTTATTACAAATTTTTGCTCTGGGAAAGTGGAAACAATTGTTCTGATTTTCTATGTTCATGACGTTTCTCAACAAGACCGTATTTTGTAGTTTTTATGTTCTGTTTCAGAAGACCCACATGCAATATATTGTTTTTCGGATACTCCTTTCCCATTTCTGGGGAAAAAATAAAAGGCATTTCAGCTGCAAAATTTTACATGAAGAGCAGAATCAGACAGCTGGTATGATTTTAATTGAAAAGATTTAAGAGATGGAGAAGATGGAGAGACGGGAGCGCTCGCCCTGGATGCTGCACTGGAGCTCCATGCGATGGAGCCTGCGGGCCGGGGTTGACTCCCCAAGACCAAGAGGCTTTGTCTTGTTGTAACACAACATGTTTTGGGTAAAACATGATGAGTTACAGTATTTTGGGGGCTTTTCTGGTCGTGTCCTCGAGCTGCGTGGTCGTGGTCTCAACGTTGCTCCGGGGAAGGTCTCTGGCCGTGGTCAGGAGGTCACAGCTCCTCTCCCCCTTTTCCCTACCTTAGGTGCTGGATTTCTCCCTGTTTTGGATGCCTGATTTTCTCCGGATATTGGGGATTTAGCTACAGAAGTCTGGAAGCAGAGGGAGGCGAGTGTAGGATGTTTTTGCTGTGCCCCGTGCCACCAAACTCGTGGTGGAGAAAGAGCAGATGACCCAAAAAAGGAATAGAGGTGACTAAGATGAACTGGGGAGGTTGGGAAAATAAAACATAATAATGCAAAGAGGGAAAAGAGACAAAGAAAGGGGAAAACACCAGTGACCCTGTACCTGAGTGGGCATTGGAGTGGTGGCACCCACTTGCCAAAGCCACAGTTTTCGGTTTTGCTCTATGCAATGTGGTTTAGGGCAGAGGGTGTGAGGCAGTTTATTGGGGGGGCCGTTTCTTGTAGAGGAACAGAAATAACAGTTTGCCTTTCTCATGTATGCTTTGGTCTCTTATTAACAAGAAGAAAGGACTTTGTGCGTTGATGTCTTCTAAAATCAGCGGAGTAAATGCTCCAAACAGATCGGCTGCTCATCCGCACACCTCGACTTGCTGCTGTCCCCCCGGCCTGGGCTGCTCCCCACTGTTTCAGCAGCTTGTCACCCCTCTGTCACCCTTGCTTTGCCGTCAGCAGCCTGTGGTACCCCCAGACACGGCTGGGGATGGGGAGAGTGGCTCATGGTGATGCCCAATCTGTTCCCATTGCTTTGTGCTGCTGGGCATCACTTCCAGCATCAGGGCACCTGAGCAGATCAAAATAGTGTGGCCAGCAGGCCCAGGGCAGTGACCGTCCCTGTGCTGGGACCTGGGGAGGCCAAACCGCAAATCCTGGGGGCAGTTCTGGGCCCCTCACGCCAAGAAAGGCCTTGAGGTGCTGGAGCGAGTTGAGAGAAGGGAACGGAGCTGGTGAGGGGCTGGAGCACAAGTGTGATGGAGCGGCTGAGGGACCTGGGGGTTCAGCTGGAGAACAGGAGCTGAGGGGAGACCTTCTGATCTCTGAACTGCCTGAAAGGAGCTTGGAGCCAGGGGGGGTCGGGCTCTGCTCCCCAGGAACAAGCGCCAGGAGCAGAGGAAACGGCCTCAAGTTGCGCCAGGGGAGGTTGAGGTTGGATGTGGGAACAATTTCTTCCCCAAAGGGCTGTAGGGCATTGGAACAGGCTGCCCAGGGCAGTGCTGGAGTCACCAGCCCTGGAGGGTTGGACAGACGGACATGAGGTTCTCAGGACGTGGGGCAGGGACAGGGCTGGGTTATGGTTGGGCTGGATGATATTGAGGGTCTCTTCCAACCAAAATGATTCTGTGTTCCCACGATTCTATGAGTCTATCACTCCCAGTCTCGCTGTGCTTTAGCAGCATCCTCTATCCCTTTCCATCCCTTCTTTTCATCCTGCAAAGAATCAGCTGCTTCAAGCCAGGATGTTCGTGTGGCTGTGGAACAGCGAGGCTGAGCTGGAAATGTCACCTCTTCCCACACTGAGCTTGGCTGCCCGGGCTGGCACGGGACAAGATTGTTTTCAAAGCATCCGTGGTGTTCCCAGGCACCACAGTGGGCATCAGGTATCTGCGGTATCTGTCGGTGGTGTTGGGTGACCTGCTTATAGCACACTTATCTCACCATTCAAATCCAATGATATTTTTGGAGCAGCAAGGACCCCACGGTTATATAGACTCCAGAGGCGCCTAGATATCTCTCTGGATATCAGAAAAACAGGGTGTATTTTGAGGAATGCATTTAAAATAGCTCCTCTATGCAAGAAAAAAGAAAAGGCTTTAATGACATTTGCGGCCATGAAGTTCCAATGGGGGCCGCTGGCGTGCCTGGTGTTTATTGTGCGATGGGAATTTACAATGCCCGAGGCTGCCAACGCTGGATCCCCACAGCCTCAGCAGCAGCAGCGCCGGGGCTCGTGTCGCTCCCATTGGTTTGTTTTCCTGTGGATCTGTCTGTCCAGCTTCATAATCAGATTACGAGCTCGGGGAACTGGGAATTTGCTCTGTGTTTGGCTGCATTGAGCGCAGGGGATGCCTGGCCCGCTCCCCAAGAGCATCAACCTGTCGCCAGCCGCAATTAACGCTGGAAAAATAGCAATCAAATTGAGATGAATGGGTTAAGGTGCAAACCAGCGGTTTGCTTGTCGTGTATTCCTTGGTGCTCGGGATGGAATAGCTAAAGAGCTGCTTTAAGGACATGAACTGAAGATGCGCTGATGCTGGTGCATCTCTGGGATGTGTCAGCTCGGAGAAGACGAGCAGGATTTTTAAGGGATTCATCTGCTCCTGGATCCTGGTGCTGCAAAGGTGGGAAGGAGAAGAACTTGTGTGGGAGGGAGATGGTGCCAGCGCATCGTTCTGATCCTCCCAAATAACGGGCAGATGAAGCTATTGCACTGAAACACGAGGAGGATCCTGCAGCCCAATTAGAGGATTAGGGCTGAAACCTGTGCATCACCTTTAAGTGCATCAATTTATTAAGAGTATGGAAGTAAAAGCAGCCATTTCTCATGCTGTGGTACCCACCAGCTCGCGTGGTTTTGGGTGTACAAGAAGTTTTTCCACGCCTGGAAGGGATTTGGGTGTCTGCATCAGGAGGGTGCTGCTCCTTCACCATTTAACCGTCGCCGCTCAGAGGTGGGTTGGGTGGGGTGAACTCTGGTTTCTGCTTGAAACAGGGGAAACTGAGGCCTGTGGGGACTCAATAAGCTGCTCGGGGGGTCTGTAGCAGGACACAGGGGTCAGGGATTTTAGGGCTGAAGTCAGACTGTTGCTTGAGCACCCAAAATCTGTGCGTGCTGGAAAGGGGGTGCCCATTGCTTGTTGGTTTTGGGGCCACAAGAGCAAGTTTTGGGCAAACCCTTCACGGGGTAAAGGATGGAGTCGGGAAGGAGAAACACCCAAAGTGAGCTTGAAGATGGATAAAGATGTGTCAAGTCCTGAGAGGACGCAGAGGTGAAGAGTTTAAAGTGCCACATCTGTGCATTTTGCAAATGTGATTTGATGTTGAGTAATAAACTTTGCATCCAACATGCTGCGAAACAGCAAATGCAATTTAGCTTTTGCTTACGGACGAGTGGGGGGAACAGCTGCCTTGGTGCCACAATGATGAGAAACGGAGACCAACGTCGAGAGGGATGAGCAGGAAACCTTCAACAGTCCTAGAAACCTCTCAGCTGTTTATTTAATGGATATTTATCCCAAGAAAACATCTCTTGCCCTCTGGGAACTTTCATCGGCCTGGTTTGTTGGTACACAAAGACATTTGGTTGATAAGCGTGTATTTATTGATGCACAGGCGGGTTTCCAGGTCCTGCGCGAGGCACGGGGCGTTGAGGAGCCTTTTCCCTTGTCCTGCTGTGTTCACAACTTGCTGCCATCCCTCTTGAAACCAGTTTGGGTGATGTTCCTCCTCCAGCTCCCCCCACCGCACACGTGTTTGGTCCTTGGGTGTTTGCTGAGCATCCCCTTGGTTTCCCGGCAAACCCCGGGATGTTATTTCTGCAAGGATGGGGCCACATCGCCCTGGACCCATTGTGCACGAATCACCAACCGCATCCCACGCCCCCCATCTTTCTTTATACCAACAATTAACAGTTATACAGAAAGAACACAGCTTCATTTTCAGCTACGAGGCTGAATTTGTGGTGCCGGTACCTGGGAAAACCTTGTAAATGGTGTAAAATTAATAAGGGGACCACATTTCAAGTCATTTTTTGGCTTCCCACAAAGAGTCTTCTTCATATTTAATCAGAGCTGCCTGTGTGAGCCTGGACCACGGATGCTTCGGGTCTCCCGTGCGGTTTTGCATCCTGCACAGCTGATAATTCCCATTGCCCCCCCGGCTGTCCCCAGGACCTTGCCTGTTCGTATTGCGGAGCAAAACATCACCGGAGCAAAAAGCATCTGCAGTCTGAGGTGTCCCTGCTTTCCTCTCGCTACGTAATGCATGATTAACGAAGCAGGTATCCTCTCCATTAAGATTTAGCTCCCACTTGCCTCTTTCTGCTCATATTCTGCCCAAATGGCGTAATTAAGCAGTAATTAATCTCTTTTCTGCAAATACATCCATCGCCCCAGAGGCGCCAGCTGTCCAGCCATCGGGGTTTATTTTCACCTGTGTCCCGTGGCGATGGGGACAATGCTGTCCCTGTCACATCTGGAGAGACGAAGGGATTTTCCATGGATGTGGATGTAGAGGAGCAAACAAATCCTGGACAGGCTGGAGAGCAAGGCGGAAAAATGAATGAAATAGAACAAGGGCAAGTGTAGAGTCTTGAATCTGGGCAGGAACAACCCCAGGTTCCAGTGTAAGTTGGGGAATGACCTGTTGGAGAGCAGTGTAGGGGAAAGGGACCTGGGGGTCCTGGGGACAGCAGGGTGACCATGAGCCAGCACTGGGCCCTTGTGGCCAGGAAGCCAATGGTACCTGGGGTGGGTTAGAAGGGGGTGGTCAGTAGGTCAGAGAGGTTCTCCTGCCCCTCTGCTCTGCCCTGGGGAGACCACACCTGGAATATTGTGTCCAGTTGTGGCCCCTCAGTTCCAGCAGGACAGGGAACTGCTGGAGAGAGTCCAGCACAGCCACCAAGATGCTGAAGGGAGTGGAGCATCTCCCGTGTGAGGAAAGGCTGAGGGAGCTGGGGCTCTGGAGCTGGACAAGAGGAGACTGAGGGGGGACTCATTCCTGGGGATCAATATGGAAAGGGGGAGTGTCAGGAGGATGGAGCCAGGCTCTTCTGGTGACAACCAGTGACAGGACAAGGGGCAATGGGTGCAAACTGGAACACAGGAGGTTCCACTGCAAGAGGAGAAGCAACTTGTTGGGGTGAGGGTGGCAGAGCCTGGCCCAGGCTGCCCAGGGGGGTTGTGGAGTCTCCTTCTGTGCAGACATTCCAACCCGCCTGGACACCTTCCTGTGTAACCTCATCTGGGTGTTCCTGCTCCATGGGGGGATTGCACTGGATGAGCTTTCCAGGGCCCTTCCAACCCCTGACACTCTGGGATTCTGTGAAACAGCCCTGAAACCCCAGCCACATCATGTCTCCCTTGCCCGCGATCACCAGCTTTCTCACATCCCACTTGCCACCTGCCTTTGGCTGCTGGATTTACTCTGGATTCCTCGGAGAAGCTGCGCGTCATGGCTGGCGCCTTTTGGGGGAGTGCGAGATGAATAACAGGGCCCTCTCTATGAGCTTTGGGGTTGTTTTGTTTGTTTGTTTTCCTCAAAGGGATTATTCAGCAATAAGAGTTTTCCTCAGCAGCATCACCCGCTCCGTGTCGGATGCTCTTTTCCCATCCCCAGCTGCCCAGCATCCATGATATTCCCCGTATATCACTGGTTCGAGCTGCTTTATGTTTCCTCCAGCAGGATCCCTTTGGCACATCGTGTTCTCTGTGAATTCCTCCCAGCGGGTTCGTTTTCACAAAGTGTTGTCCGAGAAGTTCCAGATCAAATATTGTAAACTGGATATACCGTTTCCTTTTCAAAATGTTGATTTTGGATGTCTCTTTCTGCCTAAGATGGATTTTTCCTTCCTGCTAGCGGTAGATGGTGATCGAATGAGTGCTTTTATTTTATAATAATGAATAAATAGTTAGAAATGACATTATATCTTCACAGGACTGAGGGATGAAATGCAAACGCTGGAGTTTTTTGGTGCACATCCTGCATTGCCTCTTAGTATTTTAGAATCATAGAATCGTTTTGGTTGGAAAAGACCTTTAAGACCATTGAGTTTGATGTTAATCTCACGCCGTCAAGTCCACCTCTAAACCATGTCCCTAAAAACATTATTATAGGCAATAAATCAGTAGTAAAGTGACTTTTTTGTTGCTAAACCATCCCTTTTCCTTTGCTACAGAGAAAGCAGCTGATGATGAAGTGCAGAAGTCCGACATCTCATCCAGCAGCCAAGGCGTGATTGAGAAGGAGTCTCTGGGACCTCTTCTCCTAGAGGTGGGTGCTCAAATGTGGTTGATGCTCCAAGGTCCCACTACTGCCCTAAGAAAGTGAAATACAGAGGAGGAAGGCAACGGGGATGGAGTTGGGATGCTCTAAACCCAGCTGCATCCCTGGCCTAAGTTGCAGTTAAACTGATTCTAGTCCTTCGCGTCAGCAAGTGTGTTGGAAAGTGAGTCTTGATGGAATGTGGACTTGGTTAAGTTGAAGCTGTTCTGCGTAACTTCTTAATATCAGCATTAAAATATTGAGTTGCTTTTGGTTTGGAGGTGAGTTGAGTCTTGTGGTGGGTGGTTTTCAGCAGATCTGGATCTTCCAGTGCTCTGAAAAATAGGGAGGATGAGGAGGGCGCTTCGCATTTCTGTTGGCATGAATAAATCAGAAAGAATCCTGTCTCAGGAGGAAGGTCCAAGTTGGACCCGATGGGGTATGGAGAAGGTTTTTATATCAGGGTTTTATAATATCCAGGCCCCAGAGATAAACTTCAAATCCAAAATGGCTCAACCGGTGATTTCACAGAATCAGAATCATCAGTTTCTCAGGGGGTGGTTGGGTTGGGGGGGTTGACGATCACCATCCTGCATCCGCCTTCTTGCCTTGAACCCACCTGAGAAAATTACACACTCGCAACCCAAAAGGAAGTCACATCTGATTCATTTAATTAACTGTAAGAGCTTAATTGCCGACATGACACAGCCCGATGATTTACTCTGCGTTTTCTGGTGGGAGCCCAAGAGCTGAGAGGTAAAATAAGGCATCGTTTTTGAGACAGAAAACCAGGCTGGGTTTCAGGATACCTGGGGAGAGAGATTCCACCCCCCCAAGTCACATTTTTGGCCTCTTCTGCATCTCCAAAAGATGGCAGGGTCGCATTTGTGGAACGGCTGGAAAATGGGTGCTGGAAACGTGTGGGTGGAGTTCAGGGGGAATTGCATACAGAGGTGCTTGGTTTAAAAGAGGCAAAAGAGTGCACTATCAGCAAGTTTGCTGGTGACACCAAGCTGGGAGGAGTGGTGACACTGGAAGCTGTGCTGCCATCAGAGACCTGGACAGGCTGGAGAGTTGGGCGGGAAAAATGTAATGAAATAGAACAAGGGCAAGTGTAGAGTCTTGAATCTGGGCAGGAACAACCCCAGGTTCCAGTGTAAGTTGGGGAATGACCTGTTAGAGAGCAGTGTAGGGGAAAGGGACCTGGGGGTCCTGGGGACAGCAGGGTGACCATGAGCCAGCACTGGGCCCTTGTGGCCAGGAAGCCAATGGTACCTGGGGTGGGTTAGAAGGGGGTGGTCAGTAGGTCAGAGAGGTTCTCCTGCCCCTCTGCTCTGCCCTGGGGAGACCACACCTGGAATCTTGTGTCCAGTTGTGGCCCCTCAGTTCCAGCAGGACAGGGAACTGCTGGAGAGAGTCCAGCGCAGCCACCAAGATGCTGAAGGGAGTGGAGCATCTCCCGTGTGAGGAAAGGCTGAGGGAGCTGGGGCTCTGGAGCTGGACAAGAGGAGACTGAGGGGGGACTCATTCCTGGGGATCAAGATGGAAAGGGGGAGTGTCAGGAGGATGGAGCCAGGCTCTTCTGGTGACAACCAGTGACGGGACAAGGGGCAATGGGTGCAAACTGGAACACAGGAGGTTCCACTTAAATTTGAGAAGCAACTTGTTTGGGGTGAGGGTGGCAGAGCCTGGCCCAGGCTGCCCAGGGGGGTTGTGGAGTCTCCTTCTGTGCAGACATTCCAACCCGCCCGGACACCTTCCTGTGTAACCTCATCTGGGTGTTCCTGCTCCATGGGGGGATTGCACTGGATGAGCTTTCCAGGTCCCTTCCCATCCCTGACATTCTGGGATTCTGTGAAAAATGCAGGAGGGGCTTAGAAATTAGTCTGGAAAGGTTTTGAGGAGTGAAACAGGCATGGGAATATAAAGCGATGCAGGAGAAGAAGGCAGAACCTCAACAAAACACCAGGATTTGGCTTAAATTGGGAGAAATCATCCTATGAGAGCAGCGGCAGAGCCAACGAACTCGTGAAAAAGAGCAGCGTCCCTAAATCCACTGTAAATCTGCCTGGTTTGCAGTGTGGTCTTGGGAAACGTGCCTTTCCATCGCTGAAATGCTGCACATCGTTCTGCTGGGCTGGTCCCCTCGTGTCCGTGTCCACATGTGGGAAAAGGTGGCTTGTTGTGGCCCTTGGGTGATGGGGAGTGAAGCGAGGACAGCAGCACATCATAATAGAAACAGCTCTGGAAAACCTGAGCTCTCGCTTAGAAAAACAAAAGGAAATTAATTAAATCAGCCAGCTCACGACTCCAAATTACCCTCCGCGCTTGGGCCGGGTATCGATGCGTTACTGCTCGGTCGATGCCGCTTTGTAAACAACTCACCGTGTATTATGTGGTTTAAAGCCCGTGTTTAGACGACGGTTATTATCTATACAAGCTGAGGAATCATTTCTTAATCGTTCTCCTCCCGTGCGCTTGAGGCGCTGACCCCAACCCATGCGCGAAGCCCTTTGCGGATGCCAAGCCCTCGCTGAGTTTATTCTCCATGCGGATTGATTGCAAGGAGCAATTAGTGGTTTCGCTGGTCCCCAAGGGCTCCGCAGCCGAAAAAACATCCCCCAAGTGACTTCCAGCTCCTTCGGGAGCCCTGGGCTCAGGGGGGATTGCAGACCCGGAAAAGCAGAGGTGAAAAGAGCCGTTAAAAAGCATTTTGTTCATTTTTAGGAAGGTTTTTTGCCTCTTTGACTTGTTGTTCGGGCTTGACTTCCGTGACTAATTAAGCTGATGAGGTAATTTAATGGAATTTCATTCTAATAATTCAATGGAATGGGGGGTGCGCAAGTTGGATGCCCAGCGGCTGCCGCCTCTTCCCGGCTCCCCCGGCCCCCAAAACCAGCATCACCTGGACAAAAGGGTCCAAGTGGGGTTTAAAACCCATCCAGGGGCCTTTTATGTTTTGTGGGTGCCTGAAGAGCAAAGGCTGGTTGTCTTGGCAACGGCTGCGAATAAGGAAAATTGCCGCCAATCTGCCAGAACCATTTTAACAAACGATTTCTTTCTTTTTTCCTTCTCTTTTTTAAATGCTTCCCGTTTCTTGCGCTTAAATGTTGCTCTACAACAAGTCCTGGGGTTTTATTTAGAAACTGCATTAAATAAAGTTCCATCGGAGCCCCTCGCTGCCAGCACAGGCAAATGGGAGGATGGGGAGGAGAAGGCGATGCTGTGGGTACCAATTTTTGGGCATCCCGAGTTTCTCCTGTATCCGCACCATCTCCAGCTCTGAAATATGACCAGGTCTTGTTGCAGGATCACAGTCCACCGGGGCTCGCTGTCCATGAGCAGGATAAGCAGGAATTAGGCTGCAGAAAAACCAAATCTTGCTTGGATTAAACATTTGAGGTGCTTGGAAGAGTGTAAATCATCAATCAGCCTTCTCAAGGGCTCAATGTGCAAGCACTGGGCTCTGCAGCTCTGAGTTTATTTTGTAGCACCAGAAAGCTATGGAAGAAATTACCACCCCAGACCACAGTGGTTAATTAAAATCCGTGATGGTGTCCTCGTTAAAGTAAGCAGAAGATCTGCCGGTGGTGTGTGGTTTGGTCTGGGTCGTGCTTGTCCTCCTCCATTCGATTCCAGGGTTGAATTTGCCACTTGCATCCTAAACGCATGAAAAAACCCAACAAACCAAACAAACCCCTCATTCTGCACGATGCAAAGGCTCTGTCATTCTTGGGCTGTAATTAAGCAAATCAAGCATATGCTTAATTTCAGTGCCTTGCCAAATTAGAGCCTTTCTGCCTGCTCTGGCCCTTGGCAGAGGATCGTTTCTCCTCCGCTGGCACCGTCCTTAGTGGCAGGAACGTCCTTAGCAGAGGAGGTTGCGGACTTGAAGACGTGTTTGAAGCAAACGTGCTGTTATTTGATCGCTGCTGGGACACAGAGCGGGGATGAAGCCAAGGTGTGCGAGGCAGAGGAAGGTTGTCCAGGGTCAAGGAGCATCCTGACCTGGGTTTCTTCCCCTTGCAGGCATTGGATGGCTTCTTCTTCGTCGTGAACCGCGAAGGGAGGATCGTCTTCGCCTCCGAGAACGTGACCAGCTACCTGGGTTATAACCAGGAGGAGCTCATGAACACCAGTGTCTACAGCATCCTGCACGTGGGGGATCACGCCGAGTTCGTCAAGAACTTGTTGCCGAAGTCTCTGGGTAAGAAACCGCCTGAGGTTGGTTTTCTTAATCAGCTGGGGCTTGCAGAGCACTGTAAAAAACACTCTTGTGTCTTCAGTGATGTTGGCCTTAGAGTGGTTTTTATGTATATTATTTATATAGAATCGTTTACATGGGAAAAGACCTTTAAGATCATTGAGTCCAACCATAACCCACCCCTGGCAATGCCCCATGTCCTGAGAACCTCATGTCCGTCTGTCCAGCCCTCCAGGGCTGGTGACTCCAGCACTGCCCTGGGCAGCCTGTTCCAATGCCCCACAGCCCTTTGGGGAAGAAACTGTTCCCCAGATCCAGCCTCCCCTGATCCCTCATCCCCTCCCACCTTGGAAGAAACACAGAAGGGAGATGAGCCTTTCCCAAGTAGCTTGACTTAAAAATACAAGTTTTGCTTAAATTCACACTCATCTTCCTTCTGGGTGAATACAATGATGTCTTTAAAGACCCAAATGTATTGGCACTCATAGGATTGAGCCTGTAGAGGTTCAGGCATTGTTTTTTCCCTATGGTTACCCACTTTCAGGCTGTGTATTTTGCCTTTCCTTGGATGTTACAAGCCTCTTGGCTCTTCTTGGAGAGCAGGTTGCATGAAAACTTGATAATCTGCTGGTGGCAAAATCACAGAATCCCAGAATGTCAGGGACTGGGAGGGCCCTGGAAAGCTCATCCAGTGCAATCCCCCCATGGAGCAGGAACACCCAGATGAGGTTACACAGGAAGGTGTCCAGGCGGGTTGGAATGTCTGCACAGAAGGAGACTCCACAACCCCCCTGGGCAGCCTGGGCCAGGCTCTGCCACCCTCACCCACAACAAGTTGCTTCTCAGATTTAAGTGGAACCTCCTGTGTTCCAGTTTGCACCCATTGCCCCTTGTCCTGTCACTGGTTGTCACCAGAAGAGCCTGGCTCCATCCTCCTGACACTCCCCCTTTCCATCTTGATCCCCAGGAATGAGTCCCCCCTCAGTCTCCTCTTGTCCAGCTCCAGAGCCCCAGCTCCCTCAGCCTTTCCTCCCACGGGAGATGCTCCACTCCCTTCAGCATCTTGGTGGCTGCGCTGGACTCTCTGCAGCAGTTCCCTGTCCTGCTGGAACTGAGGGGCCACAACTGGACACAAGATTCCAGGTGTGGTCTCCCCAGGGCAGAGCAGAGGGGCAGGAGAACCTCTCTGACCTACTGACCACCCCCTTCTAACCCACCCCAGGTACCATTGGCCTTCCTGGCCACAAGGGCCCAGTGCTGGCTCATGGTCACCCTGCTGTCCCCAGGACCCCCAGGTCCCTTTCCCCTACACTGCTCTCTAATAGCTCATTCCCCAACTTACACTGGAACCTGGGGTTGTTCCTGCCCAGATTCAAGACTCTACACTTGCCCTTGTTCTATTTCATTACATTTTTCCCGCCCAGCTCTCCAGCCTGTCCAGGTCTCTGATGGCAGCACAGCTTCCAGTGTCACCACTCCTCCCTGCTTGGTGTCACCAGCAAACTTGCTGACAGTCACTCTATTCACTCATCCAAGTCATTGATGAATATATTGAATAATACCGGCCCCAGCACTGACCCCTGAGGCACTGCACTTTATCCAGGCCTCAGCTGGACTCCACCCCATTGACCACGTGTGTTGAAGATGGATATCCACAAAGATGATATAGAGGGCTAGTGAAATCTTTCAGCTGCTGCCCAGAGGTTTTTGGAAAAGGCAGGTTATAGAAAAAAGGGGATAGATTTGCTGCTCCAGTACTAAAAGGTCTCGCTGCTGCTCCCCATCCCTATGGAGATGTTTAGCTGGACTTACTGGAAAAGTGCCATGAGCATCATTTGGGGGGACGTTCAAGTACAACAGCAAGAGCCAGGAGCCCTCCTGGGCTCTGGAAGTGGCTCAGAGACCCCATGCCTCAGTTTCCCTGCCCGTAAGATGGAGATGATAGGACCTACCTCCTCAGAAAGTCACAGAGGGACATGCACATGGCACAGCTCCTAACAGTCCTTCTTTTTCTCCTCTGTCCCCCAGTCAATGGAGTTCCTTGGCCCCAGGAAGCAACGCGGCGCAACAGCCACACGTTCAGCTGCAGGATGCTGATCCGGCCGCCCGATGAGCCGGGCACCGAGAACCAGGAGGCTCGTCAGCGCTACGAGGTGATGCAGTGCTTCACCGTGTCCCAGCCCAAGTCCTTCAAGGAGGAGGGAGAAGGTAGGAGAAAGTGTCCGCTGCTTGTGAGATGGCATTTGGGCAGGGGGGACAGGAGGGGAGGTGGGATGGGGATCGTAGAATGGTTTGGGTTGAAGGGGCCTTCAAAGCTCATCCAGTGCCAGCCCTGCCGTGAGCAGGGACATCTGCACCAGCTCAGGTTGCTCAGAGCCCCGTCCAGCCTGGCCTGGGATGTCTCCAGGGATGGTTCATCCACCACCTCGCTGGCCAACCTGGGCCAGGCTCTCACCACCCTCAGCACAAACAATTTCCTCCTCATGTCCGGCCTGAATCTCCCTCTTTTAGTTTAAAACCATCACCCCTTGTCCTGTCACAACAGACGCTGCTCAAAAGTCTGTCCCCATCTTTCTTCTCGGCCCCTTTTAAGTCTGGAAAGGCCGCACTAAGATCTCCCCGGAGCTTCTCTTCTCCAGCTGAACACCCCAACTCTCTCACCTGTCCCCAGCAGAGCTGTTCCAGCCTTGGATCATTCCTGGGGCTCCTCTGGCCCCTCTCCAGCAGCTCCACGTGTGTCCTGTGCTGAGGACCCAGAGCTGGACCAGCACTGCAGGGGGGTCTCACCAGAGCGGAGCAGAGAGGCAGAATCCCCCCAAACCTGCTGTTCACGGGGCTGGGGATGCAGTCCAGGACACGGGTGTTTCTGGGCTGCCAGCGCATGTGGCCGGGTCATGGCCAATGTCCCACCCCGGCATCCCAAGTCCTTCTCCTGGGGCTGCTCCCCATCCCTGCATCCCCAGCCTGGACCGACACCGGGGTTGCCCCCACCCAGGTGCAGGACCTTGCACTTGGCCAGACCACAGTGCTGCTCTCACGCTTTTGGGCTGAATCAGTTCCCTGCGGGCAGATATCCGCAGGGATTTGGGACAGTCAGGGTTCCCTTGGCACCGTGGGGGCCGTTGCTTTCCTGCTAGTGCCCTGACAACTCTCCTTTTGGTGTCCCAGCTATTATTTTTCCAGCACATTAGCTGGATTAATCCATTGCGGTTTACACAAGAGATCATGACTGGAAGGAATAAATTATGGTATTTTATGACCAAATCCTTTGCCCGAAGCCGACAGTTGCTGGCTTTTAGTACTGACTTTTATTGTACAATGCTGCCAGATCTGAGAAGCCTTTACAATTAATTTCTCCAAGCGCTGGAAACCTCTTTTCCAGCAAATTTTATAGAGTTTAGACAGAGCCTATTTGCTTTGAAGGGCTCAGGGTAAACTCTGCCAGGGCAGGATGTGGCAATCAAGCCCAGCAGTGGTATTTAAATTAAAATTTTAAATTGCAAGTGGTGGCTGTAGTGTCTGATTTTCATATTCTTGGTCCCTTCTCCTACTTTGGCAGATTTCCAGTCGTGTCTGATATGCATTGCGAGACGATTACCTCGACCGGCAGCCGTCGCCCCTTCCGAATCCTTCGTGACCAAGCAAGACACCACAGGTAACATCCCAGTGATGCCGGGGGGTCCTGGCTCCAGAGGATTTGTTGTCTTGGGGTGGGGATGGGTCAGTGGTGCAGGAACCCAGAGCATGAGCATGGTCCTGTCCTTTGCAAACGGACCGATGGAGGTGACACCTCAACTGGAGACACCTCAACCAATCCAGGAACACCAGAGCCATGTCCTGCACCCAACCCCTCTCTGCTCCCTTGGGTTTCAGGGTCTGTCGAGGTAGCTGGTTGGTGGGAATGAAACAATTGTCACCCTATAATCATGGAATCACAGGATGGTTTGGGTTGAAGGGACCACCAAAGCGCATCAGGTGCCAGCCCTGCCATGAGCAGGGACATCTGCACCAGCTCAGGTTGCTCAGAGCCCCATCCAGCCTGGCCTGGGATGTCTCCAGGGATGGTTCATCCACCACCTCTCTGGCCAACCTGGGCCAGGCTCTCACTACCCTCAAGGGTAATAATTTCCTCCTCATGTCTAACCTTGGTCTCCCTGAACATTTCAGATCCGGTTTGCTCTCATTCAAATATTGCGTTGTGATGGCCACTCTGGTGACCATCTTTTTGGTGGGTAATCATCTGGACTTCCCTGCAGCCTGAAGATCCTCAGTGAATGTTTTCTCTGCCCACGGCTCCCTGCCCGTGGCTGTAAAATAGCTGGCAAAGCTACCTGGGGTTTCATTTCCAACCATGTTATAGTTGGACTCAATGATCCTGAGGGTCTCTTCCAACTCAAATGATTCTAGGATTCTATTTTGAGGGAAAAGCAGGCGGCAGGTCCTGCTTGGAGGATCTCCTTGGTGTGGGCAGGGTGGCTGGAGGGTGTCCCACCAGGTGAGGGGTGTGAATCTGGGGACCCAAGATCTGGGATAATGAGGGTCCCTTCACAATTAAGTTCTTCTTGTTGGGTTTTGTGTCTGCTTTGACTGGCCAAGGTGTGCGTAGAGGTCAGCGCAGGATCCAGAGCAAACTCCTTGAACCTCCACCTCCTTCTGGAGGACATCCTGGTGTCCTCCTGCACCTGCTGCCTGTCACCAAATAGGACCTGGCTTCATTTTCCACATTGACAGACCTATTTCTGTTGATGGACTCCTCATGCTGTGCCTGAGTAATGTGTCTTCTCTCTCCCTGCCCAGGTAAAATCATCTCCATCGACACCAGTTCCCTGCGAGCCGCCGGCAGGACGGGCTGGGAGGATTTGGTGCGAAAATGCATCTACGCTTTCTTCCAGCCGCAGGGCAGAGAGCCGTCCTACGCCAAACAGCTGTTTCAAGAAGGTAACGGCTCCTCTTCCCGCCGGAGCGTGGTCCTCCTTGTCGGATAAACCCTTTCTGCAAAAATGGATGCTGCGATAATAATCACAAAGCGCCAAGGGGAGAGGAGAAAGGGCTGAGTAACACTGGAGGGGCTCCTCTCGCCTTTCAGGAAATACAGAATTGAGACAAATATGAGCTAAATATGATTTTACATTTCTTTTCTCATGCCATCTGCAAATGCCATCCCTGGTGTTTAAGCAGAAGCAGCAGCATCTCTTTTGTGAGCATCTTTGCTCTGTTAGCTCTTTGATGAGCATCTTTGCTCTGTTGATGAGGATTCTCAGGACAGGGAGGTGGGAAAGGCAGGAGCAGGAGGTCGCTGAGCCTCCGAAGAGCTGGAACTCTGCCGGGGTTACATCCTGCTGCACCTCCCCAGCCGGGCTGGGCTTCACCAGCTTGGACATTCTACACTGGTGTGGCCCCTTCAGAAACTCTGAGCACTCAAGGATGGCACTGGGTGCGTTTAGATTTGGAATTTGGAGCTGGAGAAGCAGCTGGGAGGATTTTGGTGCCACTGTGGTTATTCATAACCCTCTTATTTTCTGCGTCTCTGGGGTTGGCACACATGCAGCATGTGCTTTTGTTTGCTGGGAAGGTGATTGTGCCAGGCAGGTTCTCCCTCTTCTCCGCTCCCTCCATCCTCTTCTTGGTACTTTTAGGGTGTTGTGGGTTCTGCCTTGAGCTTCTAAGGGGGAATCAATGTGTTTCTGGTTGTCTCCTTCAGTGATGACACGCGGCACGGCCTTCAGCCCCTCGTACCGATTCACCCTGAGCGACGGGACGGTGCTCAGTGCCCACACCAAGTGTAAGCTCTGCTACCCCACCAGCCCGGAGATGCAGCCCTTCATCATGGGCATCCACATCATCGACAGGTACGTCCCCACCCCACCGCTCCAGAGCTGTGTCAGTGTGATCCAGGAATCAAAGTGTCCCTTCGGATGAGAGGAAACGGCCTCAAGTTGCGCCAGGGGAGGTTGAGGTTGGATGTGGGAACAATTTCTTCCCCAAAGGGCTGTGGGGCATTGGAACAGGCTGCCCAGGGCAGTGCTGGAGTCACCATCCCTGGAGGGTTGGACAGACGGACATGAGGTTCTCAGGACATGGGGCAGTGCCAGGGGTGGGTTATGGTTGGACTCGATGATCTTGAGGGTCTTTTCCAACCAAAACGATTCTGTGATTCCCTACAGCAAAAGGAGGACCCACGAGTGGTCTGTGATACTGGTTTGGAGGTGTGATCCCCATGAGGAATCTGAGGCTGAAAGCCAAAGCTCTGTTGCTCTTGATTATTCTTATTTCTCAAAGAGGTGGCCCCAGGAGTTCAGGTCGAGGTTTATAGACGTGCTTCAGATTTCTGCCTTGCCCTGGAGAACTTCAAATATTTGGGGAGGGAGAGGCTCTGACAAACTGGCAGGACAGGGAGAGGTGAGGCTGTGGACCTGGGCTGTGCTGCAGAAACACGAGGGGGCTGGAGGAGGAGAATGCTGCAGAGCATGGTCTTCCTCCAGCCCTGGGTGTGCGATAGACCCAGCAGAGTCTATGGAGTCAGAGACCCAGCCTTTGGGGTTTAGCCGGGGAGCAGCTGTGATCATGAGCAGCCTCACGTTTCTGAGGAGATGCTAAAGCTGCTGTACCCCATCCATGGGGCTGCAATGCATCCTGAAGGGCTGGTGGAGATGGGAAGGATGAGACCACCAGGGCTTGTGACCTGCTGCTCTCCAGCCTTCAGAGCTCTGCAGCATGGCCAGACTTAAAGAAATTTTTCACACTGAGGGTGGTGAGAGCCTGGCCCAGGTTGGGCAGAGAGGTGGTGGATGAACCATCCCTGGAGACATCCCAGGCCAGGCTGGACGGGGCTCTGAGCAACCTGAGCTGGTGAAGGTGTCCCTGCTCATGGCAGGGGTGGCACTGAATGCACTTTGGTGGTCCCTTCAACCCAAACCATCCTGTGATTCTATGGACAGGGGGGCAGGAGCTGCCTGAGTGACACTGAAGGTTTTTCAAAGCATCTTGTGACGTTTCCTCTCCTTCTCCTCTCCCACAGGGATCACGGCATGCTCTCACCCCAGGAGAACACTAACTCCGCCATGGCCCTTCCCCGGGTCAGCCCCTCGCTGAACCCCAGCATCTCCCCAGGCCAAGGCATGGCCCTGCCGCCCTCCATCCCCCCCTCCAACGGCAGCATGTTGGCCACCAACGTCAACCAGCAGCCAGGCGCCGGCCTCCACAACAACAGCAACTCCAGCACCAGCCAAACCAACTTCGGATGTTCACCTGGGAACCAGATGGGAGCCAACGTTGCCTTAAGCCAGGGACAAGCTGGTCCCCAGAACAGTAACCACACGCTGAACCTCAACAGCTCCCCCATGAACAGTCCGGGGATCACCCCACCGCAGTTCATGTCCCCGAGGCATCGGGTCAGCCCGGGGCTGGTGCCCAGACCCCGCGTGCCCGGCAATCCCTTCTCGCCCACCATGCCCACCATGCACTCTCCCGTGGGCATGGCCAACAGCGGCAGCGGGGCCGGCGGTGCCACCGGCGCCGCCAGATCCTTTCCCGGCGCCCCCATGAACTCCATGCAGGGCTTGGCCGAAGGTCCCAGCACCCCGGTGGGCTACTCCACACCACCCCCTGTGCTGAGACAGCTCAGCTCGCAGAGCTCGCCCGGCCGCCTCGCCATGCAGCCCATGAAAGCCGAGTCCAAGGACAGCAAGGAGATCGCCTCCATCCTCAGTGAGATGATCCAGTCGGATGGCGGGGCGGGGGACAGCAAACCGCTGGATTCGGGCATGCTGCATGCCAATGACAGGCTCTCAGAAGGGGACAACAAGTGCTCCCAAGCCACCAGCCACAAGCTGGTCCAGCTTCTGGCCAGCACGGCGGAGCAGCAGCTTCGACACGCTGACGCAGACACGAGTTGCAAAGATTCGTTGGCCTGTGCGGGCACCGGTGGCACCTTGGCCTCTGGAAACCCTCCCAGCAGCACCTGCCCTTCCTCCCACAGCTCCCTGACCGAGCGGCACAAGATCTTGCACAGACTCCTTCAGGAGGGCAGCCCTTCGGACATCACCACCCTGGCCATGGAGCACGAGAAGAAGGAGAGCACGCCGAACCCCACCACCACCCCCGCAGCTCCCAGCCAGCTGCCGGGAGCCTCGGACATCAAACTGGAGCCGGACACGCTGAAGAAAAAAGACGCCAAGGATCATCAGCTCCTAAGGTATCTGCTGGACAAGGACGAAAAGGAACTTGCTGCAGCCCCGGCACTGAGCCTGGACGACGTGAAGGTGAAGGTGGAGAAGACGGAGCAGATGGAGCCCTGTAACACGGCCCCGGTGCCACTCGCCAAACCTCCTGCCACGGAGGAGGTCAAGCTGGAGACGCAGGGCCAGGTGAGTGCACCCATCCATGTCTGAGCTGGTGGGATGCTCCTGACAAGTTGGGTTTTGGGGGCAGGTTCTTCCAAATCTGCTGCTGTGGGCTCTCCACAGCAAGGTGGTGGGGCTGGGAGAAGTGTGGGGAGATGTTGTGTGGCTGCCACAACTTTGTGTGTTGGTGCCACCTCCTCCAGTGCTGGTGCCACCTTCCCCAGCACTGGTGCCACCTCCTCCAGTGCTGGTGCCACCTTCCCCAGCACTGGTGCCACCTTCTCCAGCACTGGTGCCACCTTCCCCAGCACTGGTGCCACCTCCTCCAGTGCTGGTGCCACCTTCCCCAGCACTGGTGCCACCTTCTCCAGCGCTGGTGCCACCTTCTCCAGCGCTGGTGCCACCTTCCCCAGCACTGGTGCCACCTTCTCCAGCACTGGTGCCACCTTCCCCAGCACTGGTGCCACCTTCCCCAGCGCTGGTGCCACCTTCCCCAGCACTGGTGCCACCTTCTCCAGTGCTGGTGCCACCTTCCCCAGCACTGATGCCACCTTCCCCAGCACTGGTGCCACCTTCTCCAGCACTGGTGTCACCTTCCCCAGCACTGGTGCCACCTTCCCCAGCGCTGGTGCCACCTTCTCCAGCGCTGGTGCCACCTTCTCCAGCACTGGTGCCACCTTCCCCACCGCTGGTGCCACCTTCTCCAGCACTGGTGCCACCTTCTCCAGTGCTGGTGCCACCTTCCCCAGCACTGGTGCCACCTTCCCCAGCACTGGTGCCACCTCCTCCAGTGCTGGTGCCACCTTCTCCAGCACTGGTGCCACCTTCTCCAGCGCTGGTGCCACCTTCCCCAGCACTGGTGCCACCTTCTCCAGCGCTGGTGCCACCTTCCCCAGCACTGGTGCCACCTTCTCCAGCACTGGTGCCACCTTCTCCAGCACTGGTGCCACCTTCTCCAGCGCTGGTGCCACCTTCTCCAGCACTGGTGCCACCTTCCCCACCGCTGGTGCCACCTTCTCCAGCACTAATGCCACCTTCTCCAGTGCTGGTGCCACCTTCCCCAGCACTGGTGCCACCCTCTCCAGTGCTGGTGCCACCTCCTCCAGTATTAGTGCCACCTCCTCCAGTGCTGGTGCCACCTCCTCCAGCACTGGTGCCACCTCCTCCAGCACTGCTGTCCCCTCTTGTCCAGATGCTTGATGTTTTGGTAGCTCAGACCTTCAAGGTGATGTTGGGAAGGGAAGGAGCATTAGGGAAGTGTACAAAACTGCGAAAGAAACACGGCACATCACTGCAGGAGGTGGTTTGAGTGCGGAGAAGACCACATGCATGTTGCCATGCAAAAAGGTTCTTAATTCTGCATCTCTGGGCACATTCAGGCCTCGTGTCCCAGGGAATTTTCAATCCCTTGCCCTCTTGTTGGCTGCGATTAGCAATTATACGGGCCTTTTAGTTCTCCTAAAAGTATTATTAAATTGAATAATCCAGTGACAGATCTCTGCAATAGAGGTTTGGGGGTATAAATATTCATTACACGCCGCTATGAATAGAAGAGATTTCTTATTTTTGAAAGCCAGGGGAGATGGTAACACGGATAAGGCTGCTTAATCCTTTTTAAGCAAAGAGAAGAGAGCGGCTGACATGAAGAGCGGGGCTGATCGCCGCTTACGGACTGCGGCAAATACGGCTTTGGAGATCGGGGATGAATAACGGAGCTGGGAGAGCCTGGGGTGACAAACACACAATAAGTCTCTTAATAAGGTTAAGGGCTCAGTTGGCTTGGGAGCTGCAGTCGGTTATTCTATAGGCGAGTGGGAATCGCACTCGTTATCTCTTTCTGTAAAGTACTTTCCTGGTGTCATGGGCTGGATGGTGTGACCTCCCCGTCACCTCCCATGTGAGATCTGTCATCATGGGGAGCGGCTGAGGGACCTGGGGGTTCAGCTGGAGAACAGGAGCTGAGGGGAGACCTTCTGATCTCTGAACTGCCTGAAAGGAGCTTGGAGCCAGGGGGGTCGGGCTCTGCTCCCCAGGAACAAGCGCCAGGAGCAGAGGAAACGGCCTCAAGTTGCGCCGGGGAGGTTGAGGTTGGATGTGGGAACAATTTCTTCCCCAAAGGGCTGTGGGGCATTGGAACAGGCTGCCCAGGGCAGTGCTGGAGTCACCAGCCCTGGAGGGCTGGACAGACGGACATGAGGTTCTCAAGACATGGGGCAGTGCCAGGAGGGAGGAACGGTTGGACTTGATGATCTTGAGGGTCTTTTCCAACAAAAATGATTCTGTGATTTTATGATCTGGATTAACATAAATTGCCCCTGGATGAGGAAAACTCAAGGTAAAACTTTCTTATTTTGGGAGGCACGTTGGAGCTTGCTGGTGCGGAGTGAACATGCCCATAGAGCTGGGTACCCACCCTGATGCTCCTGCAGAAGGAGCACCCTGTGGGGATTCAGGCCGGACATGATGCAGAAATTGTTTGAGCTGAGGGTGGTGAGAGCCTGGCCCAGGTTGGGCAGAGAGGTGGTAGATGAACCATCCCTGGAGACATCCCAGGCCAGGCTGGACGGGGCTCTGAGCACCCTGAGCTGGTGCAGATGTCCCTGCTCATGGCAGGGGTGGCACCGGGGGAGCTTTAACTGTCCCTTCCCACCCAAACCATCCTGTGATTCTGTGATTTGCTGAGCATCAGTGCTGCTTCCAGGTCCTCCATCCTCCAGAGAGGCCAGAAAGCCCTATTAATTTAACGAGGCTGTGTGAGCTAATTGTGCTGTGCCCGCACACAGGCGCGTGGAGCTGGGCCGGCTCCAGCCTGGCCGTGTTCATCAGCCCCTCTCCTGCGCTGCTGGCAGCAGCTGAGCATTTTTAGGCTCCTCCGTGGCTTTTCAGTTCCAAATATCCCTCCCCCGGCAGCTGGAGAGCATCAGGATTATTTGCTGGAACGTACCGAGCGCTTCCAAAGAGTTAAGAAAAGAGCCTGGAGAGGGTTTTGCGGAGTCTTAAAATGGCTTTTCTGAGGAGCGAACAAGCCTTTGCTGCTCAGCAGCTCAGGACCAAGTTTCATTTCCACGTGTTTTCTGTTAGAGGCTCCTCTGGTGGGGAGGGGGAGCTGCCGTTTCTAATAAAATCTTGCTAGATTTTTGTTTTCTTATTTTAAGTATCAAAATATCAATTAGGAGCGACACGAGTTGTGGGGTGAGCTCATCAGCCTCGAAGGAATTATTTTCTTCCTGGATTTATCATATGGAATTAACCCAGGTTTGCTCAGAGCCACCTGTTAGTGGGCTGAGAACAAAACATATTTAGGTAAGGCTAGAAAAGAGCTAATAGGAATTGCAGGAGTTAAAAAAATGAAAGGAAGACTTGAATGATCTGAAGTTTGCAATAAAATCATGGGATTATTTAATTTGTGCAAGGATTTTGTTGCCCAAGGCGCTCGGGAGGAGAATTATCTCCATCCACGGGCAGGTCCGGCCAGGGATGAAGGTTTGGGTGAGCGTCTCCATCCTCGTCCCCGAGCTGATTTCACTCGTGGGGCTTCCCATGAGCCGGCTGGGCGAGGGGTGGAAGGCGGAGGTGTTGTCCCTTGATTTGCCTTTGGGTTGTTCCTGATTTTGGAACCTTGTTTGTCCCGGGAGCTGAAGGTTTGGGGAAGAAGCTGCCCAGGAATATTCAGCCACCCTGTGTCTCCATAGAATCATAGAACCATTTCGGTTAGAAAAGACCCTGAGGATCACCAAGTCAAACCAGAACCCAACTCTAGCACTAACCCATGTCCTGAGAACCTCATGTCCGTCTGTCCAGCCCTCCAGGGATGGTGACTCCAGCACTGCCCTGGGCAGCCTGTTCCAATGCCCCACAGCCCTTTGGGGAAGAAATTGTTCCCCACATCCAACCTCAACCTCCCCTGGCGCAACTTGAGGCCGTTTCTGCTCATCCTATCAACCTCTCCATCCTCCGACCTCTTCACAAACCCAACAAGCAATGAAAGAGCTTCACTGCTCCCATTTTAACTCCACTTAATGTCCATTTTGGGTGCCTGCAGCTGCCTCTGTGCCCTCCTTCTCCCTCTGCCTCCAAAATAACCTCCTGTAGGAAGAAATGAACTTGAGGAGATGTATTTCTGCTGTATCGTGGATGTCTCCCCTTTGCTTCGGTTCTCTTTGCTTTGCAAACTTGAGCTTTAAAGGAATTCTGCTTGGTGGAGAAATTACACTATTTGGAAGAGTTTTCTTAGCTCAAGCCCATTTATCTCAGCCCCTTTCATCCCAACCTGCTGCTTTACAGCACCGCGTTTTCAGCCACCGGTACAAATCCCTTTCCCAGGAGCTTTCCCATTTATTCAGGTCCCTGGCTATAATATCTACGTTTCCACTCGTAGCGCTGACAAAGGCTGGAAAAGCTGGATGATATTTTGATCCGCCGCTGAGGGGAATCACACACCCCAGACCAGCGTTGGTTTCGGACACTCATTCCAAAAAGACACTTCTATTTCTTAGGAAAGACCAATTCTTTAGTATTATCATTTCCGCGTAAGCGTATGTATATTCACAAAGCAAATTATCTCTCGTTTTAAACAGCTGGAGGTTGTGCATACCATTAATAACTATGCTAATTGCAGCACATAAGCATCTCGAAGCTGCCGCTGAGGACCAGGCTCCAGGGTGGGGACCCATGTACAGGGGGGACAGTCCTTGTCCCCCCAGGGTCTGCGTGTGGCCAGGCAGGGGCACGGGGCTGGTTCTCTGTCCATGCGAGATGCGAAGGGCTGGGGGAGCAGCACTGGGGGCTACGTGGATGCGAAAGCAGCGCTTGGTCTCGCGTTTGGGCTCAATCACCCACCCGTGATTCATCTTTTCTTTCCTTCTGTAGTTTGCTGCCGAACTGGAGCAGCTGGACCAGCTGCTGCCCTCGCTGGAGAAGGCGGCGCAGCTGCCCGGCTTGTGCGGAGCGGACAGGAACGAGAGTGGCGTGGCCGTCAAACCGGAGATGCTGGCGGCCCCCCTGCCGCCCAGCGCCGCCGCCAGAGCCCCCGCGGGACTCAACCGTACGTGTCCATCCGCGGGGAACGCCGGGGATCGTCCCCAAAGCGGGTCCCTGCCGGGGTGGGAGGGGAGGGTCTCCTATATCACCGGCTCTGCTGGCGCAGCACCAGCCTGGGTCTGGCCACAGTGATCATAGAATCGTTTTGGTTGGAAAAGACCCTCAAGATCATCGAGTCCAACCATAACCCAGCCCTGGCACTGCCCCATGTCCTGAGAACCTCATGTCCGTCTGTCCAAGCCTCCAGGGCTGGTGACTCCAGCACTGCCCTGGGCAGCCTGTTCCAATGCCCCACAGCCCTTTGGGGAAGAAATTGTTCCCACATGCAACCTCAACCTCCCCTGGGGCAATTGAGGCTATTGCCTCTGCATTGAGCCCAGAGGGGTTGGGGAGCCGTGCTGTGCCTCCCCACTTTGGGGACACATCAGGGAGGTGACAAAGAGCTGTCAGGCCCATCTCTGTAGCCATGAACCAATTCAGCCATCACCTCTGAGCTGAATCCATCACAAGGTTTCTCGCTCAAGCCTCACAGTTCCTCACCAAGGAGACACTTGTCCCAGGGCTGACATAGTTGGCCCCTTCAGCAGCAGGGACACTCGTCATGCCATGACATAATTAAAAGCGGGGCTGATTGCCTTCGGAGCAAGAGTAATCCCACATCCAAATTAGAGTGGGGAGGGAGGCGAGCATGGTTGAAATGCCAGCTGTGGCTCTCCTGGGTTACAGGGTCCAAAATAGCAATTACCACCCAGGAGATCCACCACGAGCCTTGCTGAAGGTGCTGCCCTTGGGTTTCACTCATGTGGGGGCAGTAACGTGCCCCTGAGCTGCTCCCCAAGGGTTTAGAGGCGCTGCTGGCTGGGAGAGAGGTGGCCAACAGCTGTGGCCCGTGGCCACCAGTTTGCAAAGCTGCCTCTTCCATTTGTTTTTCAGTTCAACTGGAGCATTTGAGACGTGCTCCCTGATGGCAAACTGCAGCTGAGCCTGCAAAAAACCCTATCTAAACAAAAAGGAGAATAATGCCAGGCCTAATGACATGTCTTTCATTGATTTAAAGCCAGCAGGTGAGAGCTGCCCATGCGGGAAGCAGCGCTGCTGATCATCCCCTCGAGCTGCCAGGTTACGGGGGACATGGCTCCTGCGCTGGGGTCACCCCGGAGGGAGCAGAGCCTGCTTGATGCGGCCTTTCATCCACCCAGCTGATTAATTCTTCTGCCCAGCTGACTATTTTAAGCTGCAGCTACTGGGTTGTGGGTGCCAGGCCAGCTTCTGGATCCCTTCACCCTCCACACAACAAGCAGGAGCTACAGTGCTGCCTGGGGGCTGTTGTCACCGTCACCTGTTGCACACGATGCTGCCCCAGGGTGGCTGCGGGTGACCGAGCCACAGGTGGGACCGAGCTCTCAGCTTCAGGCGAGGTGACATCCCACCACCACCCGCTTCTTGCCCTCCAAGCTTCCCGACACCAGCTCCCCTCCCCAATCCGCCGAGCGCCGGTGATCTCGCAACGAGCCCTGGGGAGACATCTGACTTGTGCTTTTTCTTTCCTCTTTTTTCTTTTTTGAAATAATGGAATGAACCTGCAGCGATGAGCAGCGTGCAGGGCGTGCAGGCCGGTCGGACGCCCTTTGAGTTCTGCGACCCCCTGGAGCCAGCGCAGCTGAGGCCGGTTCCTTGTCCCACCAGCAATGGCAGCAGCCCGCACGCCCGCGGGCCGGCCCAGCAGGGCAGGGGCACGGTCACGGCTCCCAACCCCTTCCCACCCGACACAGGTACGTACGTGGGCACCCGCTCCTCGCCACCTTCTCCGGGTTACACTGAGGCTTTCCAGGGAGTCCCACAGGTGAAAAGAGTTGGCAAAGTGGAGCTCGACCATCCCTGTTCACCAGCAGCGAGTTCCCAAGCTGTGCTTATCCACAGAATTAGAGAACTATAGAATCATTTTGGTTGGAAAAGACCCTCAAGGTCATCCAGTCCAACTGTTACCCCAACCCCAGCATGGCCCCATGTCCTGAGAACCTCATGTCCGTCTGTCCAGCCCTCCAGGGCTGGTGACTCCAGCACTGCCCTGGGCAGCCTGTTCCAACGCCCCACAGCCCTTTGGGGAAGAAATTGTTCCCACATCCAACCTCAACCTCCCCTGGGCAACTTGAGGCCGTTTCCTCTGCTCCTGGCGCTTGTTCCTGGGGAGCAGAGCCCGACCCCCCTGGCTCCAAGCTCCTTTCAGGCAGTTCAGAGATCAGAAGGTCTCCCCTTAGCTCCTGTTCTCCAGCTGAACCCCCAGGTCCCTCAGCCGCTCCATCACACTTGTGCTCCAGCCCCTCACCAGCTCCGTTCCCTTCTCTCCACTCGCTCCAGCACCTCAAGGGTTTTCTTAGTGTGAGGGGCCCAGAACTGCCCCAGGATTGGAGGTCTGGTTGCCTCAAATAGGGCCACCCACACCCTGGTAAATGATGCTCTGCCTGCGACAGTCCACCATCTTCAGCATCAATGAGCCTGGAGACTGTTTTGGGGCAAGACAAGGAAGGATTGGGGACAAGCTGCACCGTGACTGTGCCACGAGCTGCCACTGGCACCGCCGGTATCTGCCTGTTGCCGAGCAACCTTATGGCTTTTTTTAAGAGATGTTGAGAAATGGAGGAGTGCTCGGCAGGAGCTGCCGTGCCAGAGCGTGCGCTGGGATGCTGAGCATCCTTGAGCTGGACCTTCCTCCCCTCCGGGATCTTATTTTCTGGTTTTTAAAACCAACCCCACGCTCCGGGTGGCACGTGAAGCCGGTGGCTCCTTGTGACAACAGTGAAGACACCGGGCACTGGGCAACCACAGGCATTTTCAAGCAAATAACATATTTTATTGGGAAAAGAATCAGCACAGCTGAGCTTGGTTAGAAGAAGAGAGATTTTCACCTTCAGCAACTGCCTCCATCAATATTTCTGTTAGAAACTCGGGGTTTTTGGCAAAGGGGCGGCCACCGATGGCACATCCCAATGTGGCATCATCACCACCCTGGCCAGAAATGTGCTGACCCCTCCGGTTCCCACCTCCCTGGATCTCCACAGGCTGCATCACCCGAGGTGCCGTTTGATCTTCGGTCCCGATTCCTTTTGCAAATGGGATGACGTAAAGTCTCCAGCCCCATAAATCTCTGGCCGGCGCTTGGGCTCCAAGTTCTGCTACAACTTAATTTAATTGCGTTGGCTCTTTTCCCCGTGCAAATTAACTTTCCTCCAGAAGAGAGGCAGGAGATGCTAACGGGTGTGGGCTTTGGGTTTTAAGCTAAAATCTTCAGTAGTAACAATTTGCTTTCAAGAAGAAACCCTCTAACTTGACTAAATTTTGAAACTCTTGCTAGAAATGTGCTGAAAAGGGAAACTTTTTAATAGCGTTTGCATATAGAGAGCATACAGGGTCATGCATATCTGCTGCGTGTGCTTTACCTGCCTAGATTTTCACCCAGAATTTCATGCTTATAATTAATGGTTGGGAAACCACACCTGCTATCTGTAACTTTGGGTTGGAAAGAGCTGGGAGTGGTGAATCTTGGTGTCCCTTTCGGGGATGTTTTAGGACACCGCTGGCATCCCGTTGCTCTGAGCTTGCCCGCTGACCCCAGCAGCACTAATATTTCCTCCCCTTGTCCCGCTTTTGCCCCCTAGGGATGCCGGAGCTGGAGATGGGGGTGCCGGATCACCAGTTTGGACAGCCGGGAATGGGGGAGCAGATGCCCTGGCCGGATAACGGCATGGCAGCCATGAACCGGGGCGCCATGGGTAAACCCGAAGAGTAAGTACGGCGGGGCTGGCGCCTTCCCCACCTCTGCCGGGAGAACATCGCGGTGTCCTGGCAAGACCTGCCTGGGTCACCTCTCTTAGGGACAAACGTACAAGTAGATGAGGGACGTGGGTTGAGAGGAGACACCCGAGGGATGTGAGGACATGAATAATCCACAAATCCATGGTCTTGCTGAGGATACTCCAAGCGCTGTCCCTTGCCAATATTTGGGTTGTTGTTGTCCAGAATCCCCTCTCGCCGGGGCAGCGGTGGGATCTAGAGAATCACAGGACGGTTTTGTGTTTTCACGCGATTACAGCTTTTCGCAGTCCCCGCGTGTTTGGCTTCACCTAAAACGATCACAGCTCTAATCGAATAACCCCCTCTGGTCCTCTAACCACCTTTTTTGGGTCCATGCCCCATGGAACAGCCAAGGTGTGATGATCTGCCCAAGGAACAACGTCACTCCTTGGCTAGAAACGCGTTGGAGGAGACCGCAGGTCAGATATTTGGGCTGCCAAAGCCCAGCTTTGCAGAGAGGCAGAATTTCCTCTCTTAATTAACATCTTTAGCAGACGAGCACAGTCTCTGTTTTCCCGTCCTTAAGAAGACGTGTAAGAGTTGTAAGTGAGCAAGCTGGTAGCCAAACATCTTTTTCTTGGGGCTAAATTTGGATTCATTTCTCAAAGCTCTTCACTCAGCCCAAGAAGAGAGTTGCCTGAGTGGTCTCCGCTGCTGCAGCTGGATCTTGGACTTCTGCTGGAAAGGCTTAGCCGCTTGTTGCTTGAAAGAGCTGGGAGATAAAACAAATCCCCGTTTAATTTAGCATTTACATCAGCCTAAGGGAAGTAACTTTCCTTTTTAAGCCTTGCCGGTGGTGTTATTTTATGGGATAAATTTGTGGGGCCTACCTGGCAAAAGGCAGAGCTGCTAGAAAAATCAGTCCGTGTTTGAAGCTGCGAATGTTCCTTAAAATGCTGCTTCTGGGTTAAAAATGACCTTCCCTTAGTCAGCAGCCGTGCGCTCCAAGCACTGCGTCAGTCTGGCTGGCTGGGGACGGTGCTGTCTCCTTGGCCAGCGCAGCTGCGAGGAAAGGAGCTGGATTGTCTCCCGGCTCCCCCTTCGCAGCGGGATTATGGACCGGGGACCGCGGCGTTGGCGTGGAAGGTTTGGATCTGCGTGGATATCAAGGAGGGAAGAGTTTGGTGGCCGCATCGCGGGGATCCTCGGGTGGGAAAAGCTCCTCGGGTGGTTTTCAGGGCAGAACCTGGGCCAGGAGACAAGGTCGGACCGGTGGAGCGGCAGCATCTACACGAAGCCTGGTGAGATGTGGAGGTAACGCATCTCACACAGTTCCTGCCTTTGGAGAGCGATGGTTTCAACCACGCATTAAAAACCGCAGCATGGTTAAGGTTTGACAAGGTGATATTTGATTTTCTCGGCATTGAGGAGGGAGAAAGCAAGGAGAACCACGCTGCATGGTGGGACATCTCCTGGCTCCATTGGCTCCTTACAGCAAAGTTGGGCTCTCCACGTGGTGAGCCACCGGTAGAATCAACATGGAGCAGGACCACGAGATGACAGTGAGATGAGAGATGGAGGGCTGCTCGTCCTGGTGAGCCTCGGTTCTTCCTCAGTTAGGGTCTCTGGGCACCAGTGGTTCCTGGCAGAGGTTGTGGGCAGCTGGAAGAAGCTGGTTCCCAGCTCAGTTCCCTCTCGTATCTTCAGTAACCGTATTTCTGGTGGAGCATCATGGGTCAGGCCCACCTAGGCAGCATCTTGGTGGGGTCTGAACACTTCCAGCTAGCAGCATGGTGACCAAAATCCAGCTTCCACTGCAGCTGAGAGAAGGGATTCTGCTGGGGAAGAGCCTCTGGATGTTGGTCCTCAAGTCCTGCAGATGTGCTCCAGCTGTGGAGGCCACGCTCGTCCTGGGAGATGCCCCTGATCCCAGCCTGTCCCCCCACTGGAGATCACAGAGCAAGGAGACAAAGCCTTTGGAATGCAGATATTACAGGACAAAGAAATATATTTTAGCTACGATCAAGGCAGCAGAGATTTGCTTTGGGGGCTGCGAAGGTTCCCCAGCTGGCAGGTTTACGTGGGCTGAGGTCCTGGTCCTGCTTAAGGAGCTGCTGGTGCCCAGATCTGCGTGTCCTGGGAAACAGGAGCTTCTTTCTTTAAATTCTCCCATTCCCCAAATCCTCTCCTCTGCCTTTGCCTCCTGATAAAGCGGGATGGCTGCAACGTCCCTCTCCATGTCCCAAGCGCTCTTGTGGCTCCTGCAGCAGACGGACGCCTTGGGCTGGGTCCAGGTCTCCTCAGAGCAAGTCCAAGTCGCTGTTCTCACATGTTCCTCTAATCCCCCAAGGTCAAACACGCCACCCGGGGCCGGTTTGGTGCCATCTGAGCTGCGCGAGGTTCCAAGGACATCTGTGCAGGCTGGAGACCTTTCAGAGCAGCGCTTGGAGAACACGCCGGGGAGATGTTTGACGGGACCTCAAGCAGCATTTGATGCCATCTCTGCAAGCAGCTGAATGTTTCCTCCTCACCGCGTGCAGAATCAGAATTTTCACCTTCAGAACAAACAAAACCTGAAGGGTTGTGGTGGATAGAAAATGTTTGCAACACGAAACCAGTGTGAGCAGGGACCTGTCACCTGCCCAGAGACTCACCTGGAGCCCACCATGGCAAGCAGAGGATGGGGATGGATCTGCAAGCTGGGTTGGGCTGCAAAGCAGGATGTGCTGGAGGTTTATTCACTATATAAAAGTTATATTGTCCCCATGATCTCTTTATAAACCAACTTTTGGTCCGGCACAGGCTGAAGAGACGGTGCCAACCTGCATTTCGCCTCCAGCTGCCTGTTAACGCGGAGCAGCAGCCTGGCCTCCCCTTCCTTTGCGAGAACGACGCCTGCGCAGCAAACGTTGGCTTGGCAAGTTCGAAACAGGGTTTGATACAAGCAGCAAGTCGCAGGGACTGTGGCTGCGGAGTGAAACCAGCCCCGCTTTTCCCCTCCGTCTCTCTGCTCCCGCTCTGCAGTGTGAGAAACCCCAGCGCCGAGTCTTTTTGTTGCCCTGGACGAGGCCGCGTGTGTTGGCGGCAGCGGCCGCGCTCGGTTTGGCTCCGGTTCCGTGCTGTACATCTGGTCCTCATCTGGAGCTGAAAGGATAAACATGTCGGCTGCTCGGGAACCGCTGGCACGTTGGAGCCCTCGCCTTTGTGCCTCTCGGCGAGCGTGATGTGCCACGGCTCTCGTCGGCCTGTCAGGCCCGGCAAATCCCATTGACTCCAATTAGTCACGTCATTGGAATGTGTCTCATTACATATTAATCTTCTTCCCAAAGAATATCGAGCAAGCTTTGCAGAAATCATGTTTTTTTGCAGCTCAAACGTTCCCCTTTGCATTTAGCTGCTTTGCTTCCAGCTGCTCCATCCAAGCCTCCCCGTGTTCGTGCCGGCACAAGCTTTGCTCCGTCTCCCACTTTCCTCCCCAAAACGCCTGTGGGAGCAAAGCAAAAGCACCCAAGTTTTCTTCCTAAACAGCAAAAAAATCACTTTATGGGCTTTATTGCGTGGAGAGGCTCATCTTTAAAAGCAGGTTTTGGCACAAGGCTTGAGGTTGAGCGGGCTCAGGCGGGACGGGGCCGCGTCCCGCGGGGTTCGGGTGCCGCAGCGGGTGGGAGCGCGTCGCTCGAGCATCTTCCCGCTCAACCTCCTCCCCGCTTTGTGAAACCTTAACGGTCCCTCCCGTTGCTCTCTCCGCAGCCAGTGCATCACCTCGCAGCTGGACGAGCTCCTGTGTCCCCCCACCACGCCGGAGGGGCGGAACGATGAGAAGGCTCTGCTGGAGCAGCTCGTCTCCTTCCTCAGCGGCAAAGACGAGACCGAGCTGGCCGAGCTGGACCGAGCTCTCGGCATCGACAAGCTGGTCCAGGTAAAGAGGGAACGGCTCCCGGAGGTCACACATGGGGCTCCACGTGGGCGCGGAGGAGGATTCCCAACATCTGGCGGTGCCGGGAGGCCAGATGCGAGCGAGAATGCGCGAGCGCATCAGATTCAGAGGCGATACTTAATACCATGCCATTCTCTCCCACCCCCCCAGCCAAAAAAGCTGGAAAACAGCCCCGGGAAATACAATATCTCGCTTGGCTTTTCAAACGCCATTCCCCATGGGAACGGGCAGCCTGGTCAAGAGGCGGCCGAGCGGTTTTGTGGTTTATCGGGTGAGCTGGCAGGGTGTCCCGCGTCCCCGCCTCGCCATGGGGATTAGGGCACGGAGGAGCCTTCCAGCTGGAATCCCACAGCCCGGGATTCCTGAGCCGGGGCTGTGCCGCCTAATTATATATCGAATGGCCTCGCTGGTATGAAACCACACAGCCCTTACCGTGGAGATTGGTTTACAGTGCAGCTGCCCCTCCGTCTGGGCTTGAAATTCAGGGGGCAAAAAAGACTTAGGTTTGTTTTTAGTGGTGCTGGGGCCCTGTTTTATGCAGCTGAGCTCCCGTGGAGACTCCGTTTGCAGAGACCCGTGGGGACAGATGCTTCGGAAGGGGCCGAATGAATATTTAGATTGATAAATACCAAGGCATGGCAGGGGGAGCCAGCGAGGGACGTGGAAAATGAGGCAATGCAGACGGATCGCTTGGGGTTTGTCATCGAGCGGTTTCTTTTTCCATGCCCCGTAGCACATGCACGCTTTTTCCAAAACAAGGAACAGATTCGAAAGCTTGTTAATTTATGGGATGTCCTAAGAAGCTTCTCAGAGCAAATCCCTCCGGCTGCTCCGGGCCTCATCCTGCATCATTTAAGCCCGGAGGTGGCAAATCTGTGGCTGCGCTACGGGGAGGTTTTATCTCTTTGCAAATCAGGGGTAGGAAATTCAGCCTCTCTGGTAGGAAGGACCAGAGATGCTCTTGCCAAAGATGCAGCCGCAGCAGCTCGGTGTTTTCAGGAGGGTTTTGCAGCCTCAGCTGGCAGAGCTCCCTGCACCGCTGCATTGAGATGCCCTCGGGTGGCACCAAGTGTCCCCACGCCGATCCGGCGCTTCCCTTGCCGAGCGCAACCTGATTTGGGGGTTTATCTCACGTTTGGACCCCGACCCAGCGTCGCTCCCATCCATTAATGGGAATCTTGGGCTTTTTCTGTGGTTTCAGCTGAACCTCAGAAAGATTTTGAAATAGTTCCGTGAAATATGGGCTTGAAATACATCTTTAGAGAAACAACACATCAGCATAAAGGCATCTTTGGGAAGAAAGCGTGTTAGAGTTGGGATGTGTTATTGGCAGGTGGGGGTTCGCATCTCCTGGGGCAGAGTGTGGGGATTTAGTCTGGTTTAACCAAACCCACTACAGGTGGGATGAGGTGCTGGAGATACCTGCACCCAGTTTAATCAGGCTGGAAACGGGGTGATTTGGGGAGAGAAGAGTAAAAAAGCCCCATTTCAGCAGGTCTGGGGTTTCTGGCCATCGCTGGCTGCTGTTTCATATCCTGATATCTCTATAAACTCCATCTTAATTTATCTTAAGCAATTTATTCCACCCCCCCCAGACCTTAATTGATCCTAAGCAGTATATTTCCCCCCCAACCATTCCCATATCTCACCCCAGCCCTTTGGTGGGCACCATCTCCCCAAGTCCCCAGAGCGGTGGGATTTGAGGGTGGTTTGTGTGCACGGTTTCCTTTAACACAACTTCCTCATCGCCTGTGGGACTCGGATCAAGGATTCTGGCTCCATAGTGTTATTTCTCCACGGGTTCGCAGCTCAAACACCACATTTCTGTGCCTGAGCCAAGCAAGACCAGTGCTGATCTTCTTACCGTGATTTGCTGGCGTGGAAATCATCCCCAGCTGTAATAAGGCTCAAATTTATAGGAGTGGTTGTTTTAAGTTGGTGCAAAAGTAATTGCAGTTTTGGACCGTTGATTTTAAATCATTATAACCAGGCTCAAACACATCTTCATTAATCCAAATAGCAACCATTGCAATCAACACATTTTTGCCCACGAGAAATAAGTTTGTTTATTCCTGTAGCATAAAAATCCGTGCTTGGGGATTCAACAAACACTTTGAAAGCGTTTTCTGCATCCTGTTCGTTGTGGAAGTGTTTTCCTTGCAAAAAGTTGTCGAGATGCTTGAAGAAGTGCCGGTCGGTTGGCGAGAGCTCAGGTGAACGTGGCAGACGAGGCAAAACTTCACAGCCCAATCCGTTCAACTTTTGCAGCGCTTGTTGTGTGACGCGCGGTCGGGCGGCGGCGCGGAGAAGAATTGGGCCCTTTCTGGTGACCGATGCCGCTGCGGCATTGCAGGTTTGGTGCATCCCATCCATTTGCTGAGCAGACTGCTCAGATGTGACGGTTTTGCCGGCACTCAGAAAGCTGCAGTGGATCAGATGGTGAGCAGAGCACCAAACAGTGACCGTGACCTTTTTTTGGTGCAAGTTTGGCTTTGGGAAGTGCTTTGGAGGTTCTTCTCGGTCCAACCACTGAGCTGGTCGTCAGTGGTTGATGTATAAAACCCACTTTTCATTGCACGTCACAATCTGACTGAGAAATGGTTCATTGTTGCGTAAAAGAAGAGAAGATGATGCTTCAAAATGATGATTCCTTTGATTTTTGGTCAGCTCATGAGGCACCCGCTTATCGAGCTTCTTCACCTTTGCAATTTGCTTCAAAAGCCGAACAACCGTAGAACGGTGGACGTTGAGTCTCCGGCAGCTTCTCGTGTCACTGTAAGAGGATCAGCTTGGATGGATGCTCTCAATGGGTCGTCGTCTCCTTCCGACGGCGGCCACCACGCTCCCCTTCAAGGCTCTTGTCTCCTTTGCGAAACCCCTCGAACCACCACTGCACTGTGTGCTCGTCAGCAGTTCCTGGGCCAAATGCGCTGTTGGTGCTGAGAGTTCTCTGCAGCTTTACAACCCATTTTGGACTCGAATAAGAAAATCGCTCGGATTTGCTGTTTGCCTGACATCATTTCCACAGGCTGAAATAAATCTAAAATAAACAGCAAGTAATAAGTCGGTAGCAAAAAAAAAAAACACCAAAAAGCAAGAAAAGCTCATTAAAATGATGCATGACGTAACCACATTGATTTAGGACTGTATTCCAGCATCAAACGGGAAATTTCAATGATGCAAAAAACCGCAATTACTTTTGCACCAACCTTATACTCAGGTCCTGTGTCCAGGATGCTTTTGGGGCAGATGGCGACTCTTCCTCCAGCTGCGCTTCCCTCCAAAGCTGCATAACAACAGGAAAGGAGAGAGAGAGAGCACAAACTATTCCCCGTGTTCAGGTTGATCCTCCAAGACTCAGGTTGGGTCCAGCCCATCGTGCTGATGTTTGGAGACCAGATGAGCAGCTTGGCATAGCAAACCCTGCGGAGAAAGGGAGAGGAAGGCAGAGGAGGGCAGGGGAACAAAGGGGAAGGCAGGGGAAGGCAGGAGAGGCAGATGAAGGCAGGAGAAGGCAGGGGAAGGGAGAGGAACGCAGGAGAAGGGAGATGAAGGCAGGGGAAGGGAGATGAAGGCAGAAGGCAGGGGAATGCAGAGGAAGGCGGGAGAGGGCAGGGGAAGGTGGGAGAAGGCAGGGGAAGGCAGAGGAAGGCAGAGGAAGGCAGGAGAAGGCAGGAGAGGCAGATGAAGGCAGGAGAAGGCAGGGGAAGGGAGATGAAGTCAGGGGAAGGGAGATGAAGGCAGGAGGCAGGGGAAGGCAGGAGAGGCAGATGAAGGCAGGGGAAGGGGGATGAAGGCAGGGGAAGGGAGATGAAGGCAGAAGGCAGGGGAAGGCAGGACAGGCAGATGAAGGCAGGAGAAGGCAGAGAAAGGAAGGGGAACGCAGGAGAAGGCAGGGGAAGGGAGATGAAGGCAGGGGAAGGGAGATGAAGGCAGGGGAAGGGAGATGAAGGCAGAAGGCAGGGGAAGGCAGGGGAATGCAGAGGAAGGCGGGAGAAGGCAGGGGAAGGCAGGAGAGGCAAATGAAGGCAGAGGAAGGCAGCATCACCTGCGGCTCCCCTGCAACCCCCTGCCAGCCCAGAGAGATGAGCCATGAGCCCTTCCGAACAGCCTGGCCTTGGTCTTTGCTCCCAAGCAAGCCAAAAGATACCATTTCCATCCCCCTGAGGTTTGCCAAGCCCCGGGGAGCGGGTGTTTAATGGCCTCCTCCACATGGTGCTCAGCCCAGGGATGCGGCTTCCAGGCAGCAGCATCCTCACGAGTGGGCCCCCCGTCCCCACTGAGCACTCCCAGGAGAAAACAGCTGCCGGCGGGGCTCCAAAGTGATATATTTACCTTCCCCCTTTTGCTTTCACCAGGGCGGTGGGCTGGAAGCCCTGACAGAACGGTTCCAACCCCAACAAGCCACCCCACCACTCATGATGGAGCAGAAACCCGGCATGTACCCCCAGCCTTACTCCTCCGCCTCTCCCACCGCCAACCTCCCCGGCGCCTTCCCCGGCATGGTGAGGCAGAAGCCGTCGTTCGGAGCCGTGCCGGTGCAGGTCCCTCCGCCCCGCGGCGCCTTCCCCAGCACCATGGCCATGCAGCCCCGGCAGACGCTCAACAGGCCCCCGACAGCCCCCAACCAGCTGCGACTTCAGCTGCAGCAGCGGCTGCAGGGCCAGCAGCAGGTAATTCACAGAATCCCAGAATGTCAGGGATGGGAAGAGACCTGGAAAGCTCATCCAGTGCAATCCCCCCATGGAGCAGGAACACCCAGATGAGGTTACACAGGAAGGTGTCCAGGCGGGTTGGAATGTCTGCACAGAAGGAGACTCCACAACCTCCCTGGGCAGCCTGGGCCAGGCTCTGCCACCCTCACCCCCAACAAGTTGCTTCTCATATTTAAGTGGAACCTCCTGTGTTCCAGTTTGCACCCATTGCCCCTTGTCCTGTCCCTGGTTGTCACCAGAAGAGCCTGGCTCCATCCTCCTGACACTCCCCCTTTCCATCTTGATCCCCAGGAATGAGTCCCCCCTCAGTCTCCTCTTGTCCAGCTCCAGAGCCCCAGCTCCCTCAGCCTTTCCTCACACGGGAGATGCTCCACTCCCTTCAGCATCTTGGTGGCTGCGCTGGACTCTCTCCAGCAGTTCCCTGTCCTGCTGGAACTGAGGGGCCACAGCTGGACACAAGATTCCAGGTGTGGTCTCCCCAGGGCAGAGCAGAGGGGCAGGAGAACCTCTCTGACCTACTGACCACCCCCTTCTAACCCACCCCAGGTACCATTGGCTTCCTGGCCACAAGGGCCCAGTGCTGGCTCATGGTCACCCTGCTGTCCCCTGGACCCCCAGGTCCCTTTCCCCTACACTGCTCAATTCTTTCCCCCTCCGCATCCCCGGGGATGGAGGGACCCTCAGTCCCACCTGCAGCCCACACATCCCAATCGGAAGGGATGGGAAGCTTCTGAATCAGAGTTTTTAAGATGTCCCTGGGTTTTTTTTCCTCCTCTCCAGCTGATCCATCAAAACCGGCAAGCGATCCTCAACCAGTTTGCAGCCAATTCCCCGGTGGGCATCAACATGCGGGCAGGGATGCAGCAGCAGATCACACCGCAGGTAAGGGGGATGTGGCATGGAAAAACATCATCGAATCGTCAAATCCCAGGGTGGAAGGGACCACAGGGATCACCTGGTCCAACCTTTCTTGGCAAAAGGCCGGTCTAGCCAAGCTGGCCCAGCACCCTGTCCAGCTGAACCTTAAAAATGTCCAATGTTGGGGAATCCACCACTTCCCTGGGGAGATTATTCCAGTGTTTGTGTCATGAAAAATTCCCCTCTTGTGTCTCAGTTTTCCTCTTGGGTCCAAATTAGGGGTTAATCCCTCCTGGTTAGCACAACCTGGTCTCTTTAATTAATGGGACAGAAAAGTTCTCTGCATGCAGAGAGATGCTGCAAGATGAGCTGCTCTGGGTTGGGTTTTTTTGGCTTCAGCCTTAATTCCAGCTCCTCCACCTGCTTAAGGTATAAATACTTCGTTATCACTTAGACAAGGATGTGCTAACGCATTTAATTGAGAAGGATCTTTAGGAAATAGATGCCATCCTTTAAATACCAGAATCTCTAGTCAATCTTCTTAACGATCCTGCAAATCCCTCAGGCCCTAAAGTTCTTGTTTGGCTTCTAATAAAGTGGATGAAACATCTGCTGGGTGTGAGGAGAAATTGGAAAGCATAGCTGATTTCTGGTGACTTTATCCCATTTTTTGGAGAAGCCTTTGCATTTTTGTGACGTCCCCGATGTGTCATGGGGAGTGTTAGTGAGGAAAAGGGACCGAATGGTTCCCGTTGTATTCTGATTTCAGCCGCTTTATCGGGCTTTTTAAGGTGATTAATTGCAACACATCTGGCTCGGCCATATGGGGAATGAGCCTGTGGTGATGGCAAAACTTGTGAGATATTTGTTTTTTAAACATTTTGCAACTGAAAGAGTCCAACTCAGGGCCCCTGGGCTATGGCTCATGGGATCATAGAATCATAGGATCATTTTGGTTGGAAGAGACGCTCGAGATCATCGAGTCCAACCATAACCCAGCTCCAGCACTAAACCTGAATCATTCCGGTGAGGGCACAAGTGGGTGCCATGGAGGAGAGGGGCGGATGGGGCAGCCAGGTGACCCACAGTACTTTTTCCCAGCATGGGGGATACTCTGGGATACTCTGTAGTTTTGACATTCAGCACGTCCAGAGGCCAAACTTTCAATATCACCAACCTGCTCTGCCCTGTGGCGGCGCAAACAGGCTGATTTGGGGGTTTTTCCAGCTTTCCTCGCAGCGAGGACGAGCGCCCCGAGCCGGGGAAGGGGAACACCCGCAGCCCTCATGCTGGGACGTGGAGGGGAATGCTGAGCTGTTTGCCAGAACCAGAGGGTAACGGTGATAACCGGGGCGTCCCCCTCCTTCCCCACAGCCTCCCCTCAACGCCCAGATGCTGGCGCAGCGTCAGCGCGAGCTCTACAGCCAACAGCACCGGCAGCGGCAGCTCATGCAGCAACGAGCCATCCTGATGAGACAGCAAAGCTTCGGAAACAACCTCCCCCCCTCCGCCGGGCTCCCGGTGCAGATCGGAGCCGCTCGCCTGCCCCAAGCGCCCCCCCAGCAGTTCCCTTACCCCCCAAATTACGGTACGAGCCCAGGAAACCCTCCCACCTCCACCAGCCCCTTCTCACCGTTGGCATCCAACCCCGAGGCCGCGCTGGCTAACCGCGGCAGCATGGTGAACAGGGGGATGATGGGCGCCGTCGGAGGACAGTTCGGCGCCGGGATGACCCCGCAGATGCAGCAGAACATCTTTCAGTATTCGGGATCGGGTACGTGGAGCAGTTGGTTGCATGGGAAAGGCGTCTGGTGGTGGGGAGGGAGGGGGGCAGAGCTGGGACCCCCAGGATGCCAAAAATGCTCATCTGTCACCCCGGGATCATCCCAAACCATCTCACCCAGCCTGAGAACTGGTCTAGTCTCTGGTCTCTACCTCCCAAGGGGACATTTTCTGGTTGAATCTCAAAAAAAACCAGAAAAGATCATAGAATCATCGAATCACAGGATGGTTTGGGTTGAAGGGACCTCCAAAGCCCATCCAGTGCCCCCTGCCATGAGCAGGGACATCTGCACCAGCTCAGGTTGCTCAGAGCCCCGTCCAGCCTGGCCTGGGATGTCTCCAGGGATGGTTCATCTACCACCTCTCTGCCCAACCTGGACCAGGCTCTCACCATGGTCTGACGATATCACCTGCGTAAATAATTCCCTCTTTCCTTGCAAACTGAACTGCGAGGCAATGCTCTAAATTGAGCTTCCTTAAAAATACCTGCTCTGAAAACGGCCAAGGCTGAGATGGCTGGAACGAGCTGCAGGCAGCTCACGCCGCTCGTATGGGCACCCAGCTCATAGGAGACAGGTGAGCCCGCACAGAGGTTGTGCAGAAGGGTCAAGCATCAGTGCAGGGTCTCAGCAAGGTGGACATCCCTATGAGTAGCAAAAATGACAGCGTGGCTGCAGGAGCCCTGCAGAAACCCCCTTTGGCATCATCATCACATCGTTCCCCTGGTTGTTTTCTAGCCAGGTATGATGCTAAAGAGGAACATCTGCTGATGGAAAACATTTGAGGAGGGGGTTTCTCTGCTCCTTCATCCCTGAAATGTTGACATTTGAGCGATACGGCTGCACAAAATGAAAACCAGAGAGCCCGAGACCGAAAGTCATAGTATAATTTTGGGTGGAAAAGATCCTCAGGCTCATTGAGTCCAACCGTTCCTCCACCCCTGGTACTGCCCCATGTCCTGAGAACCCCATCTCTGTCTGTTCAACCCTCCAGGGCTGGTGACTCCAGCACTGCCCTGGTCAGCCTGTTCCAGTGCCCTTTGGGGAAGAAGCAGCCCCGCGGCTGCAGGGGAGGAGGAGGGAACGGGTGTTGCTGCCGGGGGGTCTCAGCACTGCTGACACCATCTGTCCTCCCCAGGCATGGGTCAGCAAAGCGAACCCGCCTTTGCCCCGTCGCTCAGCCCCAGCAGCCCCTTGATGTCACCGCAGCTGCCGCCATCGCAGAGCCCCATGCTGCAGCCAGCACCGCCCACACCGGGCTACCAGTCGCCGGACATGAAGACCTGGCAGCAAGGAGCCATGGGGAACAGCAAGTAAGAACGTGGTGGGGACAGCCTGGGTGACACAGGTAGAATCCCAGAATGTGAGGGGTTGGAAGGGCCCTGGAAAGCTCATCCAGTGCAATCCCCCCATGGAGCAGGAACACCCAGATGAGGTTACACAGGAAGGTGTCCAGGCGGGTTGGAATGTCTGCACAGAAGGAGACTCCACAACCCCCTGGGCAGCCTGGGCCAGGCTCTGCCACCCTCACCCCCAACAAGTTTCTTCTCCTCTTGCAGTGGAACCTCCTGTGTTCCAGTTTGCACCCATTGCCCCTTGTCCTGTCACTGGTTGTCACCAGAAGAGCCTGGCTCCATCCTCCTGACACTCCCCCTTTCCATCTTGATCCCCAGGAATGAGTCCCCCCTCAGTCTCCTCTTGTCCAGCTCCAGAGCCCCAGCTCCCTCAGCCTTTCCTCCCACGGGAGATGCTCCACTCCCTTCAGCATCTTGGTGGCTGCGCTGGACTCTCTCCAGCAGTTCCCTGTCCTGCTGGAACTGAGGGGCCACAGCTGGACACAATATTCCAGATGTGGTCTCCCCAGGGCAGAGCAGAGGGGCAGGAGAACCTCTCTCGACCTGGAAGGTGACACTGAGGTGGTAGTCACCACCAGGTGTGTTGGCAGGGGCTGTGGTGCCTGTAGGTGACACCTGGCTGGGGACACGTGCCAAGCTCAGGCTGTGTCCTCCTTCCACGATGTCCTCCAGAAGTCACCATCAGCTTTGCATCTGACTGGCCCTTATTCCAGCCCGAAGCCCTGTAACAATTCCTCTCTCGGCACTGATGGTTCTCCTGCTCTACCCCATTGCACCAAGAGCCACCTCCCTTCCTCCCTGTCCCTCCTGCTGTCCCCAGGGACCTGTCAGGACCTGCTGTGGGCACCCGAGTAATGTTTTTTTTCCCTCTTTCCCAGCGTTTTCAGCCAAGCGGGACAGAACCAGCCAGCGCCTGCTCAGCAGGGCATGTACAACAACATGAGCATCACTGTCTCCATGGCGGGAGGAAACACCAACGTCCAGAACATGAACCCCATGGCTGGACAGATGCAAATGAACTCGCTGCAGATGCCCGGGATGAATTCCATGTGCTCGGAGCAGGTCAGTCCCTGCTCCTGGGACGGTCACCAGCTCCCGGGGGGTTTAGTGTCCCCTCCTCTTGGCCCTGGGGGTACCGGTGCCCAAAGGGGGACATGGCAATGGTCCAGCTGCCTCCACATGGTGCTCTGGGGTGTCCCATGTTTCCTTGGGGAGTACAGGGACGTGCTGAGCATCTCCAGAACTTCCAGCCGTCATGGTGGGTCCGTTTGTAGCCACGTGTCCCTGGGGAACTGTGAATGCTAGGGATGGGAAACGGGGAACGGGAACGATTGGATACGAGGCCTTTCCATGAAATCCTCCCTGGCCAGATTGAGATGCCTCCAGCTTTTTCAGCTGCCGGGGTTTATCTCGGTGCCGTGAAGCTCCTGGAGGACACGCGTGGCTCGTTGGTTTGGTGCAGGAGCGTTGCGGGCCGGGGCTCACAGCCTCCCCGGGGAGAAGCCACAGGGCTCGGCAATGAGGGAGTGAGCTGGGCGACGTTTTATGCTCCCTGGGCGGGTGAGACACCCCCAGGGCCAGCAGCAGCCCCAGGTCAAGGTGCAAGAGGTGGGGAGAAGGGCGAACAAGGTCCTCCTGGGGTCCCCCCAAAACCCTGCAGCTCACAGTGCAGGGAGGGTGCTGGCAGTGCAGTCACCCCCCCTGTCCTCCCCAAATCCCCCCAAAACTCAGCTCGGGAAGGCGGCGATCGTCCCTCCGACGTCCAGGAGCCCCGGCTGAGCCGGATTTTGCTTTTGCCAGGTAAACGACGCGGCGCTGAGACCCGCAGGCCTTTACTGCAACCAGCTTTCCTCCACTGACCTTTTGAAAACAGAAGGAGATGGGGCGCAGGTCAGTAAGAAACCGCTAAGCACATCTCAGGTACCCCCAGGAGTGTAAACCCCCCCCGAAAAGGCTGAACGTCCCCAGCCGTACCGGGGTTTCCACCGGAGCTGGCCCCGTGTGGCAGGGTCAGGCTGAAGCCACCGGCACTGGGTGACAGCCAGCCCGCAGGGACATCGGTGCCGCTCACAAACCCTCTTTGCATCCAAACTCGCGCCGCTGCCGTCACCGTTTTCGCCGGTGTGGAAGAGCGGGGTGACGCCGCAGCCGAGCTGGAAAATCAAAATAAACGAGCGTTGGTGCTAAACACCCCTCGCCCCGGCGCGCTGTCACCCGGGAGGGTTTCTTTCCTAGGCTCAGCTGTCACTGGTGGCCCCTGTGTCACCACGGGCTGTCACCGGCGAGGAAATTTGGCCGGGGGAAGCCGTGGGGCCGGCGTCCGTCCCCGTCCCTCCGCGTAGCACCGATGATGCCACCGCTTCGTCCCCGGCGTCGCCGTCCCCTTCCCCACTCCACAGAGCCCGCGGGGACGCGCCGGCAGCGCCGCCGACACACCAAAACTCTTTTTGAATTTCCACCAAACAGCCGCGCTGGACCTCGCTCACCACCGCAGCCACCCCACAAACCACCTTCCCCCAGGGGATGCCTTGAGGCTTTTATTTTTTTCCCCAAAAAAAACCTCAATTTTTTTAAATTATTTTTAATTTTCGGACCCGAGCCGAATGAGTTGCAGCGGTTTTCTTTTTATAGGACAAGAAGACAGAAGAGTTCTTCTCTGGGGTGGCTCCAGACTAGAGGAAGTTCTCTAGTGAGTTCACGCTTCACGTAGTTCCCAGCTCCGCCGCCGCCGGCCCCTGCCCCGGCCCCGCTAAAATCCCCTCTTATCTCTTTTGTGTCCCAGCAGGTACAACAGGTTCAGGTCTTTGCCGACGTGCAGTGTACAGTGAATTTGGTAGGAGATCCCTACCTCAATCCGCCGGCTCCTCTGGGCACCCCGAAAAACGCCGCCGGGCCGCCGCCCCCGCCGCCGGGCCAGCAGAAGAGTCTCCTTCAGCAGCTACTGACTGAATAAACCGCTTGGTTTTTTTTTTTTTTGGTTGGTTTCTTTTTTTTCGAGGAATGTGAAATTTAAATAAGAAGACGTACAGAGATATATAAATATATATATATTATATATTTTTCTGAGATTTTTGATATCTCAACCCGCAGCCATTCTTCAGCTCGTAGTGTTTGGAGCAAAAAGGGGTCTTTTTTTTTCCGGTTTATTGGGGGGGAGGGTTGGGTTTTTTTCCCCTTTTTTTTCCCCCTTTTCTCTCTTTTTTTTCCTTTTTTCCCTTTTCCCCCTTTTTTCCTCCCCCACCTTTTCCCCTTTTTCCTGTTTCCCCCCCTCATTTCCCCCTTTTTCCTTTTTTCCCCCTTATTTCCTTTTCCTGCTTTTCCTTCCCCCTTTTCCCTGTTTTCCTTTTTCCTTCCTTTTTTCTCTTATTTCCTTTTCCTATTTTTCCTTTTCCCTCTTTTTTCCTTTTTCCTTCCTTTCTCGCCTCCTTTCCCCTTTTTGCTTTTTCCCCTTATTTTCCTTCTTATTTATTCCTTCCCCATTTTCCCTATTTTCTTTCTTCTCTTTCCCCCTTTTGCTTTTTTCCCCTTATTTTGCCTTATTTATTCCTTCTCCTTTTTCCCTTTTTTCTTCCTTCCTTTCCACCTTTTTATTCTTTCCCCCCCTTATTTTCCTTTTCTTCTTTATTCCTTCCCTTTTCCCTCTTGTTTCTTTCTTCTTTCCGTTCCCCCTTTTCCTTTTTCCCCCTTATTTTCCTTTTCTTACTTATTCCTTCCCCCTTTTCCCTTTTTTCTTCCTTTCCACCCTTTTTTCTTTCCCCCCCTTATTTTCCTTATTTATTCCTTCCCCCTTTTCCCTCATTTCTTTCTTCTTTCCTTTCCCCCTTTTGCTTTTTTCCCCTTATTTTCCTTACTTATTCCTTCCCTTTTCCCTCTTGTTTCTTTCTTCTTTCCTTTCCCCCTTTTGCTTTTTCCCCCTTATTTTCCTTTTCTTATTTATTCCTTCCCTTTTCCCTCTTGTTTCTTTCTTCTTTCCTTTCCCCCTTTTCCTCCCTTATTTTCCCTATATATTCCTTCCCCCTTTTCCCTCTTTTTTCTTTCCTTCCCCCTTTTCCTTTTTCCCCCTTATTTTCCTTATATATTCCTTCCCCCTTTTCCCTCTTTTTTCTTTCCTTTCCCCTTTTGCTTTTCCCCCTTATTTTCCTTTTCTTATTTATTCCTTCCCCCATTCCCTTTTTTCTGCCTTCCTTTCCACCCTTTTTTCTTTGCCCCCTTATTTTCCTCTTCTTATTTTTCCTTCCCCTTTTCCCTCTTTTTTCCTTCCTTTCCCCCTTTTCTTCTCCCTCTTTCCCTTTTTCCCTCTTCCTCTTCCTTTCCTCCACTTTTCCCTTTCCCCCCATTTCCCTTTCCCCTTTACTTCCACAAAGCGCTGGAGCCGGCGCAGCGCCGAGGCAGGACGGTCGCTTTCTCGAGCCAAAACCACAGATGATTCTTATTTTTGTAAATCACGCCGCTGGCTTGGCCATGCGGAGGAAGCTTTCCCGGCCGGAGAGCGCGGCGGCGGCACGAGGAGGAGGAGGAGGACGACGACAAAACCAATCTCAGTTTCAGCTGGATCTGTCACTGATCGCAGGGGCACCGAAGGGGATCGCCGCTGGATTTCTGCGGGGAAAAAGCCGCTTTTTTAATTCACCCTTCGACACCGAAAAGGAAAAGAAACAAAGCCCTTCTCTCCCCTCCGCCCCCGCCCGCTTGTGCGTACAATCAGCTTTTTCTAGCAATCGTGAGTTTGTTGGTTTTAAAGTAAAAGAGAAAAACAGAGTATTTTGACCCACCATTTTTTCCATGTTTTATGCTGGTTTCAAGGCCTCCGAATGAACCGGGGAGGGTGGGGGGGGGTTACAATGTGTATATGACAACAGGAGGAAGAAAAACATGCAAAAAGACAAAAAAAAAAAAGATACAAAAAGAACAGTTTTGGGGAAAAACTGCAATAATTTTTAGGGGGAAGGATGGGGGGAGGGCTCTGTCAATTATTGTAGATAAAATTTTCTGATTAAATATTAAATAAAATTAAGCAGTCGGTTCTTTCTGCTTTGATTGTGTTTAACAGCTGAGGTAGCTTAAACTATTTAAAATAATAATAATAATAATAAAATAATAATAATAATTGAATTCTCTGTTGGGAGATAGCTTATTTTTTGTTTCCCCCTCAAGCCTGTCACTGTAAATAGCTCTGAGCTCTGTATAAATCTGTTTTCTTTTAAGCTGCGGGTCGCTTCTAATATTCACTGCTGACTTTATGGGGGGCGGAGGGCGGCTATGGGGCATTTTTTCCCCCTCTTCTCTAAAAATCGCGCCGGTATTGACATTTACAAGAGTTAAAGATGACCAAAAGAAGAGATAAAAAGGACCCGAGTTGCCAGCGAACGTTTGGTTGTTTCTGTGCCGCCGGCCCAAGTTCACGGCCACAAAGAGCCGCGTTGTGTTCACCTGGGAAAGGAGAAATGTTGGGGGGGGTGACGGCAGAATTAACAGCACGAGCAGGACGGGGAGAGGCGGGACACACGCGCTTCTCGCTGACAACGCATTTTGGTTTAATTTAAAGGCATTTTGCTTCAAACATTTACTGTAAAGGAGGCGCGAGCTCCGCGGCGAGTCCCGATGCTGCCGTCTGCTGTTCACATGGCTCCACTCAAATAAAGTCACAGACAAACCGGGCTCGCTGGAAAAAGCGACCCCAGCGGGACGGAGCCGGGGGTGGAGGTGGGAGAGACGCCCCTAAAATGCACCTGAGATATTTTCAAGTGTGGCAGAATGGGAAAAATCTGCCTGCGCTGGCATTAATACAACACGCAGCTGCTTTCTGCACAGAATGATGTTTAATCTTCCCCCCAAACAGCCCGTTTCACACCGTGTAACGTGAGTTGAGAGAAGGGAACGGAGCTGGGGAAGGGAGCACAAGTGTGATGGAGCGGCTGAGGGACCTGGGGGGTTCAGCTGGAGAACAGGAGCTGAGGGGAGACCTTCTGATCTCTGAACTGCCTGAAAGGAGCTTGGAGCCAGGGGGGTCGGGCTCTGCTCCCCAGGAACAAGCGCCAGGAGCAGAGGAAACGGCCTCAAGTTGCGCCAGGGGAGGTTGAGGTTGGATGTGGGAACAATTTCTTCCCCAAAGGGCTGTGGGGCATTGGAACAGGCTGCCCAGGGCAGTGCTGGAGTCACCAGCCCTGGAGGGTTGGACAGACGGACATGAGGTTCTCTGGACACGGGGCAGTGCCAGGGGTGGGTTAATGGTTGGACTTGACCTTGAAGGTCTTTTTCCATCCCAAATGATTCTCTGATCCTGCTGCTCTTAGCCCCATGCTGCCAGCACACGGCAGCCTCCCCAAGCCCCTTCTCCCCATGAGAAGCAGCTGCCCGGTCACAGTCACTTGAGCAATTTAAATTTCTTCAGGTGCTGGTGCACCCGCTCCTTGGGGTAGGGCCGCAGCGCCAGGCAAGTGGCCACGTTCTCGGGCTGCTCAGTCCACACTTCATGGTCGATGTCGTGCTGCTTCAAGGTCTCTGCCAGCGCCACCAGCGCCGCCTCGTCCGGAGCCTGGGGGACAAAGTCACAGATTCACAGAATGTGAGGGGTTGGAAGGGCCCTGGAAAGCTCATCCAGTGCAATCCCCCCATGGAGCAGGAACACCCAGATGAGGTTACACAGGAAGGTGTCCAGGCGGGTTGGAATGTCTGCACAGAAGGAGACTCCACAACCCCCTGGGCAGCCTGGGCCAGGCTCTGCCACCCTCACCCCAAACAAGTTGCTTCTCATATTTAAGTGGAACCTCCTGTGTTCCAGTTTGTACCCATGGCCCCTTGTCCTGTCCCTGGTTGTCACCAGAAGAGCCTGGCTCCATCCTCCTGACACTCCCCCTTTCCATCTTGATCCCCATGAATGAGTCCCCCCTCAGTCTCCTCTTGTCCAGCTCCAGAGCCCCAGCTCCCTCAGCCTTTCCTCCCACGGGAGATGCTCCACTCCCTCCAGCATCTTGGTGGCTGCGCTGGACTCTCTGCAGCAGTTCCCTGTCCTGCTGGAACTGAGGGGCCACAGCTGGACACAATATTCCAGGTGTGGTCTCCCCAGGGCAGACAGTGACGGGAGGGCAGTTCCTGTACTTCACATCTTATTCAAAAGGCGTTGTATTCTTGCTGCACCACCAGCCTCTGCGAGCGCTGGAAGGGCTGTGAGCCAACAGGGGTTGGAAAAACCTTCAAAATACGGTGGGTTTTCATTTATTTTTTCCGCCTGGACAGCTGTCCCGCTCAGCCCACCCCGCCCCTCAGGGCTCCGCCGCTCCCGCCCAAAATGGCCGCCGCCCCCTCCCTGAGCGCGGCGCTCCCGGCATGCCCCGCGCACCTCCAGCACGACGGTGCGCATGGCGCCGCCCTGCTCCAGATAGGCGCCGGTGTCGGGGTGCTGGCGGTGCGTATGCACCGCGGCCAGCGCGGCGTGACAGGCCTGTGCCACCACCGCGCCCAGCGGCCACGACAGCGGCGGCCGCGCCAGGTCCCCCCGCAGCACCACGTACTGCACCAGCGCCGCCGCCGCCGCTCCAGGTGCCGCCATGCTGCCGTACGGCGTCCGCACAGCCTGCTGGGGGGTGCGGCCGGAAGTCGGGAGGCAGCGCCGCCGCCATTTTGTTGTACGGCAAAACGTCTTTCCGGAGGCCTGTGAGGCGCGCAGTTCGAGCGGCGGTTGCTGTGGTGAGTGCGGAGCCGTTGGGGAACCGGCCCGGGGGTCCTCTCAGCCGCCTCCGTCCCCCTCGGCGGACACCCTGGGGGTCGCTGCCCAGCCCGGCCCGTCTGTGTGGGGAGACCCCGGGGCCTCCTGTTCCCCCCCCCGAGGCCTCCTGTTCCCCCCCCCGAGGCCTCCTGGATAGTCCTTCGTCTTTAATCCTTTCAGTATCTTCCTATCTTTAAAAAAAAAAAAAAGCTAAATATGTCAATGCTTCGTACAAATATATAAACCGATGCATTACTCTTAAAATCAATGTAATTATGCAAACTTGCACTGAGTAGCCTTTGTTTTTAAAAATAGCTGTTGGTGGGAAGACCAGCCGTTTAAATGAAGAAATCCATATTAAAAGATGGCGATTGTATTATTGCAGTTATTTGCGGATTAACGGGTGTTCAAACTCTTCAACTGTTTGCCCAGCAATAATTCTCTGACAGGTCGTTACGTTTTTAGTTTGGTGTTGGGTTTTCTCTGTGTGTGGCGCATCCTTCAGATCAGCATTTCGGTAAAACTGGAAGCCTCCTTCAGACTTTTATGTTACTAGTTTCAGCATTTAGGTTACTAACCCCCTGCCCAGGGCTTCCTGTCACCCCCTCTGGACCTGTGTCACCCGCCCAGGGCCTCCTGTCACCCCCTCTGGACCTGTGTCACCCCCCCAGGGCTTCCTGTCACCCCCTCTGGACCTGTGTCACCCCCCCAGGGCCTCCTGTCACCCCCTCTGGACCTGTGTCACCCCCCCAGGGCCTCCTGTCACCCCCTCTGGACCTGTGTCACCCCCCCAGGGCCTCCTGTCACCCCCTCTGGACCTGTGTCACCCCCCCAGGGCCTCCTGTCACCCCCTCTGGACCTGTGTCACCCCCCCAGGGCTTCCTCTCACCCCCTCTGGACCTGTGTCACCCCCCCAGGGCCTCCTGTCACCCCCTCTGGACCTGTGTCACCCCCCCAGGGCCTCCTGTCACCCCCTCTGGACCTGTGTCACCCCCCCAGGGCCTCCTGTCACCCCCTCTGGACCTGTGTCACCCCCCCCAGGGCTTCCTGTCACCCCCTCTGGACCTGTGTCACCTCCCCAGGGCTTCCTGTCACCCCCTCTGGACCTGTGTCACCCCCCCAGGGCTTCCTGTCACCCCCTCTGGACCTGTGTCACCTCCCCAGGGCTTCCTGTCCCCCCCTCTGGACCTGTGTCACCCCCCCAGGTCTGTGGTGGCTCATCCTTCTCGCAGAGGCCACTTAATCTTGTCCTTGCTTTGCTTATGGGGCTGATGTGAAGAGGGAGAGCTTATAGAAAACGGGTGGTTATAACGTGTCTTTTCAGTGGGATTGTCCATGTGTGGTGCCAGACCTGCCCTCGGCGCTTCTCGGAGTCCTGGTGCAGCAGCAGGAGGACGAGGAAGGTTCCCAAAGGAAGAGGAAGGTCCCTGAGGAAAAGGAAAATTTCTGGAGGAAGAGGAAAGCCCCCTGAGGAAGAGAAAGGTCCCCCCGAGGAAGAGTTGTCGCTGCCCCCACGTTATTTCTGCATTTCAAGTGACAGAGCCCGGCCAGGGGGGCTGACACCCGCCTGCCCACTCACAGGAGAGCGGAGAGGGAGGATGGAGGAAGGGAAAGCACATCCACCGGAGGGTGAGCTGTGGGGTGCGGGGTGAGCTATGGGGTGCAGGGTGTGGGACAGCCCAGTGCAAAGTGTGTCCTGCTGCAGGAGTGAACCCTGAAAGGCTGGGGGACAGAAGTGATCCCCTTGCATGTTGAGTCGTGTGTGGAGTCACTCTCAGCTGATTTAGGGTGTGTTTGGTCACTTGCTCTGCTCCTCAGGAGCTCAGCTCGCTGCTGTCTGCCCTGGGGAGGCCCCATCTGCAGTTGTGGGTCCAGTGCTGGGCTCCCCAGTTGAAGAAGGACAAGGAATTACTGGAGAGAGTCCAGCGGAGGGACACAAAGATGCTGAGGGGTCTGGAGCATCTTTGTGCTGAGGAGACTGAGAGAGCTGGGGCTGTTGGGCTGGAGAAGAGAAGCTGGGAGGGATGTGATCAATGGGATCAATATGTCAGGGTGGATGTCAGAGGATGGACCAGACTCTGTTCAGTGGTGCCCAACGCCAGGGTGAGGGGCAACGGGCACAGACTGAAACACAGGAGGCTCCATGTGAACATGAGCAGAAACTTGTTTGCTGGGAGGTGCCAGAGCCTGGCCCAGGCTGCCCAGAGCGGGTGTGGAGTCTCCTGCTCTGAGACATTCAAACCCCCTGGACCCACCTGTGTGATCTGCTCTGTGACCCTGCGTGAGCAGCTGGGTTGGACTGGGGGATCTCCAGAGGTCCCTTCAACCCCAACCAGCCTGTGGTTCTGTGTGGGGCAGTGTTTAGGGTCTGCTGGCATTCAGCCTTGCTGTTTAACATTCCCAAAAGCTCCTTTGCCAGATGTTTGCTTGTCTTCTGCCCCTTTGAAAAACTGTTGTAAGTGGTTTCTTTATGTGCGTGCATGGAACCAGTGCAGACTGTGAACAACCGCAGCCTGGATTTTTGAGCATTTTGTGCTTTTCCTCTCAGGGGTGTTCGCTCACCTAGAGATGCTGGAGGCACGGGCTCACGAGGCGGCCGTGAAGCAAGCGGCAGCGGAGCAGCAGAAAGAGCAGCTGGCCAGGCTGGAAGCGAGAGTGCAGGAGCTGCGACAGCGGCGGGATGAGCTGCAGGCTAAAGTGGAACTGCAGGAGCAGGGGGTGAGAAAAGGCTCCCGCAGAGACCTGGCTCAGAGAGGGCTCTGGTGCACTCCGGCTCTCAGAACGTGGATTTATTGAACTTATTCACGCAGAGCCAACTCCTACTTTTAACTTTTCCCTTTTTAAGTGACATAGAGTCCCGCTGTCCCCTGTTTTCAGTACCGTGTCGTCCAGAACTGCTGGGTCTATGTGCTTGGTGGTCGTGTGGCCACTTCTGAATTCTTCACTTGAGTTTTTCACCCCTCTTCTTCTTCATTTCTCCCTTCTTCTGCTTGAAAACCAGTCTCACATTTCTCAGAGCTGTTTATTATTTCTCTGTAGCCTGAGTGCAGGTGACACATTCATATCAGTGATTTCTGACCTCTCTTCTGCCTTTTGTAGCAACATGGGCAAGAAGGAGTTGTGTCAGATCCAGCACAGCACAGTGCTCAGACTGTTTTAGAGTGGAAGATAAGAAAAGTTAAGTCCACGCTGCAGGTCTTTTACCTCACAGGTAACATCTTGAGATTCGCGTGCGCTCTGCCAATGGCTGCATTTCTGGGGTGCTAAATTTAGGAAAATGAGCCTGACGTGAAGCGTGATGGTTTTAGACTAAAAGAGAGGAGATTCAGGCCAGACATGATGCAGAAATTGTTTGTGCTGAGGGTGGTGAGAGCCTGGCCCAGGTTGGCCAGAGAGGTGGTAGATGAACCATCCCTGGAGACATCCCAGGCCAGGCTGGACGGGGCTCTGAGCACCCTGAGCTGGTGCAGATGTCCCTGCTCATGGGGATGAGCTTTTAAGGTCCCCACTGGATGAGCTTTTAAGGTCACTTCAACACAAACCATTCTGGGATTCTATGATTCCCTGTTAATGCTTCTGCTGTGCCTGGAGCATTTAGAGTCTCAAAACGTTGGAAGAGCCATAGCCTTGCAATTCCCTGCCTTTCACAGGAGGCCTCTGGGATGTGGCAGGGTCTGTTATTTACTGAACTATATCATTCTGCTGAGGCCAAACCTCCATTTGTGGGGTCAGTTTTGGGTCTCTCGCTACGGGGAAGGCCTTGAGGTGCTGGAGTGAGTTGAGAGAAGGGAACGGAGCTGGTGAGGGGCTGGAGCACAAGTGTGATGGAGCGGCTGAGGGACCTGGGGGGTTCAGCTGGAGAACAGGAGCTGAGGGGAGACCTTCTGATCTCTGAACTGCCTGAAAGGAGCTTGGAGCCAGGGGGGTCGGGCTCTGCTCCCCAGGAACAAGCGCCAGGAGCAGAGGAAACGGCCTCAAGTTGCACCAGGGGAGGTTGAGGTTGGATGTGGGGAACAATTTCTTCCCCAAAGGGCTGTGGGGCATTGGAACAGGCTGCCCAGGGCAGTGCTGGAGTCACCAGCCCTGGAGGGCTGGACAGATGGACATGAGGTTCTCAGGACATGGGGCAGTGCCAGGAGGGGGGAACAGTTGGATTTGATGGTCTTGAGGGTCTTTTCCAACCAAAATGATTCTGTGATTCTCTGATGAGAGAAGCACTGAGTAAACCCTCTATCTCCCCAAGGGATCAGTGGGAAGCTGAGCAAGCATGGCGTGTGTTTCTGCATCAGCACGGCTTACGAGGGCATCTACTTGGATTCCTACTACCTGGACCTGCTCACTGAGCCACAAGTGCGGATTCACCGCCACTCCGTCCCCATCTTCATCCCCATGGAGCAGATTGCCAAGAAGTACTTGCAGACAGACATCAGGCGCTTTTTGTCCGTCCTGTCCGACCATCTGAACGCTTACGTAGGGAGGAGGTACCAGGCAGACCAGTTACAGGTACGAGTGGCTGTAATGATGCTGTTCACCGTCCTTTTCCCGTTGACGTACCAAGCGTTACGAGTGTCTGAAGTGCTCTGGGGAATCTGGGCTGTTTTCTCTCTTTGGAGCACCCACAGTTCTGCTTTTTCAGAACTTCACAAATTATTGTGTGACTATGAACTCAGCTGTCTGTTCTGTCAATTATCACCTCCTTGGATGTCTTGCTCGTTAAAAATTTACTGCCGAATGCAAAGCTGTCCTCCTCTAGGGAGGTTCCTCAGCTGGAATGTAGTAAAAAGCTGCTGGAGCATGTGGCTTAAGATGTTGCCAAGCATTATTTTATTTAAAAGTCTTTCCCACACAGCCACCCCAGAGTGTATAGACATGCTGGGCTGGAGCTCGTCGAGCTCCTACTCCTACCCTGCTGTTCTGTCTTCTTAACTTCAATGTGTTTGTCCCTCCAGGAGCACTTTTCAGATCGGCTAGAAGGAACCATGCAAAGGAACTCCTTGTGTAACTTGTTGGTCTTTAATTACAACCCATCAAGTAAAAGCGAGACCTTTCCATTCAACGCGAGGCTGCTTTATGGAGATCTCTGCTGCAGCCTCCCCACTGAAGTTGTCATTTCCTGTGCACGTAAGTGGATGATGTGGGGTGAACAGACCGTCTTGTCACTCTGCAGGTGGACGGGGTTTCTTTCTTTTTGAGTTCAGGGACAGAAGGGAGCGAGCTGTCATTTCTGTGGGAGAAAAGATGGTAGAAGGGGTTGTGTGAGATCAGTGCTGGGTCTTGAAGTGGTTGTGACTCATCAAATCACAGATGGTTTGGGTTGAAGGGACCTTCCCAGCTCCCCCAGTGCCACTCCTGCCATGAGCAGGGACATCTGCACCAGCTCAGGGTGCTCAGAGCCCCGTCCAGCCTGGCCTGGGATGTCTCCAGGGATGGTTCATCCACCACCTCTCTGGCCAACCTGGGCCAGGCTCTCACCACCCTCAGCACAAACAATTTCTGCATCATGTCCGGCCTGAATCTCCCTCCCTTAGTTTAAAACCATCACCCCTTGTCCTGTTACTGCAGGTGCAGAGGGGCAGAATCCCCCCCAAACCTGCTGCTCACGCTGCTGGGGACACAGCTGAGGACACGGGTGGTTTCTGGGCTGCTGGTGCACATGGCCGGGTCATGGCCAATCTCTCACCCCAGCACCCCAAGTCCTTCTCCTGGGGACTTTTTATGGCCTTGTCAGGCATTGGAACAGGCTGCCCAGGGCAGTGCTGCAGTCACCATCCCTGGAGGCTTGGACAGACGGACATGAGGTTCTCAGGGACACGGGGCAGTGCCAGGGTTAGGTTGTGGTTGAACTCAATGATCCTGAGGGTCTCTTCCAACCAAAATGATTCTGTGATTCTAAATTTCAGTTCTTTTCTGAGCTCAGGGAGCAGCTGCGTGGCTGAGGCTCCCACGTTACTGTCCTCACCCTCCAGCCATGGGTGTTTCTTAAGGCCCTTGTGCTTTTCATCGCCATCAAATCCCATGGGGTTTGCAGGATGCGCAGGAAGGAGAGAGAAGGGTTATAAGAAAAAAACCTGCATGGTGAGGTCGAGCGCAGGACTCCCAAGGGATGAAAAGAGAAGCGAACAGTTGTACATATGCTGGCAAAATGGTGTTTCTTTCCCTTTTAACCATCGCTTTGTCTCCAGCGGACGCTCCCGCAGCCCTCGCAGAGACGGCAGCAGCGCACTCGGACCTGTTTCGCCGCCTGGCCCTGCACAAAGCGTTCGGCTCCTTCGGCAGCGCGGGGGAACACGTGGATGGAGCTCGGTGACCGCCCGGCCTTTCCTTGGGAATGTGTCTCCCCAAGCTCGATGGGCAAATATTCTCTGTTGGCCTCTTTGGATCTTGAAATCGATGTTTTCCTGAGGCTTTGGGGTGTCTGGTGCAGGGAATCTCTCCTCGGCGCTGTGCTGCTTCGCTTGTTCAAGTGCCCATCTCCACAGCTGCAGGAAACATCGCGCGGCTGAAATCAGAAACTGTATTTGAACTGCAAAATCTCAGTGTTTTGAGGACGACAATTTATAGATCAGCACCATGCACCTCAAAAAGAGGGGAGCGAGTGGATAAGCTGTGCCCTACGGCCATAAAGGACTTTGTGTCAGAAGCTGGAAGCGACCGAGGGACAGAAGTGACACTGAACTTTCCAGAAAGTGTCACCCCCGCGATTTCCTTCCCTTCAGGCACGTGGTGGCTTTGCTGCCATCCCATCCTGCTTCAAGTCTGGCTCAGATCTTTAAAAACTTGCTGGTTTGTAACAGTCCTTCCATGACTTGTTCATTAAATAAATCAAATATAAGTTACTGAAATGGTGGTGTTTAAAAAAAATCTGTTTTCGTTGAGCCTTATAACGTGGTTGAGTAGAACAGAACAGGGTTTAAATTGCAATATATTATTATAATGTGGTTTAAATAACAGTATTTGCTCCTGTCTTATTTTTAAGCCGGTTCCACGTGTGATAAAGCAACAGGGCAAACACTTTATAATTTTTTAATTTATTTCTGTGGTCATTAGAGCTTCTTGTCCAGCGTGGACAACCTGTTTAAATGTAACCTCTGCCTTTCCAGCGTAGCGGTTCCACCTGTGCTCCAACCAAAGGCCTTTTCATCGTCCCGCATCACTTTTAATTCTGCGGAAAAAGTGGTACCCTGGCCTGACGGCAAGTCAAGCTTGCAGAGCACAGGTTTATGGGTAAGTGCCTGCCTAACCTTGGGCAGAGCCCAGACCTTGCTGTGGGGTGCAGGTCTGGGCCAGGGTTTTGGAGGGAATTCCATGGAAAATGGGCGCTTAGGCTGTTAAAGTGCCATAGCTTGTTGCTGCGGCAGCTGTCACAAAGCCAGGCTTAACCCAGGTCTTGGGCTCACCCCCCTGGTTGTGTGGGACAAGGGAGGCAGGTCTGGGATTCAAGACTCCAGCATCACTCTGGGCTCCTCTGGGTGCTGCTTGATGTGGATTTTATTTCCTTCCAGGCGGTGCTGTGGGGATTAAACTCCCATATCGCTCATGTCACCATTCCCAAAACCCCACATCCCCTTGCACGGGGGGGTCAAACCCCTCTTGCCACATCCACCCCCTACCCTGAACAAAGCAGGCACAGAATCTGGCTGTGAAATTCAGCTGCTTCTATTCAAGAAATTAGCGGCATAATTACACTCTGAGGGTTCCAGCCTCCCCCAGGCCCTGGCGCCATCGGGTTTTACACCCCCGTCCGCTCCTGGGCCGGTCCCTGCTCCTCCATCAAGTGACAGTAAGTGACAGCAGCGTCCAGACGAGCGCGGGGAGGGAACAGGCACAGTTAAAAATATAAATGTCCATCTCTATCTTATATTATATATATTTATATATCTGAAATACACAATATTGGTTCTTTTTTTCTTCCGAGGCGGCGCTGCACTCTCCATCTCCCCGCTTTACCTACGGTGCTTTGTGACGAGGATGAACTTGATACCAACAGCAAGACCCCGGATGATGCTCCTGCTTCGGAGCTCCTGGCACGCAGGAGCGATGTGGTGGCTTCCCAGCCGGCCCTGAGTTTGGATCTCCTCATGCCGAGCGCATGGTGGCCGGGGCCGGTCCATGATGCTACTTTAATGTCCGTGCTGTCCCCTCAATGGTGTCACCACTTGCCTGGTGAAGCCTGGGACACCCGGGGACAGGCAACATGTCCCCAGCCCCATGTCTGCGAGCTTGTGCGTGAGCGTGACCGTTCGGAGGATCCCACCAGGGTGGCCTCATGTCCCCCTCCTGCGACGGAGCGAATCCCCCAGGAGAAACCTCCGGCATGCGAAGGGGTTGGTGTCTCCAGTTTGGTTTCAGGTCTGGACTGCGGTGGGATGGACGTTCCCCGCTGCCGTATGTCCCTCCGGCTCGGTGCCAGGAGGTGGTGGCGGGTGGGCACGGGACCCTCACTCAGGAGCTGTCCACCACCTGGTGGGGCAGGGTGACGGAGGAGCCGTTGAGGAAGGAGCCCTGCTTCTCCCGGCCCTTCAGGAAGAAGGTGAGCAGCTCCCCTTTGCCCTTGACGTAGATGGCTCCCCGGCGCACGAAGCGGAACCCGTATTCCTTCAGGATGAGGTGAGTCTCCTCCACCACCTGCAGGGACAAGGGGACATGGTGGGAGGCAGCGGGGGTGCTCACCTGGCAGGTGACATGGGGAGCAGGGCCCTCCATGTGCCGCTCAGACAACAGGTCTACCCACCAGCCTGCCTCCCACCCCATTGCTTTGGGGTGCTCCTTGTTGAGCATCACCTTGCCCCATCCCCAGCTTGCAGGAGCCCCTCAACCAGCTCCAACCCCCACCTGTGCTCCTGCCAGCACCTTCCCCCTCCCACCCAAACCAGCCGTGTTCTGAGGGCTCCAGCCCCCCCAAAACTGCACCCATGTCAGGCCAGATGAGAAATTGGTTGTGGTGAGAGCCTGGCTCAGGTTGGCCAGAGAGGTGGTGGATGAACCATCCCTGGAGACATCCCAGGCCAGGCTGGACGGGGCTCTGAGCAACCTGAGCTGGTGCAGATGTCCCTGCTCATGGCAGGGGGGACTGGGGGAGCTTTGAAGGTCCCTTCAACCCAAACCATTCTGTGATTCTGTGATTCCATGATGGGTTCCCCTTGTCACCCCACCTGTATGTTCCCCATCACACCGGTGGACTCCATCCTGCTGGCCACGTTCACCGTGTTGCCCCAGATGTCGTAGTGCGGCTTGCGGGCGCCGATGACACCCGCCAGCACGGCCCCCTTGTTCATGCCTGTGCAAGACAGGGAGTGGACGTCACCTCCGTGACTGGTTACACGGACAGGACAGGGCTGCAGGACAGTCCGGCCCAGGGGCTGGGGCAATATGGTTCCACCCCAGATCAGCTGCTGCCCAGTGTCCCAGTGCTGGTGGGGAAGATGGGATAGGGGACACCAAGGCAGAACCTGCCCCACGCTCCCAGACTTGCCTATGCGGAGCATGAAGTTGTTGAAGGACTGGTAGTTGATGTTCATCAGCGTCACCTTCATGGCCAAGGCGAAGTCGGCGAGGTCGGCCAAGTGCTGCCAGCGCTCCTTATCCGAGAGGGTCTCCTTCTGCAAGGGCAGCACCGGTCAGCTCTGCACACCCCTTGCCCATTGTCCCCCCCACCACAGGGACCTCTCACCTTGGTGCTGTAGCCATTGGTGTTGGCATCGGGGGTCACTCCAGAAGCGGCCATGTAGGTGCTGCCGATGGTTTTGATTTTGGTGATGCACCGGAACTGGGGTTCATCCAGGAGCTGAGTCATGGAGACAAGACCCTCAGGCATCCCAGCGCCATGGCAGGTCCTTCTGCCCCCAGAAGAGAAGGTCTGGCCAAGCCCCATGCCATCCCCATGGCCGGCTCCATCCCGACTCACCGCATCGAAGTCGGAGATGATCTCGTTGAGGAACCGCAGGCACTCGATGCCCCCGTTGTTGATGCTCTCCTCTGTGTAGAAGTCGGCAAAGTTGGGGAGGGAAGCGAACATGACACCGATCTCATCGTAGGACTGGCTGTACAGCTCCTGGGGACGGGAGGGACAGTGGCCGTGAGCTGGGGACATGTCCACACGTGACACCAGCACCTCCAGCAAACCCTCCCGTGAAACCGTCATCCCTTGGCATGTGTGAACACATGAGGGTGCTCTTCAGCCTCACCTTGCATGGCCAACACATCATCTCCATCCAACCAAAGCTGCTCAGCCAGAACCTATGGCAAAGCCTCCAGATCCAGAGGACTCCCCACCCACAGAAATGGGGGTAAACATCCCCTGCCAGGTGCTCCTCACCTCATCCCGCTTCTTGGAGCCCAGGAAGTGCCGGGCCACGTGCTCGGGCAGCATGTTGGTGACAAGGGCCTCATTCCAGCGCCGCATCTCGTAGACCCGCTCCTTCTGGTCGTGGACATCGATCTTCCAGAGGAAGAGGGTCCTGGCCAGCTTCTCCACCTGGGGGTGGGGGGGACACAGCTACACCCCCAGTTCCCACCCGCCGGTGGATCCCCTTGAGCACTGGGAGCATCCTGGTCACCATGGGGCCGGTCTGGGCTTGGGGACAACCTGGGAGAAGGCTCTAGGACAAGGTGAAGCCCTAACTGGGGACATGAGACCTGCTCCGAGGTGCAAACAGGACACTCATGGGGCACGCATGGATCTTGGGGCCACCCCTAACCATGGGGGTGGGACAGAGGTGTCCCCTGCACTGCTGTGGTTCTGGAGAGCCCTTGGGTGGCCTTCCTTGGGGAAGAGCTGGAGATGCTGTTGACAGCTGGGGACAAATCCTTCTGCCTTGGAGCTTGCAAGAAATAAGGGGCTGAGGGTGAAGACGCGGAAGGGAGGGACCTTCCCGAGGCCGGGGCGTCACTCACATGGCGAGAGAAGTAGTAGAAGCTGAGCATCACGATGAAGATCATCGCCGTCATGGAGTACTTGGAGGGGACCAGTGAGGACCTGCCAGCAGAAGGAGCGAGGTGTGGGTGGGTGGTGGCCATGGCTGTGACCCCCCCACCGTGTGCCCACCCCCCTGCCACCCCTTACACGCTTTGCTGGCCGCGGCGGCGGTCGTACTGGTCAAAGATATACTCCCAGGCGTAGATGTTGACGGTGCCAGTGGCCCCGGTGATGAGCACCATGAGGGTCAGCTTGACCATGTGGCTGACCTGCACCAGCATGATGGTGGCCACCAAGGCCAGCAGCGCAATGTAGCTGTAGTACTTGGGCTGCTCCCTGCAGCCACCTGGCCACGGTGGCCCCATCGTCATGTTGCTTGTCCCACCATGGTCCTGCCAGCAGCTGAGCTGGGGGCACGAGGGCAGCGTGAGGAGGGGGACGTGGGGATGGGGGTCACCTCTCCCTGGGCTGCATGGCCACGCAAAGGGACAGGGTGTTTTGCAGAGCAGGACAAGGTAACCCCACCTGAATTTCCACCCTATAGTGCAGCCCTGCTAATTGCTTTAATGATTAATTCCAGGCTGCTTGGAGGGAGGCTGGAGCAGATCTGCCCCGCTGATGGCTCACCATGTCCACAATGTCGGCCATGGTGACGATGACGATGGCGGCCATGGCCCAGGTGTTGCGTGCCCAGCGGGTTCTGTCAATCCAGGTGGAGAAGGCCACGAGTTTTTTGGGGAAGACCTGCAAGGAGAGGAGAGTCGGAAGGGGTTTGCCCAGGCAGGACACAGCAATGACCACCACGATGACCCATCACCACGAGCAGTGAGCCCGTCCCGTCTCACCCGGGGGAAGATGGCAGCCAAGGAGCAGAGGGTGAGGATGAGCAGTAGGACCTCCCCCACCACAAAGGTCACGTAGTTGGCCACCAACCTGCCAAAAAGCCCAAGAGGGGACAGGTTTGAAGCCCAGCAGGGCCATGGGACCACCCATCCCCACCAGGTCCCTGCCGTACCAGGGGTCGATGAAGACCTCCACCAAGGCGGTGAAGAAAAGGACAACGCAAGAGCAGCTGAAGGCAGCTCCGCTCTGCTTCTCCTTCTCCACTGAGTAGCGCGTCTCCATTTCGGGGTCAATGAAGCGCATGGAGAGCCGGAAGGTGCTCTTCCCCTTCAGCCTGTTGGTGACATGGCCCATCAGCGCCTGGTGGCAGCAGGAACCTGCCAAGCTGTGCCACCGGCCGGTGTGACTCACGCCTGGATGGACTCGCGCTCCAGCAAAGCTTCGTTGAGTAGCTTGTTGAGCTCCTGCTCGTTCTGTGAGGCGTCCATCACCCGCTCGGCCAGGTCCCGCAGGCGCAGCCGCCGCCGAGGGTTGGGGAAGGAGGGGTTCACCGCCTGCACCCACACAATGAGGTGTCAACCAGACCACGCCGGCACCGGTGGGATGTCCAACCACCCCAGCGTGGCCACCAAATGCAGGTGAGATGCGCTTTGCACAGGCTGTACCTCGCCATCCTCCTCCCCGCTCTCCAGGGTGCCCCTCACCCTGGCATCAGGCTCCTCGGACTCCTCAGGGCTGAGGCTGCCGTTGAGTTCCTTGGTGTTGACCAACGGTGGGGAACCACCATGGGAAGAGGTCAGCGACAGCTTCTGTAAGGTGGGAGGCGGTGGGTGGCAGTGAGGTGTCCCCTCCAGCCCCAGCTCACCGCAGCGTCCCCGCCACTCACCACGCCGTTGATGCCGTTGCGCAGGGGCTGCTTGGGGACCACCACGAGGTAGGTGACGATGCCCTTCTCCTTCAGGTACTCACAGCGGGTGCCACCTTCTCCCGGTTCCACCTCAAACTCGCCCTTCAGGCAATCCATGGTGCTCTGCGAGATGTGCACCCGCCTGCCGGCACCGGGTCCAGCGTCACCCGTGGGCGCGGGACACCCCGTGTGTCCCCCTCCGCCTCCCCCCCAGGAGATGCTCACCCGGGGATGCCACCTGCCTCCATCTTGTTGGCCACGGTGACATCGGTGGACCACACGTCGTACTGCCAGCGCTTCTGGCCCAGCACCCCCCCCAGCACCGTCCCGCTGTGCACCCCCACCCGCATGTCCACCGCCGTCTTGGTCTTCTCCCGCACGTAGCTGGGGGGGAACACAAGGATGATCTTGGGGTGACCCATTTCCATCCCGACCCCCATCATTAATCATCACCTCTCTGTATTTTAATACATGTTGAACCCCCGGGGTGCACCCCAGCCCACCCTGGGGGGGTGATTCCCCCCCACCCAGAGGAGACAAGCCTTACGAGATGGCCTCCACCATGGCCAAGCCCATCATGATGGAGCAGACGGCGTGGTCCTCCCGGTACTCGGGCAGCCCGCAGATGCAGTAGTAACAGTCACCCAGGATCTTGATGCGCAGCTGGTGGTGTTTCTGGGGATGGGGGGGTGGGTATCACCCCCAAATCCATCCGCTTGGACTCCCTTCCCCCCCATCCCTCCCCCATCCTGACCTTGACCCGCACAGGCAGCTCCAGCGCCCGGCAGGGACACAAATAATCGGATTTTCCATTCCCATCCCGCCTTCCCAGAGGGCTCAGCTGGGCCCCCCCGCCTTTCCCAACTCTATTTTTGCAGCGCGGGGCGTGTCCCGCATCCCAGAGCGATGAACATTTTAACCTCCTCCTCCCCACCCCGGGATGCGGCTTTTGCCTGGAGCCAGGGCGGGTGTTGGCTGAGACCTGCGCCACTCCTGGGGGGGTGTCCTCCTGGGTCCCTTTCCCGAACTCCTGAGTCCCTTTTCCGTACACCTGGGTCCCCCCTCCTGAACTCCTGGGTCCTTCCCAATCTTGGTCCTTCTGAACCCCTGGGTCCCTTTCCCGAACTCCTGGGTCCCCTCTCCTGAACTCCTGGGCTCCCTTCCCAACTCCTGGATCCCCTCTCCCAAACTCCTGGAACCTCTCTCCCAAACTCCTTGGCCCTCCCGAACTCCTGGATCCCTTTCCCAAACTCCAGAGTCCTTCCCAATCTCCTTGGTCCTCCAAAACTCCTGGGTCCCCTTTCCCGAACTCCTGGGTCCCCTTTCCCGAACTCCTGGGTCCCCTCTCCCAAACTCCTGGGTCCTTCCCAATCTCCTTGGTCCTTCCAAACTCCTGGGTCCCTTTTCCATACATCTGGGTCCCTTTCCTGAACTCCTGGGTCCTTCTCAATCTCCTTGGTCCTCCCGAACTCCTGGGTCCCCTCTCCCGAACTCCTGGGTCCCTTTCCGGAACACTCACAGCTGCCAACTTGTCGAAGCGGGCGAAGAGCTCGTTGAGGAGCTTCACCAGCTCCTGGGCGCTGCAGGACGAGGAGAGCTGGGTGAAGCCCACGATGTCGGCGAAGAGGATGCTGCGGGGAGCAAGGGCGAGCGGCTCAGCCCCAGAGTCACCCCCCCCGGCCCCCTTGGAATCCCCAGCTCCCCCCTCGCCTTTTTCACCAGGAAAATGGAGATTTTGGGACATGGCTGAAAAACGATGCTCTGTAAATCACAGAAGGGCCCCAAGCCGTAGTTTAGTTTGCACAATGCAAATGCACAATGCAAACACATGGTGCAAATGCACGGTCTAAATGCATGGTGCAAATGTAGAGTCTAAATGCACGGTGCAAACACATGGTGCAAATGCAAAGTCTAAATGCACGGTGCAAACGCACGCTGCAAATACACGGTCTAAATGCAGGGTAGAAATGTAGAGTCTAAATGCACGGTGCAAATGCACAATGCAAATACACGGTGCAAATACAGAGTCTAAATGCACAGTGCAAATGCGCCATGCAAGCGCATAGTGCAAACACACGCTGCAAACACACGGCCCAAATGCAGGGTAGAAATGCAGTCTAAATGCATGGTGCAGATGCACAATGCAAATACACAATGCAAACACAAGCTGTAAATACACAGTCTAAATGCAGGGTAGAAATGTAGAGTCTAAATGCACGGTGCAAATGCACAATGCAGATGTGGGGTGCAAACACATCCTGAAAATACATGGTCTAAATGCAGGGTAGAAATGAAGTCTAAATGCACGGTGCAAATGCACAATGCAAACACATGCTGCAAATACTGGGTCTAAATGCAGGGTAGAAATGTAGAGTCTAAATGCACGGTGCAAACACATGGTGCAAATGCAAAGTCTAAATGCACAGTGCAAACGCACGCTGCAAATACACGGTTTAAATGCAGGGTAGAAATGCAGTCTAAATGCACGGTGCAAATGCACAATGCAAATACACGGTGCAAATACACGGTCTAAAGGCAGGGTAGAAATGTAGAGCCTAAATGCATGGTGCAAATGTAGAGTCTAAATGCACGGTGCAAACACATGGTGCAAATGCAGAGTCTAAATGCACAGCGCAAACGCACGCTGCAAATACACGGTTTAAATGCAGGGTAGAAATGCAGTCTAAATGTATGGTGCAAAAGCAGAGTCTAAATGCACAGTGCAAATACACAATGCAAACGCATGCTGTAAATACACAGTCTAAATGCAGGGTAGAAATGTAGAGTCTAAATGCATGGTGCAAACACATGGTGCAAATGTAGAGTCTAAATGCACAGTGCAAACGCACAATGCAAACACATGCTGTAAATACACAGTCTAAATGCAGGGTAGAAATGCAGTCTAAATGCATGGTGCAGATGCACAGTGCAAATGCAGAGTTTAAACGCACAATGCAAATGCACAATGCAAACACATGCTGCAAATACTGGGTCTAAATGCAGGGTAGAAATGCAGTCTAAATGCACAGTGCAAATGCAACGTCTAAATGCACAGTGCAAATGCACAATGCAAACGCACGCTGTAAATACACGGTCTAAATGCACAGTGCAAACACATGGTGCAAATGCAGAGTCTAAATGCACAGTGCAAACGCACATGCAGACACAATGCAGACACAATGCATGCGCTATAGTCTGAGCGCTCCCCTCTCCATAGGGACAAACTGCAGCAAAGTGACATTTCCAAGCTCCTGGGCCCGGGCTGCTGGAGCTGCTTGTTCCTAAAAGATCCCAAGGCCCAGGTGGGTCTCCGGCCCCATGTCACCCACACGTACCCCGCACACGATGCTCTGCAAACCACAAAGTGGCCACAAGCCACGGTTGGGTTGACAACCATCCCCTCCCATGACAAACTACCCCGATTTCTCCCCTCTTTTCTAGCCAGGTCTGCAAAAGTGCACATTTTTGCTAAAAAAAGGGAGTTTTTTCCCCATCCTACCTGACGTTCTCGTGGCGGTACATGTACATGGTGTTGAACTGTTGCATCTCCTTCTGGCTCGGGTCTTTCTTCATGTCCTTCAGCATCTCGTCGGCCACGTGCTTGGGCAGGATGGAGAGCATCAGCCGCTCCTGCGGACAGCGGTGCGAGAAACGCAGTTGTGATTCCTGCTAAGATGTTTAGTGTTTACAGATACAACCAAACGAGGCACGGGCTCTGAACCTGGAAAAAGGTGGTTAAGTTCCATGCAAAAAGTTATGAAACTTGTTTATGAAGGGAGCTAACATTTTAAGGGTGAACTAAACATATAATGGGTGCCTGCTAACGAACTAACACTTTAAGGCTTAGACACACAATAAAGCCTTAGTTTAGAGCTTTAGGTTAAGAAGAACAGAACCCCATGGAACGCCAAGATAAGAAGTTCTACTGCACCTAGCTGTAAAATTGAGGAGACAAGACAATGATTTGCAGCAAAAGGGGGCGCCAGGCTGGTTTCAATTGACTTGGCAGCTTGGGTCCCAGTCAATTCAACACAATGAGCCGCAGGTACAAAGTTCACTGTGATGAAGCTGAAGGAGCCTTCATCCAAAGACCCCTCCTCAAATTCACCAAGCGGCACTGAGCAGGCGCAACAGTGAGGGGTCAAGGAGGAGACTATGGAAATGGGTGTCTGAGACTCATTTTAATAAGGAGCGGGAAAGGTCATGAATATGTATGTTCCTGGGGTCATTATGAATATGGAACACGTTACTGTATTTAAGCACACCTCTTATTGTTTAAAGGTGTGCGTGTTGGGCAGAGCGAATCCCCCGCGCACCCAGCGCTGTTTTGCTTATGCTCTAATGAACACGTGTTTAAGGAATACAATTAAGGAATTGGATTAAATGTTTATCCATAGAAAAAGCCTAAGTTATTTATTTCAGCGGGGAAGGGAGATCGGATCGTCACCAGGTGAAGACAAGCCCGGGCCAAGAGCAAGCGACACGTGGTGCAGGTCCATAGTGCAAATACATAGTGCAAATACGTGGTGCAAAGGCTTAGCCTAAATGCAAATGCATGGTGCAAAGGCTTAGCCTAAATGCAAATGCATGGTGCAAAGGTACAGTCTAAATCATCGAATCACAGAGTCATTTTGGTTGGAAGAGACCCTCAAGATCATAAGTCCAGCCATCACCCCAACACTGGCACTAAAATACACGGTGCAAATGCACAGTGTAAATGCACAATGCAAATGACTGTTTCAATGCATGGTGCAAACGTACAATTTAAATGCATGGTGCAAGTAAACATATGATGCAAATGAACAGTCTAAGTGTGCAATACAAGTGACAGTTTAAACACGTGCAAATGCACAATTTAAATGCATGGTGCATGTGCACAATGCAAACGCATAGTGCAAACACATGGTGCAAATCCACAGCCCAAATGCACAACGCAAATGACAGCTTCAATGCATGATGCAAACGCATGGTGCAAATAGCGTATTGCACTCCACAGTGCAATAGCAGTCTTAATGTATGGTGCAAATGCACAGCTCGAAATATATGATGCAAGTACATGGTGGAAATGCACAGTCTTAAATGCGTGGTACAAATGTACCGTGCAAATGCACACGCACAAAAAAAACGCATGGTGCAAATACACGATGCAAATGCACAATGCAAATGCACAATGCGAATTCACAATGCAAGCACATGGTGCAAATGTACAGTGCAAACACATGCTGCAAATGCACAGTGCAAATGCACTCTGCAACCCCATGGTGCAAACACACGCTGCGGTCTGAGCGTTCCCCTCTCCATGGGGACAGAGAGCAAAGTGACATTGCACAGAATCACAGAATCGTTTTGGTTGGAAAAGCCCCTCAGGATCACCAAGTCCAACCATAACCCACCCCTGTCCCTGCCCCATGTCCCTGAGAACCTCATGTCCGTCTGTCCAGCCCTCCAGGGCTGGTGACTCCAGCACTGCCCTGGGCAGCCTGTTCCAATGCCCCACAGCCCTTTGGGGAAGAAATTGTTCCCACATCCAACCTCAACCTCCCCTGGCGCAACTTGAGGCCGTTTCCTCTGCTCCTGGCGCTTGTCACTTCCAAGCTCCCAGGCCGCAGCCGCTGGAGCTGCCCATCTCCAAAGGATCCCAAGGCACAGACAGGTCTTTGATCCAATGTCACCCACACGTGGGGACAGTGAGTGGAACAAGCCACAGGTGGAACAAGCAGACTGAGCTTGGAGTGGGGTGTCCCAGGGTGAGCTGGGAGCCATCACTGCAACCCCAAACCTGCACCCACAAGTGGAGGGGATGCACCCATGGGTGCCAGGTCCCCCTTGGCCATGCTCTGCCAGGGATACCAGCTGCTGCTTTTACCATTTTCCTCCTTATTTTATGAGTTCTCACAAAAATTTTTGGCAAGTCCCAGCCAGGGGAGAGTAGGAGGGCGGCATTTTTGTGCCATCAGCCTCCCTGTCCCTGTCACCATGGGAAGGAGGGACAGTCCCACATGCTGATTTGGACACCAGCTGCAAAATTTGCTTGGCCACCCCAGATCCTTTCTGTAGGTGCCACGTGGAGCTCAGCCCCTCACTGGGAGCTTGAGAATTAAAATGCATTGGCTTGGCCAAGGGTTTATCCCGAATAAACCTGGGACACGGTGCTGGGGGTGACCTCAGGGTCTGCACTCATGTCCCCCAAGGTCCCTGTGAGCTGACCTGGGGTGTCCCACCCCAGGGCTGGGTGAACAGACCTGGATTAAACCACCCCAGGGAGGATTTATCGATTTACAAATGTGGTGGGTACCCCACATCCATGCACAGGACTGGACCGAGGTCCCCCAGGAGGATCAAGCCCACTTGGGGACACCACACCCAGTGCTGTCCCCACAGCCCTGGAACCAGAGAAAGGATAAATCTGCCCGGCTGCACCTGGGGATTTGCACTAAATGTGAGTAACTTGGTTAATGAAGTGGGTTTTCCCACAGGACGGGGCTGTTTCTGCACGCAGCCGTGGTGGGACTGTTGCTGGAGAAACGGCACCGTGTCCCCATCCCTTTCCCTGTCCCCAGGGGCTGCTGGCAGGGGACACACGCGGGAGCTCCCCAGCCACTCTCAGCTCCCATTAACCTCAGTCCTGCCTGCAGGGCTGCAGGTTCAGCCACCACCGATGGCCTGGAGGGAGGAGGGACGGATGGGTCCAGCATCACTCCTTGTCCCCAGCGCCTCGGCCCCGCGCCAGCAGCTTTTCCTGCAGGATCACAGGCTGTTTTTAGCTCAGTTCCCCAAGGAATCAGAGCTCATGTGACAATAATCCCCACATCCCTTCCTGGAACCCTCTAAAGCCACAAGCCGGGGTCTCCAAGGCTCCCTCACCCAGAGCATCCCCCAGCCCCAGGATTTGCCCTTATCACCCAACACCTCCCCAAACCCAACCCCTTAGGAGCCATCGGAGCGTCCCCCCAGGTTTTGCAGCAAAGAGCACGTTGGTGGCACTGACCTGGCCCCACCACGTGTCTCTTGTTGCCATTGGGAGCAAATTGCTGGCAGTGAGTCCAGCCGATAAGAGATGGGAGGCAGGGATGGGGCCCAGATAAGGTGCTAAAATTAGTCCAACTTGTCACTCAACAGGGCCCTGGAACGGCTGCACCGTGACACCGGGTCTCCTCTGGCTGCTCCTCTTGCCAATGGGGACCTGGCTGGGGATGGGGACCTGCTGTGTGTTTGTGCTCAGGGACAGGGACGTGCTGTGACGCCATGCTCAGGGATGGGCACCTGACACGTGGCTGCACCTGGGGACCCGCCATGTGACTGTGCATGGGGACAGGGACCTGCCACGTGGCCCTGCCAAGGGACCTGCTGCGTGGCTGCACCTGGGGACCTGCCACACTGCCATCCAGCGAGACCTGGCCAGGCTGGATGGGCAGAGAAGAACCCAATGAAGTTCAACAAGGGCAAGTGCAGGGTCCTGCCCCTGGGGAGGAACAACCCCAGGCACCAGCACAGGTTGGGGCTGAGCTGCTGGAAAGCAGCTCTGCAGAGAAGGACCTGGGAGTTCTGGGGGACAACAGGGTGACCGTGAGTCACCAATGTGCCCTGTGGCCAAGAGGCCAATGGGACCTGGGGTGCATGAGGAAGAGTGTGAGCAGCAGGTCAGGGAGGTTATTCCTCCCCCTCTGCTCTGCCCTGGGGAGGCCCCATCTGCAGTTGTGGGTCCAGTGCTGGGCTCCCCAGGTGAAGAAGGACAAGGAATTACTGGAGAGAGTCCAGGGAGGGACACAAAGATGCTGAGGGGTCTGGAGCATCTTTGTGATGAGGAGACTGAGAGAGCTGGGGCTGTTGAGCTGGAGAAGAGAAGCTGAGAGGGATCTGATCAATGGGATCAATGTCAGGGTGGGTGTCAGAGGATGGACCAGACTCTGTTCAGTGGTGCCCAACGCCAGGGTGAGGGGCAACGGGCACAGACTGAAACACAGGAGGCTCCATGTGAACATGAGCAGAAACTTGTTTGCTGGAAGGTGCCAGAGCCTGGCCCAGGCTGCCCAGAGCGGGTGTGGAGTCTCCTGCTCTGAGACATTCAAACCCCCTGGACCCACCTGTGTGATCTGCTCTGTGACCCTGCGTGAGCAGCTGGGTTGGACTGGGGGATCTCCAGAGGTCCCTTCAACCCAAACAGGCTGGGATTCTGTGGTCCCACCAAGGGACCTGCCATACAGCTGCTCCTGGGGACCTGCTACATGTCTGCGCTGGGGCTGGGGACAGCCTGGTGGTGGCCGTGGCAGGATCTGGGAGAGGATGGACACGCGGAACATCCCCAAACTGAGCACAGGGTGCAAAGCTGCGAATGCACCTCCCACCTTGGCTCCTCCTGTCCCCATCACCGCCCGCCACGGTCCCTCCGCACCGCGCAGGGTGGGTGCCATGTCCACATCCCAAAGCCACGCCGCTGTCCCATCGCCATCCCCTGTCCCCGCGCTGTCCCCGTGCCCAGCGGTGGCTCCCACCTGCTGCTGGCTCTGCTCCTCCAGGTTGAGCTTCACCTCCAGGGACTGGCGCGCCTCCAGGAAGGCTTTGCGGTGCTTGCGGTCCGCCATGTAGTAGGACATGGTGCCCACCGTGATGGCACAAAGGTAGATGGCAACGTTGGACAGGATCTGTGGGGACAGAGAAAAGGAGACAAGGGGTGAGCGGAGACACTGAGAAGCCCCCAGGGACGGTGCCGGTGTCACCGCAAGTCCTGGTTTGGGTGAGAGTGGAAAAATATATTCAAGTGGTGGAGAAGGACTTAAAATACACCCTGGGGATAAAGCACTGAGCCATGGCCACCAGCAGCTGCTGGGGGGACACCATGGGGACCGCAGGGACCATCCCACAGCCACCATCATCTGCTGGGGAGACTCCATGGGGACCGAGGGGACCATCCTACAGCCACTGTTATCTGCTGGGGGGACTCACTGGGGACCAAGGGGACCATCCCACAGCCACCATTATCTGCTGGGGAGATTCAGTGGGGACCAAGGGGACCATCCCACAGCCACCATTATCTGCTGGGGAGATTCAGTGGGGACCAAGGGGACCATCCCACAGCCACCGTTATCTGCTGGGGGGACTCATGGGGACCGTCCCAGTGGTTCTGCAGGAGGGATCCAGCCAGGGAATCACACCCTGAGCATCCCAGGAGCGCTGGTGGTCCCCGGGGGATGACGCTGCTTCATTAAAACTTGCAGAGATGTTTTGGAAAAAGGCAGCAGGTCGGCAGGGACCGGGCGCAATGACAGGGGACAGGGGACCCGCTCCTGTCCCCTCTGCCATGGGAATTGCACCCCTTTGTGCAGAGAAAGTGAATAAAAACATAGCCAAACCCTAAAATCGTGTATTTGTTCACACTCCTGCCGCTCTACATCCCTCTCAGTGGCACGGAGCCACCTCTGGGCTCTTCTCCATTGGGGATGTGCCGCTGTGCTCAGCATCTTTGTCCTGTCCCCAGTTGCCCGGTGTGGACTTTGTCCCCTCCTTGGTACCAACTCTGTCCCCTCCCTTGTTCCTGTATCCCAGCCTGGTCAGAGGAAAACCCCAATGTGACCCTGGTCCCTGGGTGTCCCTGTCCTCGGAGCTTTTACCACCCAACAGCAGCCTGGTCTCACCACGTGGAGATAGGGAGCAGCTACCAACCCCTTCCACGCAGGGGGAAACTGGGGCACAGATGAAACAAACCTGGTGCAGCAATAAACACAGGACCCCCAGCTGGTGCCCCAGGGCCTGATCCTGCCCCAGGTCCCACCACCGCAGTGGGGGGATCCCCGGGAACCCCCTGCACCCACAGCGCGGCAGACGGCAAGCGAGGAGGAGAAACCCCCAAAACAAGCAGCCACTTGCTATTTTTAACCAGCCTCTTGGGTTGTCATGGCAACGGGCCATTTTCCCAGGGCTGGATGGGGATGGGGCAGCTCGGGGGCCACTGGAAACCCCTGGGACGCACTGGTCGACACAGCTATGTCCCACGCTGAGCATCTTCCAGCTGCATCCCACAGCCCTGCAGTGGATGCTCAGCCCCAAAATCCTCCCCCAAAAGCCTCCCCCAGCACATGCCTTGAGTTGCAAAACACCTCCTGGCACCCCAAAGGGAGGAGACCCCACTGCCAGCACCGCCACCGGTTATTATTTGTGCTCAGTAATTTGGGGGGAGCGAGAGCAAGACACGTGCAGCGTGGCCAGAGGAATGAGCCTCATCCCTCCTTCCACATCCTGCTGGGATCCCATCCGAACCAGGACCGGGTTGTCGGCCAAGCCCGAGGATATTTGTGCACAAAGCACAGCAGAAACGGCCCCAAAACCACCGAACCCCAACAATTCAGCCTTCGCTGGCAGGAGTTGCCGGCATCTCTCGTGAACCCCCCATCGGTCCACGCCGGCCCCGCTCCAGCCACAACCCTATTAATAGCGGTGCCCTCCGGGAGCTGCACCGCTGGCTGTAATAATAATAATAGTAATAATAATAAAGCATCTGATGTTTATTTCTGGACATAATGTTCCTCCGTTATTTGCAGCGGGCATGCGGCGTTGCCAAGGTTTTGCCGGCCCCGGACTCTCCGTGCCGCGGCAATGATTAACGCGGTGGTGACGGCGACGCATGCCCGCTGCCGGCCTCGCGTCCCCCCCGCTTTCCATGCACCGGGGCTGCTGGCAGCGAGAGGTTTTCATGGCTTTGCATCAGCCACGTGTCGCGTTTACATCCCGGGTGGGGAGTGACAAGTGGGACAGCCGCTGCTGCACTGGGATTTCTCCTCCAAATGGGCATTGCTGGGAGGGCACCCACGCCATCAACCCAGCACCCAGCTCCACAAATTGCGCCCAATAAGTGCTTTACTTAGCAAAACCCCGTGTGACACCAGATGTCCCAGCCCCAAACCACACGCCCCAGAGACAAGGGAAAAAAAACCAGTGTTTTGGGGCTTTTTGGCTCCATTTTCCAAACTCCTGGTGCGACTACAGGCTCGACACTCCCAAAACTTCCCAAAAAGTGAATAAATAGCCCTTGTTTCCCTTCCTGGGAGCAGCTGGAGGTCTCCTGGGACCTGACCCGGAGTATCCCCAATTGCCGCAGCATCCTCCCATCATCCCACTCCATCAGCGATGCTTCCAGCGGGATTTTCTCCTCTACCATCAGCAGCCGCCAACACAAGTTCCCAGCTTGGGCTTCTTTCCTTTTCCCCCCATCCTGGCCAGGGAAAGGCTCCCCAGCTCGATGGGGACATGGGCGGGAGGAAAGGGACACGGCCAAGCTGTGAAACACACTGATTTAGGGAATAAAAAGAGGTTTCAGCTGCTCCAGGCGGGTAAATCCCAGGAAATATTAAGAACCTGATGGGCCAGGGACCGCTCTCCCCCGACCGACCCCCACATCCCCTCCTTTGCCGTGTATGTGAATGGGCGGCCCGTCCTCAGGGCCACGTTTGGGCTCAGGGACGCTGTTTTTGCCCCTTTGCTGGTGCAGAAAATCACCCCAAAGAGTCTCCAGGCTCTGGCCCAGGCGCAGGGCTGGCGATGGGAAAGCGCCAGTGGCTGTTTGTTTGCCAGCCCGGGAGCTGGGATCCTGCCACATTCCTGCTCAAAATGGCCATTTTTGGCCATTGTTGCAATTCGAAGCCAAGTCGGCACCAGCAAGGCTGCTGGGCAGGGTGGGTGGGGGAGCCCGCAGCCCCCCCGTGCCTCAGTTTCCCCAGCAGCCCAACCGTAACCTGTGTGTCCATGGTGGCTCTTGGAAATGGACTCATTGTCGTGTGCATGGGTGGGTGCTCCCGCACTCCCCAGCACCCCGTCGTTTTGGGGAGCCCCCTGGCTCCCAGCAAACACCACAACCAGCTCGCAGGGTGCGGATCAAACCCAACTTTAGGCTCAGGACGTTGGGACAGTGACAGTAACTCATGGAAACACCAAACAGAGATGATTTGCCCGTCACTTCCCACCACCCCAGGGGTCCCCATGACCCCTTGCCAGCCCCGTACCTGTCTCAGCAGCGTCCCCTCGTCCAGGGCGTCCTGCTGCTGCTGGGCGACAGTGACACCGAGCACCAGCGTGTGGATGCCGCAAGAGACGGCGGTGATGAGCACGATGGGCGCCAGGCGCAGCGGCAGGGTGATGAAGAAGGAGAAGACGAAGAACGCTTGCCAACCCACCGTGTCGCTGGCCTCGGGCGAGCGGGAGAAGTTGAGCCCCAAGTAGCAGAAGATTTGGGCCAAGATGAGGACCCAGAGGACATAAGGCAGGAACCTGCGGGTCACCCGCTCGGGGAGCAGCCGGTACTTGCAGAGGATGAAGAGCAAGACGTGGGCGACCAGCCCGGCCACCGCCGCCAGCACCGGGGCCAGTTTATCAGCGCTGTAAACCACGGCGCACATGATGAGGACGTAGCAGTCGAAGAGGGCGGCGAAGACCACCAGCACCAGGAGGGTTTCGTGGCGTTGACGGCGGAAATAAGTCTGGTAGAGGTTCTCCAGAGACTCGGGAGCGAAGGTGAGGCGCATGAAGCGAGGCAGGCAGAGGCAGGGGCCCGAGCTGCGCACCGTCACCTCGTGGGTCCGACCCACGCCGTGCTCGGGGTCCGACGGCAGGCTCACCGAGTAGTCGGCGGAGTACTCGGCCGAGCACTCGGGCTCCGAAAAATCCCTGTTCCTGGGCATCGCGGCACCTGTCCCTGCTCCGGCGCTGCAGAAACGCCGCGGTCCCCCGCGTCCCGATGCTCAGCGGGGCATCACCCACAGCATCCCCCTGGAACCGCGAGGCCTCTCCCCTTCTCCCGCAGCCGTAACCCCAAATCCGGCTGCGTGCCGAGGAGCAGCCGAAGGAGAGAAAAAGGGAATAAGGATAAATCAAGGCCGGCGTGGCGTGGGGAGGCCGGGAGCCCAGCGATCCCTGCCAGCTTTCCCTCCCCAGCCCTTGCGCACTTGCCAGGTTGCAACCGAAACGTGGCGGAGCCAGAAAGATGTCGCGATGCCTCCCCGCTCCTCCTTCGAGGGCAGCCGCTTCGGGGGGCGATCCCCCCCGCTCCCCCTCTTTTCCCCCCCTTTCCCAGCCGCTCCGTTCCGCAGGGATGGATGGAGAAGGACCGGGGAGGGGAGGGGTGGTGTGGGGGGTGAAGATCCCACCTGTCGCAGCCCGGGGAACGATGCGTTTCGCCTCCCCCGGTCGCCGGCAGCATCCTCCGGTGCCCGGAGCGCCTCCCCCGCTCCCTACGGCCGGGGCCGCCCTGTCCCGCCGCCCCCGCCGCCTCCCCGTGGCCGGGGCTGAAGCAGCGGCGGCTCCGGGGCCATGGCAGCGGCTCCGGGGGTGGCGGGGGGATGGAGCGGGCAGGGCTTCCCCGGGGCCGGGCACCCACCGCCGGCTGTGCCGGTACCGGCGCGTCCCGGAGCGTCTCCGCCCCCTGTAACCCTCTCGGTGCCGGCGGCTGGTTTGGCGCCACTCCCTCGGTCCCAGTGCTGCTTTCCTGCTCCCCTCTCCATCCTCATCATCACCCCGGCCCCCCCCAACCCCTCCCCATGGCAGCTCTCAGCTCCCCACAGGGACCCACGTACCTTGAACCAACGGCCTCGCTGGGTGCCGGGGACCCCAGCCCCAGGGGGTGAGGGGGGTGCTGGGACATTCACCCCCTGCACCCAAATAACCTGCCAGCCTAACTCACCCCATGGTCCTCCCTGAGGTCACAGCCACCAGTTGGAACAGAGAAACCGAAGGCTCCCTTCCAGCACATCCCCCTTCGCCTACGCTGCCCAAATCACAGAAACATTTTGGTTAGAAAAAACCCTCAAGATCATCGAATCCATGTATTACCCCACCCCTGGCACTGCCCCATGTCTTGAGAACCTCATCTCCGTCTGTCCAGCCCTCCAGGGCTGGTGACTCCAGCACTGCCCTGGGCAGCCTGTTCCAATGCCCCACAGCCCTTTGGGGAAGAAATTGTTCCCACATCCAACCTCAACCTCCCCTGGCGCAACTTGAGGCCGTTTCCTCTGCTCCTGGCGCTTGTTCCTGGGGAGCAGAGCCCGACCCCCCTGGCTCCAAGCTCCTTTCAGGCAGTTCAGAGATCAGAAGGTCTCCCCTTAGACTCCCATTCTCCAGACTATAATCACCCCATGCTGACTAATACCCTACCAAAACCTCTTCAGAAAGTTCCCCCCTCCTCTTCCTCATGTTTCAGCCATCACCTGTTCCCCTGGATCTGGAAAACCAGCTGCAGTTCCAAGCGACAACCACGCTGGTTCCGCTCCGACAACCGCGGAGCTGCTGCATGGCCGGAGTCACCGCACTCCTGGGTTTCCTCAATGAGAGGCCATCACGGCTGCTCTACCAGGGGAAGTAATTGCTTCTGTGCAGTAATTAATACCTAAATGGGTCTGAAGGTTGGCAAGGGGACCCAGCACTGGTTCGTGAAGCCTCATCTCAGCAGAGGGTTTGTTCCCCGGGCCCTTTGTTGATGTGCTAAAGGAAGCAGGAGCCTGGAACAGCAGCAAGGAGCAGAACGTGGCTCTCAGGCACAGGGCCAGAGCAGAAATCCTCATGTCCTCCCCACCTGCCAGCTCTGCCGAGCACCAGGAGGCAGGCGGAGCGCAGGCAGAGCCTCTGGGCACGGCGAGGGAGGATTTTCATTCCCAGAGATCTTCAGAGGTGGCTCCTGGCTGAGTTTCTGGCTGCAGAATGTCCCTTCATTTGGGATTCAGATCCTGGAGGCTTTGTGGCCGGATGGACACTCCAGGAGCAGGACTTGCTGTTTGTGTGATGGAAGAGGACGTAGGACTCACAGCCTGGACGGCGGCGGGTGCTGGAGGGAGCCGATGGAGCCGGAGGAATCATCACCCATCCAGGGCTGTCGGTGAGATGTGTGCGTACGGAGCTTTGATGGGTAGTAAAACCCTGGCCCAGGCTGGCCAGAGAGGTGGTGGATGAACCATCCCTGGAGACATCCCAGGCCAGGCTGGACGGGGCTCTGAGCAACCTGAGCTGGTGCAGATGTCCCTGCTCATGGCAGGGGGGCACTGGCTGGGCTTTGGAGGTCCCTTCAACCCAAACCATCCTGTGAATCGATGATTCTCCCCCTCTGCACCCCCTGCCCAGCACCAGGCCCCACCGCAGCTCAGTGAATCCCACCTCATATCCCTCTGGGACTGTTCCCTTGGTTCCCGATCCAGCTCCCGCTCCTGCAGAGTTGATTCACAACCTCCATCATCACCCTCCAGGGCAGCTCTTCACCATCAGCCTCGATCAGACCCGGCTTGGGAGAGAAAGGAGTCAAAGGGCAATTAAACATTAACAGCAAGCAGGAGGACGGCTCACAGGGCTTCCTTTGTTGCAAAGAGGGGTTTAATTTATAAAAATAACACAACTTAGAAGGTCACCGGCATCGCTAGATGTGACACACGTGTGCAACTGTCTCCGAACATCCCGTCAGCTCTGTAAACAGACAAAGAAACCCCAAGACCGGTGGCCAGAGTCACCTGAGGAGCAAAACAGGAGGGACCGTGCACAGCATGAGGGGCCTGGAGAGCCCCTGAGCAGCAGGAACCGCGGAAGCCTCAAAACCACTCCAGGTACTGAGGTTTCACCCTCGAAGTGAATGTACCATTCAGCAACAGGGCTATTTACCCTCCTCAGAGGTAAAAAATAATACAGACAAAGAGGTTTAAACCCAGGATTAAGTGATTTCCTCTACCAGACAAGTGGGGAAGTTTCCAGTGAACTCTGCAATGTTACAGAATATGTGGAACAAGACCCTGTCAAGTGTGAATTGCCACAGTCCGTCTTGCTGATCTCCCCGGCCTGGAAGAGGAAAAATGGAGCTATTTTAAACATTAACATCTTGTAGAAACGTTTCCCCTTGGTTATTTCTACACCAGAGGAGCAAAAAGTGCCTCCCAGCGGGACAGTTTTCTTCTTCTCAGTAACTCAGCACGAAAAACCAGAGCAAGAGCAAAGTGATGCTGGCTTTAAAGTCCCTTAACGCTTGCTGCCAAAAAGGAAGGGGGTGTCTACTGTTGCTTTATAAAACATAAAAAAGCTGCCTTGAAGTGAAAATAAATTAAAAAAAAATATTGCACCGACCATAGGAGAAAACGCTTTAAAACAGGGTACCTGTGCGGTGGGGTAAGGATTTTGTAGCTCAGTGTCCTGCCCTTCCCTGCCAAACTCACAGCGCAGCAAGGAGACAAAACTGGGTGCTGACAAACCACAGGAGCCCAAGGAACCCCCAGTTTGGTCTCCCCTAAGAGCCTGGCAGACATCACAGCTCTGACCGCCTCAGGAACACGACGGCCAGATCTTGAGCCTCAACAAGCACTTGTTGGGGTGAGCGGCAACACTCCCCCTCTAAATCAAAGCTGTTCAAAGAAAACACCAGTTGTGATGGGGAAGGAGCAACCTGCACCCATCTGCTGATCCCCAACCCGTAACGCAACCAGCAATGCAGGGCGATGAGAAGAGAGGGTTGGGGGAGAATGTGTCCTCTCCATCACTCGCCTCACTTGAGAGCATCACGGGGCCAAGCGAGCAGGGAGATCACAGGCACCCACGCAGCTCCGTGGGGTGGGTGACGCTTGGGAAACGAGACTGGCCCAGGGGAGGGGGAGCAGAGCGGAGAGAAGGAAAAGGACACACTTGGAGACAGTTTCTCCCTGCAGGGCCAGAGAGGTTTCCTCAAGCAAACCCCCTTTTCCTCACCGCAGCATCACTGGGTGTCTGCTGGAAGGAGCCAGGTTTGATCAAGGAGCTGAACCGCCATGGCGCTCGGCAGTGCCCGTGCGGTTTTTTGGCACGGGGAGCTCTAGGATCGCCCAGACAGACTGACAACCCCCTCCCCTCCCGGGCGTCCTCCTCCCACCACACCAAGGCTCTCAGGTCAGATTTTGCTCTGCCCTGGCTGCACCCACAGGTTAGAACAGCACATCCAAACCCCTCCCTGCTGCTGACACCCAGGAGGTGACACACAGCTGGGGAGGTGGGGACACCGCTGCTTCCTGCACTTAACACCAACCACAACCTGAGGCTACGGATGCAGGGAAGGCTCTGGAGTCCCCTTTGCAAGCCACCACAGTTGCTGCAGGGAGCATTGGTGTCCGTGTGAGGAGGAGAGTGGTGCCACACGGCCGTGAGGCTGCCAGGGAGCTGGCTGGGAAGAGGGGAAGGTTTCCAGCTCCAAGTGGCTCTTGTTCCCTACTTGATGTTTTTGAGGAGCGCGGTCCGGGCGTTCACCACGGCTTTGAAGGCGTCCTCGCTGCCGGGAGCCACACACTTGTCGGGGTGGAGCAGCACGGCCAGCTTGCGGTAGGCTTTGTTCACTTCGTCCCTAGGAGACACGACACAAGAAGAGAGGACGTTCTGGACTTAAAAGGGGCCCATAAGAAAGACAGGGACAGACTTTCGAGCAGGGCCTGTTGTGACAGGACAAGGGGTGATGGTTTTAAACTAAATGTGGGGAGACCCAGGCCGGACATGAGGAAGAAATTTTTGACACTGAGGGTGGTGAGAGCCTGGCCCAGGTTGGCCAGAGAGGTGGTAGATGAACCATCCCTGGAGACATCCCAGGCCAGGCTGGACGGGGCTCTGAGCAACCTGAGCTGGTGCAGATGTCCCTGCTCATGGCAGGGGGGACTGGGGGAGCTGGGAAGGTCCCTTCAACCCAAACCACCCTGTGACTTGATGAAAACCAGCATTACCAGCTTCATTATCTCCTACAACTGAGTACTCCATGGGGTGCTGCACATTTTGGGTCCCCAATGACCCACCTCCATGTTCAGCATTGAACACCTCCACTCCAAAATAAGTGAAATATCTGTGCTATGGGGAAAGAGCCTGTTTTTCAGCAGCACACAGGCAGTTCTGCTAACACGTGTGTCACCGGTGCTAAGGCGAACGCGGTTCCTGAAAGCATTTCAGCAAGATCAGTGCAGGCGACCGGTGCCGCAGGCACGAGAGCTCGTCCACGGAAACCCTGAGCAGTGCCAGCAAGGCAGCCAGGACCAGGGATCCGGGTTCATCCCCCGCGTCTTCGGCACGTTGGCAAGAAGGAACGATGCCAAAGCAAATATAAGGAAGGGGGGAAAACCAGCAAACTCTTGAAAAATTTAGACTGGAAAACTAAAAGTGCTGCATCATCTGCTCTGGGTGAGAAGGGATTGCTGAGGTTTCAGCCAAGCTTCCCCAGGTTTAAACCTCCTTGAAGGTTTAACTTGCTCTCACCAAAACACTGAGTCTCTGGAAGTGGCATTGCTCTGACAAGTCCTAAACCATTTTGTGATTCTACGAGCAGTGGGGGAAAACCCCTCTCCTGGGGCAGATCCACCCTCTCCCCATAGGACTGTGCCACCATAGATGTTCCCATCACAGACACGTGCCTGTGACATGTGCCTTGGTTGCTGAGACTCCAGCACCATGAAAGCAAAGAGCCGGGAGACAGCGTGGGGGCACACGCACCCTGACTCAGCTTCACATCAAACCGCCTACACGCTCTGGGCGAGGACCTTGCAAATCACTTCAGCCCCCGAAGCCTCGGGTGTCTGGGCCAGGCAGACATCTCGACTTCGGCTGCAGGCTGTGCGGAGAGGGAGGCGAGTCCGTCTGTCCCGGTGATCACAGCAAAACTGCCCTGCAGAGCTGCTGCGCCCTCCCCGTGGATGGGAATGGGCTGGAGGAGGGGTTGGACTCGACACCTACATTTCAGAGAGCCAGCAGGAGGATGTGCGAGTCCTGAATGGTGTATGGTAGCCAAAACTCCACCCTCCAGCCCCTCTGCAAGGAGTACACAAGGGTAGTCATAGAATGACAGAAACATTTTGGTTGGAAAAGACCCTCAAGATCGAGTCCAACTGTTAACCTCACACTAGCACTGCCCCATGTCCCTGAGAACCTCATGTCCGTCTGTCCAGCCCTCCAGGGCTGGTGACTCCAGCACTGCCCTGGGCAGCCTGTTCCAATGCCCCACAGCCCTTTGGGGAAGAAATTGTTCCCACATCCAACCTCAACCTCCCCTGGCGCAACTTGAGGCCGTTTCCTCTGCTCCTGGCGCTTGTTCCTGGGGAGCAGAGCCCGACCCCCCAGGCTCCAAGCTCCTTTCAGGCAGTTCAGAGATCAGAAGGTCTCCCCTCAGCTCCTGTTCTCCAGCTGAACCCCCCAGGTCCCTCAGCCGCTCCATCACACTTGTGCTCCAGCCCCTCACCAGCTCCGTTCCCTTCTCTCCACTCGCTCCAGCACCTCAAGGCCTTTCTTGTAGTCCTCATGTTTCAGAAAGAACACAAGGCGCAGCTCTAGGAGTTTCTTTTAGCTGCCCAAATCGTACAGCAGAACTGGGAGATTTGATATCCAACCTCTTATAAGGCAATGACCAATTCCACCTGGTGAGGAAGACAAGAGGAAGCTTGTCTTGTGGGAATACCATTTCCAGGTGGGAGAGCTGTAACATCAACTCCTTTTTGCTAACATGGGCAGCAGCCTAAAAAGCTTCTCCAGGCATGGAAAGCAAGGCAAGTAAAGCTGGAGCCACTCTGGACACGTCTGGTAAATGAGTGACCAGAGGTGGCTCAGGCTGGAGGCAGGAGGCAGGGCACGGCTGAAGTTCTTATGTTCATCATTCCCATCTCACCTCCAGCCTGGCTTCTTTGTTAAAAGGGGAAATTTGGTGCTCAGGATTAAGGATTTATTTTGCATTGCCTCAATTCTGTGCCCAGCTGCTATATAAACCAAAGCGAAATTATCAGGTCACTAAAAGAACACAGATGCCACCAGCCTGCCAGGTCAGAAAGATGAGGGACAGCCAGGAAAATGTTGAATTGTCCCTCACCTCGTGGCTCCGGGTTTGACCCCCAGCATGTCCCAGCTGTCCTTGCTGTTGCGGATCCTGCGGATGGCATCTGCCTGCTCTTTGGTGAAACCCACCCCCGTGCTGGAAGGGGGACGTTTCCCACCGTTGTCACACAGGTCAATGATGGCCGAGTAGAAAGTCTGAGGACATAAGGAGGAGTTAGTGGGAAAAATCCACCTCCAAACAGATTTCTGCTGGGTCATGTCAAATTGTACTATGTCATTTTTGGGAAGGAAACCAAATAATCAAAACCAAACCCAAGAAATAGCTGAAGAGTATAAAACACAACAGATTCGAAACTGAAAAAAATGTACATATGAAATAATTCTTTGCCATGAAACATAACTGAGATGGGTTGCTGTCTTTCTCAGTAAAATATGTTCAAAGAACAGTCCCCAAAGGTGGTGACAGTGCATGGGAGACCCCACTGCCCTCGCTGGCTGCGGACGCACCCTCCAAAGCACAGGGGAGCATTTGCACAACTGCTGAATGTTCACTCCCTGCTGCCTGGGCTGTGGCGGGGCTGGGGTACCCCAGTTTGGGGGGATCTGGTCCCTGCAAGGACCACAGGACAAGCTGAGGAGAAGGTCAGGCCCCACATTTACCTCAAACCCACCTCAGCTCAGTGTTAGACCCATATAGGTGACACAGGCATTTCTGCTTTATGTTCCCAGGGCTGCAAGAGGGATCATCAGCTCTGAGCAATGTAAAGCTCAGGCCAGCTCAGGACAGACCCTGAGTTAAACAGCCACGGGTTTCTCAGGGTGGCATTTCATGGGAAGACACCCCTGGGGCAGAGGGCCCATTGGTTTTGTGGGATCCAAGCAGTTCAGGGAATATTCTGCCATCAAATCCTGGCTCAGCGTGGTGTCTGTGCCCTCAGCACCTTCATTCCACCTCACCTGAAACATCTCGTTGATTCCTTCTCCTGTTTGTGCTGATGTCTCAAAGTACAGAAAGCCCCGGCTCTCTGCCCAGAGCCGCCCCTCGCTTTCATCCACGCTGCGGTGCTTGGTGCAGTCAATCTAGAGAAGGAGAAACCGCAGAGATCAGACAGGGGCTGCAGCGGCAGTGAGAGCAACACAGCCCCAAGGGCGACTAGTAATCTGAACAAGGGGATCGAGTGCACCCTCAGTGAGTTTGCAGGTGACACTAAACTGGGTGGGAGTGTTGATCTGCTGGATGGTGGGAAGGCCATACAGAGGGATCCGGACCAGCTGGATCGATGGGCTGAGGCCAATTGTCCGAGTTTCAACAAGGCCAAGTGCCGGGTCCTGCACCTGGGTCACAACAACCCCATGAACGCCCCAGGCTCAGGGAAGAGTAGCTGGAAAGTGCCCAGCAGAAAAGGACCTGGGGTTGTTGGTGACAGCAGCTGAACATGAGCCAGTGTGTGCCCAGGTGGCCAAGAGGCCACCAGCATCCTGGCTGGTACCAGCACTGGTGTGGCCAGCAGGCCCAGGGCAGTGACCGTCCCTGTGCTGGGACCTGGGGAGGCCAAACCCCAAATCCTGGGGTCAGTTCTCGGTCCCTCACACCAAAAAAGGCCTTGAGGTGCTGGAGCGAGTGGAGAGAAGGGAATGGAGCTGCTGAGGGGCTGGAGCACAAGTGTGATGGAGCGGCTGAGGGACCTGGGGGGTTCAGCTGGAGAACAGGAGCTGAGGGGAGACCTTCTGATCTCTGAACTGCCTGAAAGGAGCTTGGAGCCAGGGGGGTCGGGCTCTGCTCCCCAGGAACAAGCGCCAGGAGCAGAGGAAACGGCCTCAAGTTGCGCCAGGGGAGGTTGAGGTTGGATGTGGGAACAATTTCTTCCCCAAAGGGCTGTGGGGCATTGGAACAGGCTGCCCAGGGCAGTGCTGGAGTCACCAGCCCTGGAGGGTTGGACAGACGGACATGAGGTTCTCAGGGACATGGGGCAGTGCCAGGGGTGGGGGAATGATTGGTCTCGATGATCTTGAGGGTCTTTTCCAACCAAAATGATTCTGTGATTCTAGGAAATGCAGCCTCCAGTGCTCCTCACACACAGATCTGGCTCTTAGAAACTCTTCCCTACAACTTAACAACATTTCCCTTGCTGCAGCTGGAACTCAAGAGCTTGGGCACAAGCTGGGGCCACAAGGATCCCCAAGGGCTGGAGATGAGGATGTGACCACAGCCCAGCTCCCCAGCACAGCCCACCTTGTTTGCACAGACAACGAAGACAATGTTCTCCATATTCCCGTGAGGGCCCAGCTCCTGCTTCATCTCTGCCAGCCACGCGTCCAGGGCATCAAAAGATTCCTTTTGTCCCACATCATAGACCAGGATGACTCCCTGTGTGTCCTTGTAAAACTCGTTCCTCACCTGTGGGTACAAAGACAGGGAGCTGGCACCAGTGACATGCAGGGCGAGAGCACACGGCCCGGAAAATTTCAGAGATCATTATTCACCTGGCACCTATTTGGTTCTGGAGTAAAAATCTCATCTCCAGAGAAACAGAAGATCACAGGAAAAGGACAGATGGTAGAAAGCAAATAAGAACCTGATCATGCTGCCCGCAGGCCCATTGCAGGAGTGTGATCAGCCCATGAAAAGTTCGTCACACGCAGAAAGAAGCACAAAGGCACAAGGGTGTCGCGAACTCTTGAGGAGACTGGAAGGTATGGGAGTCAACTGAGAGACCCGTTTGCACGTGTGCATGTGTGTGTCCCTGTGCATGAGGCAGCGGGGCAGAGCGAGGATTGGGGGCAGCCACCCCACAGACGGTGATGTCTAAGCCTGGCTCTTGGAGGGGTCTGCAGCACGTCTGTCTGTCTGTGCAGGTGTGTGTCAGGGGGTCTGGAACAGCAGCTGGAGTGAGGTTGCAGCCTCTGGGGCTTGTACAGAATCACAGAATAGAACCACAGGATGGTTTGGGTGGGAAGGGACCTTCCCAGCTCCCCCAGTCCCCCTGCCATGAGCAGGGACATCTGCACCAGCTCAGGTTGCTCAGAGCCCCGTCCAGCCTGGCCTGGGATGTCTCCAGGGATGGTTCAGCCACCACCTCTCTGGCCAACCTGGGCCAGGCTCTCACCACACAAACAGGCTCTCACCGCACAAACAATTTCTGCATCATGTCTGGCCTGAATCTCCTCTCTTCCAGTGCTGCCCTACATTAGGTGTCCATGGCAGGAAAGAGGGATGTGTGTTGTAGCAGAGGAAACTCCCAAGAAACATATTTTCAAGTTTCCCACCACGAGACCCAATTTAGGCAGATCTCAGGAAAGCTGATGGGTGTCAAACACTTCTGAGACGGGTCTGCCGTACCTCATAGAAGAACGGGTGCCCCGCCATGTCAAAGATGTTCACCTTGATCTCTCGGTCTCTGACCTGCACTCTGAAAGAGAAGAGGGAAACACTTGTGAAGGCTCCAGCTCAGCCCTCACACAGGCTGTGTTCCCACTAAAGAGCTGGGTGACTGGGGACAGGAAAATCGGTACAAAGCTCTGAGTGCTGCAGTTTAATGGCCAGAAAATCACAGAACAGTTTGGGTGGGAAGGGACCATTAAATCTCCCCCAGTTCCCCCTGCCATGAGCAGGGACATCTGCACCAGCTCAGGTTGCTCAGAGCCCCGTCCAGCCTGGCCTGGGATGTCTCCAGAGATGGTTCATCTACCACCTCTCTGGCCAACCTGGGCCAGGCTCTCACCACCCTCAGCACAAACAATTTCTCCCTCATGTCTGGCCTGAATCTCCCTCCTGTAGTTTAAAACCATCACCCTTTGTCTTATCACTACAAGCCCTGGCAGACCCATTCCTGCCATCTGCGACCATGCAGCTCATCCCACTCTCCCGGCATTTGCGACTCCTCACCGCGAAGGTACTTACTTTGTGACACCGTAGTCGATACCAATGGTCGCCAGGTATTTGGGAACAAACCTCTTCTCACAATAGCGCTTTATAATGCAGCTCTGGAAGAAGGGAAAAGGGAGTTTCAGCAGGATGGCACCACACACTGTAACAGTCACATTGACATAGAATTCACCAACAGCCCCCGGTCAGCTGGACGGCTGCAACACATGAACTCTGCCCATAGTCCCTAACCTAACTAATTAACCCACAACCAAAGCACCAATCTCTACCAGGAGCATTTTTTTTCTGCAAAAGAAAGAAAAAGCCAAGATTGCAGCCCCTGAAAGTCAATTATTCCTTACCTGTCTGGAGGCCGTAGTGCCACAAATATCGAATTTATTCCCTTAGAGAGAACATCCAGCTGCAGGAGCTGTTTATTCAGGATCCTGGGGACAGTCGGCTCCCCCAAACCCACAAAGAACATTTCAGCAGCACAAGAAGCACATTCAGGGTCACAGTGAGTCCCTCCAGCCCCAGTTTTGGCCCTGACTGGCAGATATACTGTTTAAGGAGAGCAGAGGAGCTGGCTGCAGAGATAAATGCCATAAGGACAAATGTCACCTGCCATTTATTTGCTCACTCTCTCTGTCCTGCAAGATCCTTCTGGATTTTCTTACTGCCAAGCAAGGCATTTGTCTGCCCCACGGGAGTCCTCATGCTGTCAGCAGTTAAACGGGATTAGATTTATTCAGCAAACAAAAAAGGGAAGTTCTTCATAACAGAACCTGGTTGGGAGAAGAAACAACATCCCATAGAAGAGAATGGTAATTCAGCACAGGAGGAGGAACAGGAGCTGCTGAGGAAACTCCAACTAAAGCCAGACTGGGAGGGGTGATCTGGAGAGACCGACTGCGGTCTTTCTGCAATTAAAAGGGGCCCATAAGAAAGATGGGGACAGACAGAAAACATCTCTGTAGCCGCCATAACACCCACCCCCTTCCACACAGCCAATAAACGCGGGCATTTAGGCGCGCGGTCCCGCCCCCATGCTGTCAATCATCCACTCGCCCCAACCATCCGCCTCGCACCACACGGCACGACCTGCCCCTGATTGGCTCCCGCCAGCCGGCACAGCCACCAATCCGCGACCTCTCTATCAGGGCGGCTGCTTGCATCCGGCTCCCCATTGGATAGTTGGCCTGCCCACCACCATTCGCCCGCCAATGGCAGCGCCTCACCTTGCCCACCTCCGCGTTGCCCATGGAGATGACTTTAATCCGCAGCGACTTGCGCGTTTCCTTCCGCTTCGGCGGATTCGCGTCCATGGCGGCCCGGGGCGGAGCGGACCGAGCCGGAGCGGCGCCAGCCGGTCTCGGTTGAGGCGGCGGAAATACGGACGGAGCAACGGAGCGCGGCGGGCCCAGAACCGCCTCACCGCGCTGCCACTCCCGCTCTCGCGAGACTTCACCCCCCGTACCCGGCAGCAGCCCGAAGTTCTCGCGAGATTTGGTGAGAGCGTTGGCGCTCTCCGCTGTGCCGGGGACCGCTACCGTCCAGCAGGGGGAGGTAGTGAAGCGCGGGAGGGCCCGCGTCTCCTGTCCCGCCCCCGGCGCGCCCTGGGGGTCGCTGTGAGGGGCCGTAGCCAAGGGACACGGGACTGCGGTTCGCGTCCCCTCCCCGCCAAGTGGAGCAGGGGCGTGTGGTACCTCCGCCAGGTCTTCGTCTCCTCCCCCACCCTGTCCCGACACCTCCAGGGGCTGCAAAGCAGCAGCACGTAGTGTCGCGTTTTGCTGGGTACTCCCTGGGAGGGGCGGCGTGGCCCTGGAGAACTCCAGGGATTAGCTTGGTGCAAAAGTAATCGCGGTTTTTGCCTCATTGAAATTTCCCGTTTGACATTTGAATACATTCCTAAATCAATGTGGTTCCGTCATGCATCATTTTAACGAGCATTTCTTGCTTTATATGTTTTTTTGCTACCGACTTGTTACTTGCTGTTTATTTTAGATTTATTTCAGCCTGTGGAAATGATGTCAGGCAAACAGCAAATCCGAGCGATTTTCTTATTCGAGTCCAAAATGGGTTGTAAAGCTGCAGAGAACTCTCAGCACCAACAGCGCATTTGGCCCAGGAACTGCTGACGAGCACACAGTGCAGTGGTGGTTCGAGGGGTTTCGCAAAGGAGACCAGAGCCTTGAAGGGGAGCGTGGTGGCCGCCGTCGGAAGGAGACGACGACCCATTGAGAGCATCCATCCAAGCTGACCCTCTTACAGCGACACGAGAAGCTGCCAGAGACTCAACGTCCACCGTTCTACGGTTGTTCGGCTTTTGAAGCAAATTGCAAAGGTGAAGAAGCTCGATAAGCGGGTGCCTCATGAGCTGACCGAAAATCAAAGGAATCATCATTTTGAAGCATCGTCTTCTCTTCTTTTACAGAACAGCAAACCATATCTCAATTGGATTGTGACATGTGGCAAAAAGTGGGTTTTATACATCAACCACTGACGACCAGCTCAGTGGTTGGACCGAGAAGAACCTCCAAAGCACTTCCCAAAGCCAAACTTGCACCAAAAAAAGGTCACGGTCACTGTTTGGTGCTCTGCTCACCATCTGATCCACTGCAGCTTTCTGAGTGCCGGCAAAACCGTCACATCTGAGCAGTCTGCTCAGCAAATGGATGGGATGCACCAAACCTGCAATGCCGCAGCGGCATCGGTCACCAGAAAGGGCCCAATTCTTCTCCGCGCCGCCGCCCGACCGCGCGTCACACAACAAGCGCTGCAAAAGTTGAACGGATTGGGCTGTGAAGTTTTGCCTCGTCTGCCACGTTCACCGGAGCTCTCACCAACCGACCGGCACTTCTTCAAGCATCTCGACAACTTTTTGCAAGGAAAACGCTTCCACAACGAACAGGATGCAGAAAACGCTTTCAAAGTGTTCGTTGAATCCCCAAGCACGGATTTTTATGCTACAGGAATAAACAAACTTATTTCTCGTGGGCAAAAATGTGTTGATTGCAATGGTTCTTATTTTGATTAATGAAGATGTATTTCAGCCTAGATATAATGATTTAAAATTAACAGTCTGAAACCGCAATTACTTTTGCACCAACCTAATAAAGCAAAGTGATTGACCAGCGGGTCTGGGGGGGATCCTGCCCCTCTGCTCTGCTCTGGTGAGACCCCCCTGCAGTGCTGGTCCAGCTCTGGGTCCTCAGCACAGGACACACATGGAGCTGCTGGAGAGGGGCCAGAGCAGCCCCAGAAATGACCCGAGGCTGGAACAGCTCTGCTGGGGACAGGTGAGAGAGTTGGGGTGTTCAGCTGGAGAAGAGAAGCTCCGGGGAGACCTTAGTGCACCTTTCCGTACTTAAAAGGGGCTGAGAAGAAAGATGGGGACAGACTTTTGAGCAGGGCCTGTTGTGATAGGACAAGGGGTGATGGTTTTAAACTAAAGGAGGGAGATTCAGGCCAGACATGATGCAGAAATTGTTTGTGCTGAGGGTGGTGAGAGCCTGGCCCAGGTTGGCCAGAGAGGTGGTGGATGAACCATCCCTGGAGACATCCCAGGCCAGGCTGGACGGGCTCTGAGCAACCTGAGCTGGTGCAGATGTCCCTGCTCATGGCAGGGGGAACTGGGGGAGATTTAATGGTCCTTTCAACCCAAACCATCCTGTGATTCAATGATTCTGTTATCTCCTGCCCTAGCATGACCTGCTGCATGACCATAGCAGGGTGTTTGCCCCCATCATGGGAACCCACTCTCCTTTTGCTTCAGCTGGGTCCCTGCAGGAATGAATTAGGCCAGGATGGGAACGTCCCAGTTGGTGGGATGCTGCTCACAGCCTTCTGGGCGGATTGGTTGGAAAATACTGGTTTCATCTTGGTTAGGAGATGTGGGGCTTGGCGTTGAGTCAGTTCTTAGTGGGGAAAACGGGACCTCCTCAAGGATGGTCCACTCACAAAACAAGTTCTTGAGGGGAGGATGTTGCTGAGGCAGGTGGCCTTAGGTGACACCAGAGCTGGCACTGTCCCCATGGCACCCCAGGACACAGCCCATGGGGTCTGAGCAGAGGGACCCATCCCTGCACGGGGCAGGGTCAACCACAGGGACCCTGGTTGTCAATACTGTCCTTGTTTGCTCCTTGTAGGCCAGCAAGATCCTGTCAAGAAGAGGAACTTTTCCATCATGCTGCGACGACGAGGTACGAGGAGGGGACACATGGGCTTTGAGGTCTCCTTCCTAGTGGGGGTCACAACCACCTCTGGGCGAGGAGAACTCCAGGCAGGACCCACAGGGTTTGAGCATCTCTGGGGACTTGATAGAGATGGATGTGGGATGGGGTGTCCTTGTCTGAGATGTTCTGAGCTGAGGGACCCTGTGACCCCCCCACCGTGTCCTGCTGTGACCGTGTGTCTGGCTGGTGAGGGGCCCGGTTTGGAAGGGGGGCTGGCAAAAGTGGGTGCTGGGGGTGTGACGGGGGTCACTGGTGTGTCCCCAAATTGGGGACACTGGCGGTTTTGTCCTCAATATCTCTTGTGGCTTCCTCTGGACTGGCAACCAGAAGCTGCATTTTGACAGGTCTGTTATGGGCTGTTTGGGATCTTCTGCCTCATTATCTGGTCTCATAAATCTTTGCCTAAAGAGTCCTGCCATTATCCATCCCTCTGGGTGCTTTATGACGCCAGCTCTGTTCTTCATCTTCATGTCACCTTATCTTCAGCTCTGTTCTTCTTTGTTATCTTGGGTTTGTTCTTCGTCTTCTCGCTATGTGGCCTCTTGATGAAACCAGGCACATGCCTGTGTGCCAATTTATGCTGATTCCTTTAACCCTTCCTCCGCTGGTCCTGTGCATCCACGTACAAACATTCCTGGTCTTACGGGTGTTATTGTTTCTTACAAATCTGGCAGCTGAATTCAGCCCTTCCTGCTTGAGATACTGCTGGGGACACCTTGGTCCAGGGCACCGTCCCCCTTCTCGAGCCACGAGGGACCTCACCTGCTCAGCAACAGCGTAAAACTGGGCTTATAATTCCCACTGACAAGTGCTGTCCTGCCCCGATCCCAGTGGGGCGGATGAGAAAGAGGTTGAGGGTTTTTTTGGGGGGGGATTTCACCCTGGGCCAAGTGTCTCCTTTAGTTTATTTGGAAAAGAGTAGAAAGAAAGTAGGTAGTTGTTTGTTTCTTTCTTTGTTTGTTTGTTTGTTTTCCCCTCTTTGTTTTGGTATCAGATATAAAGCCCTATGTGGGGTTTTCTCTGGGTTGGGAGCTACAAAACCCCTCTGTGCCTGGAGAGGAGATGCAGGAAACAGCAGCATGCCAGAGTTTGGGCAATGTAAAGGCTCATAACAGCCTTGCCGACTTATTGGTTCGGGATACAGCAGCAGACACCAGCCCAGCAGGTTTAGGGATAAACAATTTATCTCTAAATAACAGCACAGTAATAAGTACAGATCAGTAGTGCAATTATCCGGGTTATAATGACAGCAAATCAAGTAATTCACTAATACAAGCCTAGAGTTAATATCTAGGCGTGCAAGGCCATGAATAGCAGGCAGGCAAGGAGCAGGATGTGGCTTCTTCTCCAGTCAAGTGACTTGGACCAGCTGACCAGGCTTGGGGAATCCCAGATTCCATGATGGGACCGTCCCTTTTGGTTGTTGTGCCGTGGAAGCATCATTTGGGCTCATTAACCCACCGTCGCATCCCGCCTCGATGGTGGTGCACCTAGAAACCACCACAACAGCAAGTACTAATACATAAAGAGGTGACTAAACCAAGTAAGAAATGGCTCAAAATAATGGTAACATGACATAAGACATTGAATATTTCCATAGAGGGAGGGAGATCATCCTAAAGGGGATTCCGACCAGCTACACTTGACTATTTTTTGAGCAAATTCCAAGGTTTGTGTGATGGACATAATGGACAGATATTAACATTTGTTGTGCCTGCTCCCTCCTTGGCTTCAGCAGTCGGTGTAAGCCTGTGAGCTGCAAAAACTGTCCCATGAGATTGGGGACAAGGAGGATCATGGTGGCGGGGTTATAGTTAGTTGACAGTACTTGACAAGCAATAATTGGGGCAGTATAGTTAAAATCACATCCAGGCAGGGTAGCAAAGCTTCAGATACACAGATAAACTAATGCAGATAAAGTATGTTATATGTGGCATCAATATCTACAAAAGAATATGAAGATGTGAGGGCTCACAGCCGTTCCTGCCGCACACAGGTGTTGTCCCAGTGTGTTTATCGGGAGTGTTTGCACATGAGAGGCTTCCCAGGGTGACCAAGACACATATTGGGGGCTCTAAAGGGATTTTCTTCACATGCAAACCCCAGTCTTGGATCAGGGACGCAAGATTTGGTGTCGCCTGGTCACCAGCACAAGTGTGATGGAGCAGCTGAGGGACCTGGGGGTTCAGCTGGAGAACAGGAGCTGAGGGGAGACCTTCTGATCTCTGAACTGCCTGAAAGGAGCTTGGAGCCAGGGGGGTCGGGCTCTGCTCCCCAGGAACAAGCGCCAGGAGCAGAGGAAACGGCCTCAAGTTGCGCCAGGGGAGGTTGAGGTTGGATGTGGGAACAATTTCTTCCCCAAAGGGCTGTGGGGCATTGGAACAGGCTGCCCAGGGCAGTGCTGGAGTCACCAGCCCTGGAGGGCTGGACAGACGGACATGAGGTTCTCAGGGACATGGGGCAGTGCCAGGGGTACGTTAACAGTTGGACTCAATGATCTTGAGGGTCTTTTCCAACCAAAATCAGTCTTTGATTCTATGATTCTGTGTTTCTGGCTGGCAGAGCCTTGGGTTTTTTTGCCTTTGAACTGGCCCTGCCGCTGTCACCCTGCTGTGTTTGATGTCTGAGCAGCCGTTCATGAGGTGTGCACTAAAGATGTGGCAGTGACAACCTTGTGCATGTCCCCTGAATGTCCCTGTGGCCTGTACAGCTGCGCCGGGCTTGGGGAACGAACTGGTGGTGTTTGGGCATGAGAGGCAGAGCATGCCTCAGTTTCCCCATCCCGGAGGCGGGGTGTTGATGGGGTGGTGCAGGGCACCACCGTGTCCCCAGACTTTGTGTTGGGACAGAATAACTGGGAATGTCTGGAGGGGTTGGGGACATTCCTGTAGCTGACTCACACCAGTGCTCCCACCAGAGACACCCATGGGTGCTCCCCTCGCAGCTGCAGGGAGGGCAGCGCTTGGCTTTTTGGCACAGATCCTGCTCCATTGGCTGCTGTGAGCACTCCATGTGTGGGCAGCATCACCTTGCACTGTGACAGTGTCTCCCCTGTCCCTCCTGTGCCACACATGTGCAAGAATTGGATCCTTGTGCAAAAAGTGATGTGGAAATGTGTGAGTGGCAGCACATCGCATGTAGGAACCATCGGGGCACGGGAAGAGCCCGTCCTTGGGCATTGTGTGAGTGACCTGGCGGGTGTTGGTGCCAGAATGGGTGCGGGTGTGCAAGAACCAGTGCAAACACCCTGAGACCTGGTGTGTGGGAGCAGCCATGGGGGTCTGGACTGGGGAGTCTGGCTCTGCCCTGGGTATGTGGTGGCCAGGAAAGGGATCAGTGGCTCAGTGCTGGAGACCCCGCTGTGGTTACTGCAGCAGCTCCGTGGCCATGGAAACAGCTGCGGGAGAGAGGGGGGATGCGGGAAGGGGGATGCGGGGAAGGATGCAAGAAAGACCTTGAGGTGCTGGAGCGAGTGGAGAGAAGGGACCGGAGCTGGTGAGGGGCTGGAGCACAAGTGTGATGGAGCGGCTGAGGGAGCTGGGGGTTCAGCTGGAGAACAGGAGCTGAGGGGAGACCTTCTGATCTCTGAACTGCCTGAAAGGAGCTTGGAGCCAGGGGGGTCGGGCTCTGCTCCCCAGGAACAAGCGCCAGGAGCAGAGGAAACGGCCTCAAGTTGCGCCGGGGAGGTTGAGGTTGGATGTGGGAACAATTTCTTCCCCAAAGTGCTGTGGGGCATTGGAACAGGCTGCCCAGGGCAGTGCTGGAGTCACCAGCCCTGGAGGGTTGGACAGACAGACATGAGGTTCTCAGGACATGGGGCAGTGCCGGGGCTGGGTTATGGTTGGACTTGATGATCTTGAGGGACTTTTTCCAATCAGGATGATCCTATGGTTCTATGATCTATGATTCTATGCTGAGCTCTGCACAGCGTTTCTGAGCTCTATGCAGGGACATGGCCACGTGTCCCGAGAGCATCCTGTGCCCCAAGTGGTTCGGCATCTCCCCCTTTACCTGCTGGAGAGGTAAGGGGACTGTGCTGTGCCCAAGACACACGGTTGTGTCCCTCTGGGCAAGGATGGAGTGTGTTGGGGTCCCTGTTGTGACAATGACAGGTGGGGGCTGAGGAACCGTGCTGGGAGCAGGCGGGGTTTGATCCTTCTCAGCCCTTGTCTTGTCCCCCACCCCAACCTCCATGGATCCTTCCTGACCTTGGGCAGGGATTGTAGAATCACAGAAGTGTTTGAGTTTCCTTGGCCGCCGTGTCCCTTGGCTGGTGGCCTCGCAATTCCCCATGAGCAGAGGGACGAGGGTTCCCGGGCTGGGGGCGATTGGCCACATCTGCTTCAGGCTCTTCCTTCATCATCAGGTTTTACTTTGAGGCTTTTAAATTCACAATAGAAAGGACTTTGTGCCTGATTCTGGGGCTGGGCCTGACCAGGGACACTCAGGAGCTCTGTCCCTTGGCCTGTCACTGCTGCCGTGTCCCCTGCCAAAACCCTCTGGCCCCCCGGGGAACGCGGCTCTTCGTGCGGCTGCTCCGTCACCAGGGGAATCAGCAACACCGATTAACTCCCGAAATGTTTTAATTAAAACATAATTTCCCTGCGAGGAGGATCGTGAGGCACCAGCTATTGCCTAATTAGATGATCCAACCCGGGGGGTTTTGCAGCAAAAAGCTCAGGGAGGAGGAGATTCGCAGCAGCCCAGTGCCAGCACCTCCTGTGCCCCCTGTCCCTCCTCAGCCCTGTCACCTCCAGCCTTGTCCCTGTCCCCAGGTGGCGGGTCACTTGTGCTTGTGACAGGATCTGGCACGGGGAGGGCTGGGGCTTTGCTGATGGGTCGGTCTCAACATTGTGGCTCTATCACCAGAGGCTCTGACGAAAAGGGAGCTGGGGAAAATAGGCAGAATGGGTCCAAATGGTGGGAAAAAGGTAAATGTGAAGGAGAAGAAGTGGTGCTGTGCCGTGCCGGGCGTTGCTGTGCAGTCGTCTGCAGTGCCACGCTGCGTTGTGCCGCGCAGTGTTGTGCCGTGCGGTCCAATCCTGCCTCAGTTTCCCCTTGGGCAGCAGCGCGTTGCTGCATCACTTCAGTGCTGCTAAGGCACCTCGGGGAGGTATTTTCCGTATTCCTCACCCTGTCCAAACGCTCTCAGCCCCTCCCCTGCCATCCCTGTCTCTCCAGGGCAGTCTGAGCCCCCCATCTCACTCTCCAGAACTTTCTAGAAGCGCTGAGCAGACCTGGGCCTCAGCAGCGCCCATATTTCGGTAGCCTGGTGCAGCTCCCACTTGGCCGGGCTGGCAGCGGCCAGTGCAGGGAAAGGCCACGGTTGCCACTCAGGTGGCCACGGTCGCCACTTGGGTGGCCACAGATCCCAGGGTGGGTGCTCTGTGGGGCTGGCGGCGGGATGGGGGGAGCACACGCAGGATCTCCCCCGCATGGGAAAAGTGGGGGGTTTAACACCCCCAGGTGCTTATTGCCAGGATGAGCAATGCGAAGAGTGACCAAGCTCTGGAAGGAAACCCCTCTGCTGGGGTTTGGGGTCCCCAAATGGGGCTTGGGGCCAGCTGACCTGCTGAGGAAGGATGTTCAGGGGCTCACCAGTGTGTTTGGGGGCGCGGGGGGGTCCCGGCTTGCTGGGACAGCCCAATGTGCAGGGCAGAGCTGCTGCCACTGGGGCTTGTGCTGCCAGGTGTGGGGTAAAGCCCCAGGGTGTGGTTTGGGGGTGCTGTGGGGTGTGCAGGGTGGGTGAAGGGAGGGGTGGGTGATGTGGGATGCAGGGAGTGGGTGCTGTGGTGTACAATGGGGGGTGGCTGATGTGGGGTGCAGGTGATGGGTGCATGGGGTACAGGGGGTTGGGTGTGGGGGTCGTGGGTGCTGTGGGGTGGGTGCCCTGGGGTGCAGGGGGGATGGGTGCTGTGGGGTGCAGAGTGTGGATGCTGTGGGGTTGCAGGGGGGTGGGTGCTGTGTTGTACAGTGGGGGGTGGCTGATGTGGGTTGCAGGTGGTGGGTGCTGTGGGGTTGCAGGGGAGGATGGGTACCATGGGGTGCAGGGGGTGGGTGCTGTGGGGGGTGGGTTCCCTGGGGTGCAGGTGGATGGGTGCATGGGGTGCAGGGGGGGGTATCCTGGGGTGCTGTGGGGGTGGATGCCCTGGGGTGCAGGTGGATGGGTGCAAGGGGTGCAGAGTGGGGTCGGTGTTTTGGGTGCAGGGGAGGGTGGGTGTTGTGGGGTGCAGGAGGTGGGTGCCGTGGGCTGCAGGAGGTGGGTGCTGTGGGGTGGGTACCGTGGGCTGCAGGCGGTGGGTGCAGCGGGGTGGGTGCTGTGGGGTGGGTACCGTGGGCTGCAGGCGGTGGGTGCTGTGGGTGCAGCGTGGGGCAGTGGGGGGTGCACCGTGTGGACGCGTCTCTGACCTCGCCTGTGGGGCAGCGGGTCCCGGGGCCTCAGTTCCCCCGAACCGCCCCGGGGGGGCCGCGCGGGCGGGAGGAGCCGCGGCCGCGGTGCCGCCCCCGGTTCCGCCCCCGGTGCCGCCCCTGGTGCCGCCCCCCCGGTGCCGCCCCCGGCCGGCGCCGCTCGGGGAGGGGGCAGAGCCGGGCCGGGCAGCGCCGCCTGCAGCCGCACCGAGCCGGGCCGGGCCGGGCCGGGCCACGCCGGGCGGCAGCGCCATGTACGGTGAGTGCCCGCGGGGCGAGCCCGGTGCCGGTACCGGTGCCGGTTCGGGGCCGTGCGCGCCCCCGCTCCCGCTTCCCGCGGACTTGGGGCTGCATCCCCCGGGGCCTGGTTAGTGGGAGCCTCGGTCTTTGTAGGGCGGTGCACCCCCAGTTACTGGGGGGTATCCCCTCTTTGGGGTGGGGGGGACCTCCATCCTATGAAGAGCTGTGCACCCCCAGTTTGCAGGGTGTTGACCTCGCGTTGTGGTTGGGGGGACCTTGGTCCTTTGCAGGGTAGCGCACCCTATAAGTTACTGGGGGGGTCACCCTCTCTTTGGGTTTTTGGGGGACCTCGGTCCTTTATAGAGCCGTGCATCTCCCTGGTTACTGGGGTGACCGGTCTTTGGGTTTGGGGAGGTCAACATAATTTGGAGGGGGACTTTGGTTATTTACAGGGCTGTGTGTCCCCCTAATTACTGGGAGTGACCCCTCTTTGGGTTTGGGAGGGGACATTTCTCCTATATAGAGCTGTGCATCTCCATAGTTACTGGGGTGTGACCCCCTCTTTGGGTTTTGTGGGGACCTTGGTCATTTACAGGGCTGTGCATCCCCCAATTTCTGGAGGGTGCCCCCTCTTTGGGGTTGGGACACACACTGTGATCCTATAAAGGGACATTACCCCCTCCCTGGGGGACCATGGGCCATTAACCGTCCCCCCCTGAGCTGGGGTTCCTGGGGCCACCTGCTCCCCAGGGCTGGGGGGACCTTGCTCCTCTATAGGACCAGTGACCCCCATACTGGTGGGGGCTCACCTAGTCCTTGGGGTGGGGAAGCTTTGGGTGCTATATAGGGCTCTTCAGCTGCACCTGGTTATTTGGAGGCAAAGTGTCACCCCCCCCATCAGATCACGGGGGATCTCAGTCCTATATACAACCACACCCCCGCCGTACCGGGGACCTGCCTGGTCCTTGGCGTGGGGCAGCTCCATATAGGCCTGTGTACCCCCGGGGTGTTTGGGGGATTGCTGTCCCCCCACATTGTCACCCCTCTGCGCAGGGTGGACATATGGGGTCCCGCATCCCTGGCGGGCGATACCATGTGCGTAATGGGGAGCAGCTGGTGGAGCAGCTGGTGCCCCCCCCGGGGCAGCGGGCCATGTTAAGCCGCTGGGAGCTTTTGGGAAGGGCTGGGGGGTGGCCGGGTGGCTCTTAAATCCTCACCACCCGCCGCCCGAGCATCCTTCCCTGTGCTGTCAGCGGAGGGCCAGCACCACGGGCGAGGGACCCCCCGACCGCTGCCCTTCCTGGGGGGGTCCCAGCCCCGCTGAGGGCTGCGGGGTTGTTGAGGGGCTCTCGGTCGAGCCCCCTCTCTGCGAGGAGCTGCGGTGCCGCGGGTGAGTGATTTTGGCAGGGTGAGGTGGGTGGGCAGGGTGCTGGACCCCCCCATCCCACCAGGTGATTGGGTGTGTGTTTTGGGGTTCAATGGGGCGCATACATGGGGAGGTCCTGAGGTGCATCGGGATGCAGCACGTGCCTCCTGCGGGGAGGGAGGGGAGCTGTGGGGCTTGCGGAGGGGGTTTTACCCGCAGGGGGGAAGCCGAGGCAGGACACGCGGTTCCGTTCCTCTCCTCCTGGTGCTGACTCCTCCGTGGCCTCCGTTGAGTCATTCAGGTCTCCCAGCTGGTATTTTTCCACCCTCTAAACGAGGGAATGCTTCCCTCCCCTCCTTGGCTCGGTGACGATTCTTCATGTCCCCGGGGCCGCGGTCCCTCTGCAGCCCCCCCACACTGGGGTTCCCTCTCCCGCTCCCACCGCAGGACCCGTCTGTCCGGCATGGGATGGCAGTGATGCTCTCCTTGCAGGACACACATCTCCGATGCCCAAATCCTCCCGACAGTGCCCAGTTCCCCCCTCATTCGGGGCTTTTCCATCCATGTTGGGGTTTGAGCTGAATTTTGGGTTGTTTTTTGGCAATTTGTGCCACTGGCAAGCAGGGAGCTGTTGTCATCCTCTGAGCAATTTGCAGTGCCCTGGAGCATTTAATAATCCTCTGCTGGGGAGCTGCAGGGGACCCCAAACCCTCTGCAAACCTGGGGGAGAGCTGAGTAGCCAAAACCCCCACCAGCCCCCCGATGTCACTTCGATGATCTGTCCCAAGGGGCGTGACACACTCTGGTTGTCCCCCGGGATCCCAAATGGCAACGCCACATGGGGCCATGGCTCCTCTTACCCCTAGCTTACATTTTTGGGAAGCCCCTGCTCCAAAGTACCCGGCGTTTCCTCAGGGTGAGGAAGGATGGAGCGTCTCTGGGGACCTGAATGTGACTTTGAGGACAAAAGCCGGGCTGGTCCGTTCCGCGGTGGCGCTCGGGGCCGAGCATCGCTGCGGCTTGTGGCCCTGGAAAGCGTCCAGCAGCTGGAAAGCTCTGTGGGATACTTGGGATGAAAGGTGCATTAGAAATGCACAGGATTATCAGTATCTTTTTAATCTCTTTTTTAACCGTCTCTTGGCCTGGGGGAAGGATTTGGTGGATGTTTCTTTTTCTCTGTGGACAGGACAAAGCGGTGCAGAACACTTGCTCCGTTATGGGGGAACCTGCTCCCTCCCTGAGAGGGGGACACGGGGGGCACGGGCCACCCTTTGCATCCCCCTCATCCAGCGCTGGCACCTTGTGCTGGGCTCGTGTTTGCGTGTGGGAGGCAGGAGATCGTGGTGTGGGGCCCTGTGTCCATTTTCAGCCCCCATTCCATTTCTTTTTGCATCGCTGGTGAAAACGGGAGAGCTGAGCTTCAACCACAGCCGTGCCAGCCTCGATCATTGAATCTTCTCATAGTTTGGGTGGGAAAGGACCGTTAAATCTCCCCCAGCTCCCCCTGCCATGAGCAGGGACATCTGCACCAGCTCAGGTTGCTCAGAGCCCCGTCCAGCCTGGCCTGGGATGTCTCCAGGGATGGTTCATCTACCACCTCTCTGCCCAACCTGGGCCAGGCTCTCACCACCCTCAGCACAAACAATTTCTGCATCATGTCTGGCCTGAATCTCCCTCCTTTAGTTTAAAACCATCCCCCCTTGTCCTATCAAGGATGGCTGGTTTCGTGCAAACCACAGGTTTGTGAGCTGAACCGTTGGGCTGTGTCCCTGTCTCCAGTTGGAGCTCAGTGTCCTAAGCCTGGCTTAGGGATTAGCTGCTCCACGGGAGATTTCACACCGGGGCTGGGCTTTGGCTGACGAAATAGCATATTTCCCCCTGCTCGGGGCTGTGCAATGGCCTTGGCTGTGGGAAAAGCGCGGTCCTTTTTGTTCCCAACCCCAAAAAACTTCCTGTTCACTCCTGTCTCCAGGACCTGGGCTTTGATTCAGAAGCATCTACAAAGGGCAGAAGGAGCTCCTCGGGCTGACAGCGCTCCAGGAGCGGGGCCGTGGCTGTAAGGGGAGCGGGGAGCTGCGGGATGGCGTTAACACCTCCATGGGGAAGTGGTATTTGCTTTCCAGTCCCCCCCATTTTACTGGGGCGGCCGCGTACGCCAGACAACAAACCGAATCTCCACCGCGGTTTATTTCCTCCACGTCCCCTTGCTTTGCTCTCTGCTCACCAGCACAAGCTGTCTCCTCCCACAAAGCTTGAAACAGAGAAGGTTCCCCTTTTTATTTTTATTGTTTTTTTAATATTTCTTTTCGGCGGCAGCTGGAACAGGGGAAATGGGGCTTTTTTGGGGAGAAGGCGTTGTTGGCGGTGGGTGCCAGTGAGGTCCCCACGATCTGCCACCGAGTCACAGGCAGCAGCCGTGCCAGCGGATGGGTTTTGTGCTAAATAAATAGCTCTTGGTGGGACTGGATGGCTCAGCGGGGGAATGTGAAATGCAATTAAGAATTAAGCTTTTTCTTTTTCTTTTTTTTTTTTTTTTCCTCTTCTATACATTCTAACTAAATGATTTGCAAATTAATTCAATGCTCGTAGAGGAAAAGGGGCTGTTTGTGGTGCCGGCAGCGCCGGGGGCTTTTCTGAGCCGCTTGGTCGTGGTTCTCATAAGGTTTGTGTTGAACCTCGATGGCTGCAGCCAAGTCCAGGGCTTTCTTCCTGCTGTGTTGCCGTGTCCGGGCAGGATTTGACCCCTCCCTGGCAGAGATTGTGCCAGGCCAGGCGCTGACATTGTTCACCTCAAACCTCAGCAAGCCCGAGTGCTTAAGGGCTTTGGTAATTACTTGTGCAATCAGTAATTGCACAAGAAAACACATTTCCAGAGGTGTTTGGCTCCCGGCTGTAGCTCTGCTGGGGGGATTGGAGATGTTCCCCTTCCACAGACATTCCAAACCACCAAACTGCCAGGATCGGGAATTACAGATCAACCTCGGACCGGAAGGTTTGGATAAGAAAGGTGAATGAGAGCGGAAATCCGATGCTTTGAAGAGGTTTATAGATGCTGGGTAAGGACGTCAAACTGCGACTGTATTTGCAATGCCTGCCACAAACAGAACCCTTCTGCCCGAAGTGGGCAGCGGCAGAGGTGCTCTGCACGTTTTCAAGAGGTATTATCAATGCACTTTGCTTCATTTTTGCCGGTCTGAAGCTGGTAATGCCCAGCACGTCAGCCCTGGTTGATGGAGAAACACAAAGAGAGGCTGTTGTGATGGGGCTGGAGGTTGGTTGTGTTTGCTGAAGGAGTAATCAAGAGAAAAGAGAGAAGAAAGGAAGGGGAAAAGAAAGGGAAAAGGGAGGGGGGAAAGGAAAGAGAGAAGAGAAGGGAAAGGAAAGGGAAAGGGGAAAGGGAGAGGGGAAAAGAAAGGGAAAAAGAAATGGAGAGGGAAAAGAAAGGGGAAAAGGGAGAGGGAAAAGAAAGGGGAAAAGGGAAAGGGAAAAGAAAGGGGAAGAGGGAGAGGGGAAAAGAAAGGGAAACAGAAATGGAGAGGGGAAAAGAAAAGGAAAGGGGAAAAGGGAGAGGGAAAAGAAAGGGAAAAAGGGAGAGGGGAAAAGAAAGGGGGAAAGGGAAAGGGGAAAAGAAAGGGGGAAAGGGAAAGGGGGAAAGAAAGGGGGAAAGAAAGGGAGAGGGGAAAAGAAAAGGAAAGGGGAAAAGGGAGAGGGAAAAGAAAGGGGAAAAAGGAGAGGGAAAAAGGGAGAGGGGAAAAGAAAGGGGGAAAGGGAGAGGGAAAAGAAAGGGGGAAGGGGAGAGGGGAAAGAGAGAAGGGAAAAGAAGGCAGGCTAGAGAGAAAGCGCAGCTGTGGCTGGTCCCATCACATTTCCGTCTCTGTAAATGAGGGTTTTCACTCAGGTTTTGTGCCACAATTAGAACTGGCTGTGGGCTTTGATGTCGCGTTTCTTGGGGAAGAAGGAAACCGCAGCCCCGTGCGTGGTCAGCATCTCTAAAGGCCCTTATTGTGCGTTTTGTTGACCATGCAAAACAGGACAGAAGGTTGCTTCTTGTTTCTTTTTTCCTCTAAAAACCTTTCAGACTCGCGAACCCTCCCGTGTCCTTGGGTGTTCTGTGGCGTCCGGCTCTGCGCTGCATGGGGCAAAGCTTTGGCCTTGCAAAATGAACCTTAATTAAGGTTCTTCTCTTAATGAAGCAGCTTTTGGAGGCTGGTGCTGATGTTGGGTGGACTCTCAGCCTCCATCAGAGCTTCTCCGCCTACGCCATCTGGGCCAGACACGCAAAAACTGGGGAACATCTCGCATCGAGCCCAGAGTTTGAGTGGATTTCCTGCAGTTTAAGCCTTTTCCCCCACTCAGCTTTCCCTCTGCGTGTGTTGTATAACAAAACCAGGCGCCCATTAAGGCGCTTAACTCCCCTTCTCCCCTCGAACCAGTGCCAGGTACGTGGTGCAAACCTTCAGCTTTAATGGGTGGATTCCCCTGTCTGCAAAAGGGGCTGGTGCGGCTTTAATGCCTGAGTCTAATCACCGCTGTGAAATATTAATTAATTTGGAAGCTTTGCACACGCGCTGCGGTGCCGGAGCAGGCTCAGAAGTGTAAATAATGGAGGGGAGGATCTGTTGCTGGTGTAAGCGGGAATTTGGGCTGATTTCTGTCCCATCGTGGGGTTGTTAAAGCTGGATTTGATGCCTGAGCTGTCACTGTTTGGAAAGGTGGGGAAGATGGGGATGAGCTGTTCAGTTTGGGCCCCTCATGCCAAGAAAGGCCTTGAGGTGCTGGAGCGAGTGGAGAGAAGGGAACGGAGCTGGTGAGGGGCTGGAGCACAAGTGTGATGGAGCGGCTGAGGGACCTGGGGGATCAGCTGGAGAACAGGAGCTGAGGGGAGACCTTCTGATCTCTGAACTGCCTGAAAGGAGCTTGGAGCCAGGGGGGTCGGGCTCTGCTCCCCAGGAACAAGCGCCAGGAGCAGAGGAAACGGCCTCAAGTTGCCCAGGGGAGGTTGAGGTTGGATGTGGGAACAATTTCTTCCCCAAAGGGCTGTGGGGCATTGGAACAGGCTGCCCAGGGCAGTGCTGGAGTCACCAGCCCTGGAGGGCTAGACAGACGGACATGAGGTTCTCAGGACACGGGGTAGTGCCAGGGGTACGTTAACGGTTGGACTCAATGATCTTGAGGGTCTTTTCCAACCAACTTGACTCTGTGATTTTTTGCACATCCCTGCGTGACCCCACATCTCACTTTCGGGTCTCTCTGTGCTGTGCTCACAGCTTCAGGACAGCCGGAGCACGCAGGAGCTGTGTACCCACACATCCCGGCCCTTGCCTGAGCCCCTTCTACTGTCCAGTGTCCCATCAGTGTGCGGTCACTGGGGCAGCTGAACCAGCCTCCCAGCCCTCACCCATATCGGTGCCGGCTCACGTCCCGGATGAGCCGCTCGGACAGGTAGGCACCGATGCGATCCAGCTTCTCCGGGGCAGAGAGGGCATAAAACGTCAGCTTCTCCATGTTGGTCTTCACCAGCCCATCCTGAAAGAGAGCAGCACAGCGTGTCACAACCTCGCACCAGCCCTGGCAAACATCAGGAGCATCTCTGCAGCGGGTTCTCAGGGACATGGGGCAGTGCCAGGGGTGCGGGAACAGTTGGACTTGATGACCTTGAGGGTCTTTCCAACCAAAATGATTCTGTGATTAGTTGGGCAGACCCAGGTGGGATTCAGAGATGTAGCACCAGTGTGGATTCAGCCTCCGGCCCTGCTCCCGTTTGGGGTTCCCTGCCCAGCACAGAGCTGTCGTTTGGGGCTCAGCACCCCGGCTGCGTCGGTGGCAGCAGAGAGAGCGGTACATGGAGCAGCGCCAGGGGGATGCTGCGAATTTAATTGCTGAGCTAAAAGGCTTTGCAGCGCCGGCTCCACGCAACGTCTGGGAGAGCGTTTCCCTGTCTGACAACGCTCCCGTCCATCCCGCTCAGCGACGTGAGAAATACGTCCTGGCAGTGACAGCCTTGGCTCACTGGTGCCCGCCGTCTCTGCCTTTGCTCTCGGTGCCTCAAAATATTTCCTTGTCCCTTCATGCCGGTGTCAAGGGACACGTCCCCCTGTGACCAGTGTTGCCTTGTGCTGCCCTCGGAGGTTTGGGTCTTCTGCAACGTCCCCAAAAGCGTCTCTGCCCACCGAGGAGCTGTCAGCTTCTATCAAACCCCTTTGCAGATGCTGGTTCATACCAAAGGACACTTGGATGAACAAGGGAACGAGCTGCGGCCGTGCAGCCCGAACCCTTCAGGAAGGTCGGGAGCTATTAATTAACATCAGCACATTGCTCCGAATTCCAGAGCTGCGAGCTGGATTCAGCCCCCTCCCCAACTAAATATGGTGGAGGTTTAATGCAACCGCCCAGGGTCCCCCCTCTTTTCACCGCGGCTCTTTTCCAACACATGTACTTTGCACCGGGCTGAACAGAACTGCTTGAGCCACCTTGGGGGGCAAATGGAGGCTGACAGGTGCAGAAACTGGATTTTTAATGTAGGTTTTCCTGCCTCTTAATTGGTGGCAGAAGCTCAGAGGAGCACCCGAGTGAAGAAGAAGAAGAAGTGGGTCTGCGACCCCGACATCTCTTTTGGTTCCCACCATCCCTGGTAGCACCGCGTCTGTCCCTTCTCTCTGCTCGTTTCTTGCTTTCCCTGTTGTTTTATCTCCCCTTCCCATGGGCTCCATCCCTCTGCTCACCCCGGGGTGGATGGAAAATAGGACTAAAGTGTCTCAGGGCCAACTTGAATATTGCTCAGTGACATTTCTAACGCGTAGCGGGGACATTTCATCCTTTTCCCCAGGCGGACTCACCCACCGGGTGCCAAAGTGCTGATGGAGTCGGAGGGTGGATGGATGTGAAGGAGACTCTCGCTTTGTAAATGAGATTTTGCTAAGCAGATTAGGGAAAGGTCCCTGGTTGTGTGCGGGGAAGGACAGGACAGGGCTGGGCTGCCTTCGGGATGGTGCTTTTGCTTGGGGTTGAGTGGGTGACCTTCACGGGATACTAGGTTTAATAAGGGATTTTGCGTGATTTAATTAAGATTTATTTGCAATCAGTTGGAATGCCCTTATTAAGTAAATTCCAGGCATCGAATACTATGGCCATGAGGTTTTCTGGCTGCGCTTATTGCCAGAGTGTTGTTAAAATGGGGATGGGATTAATGAGGAAAGGTGAGCGCGTGGTCATTTTGGGAGGTGAGCTGGGCCTGTGTCCTGTTCTCAATGGGCAGTATTCTGTCCCAAAACCCCAGTTACAACAGGTACCTGTGAACCCTCCTCCTGGAAACACATGTAATGAGTTTATTTCAGAGCCTTGGGGCTCATGCCGGTGTTGGAGTGGCTAAGTGGGGGTTATGCCAGCAACCCGCAGTCACCGGGACTGAAAAAATGCAATTAACCCTCATTAGATGACTTTCTCAGCGGTGAATTATTGAAGGAAAAGGTCCTTTGGCTCGCTTTGTGCCCCAGCGAGTGTAGATGTGACCCGCCGCGGCCGAGGGTGACAGTGAAGAGCCAAATAAACGCCGCGGGGTGTCCCAGGCGGGCGCGAGACAGAGGTGACACACGTGTCGTGGGCGGCCGCGGGAGCCAACGCTGCTCCCGAGCTTCCCACCTTATCCCCTTCCATACGGAGAAGGTTGAGTCACGTTTCTCCCTGCTAGATTTACCTTATCTTTAAGCAAACCCGTGTCCTCGGCTCTCGAGCTGCCAGCAGGAGGAGAGCGTGACGCGCCGCGCGGGTCCCCGCATCCCTGGATGCTGCTGGCTCCGAGCATCCCCCCTTGTTAGCACAAACCAGCCACGCTTCATGCGCAGAAACAACAGAGATTCAGGCTCAAAGGACCTCCAAAAATCCGCCCTGACCCCCCGCCTTGGGGCTCAACGAGATGCCCAGCGTCCCCGGCCGCCCCCGCGTCCCGGTGCAGCCGCCGGCGGAGCAAACCCGGCGCGGTTCCCATCGGAGCCGCCCCGGGTGACTCAGCAGCGCTGGCTGAAAAACTCCCTTCTTTATTTAAACGCCGGCTCCTCGCTCGGCTGAGCATCTCCCCGCAGCGATGCTGCCGCCGGCCGAGGAGCAGAGCGGTACCCGGTGCCCCGAGCCCCCCGGTTTGCTCCGGAGACGATGGCTTTGAGCAGCTGGGCTCTCAGCCCCGCACTGCGGCTCTGTGCCGCCGGCCCTGCCTGCTCCTGGGAGATGCTGCACGTGGCCGGAGCAGGTACCGTCCCCTCGTTTTGTGCTTTATTTCCCCGGGGTGTTGGGTTGGATCTCCAGGGAGGGACAAGCTGATGTGGTGACCTTCAGTGTCATCTTTTTATTTTATTTATTTATTTTTAGATACCTTGTGCCAGCGTTGCAGCCGCAGGGTTTTGTGTGTCCCCCCCCGGTGCCACCACGTTGGTGCCTCGCTCAGGGGTGGTGGGTGGGGACGCTGTGGTGGGTGCGAAAGGAAAACAGCGTCTGGAAAAACAGAATCGTAGAAATAAAGCCAAAAATTAATGTCTGAGAGCCTTTTAAGGGGGGGTTGTTGCCAGCCCCAGCGTTAAGGTTTGCTACTGTCAGGGGCTGGGGGGGTCCCATCCAGACCTGATTTCAGCCCTGGAATCAGGGCCAGACTTGGGTTTGTTGTTCTCTGGAAAGTCCTTGGAGCGGGGAAACAAAACAAGGGAGATATTTCCTCTTTCCTCAAGGTCTGTGCTGTTTTTACTCTGCTTGTTTGAAGGATTTCTGGTCCCTCTGTCTGTGCGTGTGTGTGTCAGGCAGAACCGAGAGCAGGCAGAGGTTTGGGGCAGGAAAGTTGTTCTCGGTTTGATGCCAGAGACCCTTTCAGGGCCGCGCTCAGGGAGCTCAGCCCTCTCACCGGACACCAGAGAGTCTCCTTTGGAGACCTTGTCCTTCTGCTGCACCGTGCTGGGACCTCACCGGTGGCTTTGGGTCCCATCCGGACCATCTCTGTCCCCCCACGCCATGGGACCGATGGCTCCCCCGAGTCCCCTCTTCTGGCAGGTGATTCGGGTCTTGGTCTCTTTCCCACTGCTGAATTTCTTTAGGTGAGGCCTTAAAAACCTGCTTCTGGAAGAAGAGGTCGTGTTAGGTGAGAGGGAAGGCATTAGCTTTAATTATGCAATTATCATTGATGGGATCCGTGCTGTGTCTGCTCCTCAGCTTCATTCATCGGGATGAGAGTTGGGGATTGGGAACGCGGTTGGGCTCTATGCTCGAAATGTATGTTCATCCTGAAAACACTCCAAAGTCACATTTCTGGAGGTGAGATAATCACTGAAGAGGCTGCAGGAGGTGGAGGGGACCTGGTCTCTTGGGTATGGGATCATTTATGGGGGAAACTTCCAGATATTTTGCAGGGAGAGCTCGTGGCCCCCGCTGAGACACCGGCAGGGAGGTACAGTGGGGTAAATCGCGCTGCCTCGGGCCGAGGGGAATTGATGAAGACAATGCAGGAGATCATCAGACGCTCGTTTATGTGAAAGGCAAACGAGAATTTATTAAGAGGCCCGTTTAAAGGTACTTTGGAAAAAGCAAAATCGATGGCGAGCAGATGAGAAGGGAGGAGGGAGAGCAGCGGATGTGAGACTCGGAAATCAAATATTTGCTAGCGGGAAGGTGCAGGGGGGTTGCAGAGAGGGCACAGGGGGTGAAAGGAGCTCTTTGCTGGGAGTGCTGGGCCTGGGGACCCCAAAGGGGACCCCAGAACGAGCGTCCACCTCCCCTGTGTGAGCACATGGGTGCCGGGAGCTGGCACGAGCAGCCGTGAGCTCACGCGTTCCAAGCGGAGCGGTCCCCGGCTCCCGCCGCCGCAGCCTTTGTCCCCCCGGCTTCCGCGTCTCGCCGGCGGTTGCCAAAAAGCAGCCCCGGATTACTCAGCTTCCCCGGGCTCACAAAAGCCAATAGTTGGTGGGGGCTGACACCAATCTCCTCGGTGGGTGCAGCACCCCAGTAACACCAGGGAAGATATTCGTTGTGCTGGAGCAGGGGGTCTGGGCATGCGAAGCCCTCAGAGCGGTGCTGGGGAGGGCAGCGTGTCCAGCAATCTAATTTTCTTTCCCCTTTTTTAAAATAAACGAACTCTGCAGATATTAATCAGCGGCTGGGAGGCCGGGCAGCGCTGGTACAGCTTTCCACGGGGGGTGTAGCAGTGTGGAGGTGCCCAGGGATGCTGAACCCTCTGCTGCTGCCACTGTCCCCGTGCTCGGTGCGTGTGGGAGCACAACGGATGCTCAGGAGCCCTCCTGGACCACTGGCCACCCCCAAACTGAAGACTGGGGCATCGATGGCTACTGTGGAGCATGAGAAATGGGATGTAGCACAGGGATACATACCCAGGTTGCAAACCCCTTCCTTGGCAGCTCCCTGAAAGCAGAGCAGGGGATAGCAGCCACATTTCAACATTTGGTGGCCATGGCTAATTGCTCTGAGTCGGGATGAGGGTGATGCCCGGCTTTTGCTGCTCTGCAAAGCTGCTGCTCTAAGAGGTTTTGCCTCAAGGCTGGTGCATCAGGGACAAGCTGCTGGCCCATCTGAGGCCACTCAGAAATTGGGGATGGTTGCGTCGCTGTCCTGCAAAACACAGATCACTTGGTGTCCCCTCGGGGGAGAGGGACCACGGTCCAGCAGCCCAAAGGTAGGGGGGCAATCGAAGGGGTTTGGTGATTCTCAACAGCTCAGCATTGGAGCTGCAAACAGGAAAAATGCATTTTCCTTTCGTAGCCTTCATAAAACGCTCTCTCGTCTTTCATTGTCGCCGTCTCCAGCAGCCCGAGCTCTCGTTGTCACTGCACGGGGCAGGGGGTGAGTGATGTGTCCTCGGGTGAGTGAGCGGAGGAAAGAGCTCGTGGGCTGAGGACCCACAAAAGAGGATCTTGCAAGACACAGAGGCCCAGATTTAGGGGAACTTGGGACATCGTGGTCTCTGGTGGTTGCTTCCTTGGGCAAGAGAAGCAGATAACCCTGCAGTCCTACATCAAACGATGCTGGCCGCCAGCCAGTTCCCTGCCTCTCAGCTGTGATTTTCTTCCCTTGCGTGTTTTTTTTGGCTGCAAAACTCTGGGATGTCACCAGCTTGGTGCCATGTCCTCTTCCCAGGCTTCCCCACTGAATCCAAGGATGCGTTTTCCACCAAAGGCACCTTCACGCAGGGGATTGCCCAGGGGCTGTGGATTGTGTCCCTGCTCACCGGCTCTGTCTCGTCTCTTGCAGGCGTGTGCGGCTGCTGCGGTGCCCTGCGGCCTCGCTACAAGAGACTCGTCGACAACATCTTCCCCGAGGACCCAGAGGTAGATGAAATGCTGCTTCACTGAGCAAAGCTCCACTGCTTGGGTTGCAGGGATGTGCTGTGACTTCACAGAAACAGCTCCTGGGAGGCAGGGGATGCTTTGGCTCCATAGAATCACAGATGGTTTGGGTTGAGGGGACCGTTAAATCTCCCCCAGTCCCCCCTGCCATGAGCAGGGACATCTGCACCAGCTCAGGTTGCTCAGAGCCCCGTCCAGCCTGGCCTGGGATGTCTCCAGGGATGGTTCAGCCACCACCTCTCTGCCCAACCTGGGCCAGGCTCTCACCACCCTCAGCACAAACAATTTCTGCATCATGTCCAGCCTGAATCTCCCTCCTTTAGTTTAAAACCATCACCCCTTGTCCTGTCACAACAGGCCCTGCTCGAAAGTCTGTCCCATCTTTCTTCTTAGCCCCTTTTAAGCACTGAAAGGCCGCACTAAGGTCTCCCCGGAGCTTCTCTTCTCCAGCTGAACACCCCAACTCTCTCACCTGTCCCACAGCAGAGCTGTTCCAGCCTCGGATCATTCCTGGGGCTCCTCTGGCCCCTCTCCAGCAGCTCCATGTCCACCCTTGTCCCCTGTGGGCTGAGATATTGCTCGAGGCTGACAAATGGTTCGTGTTGTATATACAGTGTGGGGTGCTCAGTGGAGGTCCAGCTGAGGTTAAATATGATCCTCCTTTGTTTTCCCTGGTGTACAAAGTGTGGGGAAGCACTGGGACAGGACCAGTGTGCTCCAGACCTCTGGCATCACTGCCAAGGTGTGCTCCTGATGTTTGCCAGGGCTGGTGCGAGGTTGTGACACGCTGTGCTGCTCTCTTTCAGGATGGGCTGGTGAAGACCAACATGGAGAAGCTGACGTTTTATGCCCTCTCTGCCCCGGAGAAGCTGGATCGCATCGGTGCCTACCTGTCCGAGCGGCTCATCCGGGACGTGAGCCGGCACCGATATGGGTGAGGGCTGGGAGGCTGGTTCAGCCGCCCCAGTGACCGCACACTGATGGGACACTGGACAGTAGAAGGGGCTCAGGCAAGGGCCGGGATGTGTGGGTACACAGCTCCTGCGTGCTCCAGCTGTCCTGAAGCTGTGAGCACAGCACAGAGAGACCCGAAAGTGAGATGTGGGGTCACGCAGGGATGTGCAAAAAATCATAGAGTCAAGTTGGTTGGAAAAGACCCTCAAGATCATTGAGTCCAACCGTTAACGTACCCCTGGCACTACCCCATGTCCCTGAGAACCTCATGTCCGTCTGTCCAGCCCTCCAGGGCTGGTGACTCCAGCACTGCCCTGGGCAGCCTGTTCCAATGCCCCACAGCCCTTTGGGGAAGAAATTGTTCCCACATCCAACCTCAACCTCCCCTGGGCAACTTGAGGCCGTTTCCTCTGCTCCTGGCGCTTGTTCCTGGGGAGCAGAGCCCGACCCCCCTGGCTCCAAGCTCCTTTCAGGCAGTTCAGAGATCAGAAGGTCTCCCCTCAGCTCCTGTTCTCCAGCTGAACCCCTCAGGTCTTTCAGCCGCTCCATCACACTTGTGCTCCAGCCCCTCACCAGCTCCGTTCCCTTCTCTCCACTCGCTCCAGCACCTCAAGGCCTTTCTTGGCGTGAGGGGCCCAGAACTGCCCCAGGATTGGCGGTTTGGCCTCCCCAGGTCCCAGCACAGGGACGGTCACTGCTCTGGGCCTGCTGGCCACACCAGTGCTGGAACCAGCCAGGATGCTGGTGGCCTCTTGGCCACCTGGGCACACGCTGCCTCATGTTTAGCTACCTAAGCTGCAAGGGACCAGGCAAGCTGGGAGCCACATAGTGTTTCCCTGGCATTGTTCTGTCCATCTTTGAGGAGTCTGTGTGTTTATGGTGTTTGTTCCCAGCAGCAGGACTGCCATCATCCCCTGGCCCGTCATCAGGAGCCTGTGGCATCCTCCAGGCCTTTAAAAGCCCAGAGTGTCTCTTCTAGAGCCAGATGGAAGCCTGGCTGGCTGTGGGCAAGCAGCTTGTTAGGGTGGCCCTGGCTGCAGCTTGCTGGGAGTTATTCAGGACAAGCTTGGGTGTGTTGTATGCCATGAACATCTCTGTTGAGCTGTGGTGATGTGGCACAAGTGGGATCAAGGATGAGGTGGAGGGAGGGGATTCAGGTCCTCAGCACAGGACACACATGGAGTTGCTGGAGAGGGGCCAGAGGAGCCCCAGGAATGACCTGAGGCTGGAACAGCTCTGCTGGGGACAGGTGAGAGAGTTGGGGTGTTCAGATGGAGAAGAGAAGCTCTGGGGAGACCTTAGTGCGGCCTTTCCAGACTTGAAAGGGGCCAAGAAGAAAGATGGGGACAGACTTTTGAGCATGGCCTGTTGTGATAGGACAAGGGGTGATGGTTTTAAACTAAAGGAGGGAGATTCAGGCCGGACATGATGCAGAAATTGTTTGTGCTGAGGGTGGTGAGAGCCTGGCCCAGGTTGGCCAGAGAGGTGGTGGATGAACCATCCCTGGAGACATCCCAGGCCAGGCTGGACGGGGCTCTGAGCAACCTGAGCTGGTGCAGATGTCCCTGCTCATGGCAGGGGGGACTAGGGGAGCTGAGAAGGTCCCTTCAACCCAAACCATTCTATGATTTTATGATGAGGGACAGTATGCTGACACTTTTCCAGAGAGGATGCAATGGGGATGCGCTGGACTGGATGGGAATTGCTGTGTTTGTTTTGTCCAACTCACCTGCCTGGTCCTGGCTGGATCCCGTTCCCTTCATCCTCCCTCCCCACGTCGCTTCCAGCTTTGCCGTGTTTACTGCAAGAAGAGAAGCACCCACCTGGAAATAGTTGCCTGGCCTGATTAGAAACTCTAGGGGAGCACGGGGAGGGCTCCTTCCCTTTGAAATACCTCCTGGATTGATTCTCGTCGTCTCTCAACAAAGCCACGACACACAAACAACGGCTCAGCTTTGTGCTGCGAACTCCAGCCCGCCTTTTATCCTGGGGGAAGAGATGGCAGCAGCCTGCCCGAGAAGTGCTAGAAGTTGGAAAACCTTCAAAGCCTCATCCGCATCACCCGTCATCCGGAGTGACAGGACATTCAAAGCTCTGCCTGATGTTCTGCAGTTAAGCGGCTGTTAACAGGCTCCACTTGCTATGTTGGGAAAAGAAAAGGCTTTCAAAGATTCTTTTTGACATCTGATGACAAGCCTCGGCGGGTTGGGGGGGGATATGTCCCTTCCTCCGCCGCCTGTGCTTGGAGGCACATAATTGGGTTGGAGCATGAGCTAATTTTCAAAGTCTTAGCTTTGAAATGCCTGAAGTGGGTTTGAATCAACCTCTGGTTTGTGGGTCGGCGCTGGGGGAGCAGCAGGGCACGTGGCTGTCTCTCCTGCCTGTGAGCTGAAGGCAGCCTTGATTTCAGCCTGTTTGGTCTCATCTTTGTGTTACCTTTACCGCTAAAAGGAGAAAGTGTTCTCATTTGAGTTCGCAGCAATGCGACTCACCATCTGCGAGAGGGTGGCTGGCACACGACAACTCCACAAGTGTCCCTTTTTTCTCTCGGTGGCCTGTGTCCAGCTGTCCCCAAAAGAGAAGCCACTTTGTCACAATAATATTGGGCACGGAATGTTGTTTTCAGCCTTGTTTCCAACAAGAAAGGAGCTTGATGCTCCACACTGCTTGTCAGTCACCTCTTCATACCTTTTATTTTTCCCTCTGGGCCAGTTTTAACCTGGTTTGACAGATGGGTAAGAGCCTCACAGATCCAGGAGGAACTGGCTGCTTATTTTCACCATACATAGAAGAGCTGTAGTGGTGTCTGAAGGACAGACAGGCTGCAGCGGGGGCTCAGCCACGCTACAAGACACCAGAGAATCTACTCAAGACTGGAGCCAGATGTCAACATTTCTGGGGCATCAGGAGATGGGATCGATCTTGCTGTGTTTTACCAGCTGGAACCTGGAAGTCCAGGGTTTATCAGACAGTTTCTTTTCCCCCGAGAGCGCGGGTGCCTCCCCAGCTGCCCATCAACGTGCAGGCAGATGTGCAGCTCCTGCCCACATCGCTGCTGCTGAGCTCGGTGCTTTCGAGTTTTCTTCTCGCAGCACAAGCTGGTGGCTGCTGCGGGACACCCAGGCTGCGAATCAGCGGGGAGAGGAGCTGGCTTGAACATGGACGTTAAAAGAGCACAATATCAAGATATCATTGAATGGTTTGGGTGGGAAGGGACCTTCAGAACTCATCTAGTGCCACCCCTGCCATGAGCAGGGACATCTGCACCAGCTCAGGGTGCTCAGAGCCCCGTCCAGCCTGGCCTGGGATGTCTCCAGGGATGGTTCATCTACCACCTCTCTGGCCAACCTGGGCCAGGCTCTCACCACCCTCAGCACAAACAGTTTCTGCATCATGTCTGGCCTGAATCTCCCTCCTTTAGTTTAAAACCATCACCCCTTGTTCTGTCACAACAGAGCAGACTCAAAAGTCTGTCCTCAACTTTCTTATTGATCCTTTTTAAGTACGGAAAGGCCTCAATTATATGAGAGGAAATGGCCTCAAGTTGCACCAGGGGAAGTTGAGGTTGGATGTGGGGAACAATTTCTTCCCCAAAGGGCTGTGGGGCATTGGAACAGGCTGCCCAGGGCAGTGCTGGAGTCACCAGCCCTGGAGGGCTGGACAGACGGACATGAGGTTCTCAGGGACATGAGGCAGTGCCAGGGGTGGGGGAACAGTTGGACTCGATGATCTTTTCCCACCAAAATGATTCTATGATTTTATGCTATAAAGAGCAGTTCAGAGCGAGGGAAGCCCACAGGCAGCGTGCGGGGAGATGCAAAGTGTTGCTGGGTCTGGTCAGAGGAGAGATGGTGGGAGCAGCCAACACCACCTAACACTATTCCAAGGTTATTCTGGGTGTAAAACATTTCTCCTTGGGTCAGCCAGAGGAGGAGGTTGGTGTTTTGCTGGTGGGCATGCAGGGGGTTTGCGAGGGAGGAGGAGGAGGGATGGCCGTGGGCTCATGCTGCTGTCGGCGGTGACCTCGGCCTCTGTCTGCTCCCAGCTACGTGTGCATTGCCATGGAGGCCCTGGACCAGCTCCTCATGGCCTGCCACTGCCAGAGCATCAACCTCTTCGTGGAGAGCTTCCTCAAGATGGTGGCCAAGCTGCTGGAGTCGGAGAAGCCCAACCTGCAGATCCTGGGGACCAACTCGGTGAGTAGGAACGTGGCGGGTGGTGGCACAGAACCCTACTGACCCTGTCCTGGGCTTTCCACCCTGCCTGTCACCCCACATCTCTGCCAGGACAGGAAAACTTGTTGGGAAAGGATGGAGAAAGGCTGCAGGGGAGGGTTTATGGTGTCCCCTCTCGTGTGTGAGGTTTCTGAGACCCCATGTGCTGTCCCTACTGTTTGCTGTGACCAGTCGCTGGTCTCTGATCTCTGCTGCCTTCTCGCTCTTGAATTCAGCTTTTCCTAAACGAGCCTGAGCACAGGGGGGCTGTCAGCAGTTTTGGACAACAGAGCAGCTCAGGAGGTGATCCCCATGGATTTTGGGAGCTCTTTGTGCTCAGCAAAGGGCTGGCTTAGACAGAGCCGCGGCTTGCACTAAGTGGCTTAGCTGGGCTGGGATGTGTCGGTCACAGACATGAAATAAGGGGAAAGGAGGACAGATGAACAAAGGTGACATCCTCCCAGCATCCAAACTGCTGGTCCTGACTGGCAGCCCCTTGTGCATGGCCATTCTGCTGGTTTTTACTGGGAACACTGGTGTACTTGACACCTGGGCTTGCGAGGGCTCTGCTGGTGCCTGGTAGCTTGGCTTGGACAAGCTGCATCTGTCCTTGTGGCTTTGTAAGAAGGAGTTTAAATGGAGCTGATCATCCTTATTATGACCTGTCAGTACTTAAAAGGGGCCCATAGGATGGGCACAGACTTTTTGGCAGGGCCTGTTGTGATAGGACACAGGGTGATTGTTTTAAACTAAAACCCAAACTATTCTATGATTCTATGACCATCTCTTGTCTCCATGGCTGCCTGAACATGGGAGGTTTGCCCCACATGGGCGTGAAAAATGAGGCAGGGCTCTATCTTGCTTTGACCCAACGCCTTCTACTCGAGGACATCTGTCACGGGACTGGTCCCCTCAAGTCTCTGCCGTGGCACCATAGGGGCTGTCCCCTCCCTGGCTCCACACCAGCAGCTCCCATTGAGGTTCAGTTTCATGCTGGGTGCCAGTGGTCCCTCTGATGCTGAGCTCTGCTTGGACACCTTGCAAGGTCCTGAGATGGCTCATGGATGACCATGAGCCAGCACTGTGCCCTTGTGGCCAGGAAGGCAAATGGTACCTGGGGTGTATTACAAGGGGGGTGGTCAGTAGGTCAGAGAGGTTCTCCTTCCCCTCTACTCCGCCCTGGTGAGACCACATCTGGAATATTGTGTCCAGTTCTGGGCCCCTCAGTTCCAGAAGGACAGGGAACTGCTGGAGAGGGTCCAGCGTAGGGCAACAAAGATGATTAAGGGAGTGGAGCAGCTCCCGTGTGAGGAAAGGCTGAGGGAGCTGGGGCTCTTTAGTTTGGAGAAGAGGAGACTAAGGGGGGACCTCATTAATGTTTATAAATATATAAAGGGTGAGTGCCATGAGGATGGAGCCAGGCTCTTCTCGGTGGCAAACAACGATAGGACAAGGGGTAATGGGATCAAGCTGGAACACAAGAGGTTCCACTTAAATTTTAGAAGAAACTTCTTCTCAGTGAGGGTGGCAGAGCCTGGCCCAGGCTGCCCAGGGAGGTTGTGGAGTCTCCTTCTCTGGAGACATTCAAAACCCGCCTGGACATGTTCCTGTGCGACCTCACCTGGGTGTTCCTGCTCCAGCAGGGGGATTGGACTAGATGATCTTTTGAGGTCCCTTCCAATCTCTAACATACTGTGATACTGTGAAGTGTCCAGAGAGCAGCCACAGAGAGGAGCACCATAGAACCATAGAATAGTTTGGGTTGAAGGGACCTTCCCAGCTCCCCCAGTTCCCCCTGCCATGACAGGGACATCTGCACCAGCTCAGGTTGCTCAGAGCCCCGTCCAGCCTGGCCTGGGATGTCTCCAGGGATGCTTCATCCACCACCTCTCTGGCCAACCTGGGCCAGGCTCTCACCACCCTCAGCACAAACAATTTCTGCATCATGTCCAGCCTGAATCTCCCTCCTTTAGTTTAAAACCATCACCCCTTGTCCTGTCACAACAGGCCCTGCTCAAAAGTCTGTCCCATCTTTCTTCTCGTCCCCTTTTAAGCACTGAAAGGCCGCACTAAGGTCTCCCCGGAGCTTCTCTTCTCCAGCTGAACACCCCAACTCTCTCACCTGTCCCCAGCAGAGCTGTTCCAGCCTCGGGTCATTTCTGGGGCTCCTCTGGCCCCTCTCCAGCAGCTCCATGTGTGTCCTGTGCTGAGGACCCAGAGCTGGACCAGCACTGCAGGGGGGTCTCACCAGAGCGGAGCAGAGGGGCAGAATCCCCTCCCTCTTGTTTTATTGAGGAGTCCAGAGCAGGAACGATGGTTTAGTGATGCTTTTTTTTTTGGCTTCAGAGGGCAAACAGCACTGAAAACTTGTGGGCTTTTATAGAAAAGTGAGTAATGATAATGAGACACTTCTTCCTCTGTCTGCTAATGAGAAATGTGCCTCAGGCTTGTGCTTAATTAGAGGGTGCTGTCTCAAGCAATCTTCACAATAATGGAGCTGATGGCGAAGGCGGGAGGAGGTTGTTTATAGAAACCTGCTCCGTGTGAGTCACTCTCCGCAGCGTGAAAATCTCGCCTGGAACACATCTCCCACCTCGCTGGGGTGCTGGGCTGTGCAGGGGCTGATCCCGGGACCAGCCGCCCAGATCCACGGCCACAGCGAAAATCCAGCATCCCCTCATCCCTACAACCCCATCCTGTAATCCCTGCGGTGAACATATGGAGCTGCAGCTTCAATCCACTTTGGTTCCTCATCCTCGTTAGGGCAACCTCCCCGCCTTGAGTAGGAACCATCTAATTTCCAGCTCCATGTCATTCCTGTTTTATTTTCCCTTCGAACCAACACTGATCTTCCATTTAAACCGCTCTTCCCCCGCCTTGATGTTCCTCTTCTGATGTATTTATGTCTGATGTATTTATAGGAGGCGGCGTTATCCCTTCCCAGCCGTTGTTTTGCTTCTCCTCGCGTTTCCCCGCACTCGCTCTCTGCTTTCCCAGCCGTGTTGCAGTTGCAGCTTCTCGGCTCCAAGCACGGGGACCCCAAGCTGCCCAGCCCTGCACCCCTACAAACCACAGCAGAAATAGTGCTGCATTTCAGTGTTTTAAACTGTGTTTCTTAGTGGAAAAACAACATAAAGCTACAGAGCAGCTTTTTAGCTGGGATGCGTGAAAGTAAGTTGCTTTCCTGAAGGTTTGATGCCTCCTTTTGTGTCGGCCCAGCTCTCAGTGGGTCATTTCCATGTGTCCTGGTGCTGCTTTGTGTTTCTGGACAGGTCGGAGAAGGGAACGGAGCTGGTGAGGAGCTGGAGCACAAGTGTGATGGAGCGGCTGAGGGACCTGGGGGGTTCAGCTGGAGAACAGGAGCTGAGGGGAGACCTTCTGATCTCTGAACTGCCTGAAAGGAGCTTGGAGCCAGGGGGGTCGGGCTCTGCTCCCCAGGAACAAGCGCCAGGAGCAGAGGAAACGGCCTCAAGTTGCGCCAGGGGAGGTTGAGGTTGGATGTGGGAACAATTTCTTCCCCAAAGGGCTGTGGGGCATTGGAACAGGCTGCCCAGGGCAGTGCTGGAGTCACCAGCCCTGGAGGGTTGGACAGACGGACATGAGGTTCTCAGGAAATGGGGCAGTGCCGGGGGTGGGGGAACAGTTGGACTTGATGGTCTTTTCCAACCAAAATGACACTGTGATTCAGTGTCCTGTAGTCACCCTTGCAGGGACAGCCACGTCTTGGAAAAATGCAACAGTTTGTGAGCAAGTGGCCAAGTCCTAAAATGTCCCATTGGCAGAACAAGGAGGCTTCGAGGCCCGTTTTTCTCTGTTCTTGGCTGCTTTTTCTGAGTTCTGCCCCTGCTGGAGGCTACAGATGGATGCAGGGAGGGCAGCTGCTTCCAGCTGTGGGCTGATGTGACCCCCGTGCCACATCCAGTGGCACCGGGCCAGGAGCTGAACCGGGTGGGTGCTGGCGTGGATGGGTGGGCTGGCAATCCCTGGGGCTTTGGTATCAGGAGGGATGAGCTGGTCTCGTGTGCTTCCCTGATGGGACAAAATGAGCTGCTGTCCATTGTGTGGCTGTGGGGCTGAAACCTGCAGATCCTGCCTGTGGATAAGCCATTTTTCCCCTTGATTTCATGACATTTTTTGGCCGTGGGATGCTTGGGACAGCTCTCCCAGAGCTGCTGCGGGGATCCCCATTACTGCTCCTTGTTCTGCATCCTTTCCTCGCCTCCTGTCGCACGTCGAGTTTTCATGAGCTGAAAAAAAGCCCCATTAAAAACCTACTTTGAGCTCTGCATGGTACAGAGGTTCCTTATGTAACAAACCTGCATTTTTCTGGTGAGTAAGAGGAGTTTATCAGTTGGAGTCAGTCCCTGCGCTCTGGGAACGATTCCTGGCAGGGCTGAGCTTGCTCAGAGCCAGACTGTGCAGCTGCCGGTATTAATAGCAGCGGGTACACGCTCGTCAGTGCCAGCGTGATGGACTGGGACGGCTGGGCTGGCTGTGCCAGTGGTGGGGGGCACCGGGGGGCTGCTGCTTCTCTTCTGGCAGGGCTGGATGCCAAAGAATGCAGAAAGCAAGAAGTGAGAAAAGCCTGCTGATGGAATGGGGGTGAAGGAGCTCCTGTGTGGCGGGGCTTCTCCAGAGCGTGCTGAGCACCCTGGGAAATGCCAGGTGGGCAGGTAACCCCTTGGAGGTGGGTTAGGTCATAGAATGGTAGAATTGTTTTGATTGAAAAGGACCCTCAAGATCAACGAGTCAAATCATTCCCCCACCCCCGGCACTGCCCCATGTCCTGAGAACCTCATGTCCGTCTGTCCAACCCTCCAGGGCTGGTGACTCCAGCACTGCCCTGGGCAGCCTGTTCCAATGCCCCACAGCCCTTTGGGGAAGAAATTGTTCCCACATCCAACCTCAACCTCCCCTGGCGCAACTTGAGGCCGTTTCCTCTGCTCCTGGTGCTTGTTCCTGGGGAGCAGAGCCCAGCACCCTCCATGCTACAGCCTCCTTTCCCAGCTGAACGGGGAACCCAGTAGTTGTAGTACCTCGATCCAGGACTGTTTGAGTGATGTGGGATCGCTCGGTGTGACCGCAGAGCTGTTCTAAGCAATGCAACTGCACCAGCATCGCATCTCCCGATAACACTGGGAGAGCAGTTAACAGCCAGGATGGTTGGGGTGTTGCTTGGACAAGGACCATCCTGTCCCTTAATTGTGCAAATGGCATCAGTGCAGCACGGGAGCACAGAGTCATGGAATCACAGGGTGGTTTGGGTTGAAGGGACCTTCAAAGCTCCCCCAGTTCCCCCTGCCATGAGCAGGGACATCTGCACCAGCTCAGGTTGCTCAGAGCCCCGTCCAGCCTGGCCTGGGATGTCTCCAGGGATGGTTCAGCCGCCACCTCTCTGGCCAACCTGGGCCAGGCTCTCACCACCCTCAGCACAATTTCATTATATCCATCTTGAATCTCCCTCTTTTAGTTTAAAACCATCCCCCCTTGTCCTGTGGCAACTGGCCCTGCTCAGAAGTCTGTCCTCATGAAAGCAGCCAACAGATTTCTCTGCCTAAAATCTTGGCAAGCAGCTGCTTACACCCTTGCTCCAAGTGGGAGGATAAAGCACGGAGACTCAGTGGCACATTTTTGTCCCAGGCCAAGGATAAACCTCGTCCCTTCACAGCACCGAGCGCTCTTGGGTGGATACAGACTGAACGCTCTGTGTGTTCCAGCCGGCAGCTGATGCCTTGGATTTCGTGGCAGCTCTTGTTTTATTGAGGTTCTATTGCTGGTTCCTTTTTCAAGCTACCCCTCTCAGTACGACTGGGTGAGCTGAGGCTCCCCCTTCCTTCCTGACCCTTTGTTCCCATCTTTTCCCAATTCAGACAAAAGCTTGAGAAACATGTTTAATCTTTCTTCCTCTTTAATTCTCTCCATGGAAGCTTAAAATCCAGCTCCGCTGGTCAGCTGGCGTTTCTGGCAAGCTCGGCACTTGCTGGCACGGCCGCGCTGGGACCTGGTGCTGCAGGCGAGATCTGGGATGTGGTTAAACAACCTGCTCGTGGTTGGTTTCTCCGCTGCCGTTTCCAAGGCTGTTTTCACCCCTGTAGCAAAGTTTGGGGAATGTTGGCCAGATTTTGTGCCATCTGGGAGGATGGAAAGAAGCCGGGGGCAAATTTCTGTCTTGTTACTAAGATGTGCTGCGTATTAGGGATCCTTTAACTCAGAGCCTCGTTTGCTGCTTTGGGGAGGAATTCTAAGGATATTTTTGCTGTCGTGCCCTCTGGGCTGACCCCCCTCTTTCTTCTCCTCTCCCAGTTTGTGAAGTTTGCCAACATCGAGGAGGACACCCCGTCCTACCACCGCAGCTACGACTTCTTTGTCTCCCGCTTCAGCGAGATGTGTCACTCCAGCCACGACGACCTGGACATCCGGACAAAGTGAGTGTCACCCATGGGGTGTCCCTGGCTCCACGAACGCATCTTGGGGGGGCTTTGCTGTGCCCCCAGCTCTGCCTTTCTTAGAACCACAGGATGGTTTGGGTTGAAGGGACCTTCAAGCTCCCCCAGTCCCCCCTGCCATGAGCAGGGACATCTGCACCAGCTCAGGTTGCTCAGAGCCCCGTCCAGCCTGGCCTGGGATGTCTCCAGGGATGGTTCATCTACCACCTCTCTGGCCAACCTGGGCCAGGCTCTCACCACCCCCATTGTAAAAAAGAGGAGAGAATCCCCTGCTTTTGGGGACAGGCTGGATCCAGGCTGGGGGAGCAGTTGTTTTGTGCTGTGATGGATTCGCTCAGTGATTCCCAGAGCCGCTCAGGCTGCTGTTCTCAACCCTCCCTTATTTTCCAGGCATTAAACCCTCCTGACTGCGCAGGAGGATGAAGCAGGAGCCTGGAAGACTCACTAGAGCCCATATCCAACCTCTGTGGCCGTGTGGAATATTGTTTGCAGCATTACATGTGTGCCAGAGAAGTTGGTTTGCGCTTTTTGTCCTGAGAACAGGGCAGCTGGGCTCACTGTGGCCACAACTGATGACAAGACAAGGGACAAATGTGCCCTTGGGCTTCCAGCTTGTTTTCTGGGGCCAAAACGTGAGCAGTCTGCCCATCCCAGGGCTACCCCGGTGCATCTTTAAGCATTTCTCACCTTTGTCCAGGGCAGCTGGAGCTGAGAGCAGGAGGCAAGGGAGCGATCCTGACCCCAAAATGAGGATGACAATGGGAAGAAGCTCCCCACTCTTAGCAGCACGAATATTCACTCAAAAACTGCCTCCTGCAGCCCCGTGCTCTTATTTTCCACATTTAAAGGTGGTTACATCTCTCTAGACAGCATCGAGGACTGGCTTGCTTTGCTGGGATGAGGAAATGCACCCAGAGGGATTAATTACCACTAAAGCAGACAGATTAATGTTGTTTACTACCACCCAAGGCAGGCCTGTCGGGGACGTATTTAAAAAGACCCAGCGATTGCAATATCTCCGGGAGGCACCGATGCTGCAGCACCGATGGTTTAGCACCCACAGCTCTCACTGGGAAGCTCTGAGCAGGAGGATTCTGCTGCCAAGGAGCAGATTTCTGTCGAACCCAGATGTCAGGCAGCATCTCAGCACGTGGTGTTGCTGGAGCTGCGGTACCAGGGACCAGTTTTCTTGCAGAGGGATGAACCCCTGAGGTTCACCACTGCTCATGGAGCCTTGTCTCCGAGGTCCAGCCTTGTCTCCTTTCACCACTGCAGACACACAGGGGTTTTTTTTCTTTTATTTCCTTAATAAGGAAATAATGCAGAAGGCTCATTATTTCCATTTGGCCTTCAGGGCACTGGTGACGCCAGCTAAATTGCACTGGAGATTGGAAAAGACAAATTCTGCAGCTCCTGTAATTAAAACGGGGGCTGCGCATCCCTGGGCCATTGGTCCTGCTCAGAGCTCCTCGTGTCTCAGTCGGATTATTGCCTTGATTAGATCTGCGAAATGTGTCACGGAGACCTCCGAGCGGGTTATTTAATGCATTTATTTCTGCAGATAAGCGTGTGGTGTCTTTCTCAGGCGTCAGCAGCGGGTGTTGAGCGGCTGGTTCCAGCCCTGGGAAGCTTGCTGCATCGGGACAGTTTTATTGAGGATTTTATTGGACTCAGAAAGGACACAGATATCAACAAGCACCTGAGTTTCCTGAGCATCCATTATCCCCGTGGATGCAGCCTCTGGGAAGGGGGAAAAATGGGAAACCCACAGAGAACGGAGACTTCCCACAGCCAAACCAAATTGGTGCCTTGTCTCCAACTTCTTGCAGTTTCACCCATGTATATTTGTGTATATAAATGTAAAATTACGTATGCTGTATAGATACGGAGCATTTGGGCGTCCGTTTGCTCCCCAGGATCCGGATGTCTGGCATTAAAGGCCTGCAAGGAGTGGTGAGGAAGACGGTGAACGACGAGCTCCAAGCCAACATCTGGGACCCACAGCACATGGACAAGATCGTCCCCTCGCTGCTCTTCAACTTGCAGCACGTGGAGGAGACCGAGAGGTGAGTCCCTGGGTTCAAACGCGCCGTTTGCAAAGCTCTGAGCGGCGGGCTGAGCTCTGGGAGGGATTCCTGCTAAAATACTCCCAAAGCTGTTGTTTTAAAGCCAGCCGAGAGGAATCTGAAGAACTTAAAAGGTGGTTTGGTTGCTGACCGTCTGTTCTTCCAACGTAATCCCCTGCTGGCTGCGTGCTGGCCACCAGTGGGGTGTTTGAAGGGGAATAGCATAGAAGAAAAGCACAGAACAGAAGAGCCAGCATAAATTCCTCCTGGGAGTGTCCTTTGGAAGGTTAAGAGAGCTGTATCAGCCCTGGGCAGTTGGCTTCTGGCCCTTTTTTTCCCTGTTTTTTTCTTGTAAAGTGAAGCGTCAAGGTAGTAAAAGCATTTGTGGTGTTTGTGTGATGCCAAATGAGCTTGAGTGTGCAAAAAGGGATAGATCTGCTCTGGGGGGTGTGTGCGACTGGTCCTGGGCTGGGAGTGCTTTGCTGTTCCTCCCCTGGGAAGCTGTTTCCACCATGGGAGGACATTATGTCCTGCATCCTTACCAATAAGAAAATAGAATCACAGGATGGTTTGGGTTGAAGGCACCGTTAAATCTCCCCCAGTTCCCCCTGCCATGAGCAGGGACATCTTCACCAGCTCAGGTTGCTCAGAGCCCCGTCCAGCCTGGCCTGGGATGTCTCCAGGGATGGTTCATCTACCACCTCTCTGGCCAACCTGGGCCAGGCTCTCACCACCCTCAGCACAAACGATTTCTGCATCATGTTCGGCCTGAATCTCCCTCCTTTAGTTTAAAACCATCCCCCCTTGTCCTATCGCAACAGGCCCTGCTCAAAAGTCTGTCCCCAGCTTTCTTCTTGGCCCCTTTTAAGCACTGAAAGGCCGCACTAAGGTCTCCCCGGAGCTTCTCTTCTCCAGCTGAACACCCCAACTCTCTCAGCCTGTCCCCCAGCAGAGCTGTTCCAGCCTCGGGTCATTTCTGGGGCTCCTCTGGCCCCTCTCCAGCAGCTCCATGTGTGTCCTGTGCTGGAGGCTCCACATCCTTCCCCGTGATCGTCCCTCTGATCCTAGGGACACAGGAGCTGTCCCCGCTGCCTGGCACACCCCCCTGCTCTGCAATCCCTGTGGCCCTGCTGCTCTCTGATCTGTCTCCAACCCAGCAGCGCTTCATCCCCAGTTCTCTGTGGGATGGAGCTGCCCTGTGTCCCTGTCCGGGTGACATTTGGGTGCTGCGGGGTGACCCGCAGCCCTCCGGGGCTGATGCTGCTGTTGTTTTGCTCCGTTTTGCCGAGTTCTGTTCCTCTTCTCCCACCCAACTGCTGCCACACGCTGGGTGCCGCTCTCACCGCCCCCCTGTGCTTTGGCAGCCGCTCCCCCTCCCCGCTGCAAGCCGCCGAGAAGGAGAAGGAGAGTCCCACGGAGCTGGCGGAGCGGTGTCTGCGGGAGCTGCTGGGCCGGGCGGCGTACGGCAACATCAAGAACGCCATCAAACCCGTCCTCATGTGAGTCCTGCGCCCCTCGGTTTTTGGCACAAGGGAAACTGAGGCACGGGGAAACCGCGGGCAGGAGCTGGGCGAAGGTACGATGCTGGAGATGGGGACAGGGTTGCAGGCTGAGCTCTTTAGTTTTGGATGTGATGGGGAAGGTGGCAAGGATTGCTACATGCACCTGTGAAAGGGCACGTCCTGACTGCTCCAGGTGTGTACTTCTAGAGTGCCGTATGTGGCAGGCTAAATGCTAATTGGCAGCCCTATCTTGAGATATATTTCATAATTAACTGCTGTCCTTGTCAAGGCTGCTCTTTCATGACCCAGAATGCTGCCACTTTTGATGTGAAAGAATGGCTGTTTTTCCAGTCTTGATCTGACAGGTTATTCCAAACCGGATCATAGGGATTTTTGGCTATATTTTTCCTCTGTGTGAGCATATTCCCCTTCAGGCTTTTATTTCTACGTTGAAGAATTAGTTACCACTGCTGGATGAATGGCTAGACGGGAGCAGCTATTCACTGTGAGGTTTGAGATCACAGGTTGCCCCATCAGGCGTGCTTTACAGAAGGTCTTCAAGCCCACACTTGTATTCTTGAATGACAAGGTGTGTGATGACCTGTCACTGAGAAAAATCACCTTGGAAAGGAGTTTGTGTGGCTGTTCTCTCCTGCAGTGTTTGCTCCTGCCATCCCGGGTGCTGCTTTGCACCCCTGAATGGTTTTGGGGACCCACAGTCATTTCCCCTCCGTTTCCATCTCTTCCCCAGCCACCTGGACAACCACTCGCTCTGGGAGCCGAAGATCTTTGCCACGTGCTGCTTCAGGATCATCATGTACTCAATCCAGGTGGGGACTGTGGCTGGTGGCACCATTTGGGGACACACGGGGATGCTTGGGAGCGCCTGTATCTGCCTGCACGGCTGAGTCAGAGCCGCGGCCGCATTGGCGCATCCTGGCAGCGCCGAGTCTGAGCTCTCATGATGAGCTGCGCTCTGAGTGTGCTCCAAAACCAGCTGGAGACAGGCACAGTGCGGTGCTCCTGCAGTGTGAGGGGGACACGGGGGTCATTCTGGAGTTGAGGTCTCTGAGGAAGGTGGATGCAAATGCTTCATCTGCTCTGAGCTTCTCCCACCATAGTGGGGTCAAAGCAACGTGCTGGGGAGGGACCCAGGTCACCTTGTGAGCCTCTGAAATGCTGCAAACAAACCCAAACTCCAAAAGCTGGGGTCAGTTTTGGGCCCCTCACGCCAAGAAAGGCCTTGAGGTGCTGGAGCGAGTGGAGAGAAGGGAACGGAGCTGGGGAGGGGCTGGAGCACAAGTGTGATGGAGCGGCTGAGGGACCTGGGGGGTTCAGCTGGAGAACAGGAGCTGAGGGGAGACCTTCTGATCTCTGAACTGCCTGAAAGGAGCTTGGAGCCAGGGGGGTCGGGCTCTGCTCCCCAGGAACAAGCGCCAGGAGCAGAGGAAACGGCCTCAAGTTGCCCAGGGGAGGTTGAGGTTGGATGTGGGGACAATTTCTTCCCCAAAGGGCTGTGGGGCATTGGAACAGGCTGCCCAGGGCAGTGCTGGAGTCACCATCCCTGGAGGGCTGGACAGATGGACATGAGGTTCTCAGGACATGGGGCAGTGGTGGCCTCGGCAGTGTGAGGTTAATGGTTGGACTCAATGACCTTAAAGGTTTCTATGGTTCTGTCCCTGTCCTTAGACACGGGGATGCTCAGAGACAGACTCTGCCGGGCTCTTCTCACTTGGGTCCATGGAAATGCAATTTAGCTAAACCCAAAGTGATGGGAACAAGTCCATCATTTCTTTTTCCACATGGATCTTGACAAAACTCTGCCTGCGTCCCCACGGGATGTTGGGCACGGTGCCGCCTTCCCACCCCGTCCCGTGCTGCTGGGGCTGCCCCACACCTGCTGCCCCACTTCCCCACAAGTGAAGTTTGCTTCACTTTCGGACTTGGCCAAGCCACAGCTCTGCTTGGAGAACTCGAACAGTGAAACGCAAATCACCGCTCCCTGCTCTCTTTCCTTGTCTTCAATCCTGTAAACTGCCTAAAACCCTTTACAGCACTATGAGATCTTATAAAATCCTTTTAATGCATATTGGGGGTGTCAGGTCATGGTAACTCAGCAGGACTCTTTTGAAATAAAGATGTGTATGGGGAAACCCAGACAAAAGTCAAATCCTTTCCCCCTGAAATCCCCAGGATTAATTGTCACAATTTCCTTTAGATCTGTACAGCTCCTTAGATCTTTTTCCTGTGCAAATTGCTCCAAGCTCTTGCTCAGTCATGTAAAGTCAGATTCCTCCAGGTGCCTCCTTTCGTTTTGCATCCACAGCTGGGCAGGGACAGGGCACATGTGCAGGGTTTGTCCCCAGTTGCTGTGTGGGTCACAGGAACAGCTGTCACCTTGTGGTTGCAGCACCTGTGCTGATGTTCCTGTTCTCTTTCCAGCCGCAACATTCCCATCTCGTCATCCAGCAGCTCCTGGGGCACCTGGATGCCAACAGCAAGAGCGCGGCCACCGTGCGCGCCGGCATCGTGGAGGTTCTGTCCGAGGCAGCTGTGATCGCAGCCTCCGGATCTGTCGGTAACTGGATAAACTGATCGTTTTCATCTCCTTCATCCTTTGTTGTGGTGGCAGCGAAGTTCCCCTTGTGCTGGGCACTGGGGAGGCCAAACCGCAAATCCTGGGGGCAGTTCTGGGCCCCTCACGCCAGGAAAGGCCTTGAGGTGCTGGAGCGAGTGGAGAGAAGGGAACGGAGCTGGTGAGGGGCTGGAGCACAAGTGTGATGGAGCGGCTGAGGGACCTGGGGGTTCAGCTGGAGAACAGGAGCTGAGGGGAGACCTTCTGATCTCTGAACTGCCTGAAAGGAGCTTGGAGCCAGGGGGGTCGGGCTCTGCTCCCCAGGAACAAGCGCCAGGAGCAGAGGAAACGGCCTCAAGTTGCGCCAGGGGAGGTTGAGGTTGGATGTGGGAACAATTTCTTCCCCAAAGGGCTGTGGGGCATTGGAACAGGCTGCCCAGGGCAGTGCTGGAGTCACCATCCCTGCAGGTTGGACAGAAGGAGATGAGGTTCTTAGGCACATGGGGCAATGACAGGTGTTAGACTCGATTTCGAGGGTCTCTTCCAACCAGAACGATTCTGTGATTTCTCTCTCCCCACCGCAGGCCCCACGGTGCTGGAGGTGTTCAACACGCTGCTGCGGCAGCTGCGGCTCAGCATCGACTACGCGCTGACCGGGAGCTACGACTGCGCCGCCGGCGTCAGCACCAAGATCATCAAGGAGCATGAGGAGAGGATGTTCCAGGAGGCCGTCATTAAAACCATCGGTAGGACACGCTGTGGGCTGTGCTGGGGGATCACGCCCTGAGTTGTGGGTTTTGTAGAATCATAAAATAGTTTGGGTGGAAGGGGCTGTTAAATCTCCCCCAGTGCCACCCCTGCCATGAGCAGGGACATCTGCACCAGCTCAGGGTGCTCAGAGCCCAGTCCAGCCTGGCCTGGGATGTCTCCAGGGATGGCTCAGCCACCACCTCTCTGGCCAACCCGGGTCAGGCTCTCACCACCCTCAGCACAAACAATTTCTTCTCATTTCTACAGTTTCTGCTTTTACGTATCTGCAGGATTATCCAGGGTGAGACAAAGTCACCCTCATGCTAAAAGCAGTGATGGGAAATGAGATTTATCGTGGTGGCGGGTCATCAGCAGGTGGCATTGCAGCCCCAGCCGTCCCCGCCGAGCTGCTGGGCACCCGCAGATCCGTGTTTCTCCCTGAGGAAGGGAGGGAGAGGAGGGAAAAAGAGCAGGATGTGAATGCATCAACCCCCAAAAAGAAAAGGGTAGAGACAGGGGTTGGCATCTGTCAGCCTCCCCCTGTCCGGGCCTGGGCCTGCCCCACCTGGGAGGTGTTTTAATGGGTTTGAAGGTAAAATTCCTGCAGATGCCACGTCCCGGTGGGCTTTGTCCTACCCCAGCCTGGCTATGAATATCTGGCAGCAGGCTTATGGGGGGCCAGACAGACAGACCCCCAAGCACTGGGTGCTTTTCAAGGTGCTGGGCTGCTCCTCGCACACTGCCAGCGCGTTTTTGTCCCCACAGGGTCCTTCGCCAGCACACTGCCCACCTACCAGCAGTCCGAGGTGATGGTGTTCATCATGAACAAGGTGCCGCTGCCCTCCTCGCAGCACGGCATCGAGGCGGGCAGAGCCGGGTGAGAGCGGGCGCCTTCCTCCCTCCTCTTCCTCCCCCCTGCCCTCCTCTCCCTGTCCCCTGCATGTGGGTGTAGAGCTTGGAACACAGAGCTCCTGCAACCATCCCCACCTTGACGTGGCCTTTGGGGACAGAGTGGGATGTGGGGACATTGTTGGAAAGGCTGAGCATCGAGAATTTCCATTGGAGAGTAAGGGAAGCTGAAGAATGTGCAATCCTTGTTTAAAATCCATTTTCTGCTGCAAATGTGATGACAAAGGCCCTTTGAAACACCGGAGCATCAACAAGGAAAGATATTTACAGGCAGTTGAAGTCTGCATTTTTTAGAGCACCTGCTTAAAGATTAATTTGTCAGGAGCTTGGTCCTAGAGTGTCACCCAAAACAAGCCAGGAAGGCAAAATAATATTTGGGGAGTGATTTCAGATGTGTCAGGGCAGCGAGGTGGCTGTTGGCGGCTTTTGAGAAGCTCGTGTGTAGAATCACAGGATGGTTTGGGTTGAAGGGACTTTCAAAGCCCACCCAGTGTCCCCCCTGCCATGAGCAGGGACATCTGCACCAGCTCAGGTTGCTCAGAGCCCCGTCCAGCCTGGCCTGGGATGTCTCCAGGGATGGTTCATCTACCACCTCTCTGGCCAGCCCGTTCCAGCGTGGCTCTGTGGGACTGGCTGCTCGTTGCTGCATCCCCTCTCCAAACTGCCTCCGAGCTTTTATTAATACTGAGCGGGAGGTGATATTTATACCCAGTGGTGGAGGAAGAGAAGGAAGGGAAAATACCCAAACAACATAATTGCTTGAGAAGTGTGGGAACAGACCACGAGAGCTATTTGGAGCGAGGATATCAGCGCCGAAACGTGTAGGTAAGGAGCAAACAGATTTTCGTGCTATATTTATCTTCAAAGTACGGTCAGGCTCTTCCCACTTGTCTCTGATGGGAGACTTTGCCGGCTGCTCCGCTCCTCGCTCGCGGGGGGTAGTTCCTGTAGTTCCTGACGCCTGCGGTGCAGCTCAGTCCCCGGGCTTGTCAGCTGCCTCTGCCAGAGATGTTAGATCTCGTCTGACGCTGCGTGAAGAACGGTGTGGGGGTGAGAGATCGGCCATGACCCGGCCATGTGCGCTGGCAGCCCCACAAACCACCCGTGTCCTGGGCTGCGTCCCCAGCCCCATGAGCAGCAGGTTTGGGGGGATTCTGCCCCTGTGCTCCGCTCTGGTGAGACCCCCCTGCAGTGCTGGTCCAGCTCTGGGTCCTCAGCACAGGACACACATGGAGCTGCTGGAGAGGGGCCAGAGGAGCCCCAGAAATGATCCGAGGCTGGAACAGCTCTGCTGGGGACAGGTGAGAGAGTTGGGGTGTTCAGCTGGAGAACAGAAGCTCCGGGGACACCTTAGTGCGGCCCTTCCATACTCAAAAGGGGCCGATGAGAAAGATGGGGACAGACTTTTGAGCAGGGCCTGTTGTGATAGGACAAGGGGTGATGGTTTTAAACTAAAGGAGGGAGATTCAGGCCGGACATGATGCAGAAATGGTTTGTGCTGAGGGTGGTGAGAGCCTGGCCCAGGTTGGCCAGAGAGGTGGTAGATGATCCATCCCTGGAGACATCCCAGGCCAGGCTGGACGGGGCTCTGAGCAACCTGAGCTGGTGCAGATGTCCCTGCTCATGGCAGGGGGGGCACTGGATGAGTTTTGAAGGTCCCTTCAACCCAAACCATCTGTGATTTGATGATTCTGGGTGTGTAGGTGAAGCCGGGGTTTGCAGAGGAGCTGCAGCCTGCACTTCAGTGGTTGGGATGCTGCTGTGTGTGGTGTAGCTCCATCCCTGGGCAGAGGTGGGAAAAACAGGCAGTGTGTCGTGGGACAGCCTGGAAATTCATTAGGAGCTCCCTGTGTCTCCACAGGGCCAGGAAGGACTGAGTTCAGACAGTAGAAAAATCAAGATTTACTCTTTTTTGCATTAAAATAAAACAGAACCTGTCGCGGAAGTGGAAGTGTGGCTCGTGGTGGCTTTGCAAGGAGCGAGGCAGGAGCGAGGAGCAGGGGAACCTCCATGGATAGGAGGTTTGGGCTTCATCTCACTGCTTTTCAGCTGTTTGAAAGTGAAAGCCTGTTCAGAGCCGGTGTCTGGTGTCCCTTGGGGAGTCACTGTGGGTTGGGGACATCCACAGGCTGGTTAATCTTCCTGAGCTGAGCTTGTGCCTGCCTGGAGATGTGAATTCTGCCTCAGTTCTGATGCCTGTGGCAGGATGTACACTTTGATATCCATCATTCCTTTCACAGCCTTTTTGCTGCCTGTTAAATCTGGAGCTCATTTACTGGTGACCTTTACAGTGTGGTTGGTTGTGGGGACAACTCTGTGGGAAAGCGGTCCTGCCCTTGCTGAGGCTCTTCCATCCTTCGCATTGTCTCGTTTTCACTTGGATTTTACCATTTTTTCTCCTTCTCTCTGTGGCAGGGAGAACCGGAACCGGCTGACACAGATAATGCTCCTCAAGTCCCTCCTCCAGGTATGAACATGTCACCGTCCCCGCAGGAGTGTCCAGCCCCCACGCTGGAGGAGCTGAGCTCAGGAATCCTCCCCCCGGGTTTGGTTTAGGAAGAGCTCAAGCTGCGCTTAGTCTTCTCTGCTTGCATCCCCTCTGCCTTGGTGTGTTTTAACCTACCCCAAGTGACACTGTCACCTTGTCTCCCTTTTCTTCGGATGCTTCCAGGTCTCCGTGGGCTTCCAGTGCAGTAACATGCTGACGGCGCTTCCCAGCGCCTTCCTGGACAGGCTGCTCTCCGCAGCCCTCATGGAGGACCCTGAGATCCGCCTCTTCGTCCTCGAGATCCTCATCAGCTTCATCGATCGCCACGGGAACCGCCAGAAATTCTCCACCATCACGTATGTCCTGGGGGGTCCCTGGCAGGGCTGGGAGCTGCAGGGCAGCCTTGGGAGGGAGATCTGCTGGGCTGGGAGCGCTGCTAGGATTATTAACAAATCTGGGACCACGTCTGGGATGGTTTAATGCTGCAGATCAGGGGTCTGAGAGAGACAGAGGGTCTGAAAAATGTGGGGCCATCCTGCTGAACACAACCATGGTTAGATGGCAGGCCCAGGAGGATGCGCAGGAGCGATAACCTTCTTGAGTGAGTTCATCATGTTGTCCGTGCTGCGTTACCTTGGAAGAAGGCGACTGTAATCCCAGATGGAAACGTCCCCGTGGGTTTTGCTGTGGTCCTGCTAATCCCCTTTGCTTGCAGGCATCTTCCTCAACTCACCTTTGTGTTCCTGAGCTCCGCTGCCCTGAAGTCCTGTAGTGATTTGACTCAGTACTCTTGAATATCTGAATTGCTCTGATGGGGTTTTAAAAGCCGCTTTTAGCTCCCCGCTTTGTCCCTGAGCAGTAGCTCTGCAGGTGTGTGAAAATTGTGCCTCTTCCCTCCAATGTCTGATTTTTCTCCTCCCCTTGGCTTCTTGCAGCACCATCAGCGACATCTCCATCCTGAAGCTGAAAGTGGACAAATGCTCGCGCCAAGATACCGTCTTCATGAAGAAGGTAGTGGCAGGGGCTGGGCCAAGCTGTCCTCATGTGGACTGATGTAAGGAACATGTGTCTGTTTTCCCGAGTGACACTGAGCCGTGGCGGTGTCCCGTCATGCCTCTGAACCTGGGGATGTCCCTGGGAAAAGCCAGTGGGATTCGATTTGCATCAGCGCTTCACATGAAGGCTTTTCTAGACTCCTAAACCTGCTCTTTGCCCAAAGGAATGAGTAATCCAGCGTGTGCTGCTGTCCCAAAAACTATTGATCAGGTGGCTGTCAAAGTTGACAGATCATTTTCTTTCCTTTCTCCCTTCTTTTTCTTTCTTCCCCTCCTCCCTTTCCCTTCTCCCCCCTTTCCCTTCTCCCCCCTTTCCCTTCTCCCCCCTTTCCCTTCTCCCCCGTTCCCCTTCTCCCCCGTTCCCCTTCTCCCCCGTTCCCCTTCTCCCCCCTTCCCCTTCTCCCCCCTTCCCCTTCTCCCCCCTTCCCCTTCTCCCCCCTTCCCCTTCTCCCCCCTTCCCCTTCTCCCCCCTTCCCCTTCTCCCCCCTTCCCCTTCTCCCCCCTTCCCCTTCTCCCCCCTTCCCCTTCTCCCCCCTTCCCCTTCTCCCCCCTTCCCCTTCTCCCCCCTTCCCCTTCTCCCCCCTTCCCCTTCTCCCCCCTTCCCCTTCTCCCCCCTTCCCCTTCTCCCCCCTTCCCCTTCTCCCCCCTTCCCCTTCTCCCCCCTTCCCCTTCTCCCCCCTTCCCCTTCTCCCCCCTTCCCCTTCTCCCCCCTTCCCCTTCTCCCCCCTTCCCCTTCTCCCCCCTTCCCCTTCTTTCTTCTCCCCTTCTCTTTCTATTTCCCTCCCGTAAAACATTGCCAGGGCTGATGCGAACCGCTCTGGAGCGAACTGGAGGCCAAGAGAGGATCAGTTTATCGCCTCTCGCACACCATAGAGCAGCAATGCAGCCCCTAAAACAAAACTGTTGCCGAGCTGAGTTTCCCTTGCCCTGCTCTGACCCACATCAAGCAATGTGTCGCAGGGCTTTTATTTTACTGCTGTGGTTTGTTAATGCTTCTCAAAAGAGGAATCATTCCCCTGGGCTCCGCTCTTGGACCTGCTGGTGCCTCTGCCCCATCCAGGTCCAGCATTGCATGGTGAAACGCCACCGGATGGTCACAGCTCCCTCTCCCTGGGGCTTTCTTCTTTTTTGGGGGGACCAGAGGAGCTCTGCTCCCTCCCACATGGCTGGAGATCCCTGTGCCTGCCCCTGCTGCTTTTCTTTCTCTGCGTCGATGGCAGGGGATGCTCAGGAGGTGACCGCATCCTTCTGTGTCCCCACAGCACGGCCAGCAGCTCTACCGGCACATCTACCTGATATGCAAGGAGGAGAGCAACGTGCAGGCTCACTACGAGGCTCTGTACAGCATGCTGATGCTCATTAGCATCGAGCTGGCTAACGAGGAGGTGGTGGTGGATCTCATCCGCCTGGTGCTGGCAGTGCAGGTAGGTGGGGGGGTGGATGTGATGGGAACAGAGCGTCTGGGAGGGGGGTGTTTTGGATTTGGGGTCTGTAAGGGAGGGGGATGCAAGTGCTTCATCTGCTCTGAGCTTCTCTCACCATAAAATCATAGAATCACAACATCATTTTGATTGGAAAAGACCATCAAGATTGATTCCAACCATTAACCCACCCCTGGCACTGACCCGTGTCCCTGGGAACCTCATGTCTGTCTGTCCAACCCTCCAGGGCTGGTGACTCCAGCACTGCCCTGGGCAGCCTGTTCCAATGCCCCACAGCCCTTTGGGGAAGAAATTGTTCCCAAGATCCAATCTAATATCCTACCATAGTGAGATCAAACCAACACACTGGGGAGGGACCCCAGTCACCTTGTCGGCCTCTGAATTGCTGCAAATGAACCCAAACTCCAATGCTGGGGTCAGTTTTGGGCCCCTCACACCAAGAAAGGCCTTGAGGTGCTGGAGCGAGTGGAGAGAAGGGACCGGAGCTGGTGAGGGGCTGGAGCACAAGTGTGATGGAGCGGCTGAGGGACCTGGGGGGTTCAGCTGGAGAACAGGAGCTGAGGGGAGACCTTCTGATCTCTGAACTGCCTGAAAGGAGCTTGGAGCCAGGGGGGTCAGGCTCTGCTCCCCAGGAACAAGCGCCAGGAGCAGAGGAAACGGCCTCAAGTTGCGCCAGGGGAGGTTGAGGTTGGATCTCAGGGACGTGGGTTAGTGCCAGGGTTGGGTTAATGCTGGACTTGATGAGCTTGAAGGTCTTTTCCAACCAAAATGATTCTGTGGTTCTGTGATCTGGGGGGTACGTGATGCCAGGAGCTGGATGGAGCCCACGCTGTGGTCTCATCCATCCTCACCTCATGGAGCCGTGTCTCTGTTGCAGGAGATTGCCCAGATCAATGAGGACAACTTGCCAGCCTACAACCGCTGTGCGCTCTTCGCCCTGGGTGCAGCGTACCTGAACCTCATCAGCCAGCTCACCACCGTGCCCACCTTCTGCCAGCACATCCACGAGGTGCCGGGGGGGTCTGGGGACAGGGATCTGCCATCGGCTCTCCTGGCCACCTGCAGGGCCTGAGCTCTGCTCCTCATTTGTCTTCTGCAGGTCATCCAGATGCGACAGAGGGAAGCTCCCTATCTGCTCCCTGAAGATGTGTTTGTGGAGAAACCCACGTAAGAGCCTGGAAAAGACTGGGAGCAGTGGTGACACTGGAAGTTGTGCTGCCATCCAGAGACCTGGACAGGCTGGAGAGTTGGGTGGGGAGAAATATAATGAAATAGAACAAGGGCAAGTGTAGAGTCTTGAATCTGGGCAGGAACAACCCCAGGTTCCAGTGTAAGTTGGGGAATGACCTGTTGGAGAGCAGTGTAGGGGAAAGGGACCTGGGGGTCCTGGGGACAGCAGGGTGACCATGAGCCAGCACTGGGCCCTTGTGGCCAGGAAGGCCAATGGTACCTGGGGTGGGTTAGAAGGGGGTGGTCAGTAGGTCAGAGAGGTTCTCCTGCCCCTCTGCTCTGCCCTGGGGAGACCACACCTGGAATCTTGTGTCCAGTTGTGGCCCCTCAGTTCCAGCAGGACAGGGAACTGCTGGAGAGAGTCCAGCGCAGCCACCAAGATGCTGGAGGGAGTGGAGCATCTCCCGTGTGAGGAAAGGCTGAGGGAGCTGGGGCTCTGGAGCTGGACAAGAGGAGACTGAGGGGGGACTCATTCCTGGGGATCAAGAGGGAAAGGGGGAGTGTCAGGAGGATGGAGCCAGGCTCTTCTGGGTGACAACCAGTGACGGGACAAGGGGCAATGGGTGCAAACTGGAACACAGGAGGTTCCACTGGAAGAGGAGAAGCAACTTGTTTGGTGTGAGGGTGGCAGAGCCTGGCCCAGGCTGCCCAGGGGGGTTGTGGAGTCTCCTTCTGTGCAGACATTCCAACCCGCCTGGACACCTTCCTGTGTAACCTCATCTGGGTGTTCCTGCTCCATGGGGGGATTGCACTGGATGAGCTTTCCAGGTCCTTTCCCATTCCTGACATTCTGGGATTCTGTGATTCTCCCTGCTCCCAAGGAATTGGGGTCCATAAGATCATAGTTTGGGTTGGAAAGGACCTTCAGAAGCCAATGTTTCTGACCCAAAGGGACTGGACACCCCACTGACACGGTTCTACCCTCTCCCTTGGTTTTTCTCCATCTCTGTAGGCTGAGCAAGAGCCTTGACCGTCTGGGTCCGGAGGTCTTTTTCTGGCAGAGCAAGATCAGTGAGGTGCTGGGTGGCAGCGGCTACAACTCGGACCGGCTCAGCACACCCTACATCCCCCAGCTGACGGGTACACAGCAGCCCGGGGCATCCCGGGAAACGGGGAAGGGAGGAAACTGGTCCCAGTTGTGAGAGTGTGAAGTTCTTGTCCTGTGCATGTGCCTGTTGTGTTTCTGCTCTCTGTTAGAGGTGCAGCCTTGGGGAAACTGAGGCACAAAGTGGTTAATCGGGAGCTGGTTGGGGTTGCCACGTGTGGCTGGGTGGAAGGAGCTGGGAAGCTCCCTGGGCTTGGCTCGGTCCTCGATTCTGCTGATTTGGGTGAATTTGGGTAAATGTTTTAGATGGGCTGCTACCCTTGGGGTGGGATGTGAAGCTGTGTTCCCGGAGTGTCTCCAATTAGCTCTTCTGCCCTTCCTCTTCCTCAAAAGATGAAGATCGACTGTCCAAGAGGAAGAGCATTGGTGAGACCATTTCACTGCAGGTTGAGGTGGAGTCGAGGAACAGCCCGGAGCGAGAGCAGGTACCGTGCTACGCCTCCTCCCTTCAGCACCCCTTGCTCTTAGCAGCCTGGTGGAGGGCAACTAAGCCATCTCTAATTCTTCATTTGGTTGCACGCATAATTACTCCTCTGATTGCAATCACAAGGGCTCGTAACTCAGCCCCGGTGTGTCTGGCAGTGAGTAGGGTCACAAAGACCCCAAGTCCCCCCCAACACTCCGCTCTGGGTGCTGGCAGCTCCTGGCAAGGGGAGCAGCACGGCAGGAAGGGTTTCCCACTGCTATTTGGGTAGAAAATATGTATTCTCCCTATATGCCTGTTTCTGAGCTACGAGAGCCTTTGGGGAGGTGGCTACTCCAGCCCGAAAAAACGTTTTAAAAGTGCATTTTGCCAGGAAAGATAGCCCTGATCTTTAAGGACAGGTTGTGTTTTGGTGTAAGAGCAGAATCACAGGATGGTTTGGGTTGAAGGGACCATTAAAGCTCCCCGAGTTTCCCCTGCCATGAGCAGGGACATCTTCACCAGCTCAGGTTGCTCAGAGCCCCGTCCAGCCTGGCCTGGGATGTCTCCAGGGATGGGGCATCTCCCAAAATACAGCCTGGGAATGTGGGTCTGCATTGCTGTGGTCCCAGAACGCTGTCCTGTGCTGTGTGTTGAGCATCATGTGCTTTTTTCCCCTTCCTTTAGAGAGCACCAGCAGAAGAGATCACGTATGAGACACTGAAGAAGGCGATAGGTAAGCAGGGGAACCGGCTGGTGTGGTGTGTACCTGTGGGTGCTGTCACCCCAGTTTATCTGTGCACACCATGGATGGATCCTCACCACCTCACTGTGGCACCTCTGCAGCTCTGGGGGTGTCCCTGGGGGTGCCGGTCCAAAAGCCAGAGCTTGGAGACCCTCTCCTTGGCTTTCTAGTGATGCCCAAATCTGTGCTGTCTGCTGGGGCGGTGGGGGTGCAGCACGGGGTGAAGAGCAGCCCAGAACCGTCTCCCCGCTCTGTTTCAGTAGACAGCGTCGCCGTGGAGGAGCAGGAGCGGGAGCGAAGGCGGCAAGTGGTGGAGAAATTCCAGAAAGCCCCGTTTGAAGAGATCGCAGCCCACTGCGGTGCCCGGGTGAGTCGGGGCTGGGGCACTGGACATCCCCATGGCTGTTCTGCTGGGGAGAGGCAAATGGTGACAGTCACAGAATCCCAAGCTGGTTGGGGCTGAAGTGACCTCTGGAGATCCCCCAGTCCAACCCAGCTGCTCACGCAGGGTCACAGAGCAGATCACACAGGTGGGTCCAGGCGGGTTTGAATGTCTCAGAGCAGGAGACTCCACACCCGCTCTGGGCAGCCTGGGCCAGGCTCTGGCACCTCCCAGCAAACAAGTTTCTGCTCATGTTCACATGGAGCCTCCTGTGTTTCAGTCTGTGCCCGTTGCCCCTCACCCTGGCATTCGGCACCACTGAACAGAGTCTGGTCCATCCTCTGACACCCACCCTGAGATATTGATCCATTGATCACATCCCTCTCAGCTTCTCTTCTCCAGCTGAGCAGCCCCAGCTCTCTCAGTCTCCTCATCACAAAGATGCCCCAGACCCCTCAGCATCTTTGTGTCCCTCTGCTGGACTCTCTCCAGTAATTCCTTGTCCTTCTTCAACTGGGGAGCCCAGCACTGGACCCACAACTGCAGATGGGGCCTCCCCAGGGCAGAGCAGAGGGGGAGGAACAACCTCCCTGACCTGCTGCTCACACTCTTCCTCATGCACCCCAGGTCCCATTGGCCTCTTGGCCACAGGGCACACGTGGTTCTGAATTTTGCCAGACCACCTTCCTGCTGCTCTGGTGACTTGGGGAGGACAACAGGGTGTTTGTCCCATTTGTACCACCGTGATACAACACATTAATACGGCCTCTGTGTCTGTGTTACAGGCGACGCTACTGCAGAGCAAACTCAACCAGATCTTCGAGATCACCATACGGTGAGTTGGCGCGATGGCCGAGCGCACTGTGCCCAACACAGTTTGTCAAGTCATCCAAAACGCTGCTGGCGGAGCGGGGGGTGTCTGACCACAAGGCCACTGCTGGGTGGGGGACAATAGGAGCTACGTGTGTCCCCCATCAAGGAAACTCATGTGCCAGGGATGGGTCCCAGCCTGGGTTTGGGGCCTGTGTGGTGGCAGCGGGGACAGGGGTTGCTGGGAGCAACCTCTGGTTTGTTTGCCCAAGTTCTCCTCTGCTGTGGTAGCACCGGGGAAACCTACAATGGTGCAGGAATGTGTGTTTTCTACACCAGGCTTTGCTTCCTACCCAAACCTCTCTGGAGACCACCTCATCGAATCATACAGTCATTTTGGGTGGAAGAGACCCTCAAGGTCATCAAGTCCAACCATTACCCCACCCCTGGCTCTGCCCCGTGTCCTGAGAACCTCATGTCCGTCTGTCCAACCCTCCAGGGCTGGTGACTCCAGCACTGCCCTGGGCAGCCTGTTCCAATGCCCCACAGCCCTTTGGGGAAGAAATTGTTCCCACATCCAACCTCAACCTCCCCTGGCGCAACTTGAGGCCGTTTCCTCTGCTCCTGGCGCTTGTTCCTGGGGAGCAGAGCCCGACCCCCCTGGCTCCAAGCTCCTTTCAGGCAGTTCAGAGATCAGAAGGTCTCCCCTCAGCCTCCCTTTTCATCCACCTTCTACCTCTTGTGTTTCAGGCCACCACCGAGCCCCTCTGGCACCATCACAGCCGCTTACGGTCAGCCCCAAAACCACTCCATCCCGGTGTACGAGATGAAGTTCCCGGACCTGTGCGTGTACTGAGGGCGGCCGTGCCGGCGGGACCGAGCTGGCACCAAGGGACCTCTTGGGGACAGAGCGCCGACCCCGCGGGGAGCTCATCCTCGTGCAGGACGGGTGGGGACACGGACACCGAGGCCACCCCAAGATTTGTCGGCACCACAAAGCCGTGTCCTGTACTTTTCTTTTTGGACTCGCTGCCCGCGCAGCCACGTTTCTGCAGCGGTCGGTGGTGCAGGAGGCTCGGGGCACGGTGGCACGGGGAGGTTGCTGTGATGTCCCTCTCCAGTTTTGGAGAGGAGAAAGGAGATGCCCTGGCTCTGGGCAGAGCACGTTGGGCACGCCTTCCCAGCACAAAGCAAACCTGTTTCTTGGGGAAATCCCTCCCCACATCATCCATCGACCACATCAGGAGCCCCCGGCGAGGGGCAGATGGAGGGGGTGAGACTGGAAAAGGCAGGAGAAGGTCTGGGGTGCCATGTGCTGGAGCCTGGGGCAGCCCCAAAACCAAAGCCTGGCTTTGGGGCAGGTTATTGGCGAGGGGATGGTCTCCCTGCATCTTCCCATAGCCCCCTCAGTGTGGGGACAGTTTCCCTGGGTGCTTCGAGGTGTCCCCATGTCCCCGATGGAGAGTTTGCCCGGTGAGGGCGGTGATTGTCCCACCGCAGCGTGGGGACACACACAGCAGCCTGGCTGGTTCCAGGCCACTTAAGATGTGATTTCTTTCGGAAAACCCGCTATTTTTGGGAGAACCCACAGGAATGCCCAGCTGAGCCCGCAGCGGTGACACAAGGCACGAGCAACCACCATGCTGGCAAATATTAACTCATTAACCCACTGTTTTCATATTTTGGGGTTTGGGTTGTCACAGTTTTGGGGCTCCTGTCTCAAAGAAAGAATTACTTTTATTTTTCTTTAGCAGGATCACTTTGATAATGTCCCATCTTGCACCAACTGAGCCGTAACCACCAAGAAACCCCTGCACTGCAGGAATTAGCTGAGATAAAAGGTGTTTTACAGGGTCCACCCTGCATCCGATGGGCTGTGGGTCGCACCACTTCTTGCTCAAGAGCCTAAACCTGGATTTGGGCTGGGGGAGGATGAGCCCATCGAGAATTCTGCTTTGGATACACATGGTAGAAAGTTCTGGGTCCTACCAAACCAAAAGTGCGAGGTGAAAGACGGTCAGGATGGGGAGGACAGGTCGCTTGGGGGGTATTTAGTCATTCAAGGGGGGTATTCGGTCATTCACGGGGGGTATTTCATCATGCACAGGGGGTTTTGTGTCAGTCATAGGGGGTATTGAGTTGTTCGTGTGGTATTTAGTTGTTCGCAGGGGGTTTCAGTTCATGGTGTATTTGGTGGTTCAAAGGGGGTGTTTGGTCGTTCAAAGGGGGTTTTCAGTCATTCACAAGGGTATTTAGTCATACACAGAGGGTTTGGAGTTGTTTACAGGGGATATTCTATTATTTATGGGGGCATTTGGTTGTTCGTGGGGGAATTTAGTTGTTCACAGGGGGGATTTTAGTTGTTTGAAGGGGTTACTTGGTTGTTCCCAGGGGTTATTTAGTTGTTCACAGCATTTTCAGTCATTCATAGGGCGTTTTCAGTCATTCATAGGGGTATTTAGTCATTCATAGGGGTGTTTACTCATTCACAGGGGTACTCAATCATTCACAGAGGATATTTAGTTGTTCTCTGGGGGTATCTAGTTGTTCACAGGGCATTTAGTCATTCACAGGAGGTTTTCAGTCATTCACAGGGGGTATATGGTTGTTCACAGGGCATTTTCAGTCATTTATAGGGCTATTTAGTCATTCATAGGGCTGTTTACTCATTCATAGGGCTGTTTAGTCATTCATAGGGGTATTTACTCATTCATAGGGGTATTTACTCATTCATAGGGGTATTCAGTCATTCACAGGGGATATTTAGTTGTTCTCTTGGGGTATCTAGTTGTTCACAGGGTATTTAGTCACTCACAGGAGGTTTTCAGTCATTCACAGGGGGTATTTGGTTGTTTGCAGGGGGTATTTGGTCATTCAGATGGGGTATTTAGTTGCCCGGGGGGGGTCTCTTTCAAGCTCTGGACTTGCCGCTTCTGTCTTTGTCACACGAAGAGACACAGGAGGGTCTGAACTGGATCCGTGGGTTGGGGACAGCAGCGTCCCCATGTCCCCCCAGCTTCCTTCAGCCACCACCTGTTTCCCCGCCACCTCTCGCTACAGACCTTCGGTTATTTTAAGCTTAAATACACATCACCTCCCCCTTTTTTTGAATGTATTTTTCCCCTTGGGGGGCGGGTAGGGTTTGCGACCGCCCCGAGGTCACCCCTTGTAATCCTAGTTTAGGAAGTGATCTAGCTTAAGAGGACAGGAAAAAACAGGGTTTATTTCGGTCCCCGGGCTGGATCATGGCACTGGCCCCGCTCGTAGCGTGGCCTGAGGGTCTCCTTGGGGTCCCCGTGTGTCTCTGTCCCCTGTCTCCAACCCCTTTTTGCTCCCCGAGTTATGCCCAGAGCTGCTGAACCCCAAGTTTGGGCTGGGGCAGGTTTTGGGGTTGGTGATGGGAACGGAGGGTTTGTTCTGATGAATAAACCACGAAAATCTTGAACAAAACACAGTGGGAAAAGCAAGTAAAGCCCGAATTGTGTGTCCACAGGGAAAAACCACCACCAAAACTCTTCAAAAAACACAAAAAAGGTGGAAAGATGAGCTCAAGTCTTGCTCGCCCCGAAGGAGCCACATGGACAGCGTGGGGCACATCTCGGGGTGCCCATCGTCCCTTTTCGGACAGAAAATACCCCTGGGCTCTGCTCCCGGGACCCGGACTGTGGGTTTTCCCTGTTGTCCCTCTGCTCCCAACGCTTGTCCCCACGGGGCCGGGGCTGTCACCTCCCCGCTGGCTGCGTCCCCCGGCATGTCCCACCGTCACCCCCTCCGCATTTTGGGACCCAAACTCCACCTGTAAATGTCCCCCCCCAACACACACACAGTGTAAGTGACCTGTTTGTACATCACGTTTAGTTTAGATACTTGTGTACCTATAGATGACAAATATATTTCTATATATTTATATATAGAAATATATCTATATATTTCTATAAGCGGGGCAGTTTTAGGTGCATGTGTGCGTTTCCATCTCTGTATTTCGGAGCACTGTGGCGTTCGTGTGTGTGTGTGTGTAGCCCAGGGGAGTGGGTTGTTCAAAAAGGGCCGAGAAGCCGTGAATATTTTCCAATGCATCATCTTAATGCCCTTTTCGAATAAACGTTGATGTTGCCACCTTTAGGGTTCTGCTGTCTTGACTTGGGCAACGTCTTTCTGCCCTGGAAGAGGAAGAATGGTGCTTGGAGATGGGCTTTAATGGTCCCCACTGTTCTGTGGTCCCAATGGTTCTGTGGTTCTAATGGTCCCCATCCATGATTCTATGATTTCCAGCCATCCTCTATACCCCCCAGCTGCAGGATTTTACTTTGCAACTATTTTCCCCACCCATTTACAACCAACCAGGTACCTATGGAGACATTGCCGACACCTGCTTAGCTTGCAAAAAACTTTATTATTGTTTTTTAATTTTTTTAGAATTGTTTTAGAATTCTTTTAACCCATCATTTACAGTATTGTACAGCTCAGTGAAAATATATGAAAATCATCCAGCGTGCTCCCAGCTGGGCATCATCCCCCCCATCCCCGTGCGTGTCCAGCCACGTCTTTATCCCAATCCTGTTCCCACCCGGTGACACCCGGGAGCACCCCCCCTTGGAGTAACAATTAAGAAGGACATAAGGAGTGATGTCTAAGTGAAACACATGCCAGCGGGACGCTAAAGCGAAGGGGGAGGGCAGGACGCCTCTTGGGCTCTCCCCCCCATCACTGCCCCTTCTTGTAGGCGCTTTTGACGATGGCGTTTTTGAAGAGAGTCACTAGCGGGGTCTGGCCGTGCTCCGAGGTCATGAAGCCCCCGTAGCGCTTGTCCTTCAAGGGTGCGTGCCAACGGAAATGGCGCATGCGGTAGGACCCGCCGGCCTTCTTCTCCTCCTCTTCCTCCTGGCTTTCCTCCTCCTCCTCCTCCTCCTCCTCGCCGGGCAGTGCCCCGGTGCCGCCGAGCACCAGCTCCCTCCGGAACTCCATGGGGTAGCTCTCAGCCGACTCCTCCTCCACCCCATTGGGATAGACCTTGATGGGTCTCCTCTTGCGTCCCACCGGCTTGCCCCAGCGAAAGTGCTCCATGGAGTACGAGCGTTTGCCTTCCTCCCGCTCCAGCCCTGTTCCCTCCTCCTCCTCCTCGCGGCGGGGCGGTGGGGTGGCGGGGAGCAATGCCGGGGCTGGGTTCCCCGCCACCGCCTCATCCCGTTTGTGGCCCCCGCCGCTGCTGCTGTTCCTCCGGCCGAACTTGTTCCAGCGAAAATGGCTCATGACGTACTTGCGGATGCTCTCGGAGAGGGGCTGGAGGTGCCCGTTGCCCGGGTAGACAGGAGCCTCGGCCGACAGGTCGGCTCGGCACGCTGCCACGCACGCCTGGAGCGGGGAAAGAGGGGTGGGAAGGGGGAGGACATCACATTGAGGATGGTAAGAGCCTGGCCCAGGTTGGCCAGAGAGGTGGTAGATGAACCATCCCTGGAGACATCCCAGGCCAGGCTGGACGGGGCTCTGAGCACCCTGAGCTGGTGCAGATGTCCCTGCTCACGGTGGGGGTGGCACTGGGGGAGCTGTGAAGGTCCCTTCAACACGAACTATTCCATGAAGCTATGATTCTATGATCACCTAGGGAGGCTTTGCAGGGTGTTGCTTGCACAGAGTGGGTCTTTCACAAGATGTTTGTGCCCCACTGAGGTCCCCATGCAGTGCCACTCACTTGGTGAGGACCTTTGATGGCTCAGCATCATGCCCAGGCACCAAAGCAGCCCTGGGTGGCTGGAAACACTACTGAGAGATGGGCACAGCCCCCTCTGTGGGGACCCTGGAGCAAACTTGTCATCTGAGCTGCTGTCAGCATCACCCTCCGTGAGCACCCATGGGGTGAACCTGATACTCAAATTGCTACTTCATCACATGCAGGATCATAGAATCACAGAATCCCAGAGTGTCAGGGGTTGGAAGGGCCCTGGAAAGCTCATCCAGTGCAATCCCCCCATGGAGCAGGAACACCCAGATGAGGTTACACAGGAAGGTGTCCAGGCGGGTTGGAATGTCTGCACAGAAGGAGACTCCAACGCAGGAGGGATGAAAAGCTCAAAAACTTATTTTAGCATCGTCCCCCAGTGTGAAGCCGAGAGGCACAAGCCCCCCGAAACCTGTGGGTCACTGGGTGCAAACCCACATCAATGCAGGTCCCCCCGTGGTGACACAGTCCCTGTCACCTCCACCCCCAGCCCACTGTGCCAGTCCCTGGGGGGGTCAGAACCCAAAGCAACCAGATGGCAATCGCCGTCCCCAAGCTTACCAGAACGCCGCTGTCACTGGTGAGGTCCTGGCACCTGCTGCTCTCCCAGCACGGACCAGTGGCACCAGTGGGGTGCCAGAGCAGCAGCCCCAGCAGCACGGGCAGGCTGCCCCACAGCGCGCTCGGCATCGCCGCTGGGCTCCCGGGGGGGCGCGAGGGGCTTTGGGTCTGGGAACCGTGCAGGAACTATGGGGAGAAAAATAAGAAACCCCCTCTTTTATTCTTCATTGCAACCACCTTGTCGAAGTCGCCTCTGCTGGGGTTGCAGGGGTGGGGTCCCCCCAGCTGAGCCCCCCCAGCCCTGTCCCTTTGCCCGTCCCATGCGAGACGCGTTAGTGCTGCCAAGCCCTCCTTCTGCAGAGTTTTCCTCCATCCTCAAGGGATGCTCCTCGCTGTCACCTTGGGGGGACTGTTTTCCACCGGTGGGGAAACTGAGGCACGGAAAAGGGATGAAGCTGCGCCCGCATCGCTCTGCTCTGCACCAAAAACCAGGTAACATCCCCGCTCTGTCTCTTCCTTTATCCTTCCCAACAGAAAAACGTCTCTTTGGAGCCCAGGTCCTTTGTCACCGCTACCGTCGGTGACAACGGCTGTCGGTGGGGATTGCAGCCGCCTCCGAAAAACCCCATAAAGATGAGTGATGCTGCAAGGGGAAAGTGTCAGAGACCTGCCTTCAGGTTTCATTCCTTGCCAACCACTCATGGCTTGCAAACCGAGTCCTCTAAAAAATGAATATATACTCCTTCCTAACCTGTCCTGCGATGCCCCTCGAGCAGCTGCAAAACTGCGGCGTGGTGGGAGGCATGGCTGCAAATGATATTAAATTAGGATTAGGAGAGTGAGACGTGAGTATTTTACAAGAAATAATATTGGAATTGGCTTGGCTTTTGGGAAGGGCTATGGTGGGGTTTGGGATGTGGCGTGCCCACGGGGCTTCCAAAATTAACCCAAAATCTGGCAAAAACTGGGGGGCTGGAGGGTTGTTGCTGCTGTGCCGACAAGGATGAGGTTGGGGTTGGTCCCCCAGGATGCAGCTGAGGGTCCCGAAGGATGCCCGGGTTGCTTTCTCTCTGCAAACCCCAACTCTTTCCCCAAAATCCATATTTAACTCAGTTGACGCTCGTGTCTCATCTTCCCTCATGCTGCAAGGAGCAAAACCCCATCCCACATTGAAAGAAAACAGATGGAATATCTCATTTTGGCCCAAAATGTGTGTCTGGAAGGGAGAGCTGACCCTCCCCTCTGGTTTTAGAGCCACCAGGTCGAGCTGGACGGAGGGGAACTTTGTTTGGCAGGGGGAAAAAAAGACCCTGGATTTAGGGTGGTAAATAGCAGTTCAGCAAGGGGAATAAAACAAGACAGGCCAGATTTAAACAGAAATATCTCTCTGTCGTCTGACCAAATTTGTGGGTGTCGCTGCTCAGGACTCCACAGCACAACAGCACTTCCGTAACATGTTAACACCCAGTAATGCAAATAAACCCGACAATAAGCGCAGGCGAGGGGGTCGTAAAGCGGAGGCAGAGAGGGAAGGGGATGTTGTATTTATTTGTTTGATTTGTTTATTTGTTGTATTGCCCATCCCTTCCTGCAAAACCCCTGCCACCCACCGTGGCGCCCGCCGCCACTGATCCCCGCCGTCCACCTCTCCCATATATTTGGAGAGTTCCTTCTCCCCCCACCCCACGCACCCCAAAACACATCGAGGAGCCCCCCAGTGTTAGGTGGTTGGTTATTGGGGGGTTTACCTGCGGGTGGGGTGGGAGCCCGACGGCTGCCGTGCGTCCTCCGTCCCCTTCTCCCGGAGAGCATCTGCCACCCAACCGCTGGACCCACTGGCTTTTTATACCCCCCCACGGCGCCGATTGCATCCGTCTGCGGAGGGAAGGCGGGGGGGGGGGGGCGAGAGGGACCGCTCCAGGTACCGAACAAAAGATGAGCAAACGACGGGCGCCTGCCGGATCCGGCCCCGCGGCGGATGGGGGGATTAGCATCTCTCCACGAACCGCAGCCAGTAAAGTTTTTACGGACGATGCTGCTAATTGCATTTGCAGCTTTGGAGCCGGGGGAGGAGGCGGGGGGGAGGGTGGAAAGTCTTTTTCAGAATACAAGCCACGGCGATGAGTTTGGCACGGGTTGTTTATTACTGACGCACCGGACAGGAGTGTCCGTCACTCTTAGGCTCTGGTGTGGGAGGGCTTGGTGCTCCCATGGGCGCCAAGGGTTTGCGGTTGTCTTGCAGTGAAATAAAGGGGATTTGGTGAAAAACAAACCTCTCGGGTCAGCAGCGGCTGGGCATCTCTGCCTGCCGTGCTGGGGAGTCCTGTGGCCACCGGCTTTGGGGTGAAAGCATCGGGAGAGAGTTTTCCAGCCTGGGGGGTGGCTCTTCCAGAGCATGGCCAGGTCTTTATGGTGTAGGGAGAAAGTGAGGTCAAGCAGGGTGAGGCTGGGCCAGGCTCAGTGCTCCCTTTCTGCACCCAAGACAAGCCCCATTCTCCCTGCTCTGCTTGAGCTGGACCAGTTTTGGGCTGTGGACGCTTTCCCTGTTGCACAGGGATGTGAAACCCAGCGGGACTGGGCTCACACCTCAAATCTTGGGGCAGTTCTGGGCCCCTCACACCAAGAAAGGCCTTGAGGTGCTGGAGCGAGTGGAGAGAAGGGACCGGAGCTGGTGAGGGGCTGGAGCACAAGTGTGATGGAGCGGCTGAGGGACCTGGGGGGTTCAGCTGGAGAACAGGAGCTGAGGGGAGACCTTCTGATCTCTGAACTGCCTGAAAGGAGCTTGGAGCCGGGGGGGTCGGGCTCTGCTCCCCAGGAACAAGCGCCAGGAGCAGAGGAAACGGCCTCAAGTTGCGCCAGGGGAGGTTGAGGTTGGATGTGGGGAACAATTTCTTCCCCAAAGGGCTGTGGGGCATTGGAACAGGCTGCCCAGGGCAGTGCTGGAGTCACCAGCCCTGGAGGGTTGGACAGACGGACATGAGGTTCTCAGGACATGGGGCAGTGCCAATGTTGGGGTAACACTTGGACTCAATGATCTCAAAGGTCTTTTCCAACCAAAATGGTTCTATGACTCATGTTTTCTGTAGGGTTGGCCTTGGCTAGTCTATATGTAAGAGCTGTGCTGGCTTCCAGGAGGCTCCTTCATACTCCTTGTCCAAGCCTTACATGGGCTAGCAGGAGGGATGCTCCATCCTCTACAACATGTTTGGTGCAGGATAGAACCTTGGAAGGGGCCTGGGGGTGATGAAGGGACCAAGGAGGCTGGAATGATGGGGAAACTCATCCGGTGCCAGGTCCCCAGCCGCCTCAGGCCAGCTGGCTCACGCCTGGAGGGCTCAGCTCTATTTTCCATCCAAAAGAGGATGGCGACGTGCAGACCACCCCTGCGGATGGCTGGGGCTTTGCTAACTCCTGACTCTGCTCTGGAGGTCATTTGGGCTAAAACCACGTCCCAAAACCCCGCCAAGCCTCACATGGGAAGTTTAGCAGCAGCAGAACACTGTTCAGAGCAGGTTTACCAGGGTTTGCAGGGCTTTTGCACCCTGTGTCTTGCATGTTTTAGGTGGATTTGCCTCTAACCTTGCTCTTCCCCTCCACTGGCTGCTGTCCACAAGCATCCCGTTGTGGTGACATTGGTTCTCAGCCACATATAAGGATCAGGTGATGATTTTAAGATTTTTAAGGTCTTTTTTCTTTTCCAGCTGTGGGCTTACGCAAGTGGAGAAAAACATCTGCATCGGGATTTTCCATCCTCAGCGTGTGATGCCAAGGTGGCCCTTGAAGGCTGGACCATTCTTCTGGAGCACTTAACAGTGACTTTTGTCATGTCTGGGCTCAGGCAAGAGCTGGACATGGGCTGTGGGGGTCCTTCTCCCCAGCTCGTATGACGGACAGTTGTTGCTTCACATGCTTATGAGAAGACAAGCTGCAGGGAACAGCAAAGCCACACACAGGGGTTTGTCCACGATCGTAGCAGCAGGGAGCACGTGTGGTCTCATCTTGGGTGGGAGAAGAATTTCCTCCTACTTTGCTCGATACAGTCTTCTGGAGGGAGAGGAGCCACCCCGGGGGAGAGCAGCCCATGAGCGGGATGCTGGGACTGGAGGGACCCAGAGTGTGGCTGAGCCTCTTCGTCCAGACATCTGCCTTAGGAGAGAGAAGAAGCTGAGAAGAAACAGGACATGGTTTGTCCCTCAGAGGGCTCAGATATGCATCTCCTTGCCAAGGGATTTCAGGATGCAACAGATCCACCCACGTACCCTGGGACGGGGTGAAACCCTCCAGAGAGGGGTTACTAATGAGGTAAAGCACCAGAGGTTCAAGGAATACCCTCTGCAGCATTTCAGTTTGGTTCACATCTTCTCCAGACCCCATGTCCTCCCCAAATCCATCCCCAGATCATCCACATCTCACCCCAGCACCTGCAACTGCGTCAGCTGCCTCCGTCCTCCCTGACGGATCCCCCCATCGGCAATATTTTTCCATGACAGAGAGCTATTCTGAGATACTTTATGGCCCAAACCGGAGCTATGATTCCCACTTTAAAGGCTCTTTCATCTTCATTAGGCCAATCTGAGTGGCTTATGTTTATAAGGAAGATGCAAAATCTGTTTAGGAAACCTCGGTGAGCAGAGCGACTGCAGGTGAAGGGCTGAGATGAAGCATCCTCTGCCATAGCTTTGTGTCCGATACCTCCATCCTCACTGGTCTCACCACCCGTGCTTTCAGTCCTTCCTCCTGGTGACAACCACAACTGGAGCTCAACCTCTCAGTGCCGGGGAGCTCAGCATCTCCTGGGGATGTCGGTACCCCAGCATCTCAGGAGGATGCAAGAGTGCCACCCTTGCAACTGGGATGCTGGTGTGAGCAGTTCCCCCTCCCAGTGCTGGACTGTTCCCAGTGTAACAGCAGGATACTCATCTTTTATTACAAAATCTTTTTAGTACAATTTCTTCCTTTTTTTCCAAAGGGTGTCCAGTGTGTAAGTGATTAGTGGATGCAGCCGGCTCCCAGGCAGATGAATGGGAGTGGTGGGAAGCCAAGACAAGAAGAAAAGGACCCTCCCGCAGGGAGAATTATGACTCTTCTTTCTTCTCCCTGAGCAGGGGAGAGCTGAAGAGCATCCAGGACCATATAATTATACTGCGAGAGCAGCATCCTTCATCCCTGGCTCTGAGGGTGGCCAACAGCAACACAAGCCCACAGGGATCTTCTCCACTCCACTTTAGGAGTGCCTTGAATGAGATCTGATGGCTTCATCATGACCTTGTCCCCATAACAGCCACACACTCAGGGCGTGCAGCCCTTTCCCGGCAGGGCTGGACACGAGGGTGAGGCATCCGTGGGTGAACGGGTTCATTAGCCGCGTGATTTCTGGCCTTTCCGATTTAATTTGGAGAAGAGGTCTCACCTGGGTGTGAATGAGCCGCCGTGCGTATGTCACAACTGTGCTCAAATCCCATGGGACGTGGAGCTGCCGTCCCGCCCGGTTCCAAACACCAGCGTCAAGGGGGCAAGAGGTGCTCTGTGGCTTCCCAAAACGTCATGATGGCCACGATGGTCTGTCCTAGGAGCTACATGTCCCTTTGGCGCAGCCACGTGCCTTTGGGTGCTGAGACAGTCCCCTTCCCTGTTACCTGGGGACAGATTCCCTGCAGGATGTTGACCCAGGTCTCCTGGGCTCAGCACCCATTTCTGCTCCCGCCCGGGTGCAGCTGGTGGTGCTGAGGACTCTGGTGCATCTGGACCATCTTCATCTTATGTTTGTGAAATGGGATAAGGATGGATCCACAAGGTGGTTGCATTAAGGGCTTGTGCAGGGTATAGTGAGCAAAGACCCAGGAGACATCCAGAAGAAGACCCAGTTGGATCACCACCATAAAACTATCTATATCTCCATCCTTTGAAGATTTTAAATCCAGAAAAGACTTACTGATGGTAAAACTAAGCCTTGGATCCAGAGACTGGTAGATCACCCATAGGACCAGGGCCTTTTTGGGTGCCTAAATGGAGGTGAGCAACTATGTGGACACCCAGAAATGTGGTTTCCAGCTGGCTTGGATCAAGGGGTCCCATCTGAAACCACCCATGTCTGCCCTGAGTCCGTGGAAGTCAATGGAATACAAGTCATGCACCTTGCTCCTGGAGAACAATGCTGCTGCTTGCTTGGTTGTATCTTCTCGGAGGAGCAAGAGCAGCTCTGAAGTTAAGGGCTGGGAATCCCACCACCCATTCCTTGGCTCATCAACCACCTGGTACCAAGCTTAAGTTCTCATGAAGGTGCTGAGCTCCACAGCAAGAGCAGCTCTGAATTTAAGGGCTGGGAATCCCACCACCCATTCCTTGGCCCATCAACCACCTGGTACCAGGTTTAAGTTCTCGTGAAGGTGCTGAGCTCCACAGCAAGAGCAGCTCAGGGCAGCCTCCAGTAGAAAAAGAAATATGGCACATATGTGTTTTATCAGAGAGAGAGGAGACTTTTCCTCTCTACTGGCATCAACTGATTTTCCTCCTGACATTGATGAAATCAAGATCAGACCTAAAATGAAGAAGAAATGATTGTGTGGCATGGGAGCTGTTAGGACTCATTGCTGCTCTGCCTAAAGCCAATGACTTTTCCTAACCCTGCTTACATGCAAAAATCTCTAATTGTGCCTGATTCTCTCTGATTAGAACCAAAATTGGGCACTTCTCTAGGAAGAGGCAGCTAAAGGCATTTTGGGATCTGAACGACATCACTCTGATCTATTTGCTTGTAGGTATTTTCTGCGATTACTTTTGCTATTTTTGCTCATAGGTATTTTCTGAGGTTACTTCTGGTATTTTTGCTTGTAGGCATTTCCTGGCATCCTCTTTTCTTCTTGATATTTGCGAAAAACTTGAGTCACATCACCCTGCTGGACAGATCATGCACCGACTATCATTGCAGGACCCATGCAAGGCTGCAGCAAAACCTGTCCCCAATGAAGCTCCTGCAGGGACAAGAACCTTTACAGCTCGAACAGGTTTGTTTCTGCTGCTCTTCCAAGTTTGTGGTAAAAGGACACATCTCTGCAGCGCATGCCCAGGGCGATCTGTGGGTCACTGTGCTTAATAACCCTCCACGGATTTCTTTTTTCACAATCTTTTCTAGAGTTTGCTTCAAGCCATTCGATTTCCAGCACCTACGGCATCCTCGGCTGGGAGCTGCACAGCCCATGTCCTTGCTCTGTCAAGAAATGCAGCGTTTTTTTAATTATAGGAGCAACGTTTCCAATGACACAAGTGTTTTAAAAGGTGCTCGTTGTTGCTTAGCAGCTCCTGATCATCCTTCAAGACCCTGATCTCCCTTAGAAATGATGCTCTGGTGGGTACCAGCTGCACATCTTGCACCAGGACGAGGTGTGTGGCACTGGTTTTGCACTGAGCTGAGCTTGATGGGGACCCAGAGACTCGGGGAGCTGTGGGTGAAAGGGCTTTGGGTGGCCATGGTGTGATGTCTGGGGATGCTCCCACGCAGCAGTTGGTCTTGCTGCAGATGTAGCCGGTGAGCAGAGCCAAAGGCAGGAGGAGCAAGACCGTCTGCACCTGGGGAGGGGTGTGCGTGACCCCAAAAGATGCTGGGGAAAGCAGCCTGGAAAAGCAGATGAGGGAACACTTGTCATTTTGGACATGCAGCTCTGCATACGGAGAGTTCTCTCTAGGGAAGCTGTTGGTTTGCACAGCAGGCTTTGAGCACCTCTTGGCACATTTATCCCCCGTTGTGGCTGAATTCCCCCAAATATTGGTAGGCTGGAAAATGATCACATGTTCTGGCACCTCCAGAATTCCCTTGTCTTTCTCATCTTGATTTTTCCAGGCAGAAAGTTCATCCCAACTGGCAAAATCTTTTTTTGGGGAAGCCCTGTCATAGAATAGCAGAATAATTTTGGTTGGAAAAGATCCTCAAGATAATTGAGTCCAACCATTCCCCACCCCTGGCGCTGCCCCATGTCCTGAGAACCTCATGTCCGTCTGTCCAACCCTCCAGGGCTGGTGACTCCAGCACTGCCCTGGGCAGCCTGTTCCAATGCCCCACAGCCCTTTGGGGAAGAAATTGTTCCCCACATCCAACCTCAACCTCCCCTGGTGCAACTTGAGGCCGTTTCCTCTCATCCTATCTGCCATAGAATCATTTTGGTTGGAAGTGTCCTGCAGCTCCATCTTGATCCCATCAGAAATTAAAACAGGAGTCTGCAGCTTGATTTTCCATGGGTTTGGAAAGTTGGAGTCGGGCTCATCTCGGCAATCACAACTGAGCCGACCCGAGTTTTCTGCGGCTTTATTCCTGTTACACCTGCCTTTCTCCTGGAGCCCTCCAAGGGATCAAGGCAATGGCATTCCCTAGTGAGGAGCAAGCTGGCTCAGAAGAGGCTCTCAGCTTCAGAAACAATCACTAATCTGGCAGTTGAGCACAGACATTACAGTTCTTGTTTGTCCTGGTTTTGCCCCTCAACACCAATCTCCTTGGACAGCAGTGAAAGGACAAATACCACCGTGACCTTTCTCCAGTGCACCTAGTTTTCTCATGTGTGCCAGATTTTCCTCACTGGGATGCGAGAAGCACAACATCAGGGCACCACCAGGACATCACCAGGACATCACCAGGGTATCACCAGACCATCACCAGGCATGACCAGGCATAATCAGGTGTCACTAGGCAGCACCAGGGCATCATCAGATGTAACCAAGCATCACCAGGCCATTACCAGGACATCACCAGGCACCACCAGGGCATTACCAGGGCATCATCAGGGTGTCACCAGGTGCCACCAGACATCACCAGGTATCACCAGGTGCCACCAGGCATCAGCAGGGCAAGTCCAAGCATCATCAGGACATCACCAGGGCATTATCAGTTATCACCAGGCATCACCAGAACATCACCAAGCATCACCAGGTATCACCAAGTGCCACCAGGCATCACCAGGGCTCACAGCCCCTCCATGCCCCCATTCCTGCATGCACAGTGCTACAAAACAGAAACTAATGGTCCTGAGCCCCATCTGTTGCTATTTATGTCCCCCTCATTAAGAGTTTTTGGGGGAAATACAGTTGACTTTCTTTCTTGGAAATGCAGAGGATCAAAGTAACCACTGGGCATCCCCAGTACAGGAAAGACACAGATGTCTCAGAGCGAGTGTGCTGTAGGAGCAGTGAGACGGTCACAAGGGCTTTGGGGCTGTAACCCCCAGCAGGGAATGATGGCTTAGGGAGGAATAAGTCCCTTTTCTCTTGAGGAACCGCTCAGAGCAGACGGGAGGGCGAGAGGAAGGCAGTTGCCCTTCAGGCTGATGGTGCAAGGAGCTCTCAGGAACGAGGTATCGTGTTGCATAGGAGAACCCCTGCAAGGTGCACTTCTTGCTCAATTACAGCTGCCGGGAATAAAAAAAGACCAAACCCACCAGTCAGTAAATACAGTAAATATTGCACCTTATTTTAGTCTGAATGAATCTCATTTCAACTCCTGGGTTTGGAAATTGTCCTGTTGTCTGGGCTGGAACGACAGGATCAGCAAATCTTTGGCTGGGGTAGGGGCACAGCCATGACCCTCTCAAGGGGGTGCCCTGGGGACATCCCTCCTGCCTGGAGCAGGTCCTCGGGTCCCTGTCACCCATCCGAGAACATGGACGTGCCCCTGGGATGTGGCTTCTTCTCCAGTGACAGCAGAGCCAGCCCAGACCACGGACTGGGAGGAGCTGCCTGACTTTTGGGTGGCTAAAAGTGCTGGGGACAAATCCTGCCCTCCCTTGGGGATGGGATTGCCCCCCCTGCCTGGCACGTGTGCACCCCAGCCCCAGGGCAATAGGAGACGTGAGTTTAGGAACCCAAAACTGTCCGATTCAACATTTTCTTTCCTCATTCACATTTTCTTTTTGGAGCCAGTCATATACACGCAGACACACACAGACGCATTTGCACACCCAGAGCCAAATCCCCGATTATTGCCTGTGCCCCTAAGAGGGATTACAGCTTCTTAGAGGGGAGGAACCGGCTTTCAGCAGGGTTTAGGAGCCCCGCGGGGACTTCATCCCTGTAACTCTGCTGCGTTCCAGGGTCCCACAGGAAGAGAACTGCACCAGCCCCTTCTCCAGCCCACGGGATGCTCAGCCATGTCCCACTTTCCTTCTTTCTGTGACCTCAACTCTCTTTACATCCCACACTGAAGTTGCAGGAGGGAAGAGAGGATGGGAGGGGGATTTGGGAGGCTGGAGGGGGCTGAGAGAGGAGCACGAACAGTGTCGCTCGTCCCTTCGCGATGCTGCCCCTGCCCAGGGCTGGTGCTCTCAGGGCTGGATTAAGGGCGAAGGAGCTTAGCAAAGACCCCGGGCAGAGCCGGATCCCAAAGCAGCCCCAAGACCTGCGGTGCCTTCCTGAGCACATCTCCGCAGCTCCAGCTGGATCCTAAATCTCCATCCAATGCCCCCAGTGCCCCCCATGCCCTCCCCAGGCCAGGATTACCCCAGGCAGGGCATCCTGGGGCAGTTTTGTGTCCAGAGCTTGGGGCTGGTGGAGAGCGTGAGCCCTTGAAACCTATGGACCCTGTACCTCAGGGTACAGCTTTTGGTGATATTTGTGGAGCATGAGTGTGGGCAGTGGAGCAGCACTAAAGTTTACTCTGATTTGGGGTTCCCTGGTCTTCAGAACCTCTGAACTGCCTCTTACTGCTTATTATTTTATAGCAAAATACCAATTATTTGTGTTAGTGGTGGGAGCTAATCCGAGTCATTGCAATCCTAAGAGACTGGGGTGGGTAGGGTTGGATTAGTCTGTCTTTTCCTCTAGGACATAGTGAATGATGGGAGCTTATCCAGGGTTACCTGGACCATCTCTTCACTCCATTGCACAGGAACAAGAAATGGAGAAGTATTGCAGTTTTTGACATTTCTTCCTCAAAGAGAGACCATGTGAGAGCTGGTGGGCTGTTTGCACGCAGAGCGCGTGAGCTGTTGAAGGTTGGAGAAGCTGCAGCACGTGGGCGACGGTGGTGGGGACCTCATCTCTCCAGAAACTACAGCGAGAAGCAGATGGAGTGGGATTTGGGATGGGGTAGCAATACAATAATTTTGATACCCAGAGAAATGTTGTGCATTCCTACATTTGCGAGGAAGCAGAAGACATGGATGAGAGGAAATGGCCTCAAGTGCACCAGGGGAGGTTGAGGTTGGATCTGGGAACAATTTCTTCCCCAAAGGGCTGTGGGGCATTGGGACAGGCTGCCCAGGGCAGTGCTGGAGTCACCACCCCTGGAGGGCTGGACAGACGGACATGAGGTTCTCAGGGGCATAGGGCAGTGCCAGGGGTGGAGGAATGGTTGAACTCAATGATCTTGAGGGAGAGAAGGATGCTCTACAACAGCTGCTCACCAGGATGCTTGAAAACAAACAGGGTTGTGTGATCTGCATCTATGGCTTGCGAAAGAGTTGGCCAAGGAGTACCCAGCTCTCCTAGTGTTGGCTTCAATTAATCATAGAATCATACAGTAATTTTGGCCCGCCACTACCCCGTGTCCCTGAGAACCTCATCTCCATCTGTTCAACCTCTCCAGGGCTGGTGACTCCAGCACTGCCCTGGGCAGCCTGTTCCAATGCCCCACAGCCCTTTGGGGAAGAAATTGTTCCCCACATCCAACCTCAACCTCCCCTGGCACAACTTGAGTCTGCTTCCTCACTTCCTTTCTGGATGAGACCAGAAATCCTGGACCAATGGAGGGGTTGTAGCTGACGTCCCCACAAAGAGCGGGGAAGGATGCTGAAGATGAACAGACCAAACGTGGAGTGCTCAACCTTGGGTCTTTCAGAGCCATTTATCTCTATTAGCATCACCGAGACTCTCTCATTGAATTCCCCCCTCCCTCCCTTCCGCGCTCCCCCTTTTTCTCTAAATGCTCCCCAAACAACTCAGACATCAATGGAAGGCAGAAGAAATGGCTACTCTTTGTCTCCCTGAAGAGGCAGCTTTGCAGCGAGCCCTGTCGGGGCAGCTGGCGATGAGCTACCAGCAGGGACCATTTTCACGTCTCCCTTTGTGAAGGAGCAGCCTTGAGCAAAATGCCACTCAAGGGGGCATTGAACAAAATGTACGTTCGCCTCTTCCATGTGGCGCTTGGCGCCCGTCTCCGCCTCTGACGCTAATGATCCGGATGAGGGCTGGTTTTTAAAATAATAGGGAGAAGAAAATGAAAGGGAAAGGGGCTGGAGGAGGGAGGTCAGATCCATTTAGGAGCCCAAACATTTACGGGGAAAGTGCCTCCTGAGTGGTTGCACAAAGGGTCAGGCTGTACGTGGCTTCATCCCTCCTCCCCACCACGACTGGCCATGAAAAGGGGGAACCAGAACTGTAGGGCCTCCGTGAAAGACAAGGATAATGGATTTCATTATAGACGAGCACGTTAAATGTCTATCCACTCGTGTGCAATAAAGGAAAGCTGGTCTTCAGCTCATTGTGCTGAGGAGCTCTTGACTGCCATTCATGAGTAAGATATTGATTCACTGCCCCAACATCCCCCAAACCACCCCATAAAGAGATGGCTATGGGGTGCAATTCACCTTTTAGTCATGCTGGTGTCTACCTTCACATCCTTATTTTCTCCACTGGCCATGGGGTGGCTCAGGACAAGCCTGGAGGGTAAATACATCTGGCCAGATGAACAAATCTTGTGGTGGGGAAGTGGGGTTTGCTGGTGCAGTGGTGGGATCCAGCCCAAAGAGAAGTGTCAGCACTGAATGGTCTTCACGTTCATCATGTCTAGATGGACCATCACTCCTCCCTTCCCTTCAATGACCTTTCTCTGGCTTCCCCTTGCCTACAGCCCCATTTTCCCATCCTCTGCCTGTGGTGTCCCTTCACACAGCACTTCTTGGTGTCCCTCACGGCAGAGCTTTGCAGGATGATCTCAGGGTCCCTCTTCCCTCCGTGCTTTATGCAGCACTGCTGTCCAGGCTGGCTGCACGCTGGGCTGGCACAGCTCCTGCGAGGATGCTTCAACCTCATTTAGGGCCACAGAAGTGATGCGAGGCTGGAACAGCTCTGCTGGGGGACAGGCTGAGAGAGTTGGGGTGTTCAGCTGGAGAAGAGAAGCTCCGGGGAGACCTTAGTGTGGCCTTTCCAGACTCAAAAGGGGCCGATGAGAGAGATGGGGACAGACTTTTGAGCAGGGCCTGTTGTGATAGAACAAGGGGTGATGGGTTTAAACTGAAGGTGGGAAATTCAGGCCGAACATGATGCAGAAATTGTTTGTGCTGAGGGTGGTGAGAGCCTGGCCCAGGTTGGGCAGAGAGGTGGTGGATGAACCATCCCTGGAGACATCCCAGGCCAGGCTGGACGGGGCTCTGAGCAACCTGAGCTGGTGCAGATATCCCTGCTCAGAGCAGGTCTGGCACTGGATGAGGTCTGAAGGCCCCTTCCCACCCAAACTATTCTATGATTTTATGATTCTATGACTCCATTCGTTAAAATTATGAATGAGCTTGGGACAACCTCAGCTCCCACAGGGACTTACTGCTGAGGTCCATTCTCCAAACCTCTCTGGGTGGCGGATATGAACACAGAGATTTCTGTTGTGCTGGAGATGCAGAAATCTCCCCAGCGACACAGTGACACATCCTGAGCTGTCAGGACTCGGACGCAGGATATCCCCATGCACTGCCCCGACCAACTCCCTTGCAGAGAACAAGAAAACAAATGAACCCCCTTCTCCAAACATTTTTACACACTGAAAGCAAAGCCGGGAGCTGTTTGTGGGCTGGTGATCCAGCTGGGCTTTTAGTTTTTCTGCCTAAGCCTAGAGCTAAACTGGGATTGCATCCTTCTCAGGGGAAGAGAGACTGGATCTGCTGGGCTGGATCCAGCTGTGGGGAAGTCAGGGCAGGACATGGCCCCACCATGGCACGTAGGGTTGGGATGCTGGGGTGTCATGCAAGCTGTGTCCCCGCTTTGTCACCCACAGCCTCCTTTCAGCCTTACTGGGGGCCATTGGCAGTGCAGGAGGGTCCTGTCCATGGAGGTGACAGGTCCTCCCAATGACATTGACGTGGCCATCTGGGATAGCTGCTGGAGGATGGTGGGGTTCAGCATCTCTCCCAACCACCCAAGCAGATGTTTGCTCAACTTCCCTTCTCCAGGCAGTTCCTCTGGTTTTGGTGGCCATCTGAGCTGGCTTGAGTGTCTCCTTTGTGAGAATCAATTTGGGAACATCATCTGGAAACTCTTTACATTAAGGGAAGAAAACACAACAGCCAACACTGTTGTTCAACATGGAAGTATCTGGTTTTAGCTTCGGTTGAATGATTAGCAGATGTAATTAGTCAAGACTGTTGGCATTACTCCCTTGCAAAAGCAAAGACGGAGCCCTGGGCTAGGGGGTAAAACAAATGATGGCTGCTCCCTGCCCTGAGCCCCCATCCATGGCCAGGCTGGGAAGCTCTCCCCCCAAAATGGCTGGGATGGGGCATGCCAGATGAACCTGCTCTCTCCCAAAACGCATCCCAGGGGTGGGACAGGGGGTTTTCTAGGTGAGGGGAAGCCTCGTCCTCCTGCCAAACCACCGACTTAATCCCCCATATGCTGATAAGTTCACGCCGGGACCCGTGCTCCTCCCTCCCATGCGTCGTCTGAAACCGGCGGCTCTCTTGGCCCTATTTATAGCGCGGTGATAGGATCAGGGGGAATAAGCGTTTAGCATCCCTTAAATCACACCCTGCTCTCACGGTGTTCGCTGCTCTCTGCTCTTGCTGCCCAAAAGCCTGACCAGGAATTCTGAAGGTATGTTCGGAGCTGGGATGCTGCTGGGAGATGCGGCATCTCTCGCAGTTCCTTATCCTCACCGGACTGGGATGGGAATGGCTTTTGGTGGGGACAAACCTTGGGAGCAGACGCAGAGGGTGATGCCGTGGCTGGGAGCCCTGGTGTAAGGCAGGGATCAGAGGGCAGCTCTGGCTGCAAGGGGAACTCGATTTCTCCAAATCACAGAATAGTTTGGGTGAGAAGGAACCTTCAGAGCCCCCCCAGTGCCCCCCCTGCCATGAGCAGGGACATCTTCACCAGCTCAGGTTGCTCAGAGCCCCGTCCAGCCTGGCCTGGGATGTCTCCAGGAATGGGGCTCTGGATAAAAGGGACCAAGTAATGTATTTTTCTCAGCTGGATAGTGACCCAGCCACTACCCCTCCATCCCTGTCCTGCTCCTTGGACCTGAGAATACCTGGGACAATCACCCAGAGCCAGGGTCCATCCAGACTGCCCCGGGGTGGTCTAACCCTGCCCAGGGGTGGGTTGGTGGTCTGGGCTGCCCATGCAGATGACGAGCATTCACTTTTAAGTTTCATTTATAGTTCCATTTGCCAAGAAAAGTCATGCACAGGGACATGGAGTAAGCCCCAAATCTGTGCCCTGTGTGCCTGGACTGTGTGGATGGCTCAAGGAGGCCAGAGAAGGTGGCTGTGGGTGGGCAGCATGATGGGGAGGGTTGGTTGCTCATCCTTCCTTTCTATCACCTGTCTCCTTGCTCTGGTTCCTGTTTCAGGGAGTGATGGTGTAGCGAGATGCCCCATCTGATGGAGACACCTCCTTTCAGTGCATGGTCCTGCGTGGGCAGAAAGCCCTGCCCAAGGGGCTGACCATCCCCAGCCAGACCTCAGCACTCCCCAAGCCAACCAGGAGGGGAAACGCAGACCACGAAGCCAGTGGAGCCTGTCTGGGACAGTGGAAGTTCTCCCACTAGAGCTTGGTGGCCACAGGGTGACACCAAGAAGGATGCTTTGTGGGGACAGACAGGTCCTTTGCCTACAGTGACCCCCTTGGTGGGAGCTCTGGGGTCCATACTGACATTCTGTTCCCATAAAATTGCAATGCCACTCACTGACTCTCAGGAGAAGACCTGGTGTTATGTCCTGGGGGTGTCCACTTTTTTCCCTGACGGTGTTTAATGATGAGACACGTGGGCTCATCCCCGGGGACCATCCTGATGGAGGTCTGTCCCAGCACCAGCTCTACCAGGGTGGGTTTGCTGTCCCTCATCCTGGTGGCCACGCTGAGCAGCCCCTCGCTGCAGAAGTCCCTGCCCGTGGGGTACAGAGACCATGAGGGTCCCCAGGAGGGCACAGGCCTGATCCAGTGCGGCGAGTACAGCAACCAGGTCCTGCCCAATGGCCGCTGTAAGATCGTGGCCACGTTGCCCCAGGGGGACGAGCAGCGATGCCCAGACATGTTTCGTTGCACTGATGAGGTGTCCTACTGGCTCCATGAGAATGAAGAGCGCAAGCAGCAAGTTATGGAGCTGCGGGAACTGATTTCAGAGCTACAGGAGGAGCTGAGGAACCACCGGCACCGCATCAAAGTCCTCGAGCTCCAGGTAAAGGGCTGCCCTTTGCAGAACCCTCTTCACAGCTGTCCCTGGTCCCTCCCCATGGTCCCTTCCAGCTCCCAGCAGCTGCAGGAGGAGGACACCTGGTGAACCATGTGGTGTTGTTCTGACCACGGCTGGGATATCCATTAAACCCCAGCTGCTCCTCCTGCCGTGATCCAGGAGCCTTCCAGGGCTGATCTTTCCTAACATTAGCCCCAAACCCTTTGGTGTTCTATCTGTGCTATCTCCTCCACCTTTGAGCATGCCTAGGAGGGGTTGCTGATCCATCCCATTGCCCATAGCAGGATCCAGGGCTGGACCTGGAGTTTTGGGTGGCCAGTGAAGGACTACATCTCAGATGGCCATGGCTGAGAAGGAGAAGACCTGATGTTCAGCCCGCAGCACCCTTCCTGGAGTTTCCTTTCTGGTTGTCAGGTGTTGGAAAAGGCTGCCCAGGGCAGTGATGGAGTCACCATCTCTGGAGGGGTTGAACAGACATGGAGATGAGGTTCTCAGGGACATGGGGTAGTGCCAGGGTAGTTTATGGTTGGACTCAATGATCCTGAGAGTCTCTTCCAATCAAAATGTTTCTATGATTCTGTGGTGCTCATCCCACCCCAGCTCCATTCGCCAGCCTCACAGCCTGAAGCTTCACACTAATACATTTTTTCCAACCTCGTTTGGCACTTCTGAAGCTCTCAGAGGTTTGGTGTTGCCCCACGATTTTACCCAGCAAACCCTTGGCTTTCAGCAGCAGTGAGCAGCAGCTTGCCCAGGGCTGTAGCCAGGAGCGGGGATGGATCAGGGTGTGTTTTGCTGGCCATAGGAGTAATTTCCCAGCTAAGATGTCTCATGGAGTTGTTGATGAGACATGTGGAACATCCAGCAGCAATGGAAGAGCCTTGAGACTGCTGGGTGACCAGCACCTTTGTCTTTGCCCTTGGAGGAGATGAGGTCTGATATGGTTGAGCTCTGCGGGTGGTTTATTCTCTATCTGGCTTATTTTCATGCTCATCCTTGGCACCCCTGTTTGGAAAACTCCTTTCAGGCAGCCCCACGGGGAAAGCAAGGCTGTGCCGAGGCTGCGGGGCTGTTTGATGGTCGCATTGTTGGGTGGGCAGCTGTGCCGTGGGTGTCTCCATGGGTGCAAGCTGTTCCTGGGGTGGCAGAGGAAGGGAGGGGGGTATGTGAGTCAGGATGGGTGCTTCTGCTCAGGCAGAGTCACTCAGTGCCCCCCACCCAGGGTCCCTCCTCTCATATTGGTCCTTGTCCCCATCTTACCTTCTCACCCACTTTCCCATTTTCTCCTTGCGCTTGGACTGGGACAAGCTGGTGCAACAGGTCTTTGGTCTCTTGACTTTCCACATCCATCCCCTGATGACATTTTGGACTGTTTAATCTCTCCTGCCCCAACCCCAGCTCCCTGCACTGGCCCCAAAACACACTCCTGGTTCTCCTTGGACTTGCAGCTCTTTCACCGACCTCTCCAGCTCAGAGCCAAGGAGGGAGATGGATGGTAACACACTAAATGTTTCCTCTGCAGTGTTCATGCTCTTAATCCATTCTTCATTTCCAGGGTCTGAAATGACCCATCTAAAGGCAAAGTGGTCTGTGGCAGAGTCTCTTCAGAGTCAGAGGGAGGACAAATCTCCCTCTGGAGATGCTGGTTGCCTAGTGGTGGCTCTAGAGGGACCTGAGCTGATGGCCTCAAGCAGGACACTCAGTGTTCATGAGGAGTCATTAGATGTGGAGCACAGGCTCCCAGTCAGTATCTTATCCATGCCCAGGTCCTGCACCTCCTTACCCTACTGGTCTCCTCCTGTCACCAACTGATCCATCTTGATGTTTATTAGCAAATTATACACACAATTAGGTTCACTGGGGAAATAGGAACACTCCAGGTCTTTCCAGCTGCTGTCATTTAGACCCCTCATACATGCATATACACACATATATGCACATGCATATATATATATATATATATATGTGCACATAGACATGGATGTACCCATGCATGGTAGATGCCTCATCTCTGGAGACATCCCAGGCCAGACTGGATGGGGCTCTGGGCAGCCTGAGCTGGTGAAGATGTCTCTGCTCACGGCAGGGGTAGGAAATACCTGATCTTTAAGGTCCCTTCCAACCCCAACCATTTTATGATTCCACAATAGTCTCACACAGTCACACAAGCCCATAATACTCCTGATAATCGTGTTTCCCCCTTCTTATGTGCTGCAGGGCTCAGGTGGGACCTGTTCAAGACCATGTCCTAGCAGGTCCCTTTCTGGCCCATCAGCAGTGGCTGAAGCTTCTGCTCTTGCTGTCTCTCTGTCACCCTCCTGGAAATTTCTATGCCTTATTTTATTTTTTAACCTTGTTATCCATTTCCCTGCTATTTGCTGGTTTGTGGTTTTTTTTGTACTGAATCATCCTTAGATTGTGGATGCTCTCACATCATTCCCTGGCTCTCCTGCCTGTGTCTCACAGCTGCACAGAAGCTGGTAGATGAGGGTTCTTCTGGAGCAGCACCAAAGCAGGGGAATTCCTCATGCCCACTTCCACGCAAGGGTGTCTATGAGATCCAGCTGATCTCATAGGGATCTGAACAGCGAATGTAGACATAGATGCTGCTAGGACCTCTTGGATGTCTCCTGGAGGGTGAGATGACTTGGGAGAGCTTGTTTCTCCTCAACAGGAGCCCAGGTGAGCAGCTTTGAGGGAGATGTGTCTGTTTTGGAATGCTGCTGGTGTTCTCACCCTACAAGGAGAGCAGGGGGATACAGGATGGACCCAGGTGTCCTGGAGCAGCCACGTCCCAGGTCCTGCCTAAGTGTCTCCAGGTGGTTCATACATTGTGGATAGTGTCAACAACATCCTTGCCACCAAGATACTAGGGCACTCAAGAGGGGAACATCCTGAAGCTGGTGAGGGGCTGGAGCACAAGTGTGATGGGAGCGGCTGAGGGACCTGGGGGGTTCAGCTGGAGAACAGGAGCTGAGGGGAGACCTTCTGATCTCTGAACTGCCTGAAAGGAGCTTGGAGCCAGGGGGGTCGGGCTCTGCTCCCCAGGAACAAGCGCCAGGAGCAGAGGAAACGGCCTCAAGTTGCCCAGGGGAGGTTGAGGTTGGATGTGGGGAACAATTTCTTCCCCAAAGGGCTGTGGGGCATTGGAACAGGCTGCCCAGGGCAGTGCTGGAGTCACCATTCCTGGAGGGTTGGACAGACAGAGATGAGGTTCTCAGGACATGGGGCAGTGCCAGGGGTGGGGAATGGTTGGACTTGATGATCTTGAGGGTCTTTTCCAACCAAAATGATTCTGTGTTTCTATCTGAGATCTTCTGAGATCATTTATAGAGTTTGAGACCTCGACTGTAAAAGGCCCCTGAGCAACGGGATCCAGCTGGTGAACCGGCCCTGCTCTCTGCAGGAGGGTGGGCTGGACACCTCCAGCCATTTCTTGCAGCCTCAGTTCTTTTTTCCCATGAATCCAAAAAAACAAAGGAATGGGAAGCCTAGGAGAAGAAAGAGGAAAACCAAATCTGGATTAAAATGAATGTGGTACCAGAGTGGGGGAAAGCAAGAAGCAAAGCTGCCTGCTGAGCAGGGCTTTATAATCAAACAGATGGAACCAGAGGCAACCAGAGCTGCTGAGCTGCTCGTCTCTGCTCCCTGCTGACTTTGGGATGCTCCTATAAGGAGTTTTCCTTCTGTGCTGGTTTGGCCACTTCCAAGTGCCTGTGCCCAGTCTTGGAAGATGCTTCATCCCCTCGCATCTCCCCGCTGTGTCAGCACGGGTACGTCTCTTCCATCTCCATTCCTCCCACCAAGGAGCGGTTGCTGCCTTAATCCATCTTCTTAAATCAGCCTCTGGCTGCTACTGGTTGGTCTCACTGGGCTTTACCATCAGGATTTATCTGGGACTTCAGCGTGGGATGGCCTGTCAAGACGAGACGTCTCTCTGAGCTGAGAGCAAGAGGTTCTTCGAGGTCACAGCTCCTCTCAGGTTAACAGGGACACCCAAGTTGGGTCACAGAATCATTTTGGTTGGAAAAGACCCTCAAGATCAACCATTAACCTCACACTGGCACTGCCCCATGTCCTGAGAACCTCATGTCTGTCTGTCCAAGCCTCCAGGGCTGGTGACTCCAGCACTGCCCTGGGCAGCCTGTTCCAATGCCCCACAGCCCTTTGGGGAAGAAATCGTTCCCCACATCCAACCTCAACCTCCCCTGGTGCAACTTGAGGCCGTTTCTCTTTATCACTTGTTCCTGGGGAGCAGAGTCTGACCCCCCAGCTCCAACCTCCTTTCAGGCAGTTGTGGAGAACAATGAAGATGAGTTTGCCCCATCTATGTCCTTTCTTCCCACCCCGTTTCCTTCCTTCTGACATGATTTAGGGAGCAAAAGGACCCCCCTCGTCCAGCCCTCCCTGTGCATTTGCAGCCCTATTGCATTTGCACACCTGGGACGTGCACAGGACCCCATGGTGCAAAAATACATCCCAGTCCCACCAGAGCAGAGGGATGCAGTGAAGGGAGCAGCATCAGGGCATTTTGGGGGGTGGTATGGCTGTGCTGTTTTTAATCAGCAGAAGGAAAAAAAGCAAAGAAAGAGAGGTATGAGCTGTGGAGGAGGGGATTGTCTGGGAGAAAGCATCACAGGGTTTACGCAGAGAGCTGATGCGTGGGTGAAGGGAGCTGGAAGAAGCCTGTATCAGTCACAGCTCACAGAGCAGGTTGGGGGGACGGCAGATTTATGTTAGAGCTGGAGACACTGCAAGGTTGGGAAGGAAAACACGGTGCCATTACATGGCATGATCCCCACTTCTCTACCTTTTCCTGTCTGGATTTGGGAATGGGGGAAAGCTCGGTGGGCTTTTAGCAGGGTCATGCAGGCAGTGGGAAGGATATTATAGAGCTGCCGTTAGTTATTGGTACAATAACCCAGCAGTGGCGATGCCACCTCCTGGGAACAGCAAGACGCGACGTGTCCCGGCAGGACATGGGGACTGAGGTTTGGGCTGGGTTCTGGGAGAAGGTGCAAGGGAAGAAAACTTGCTCTGGGCGTGCAAACCCTTTCATGTGGAGGAAATCCCCGACCCCCGGCAGCACTGCTGTGGTTTTGCTGGTACTGGTGAGTCAAGTGCCAGATCTGTGTCTCTGAGGATATTTAACAACCTGCAAGCTTGCACAGGCACCTGAAAATCCAGATTTACCCCTGATGCTGGGGATGGGGAGGAGAGAAAATAAACCCATTTATTTTCAGAGGCTTTGGGGTGGCTTGTGAGCCTGAGACAGTGACACGGAGCGGGTGATGGAGGAAGAGAGGTCCCCATCAGGGGACAGGGAAGGGCAGTGCTGGTGCAGAACCAACATCCCTTCACTGCTGATGGGGCTCCAGCATTGCCGGACCCTGGGGAGGGTTTGGGAAGAAGGTGTGGGACTGTTGCCTTGTCCCCGGCAGGTGGGGAGGGCTCCCAGGCTGCTGTGGGATTTTTGAGGTGCTGTTTAAGGTCTGCTCTGCCATCTAATGGACATGGAGCCCTAAACAAGAGTGACGAGCAAGTCTGCATGTCCGGTGTGTGCTGGTGGGCCTCTGGGTCTTCCATCTCCTGATACAAGCTGTGAGCATCTCCAGCCACCTTGCGTGGTCATTTTGCACAGGATTACACACTGGTTGTCCCAAAAACAAGCAGGAAAAGGGTTATGATTGGAGCTGGGGTCCTGTATCACATCCACTGCTTGCATAGCATGGTTGTTGTAACTGCTGTTTACAGGACACCAGTGGCTGCCCAAAGAGCAGGAGATGGCTCACCATGCTATGTTCAGATAGTTTGTGGAGATCCTTATAATGTTATAAAAATATCACATAGTTCAAGGGGAGATCGGACAGCTTTTTGGAAGGAAATCCCAAAAGTCGTTGCTAAATACGTACAAAGCACACCCATGTTGCGATGGGTTGCAGACTGGAGGGTGTTTGGAGTGGAACCCTAAACTCTTGCATTGCTCTTGTAAACCTGGGCTTGCCTGTGTGTGGCCTTTCTGCACCTGAATATTAAGCTGCCTGTGGCTCCCACGATGGGCTGGGGGCTGGTGCAGGGTTGCAGGGTGAGGGTGAGGGTGCAGGCACAGTCCTTGGTCTCCATGGAGAGCAGGCAGCAAGTGTTCCTCTGCCTCTCTGCCTTCTTGCTCTCCTGCCTGACCATAGAATCCTTGAGTCACAGGATGGTTTGGGTGGGAAGGGACCTTCCCAGCTCCCCCAGTCCCCCCTGCCATGAGCAGGGACATCTGCACCAGCTCAGGTTGCTCAGAGCCCCGTCCAGCCTGGCCTGGGATGTCTCCAGGGATGCTTCATCCACCACCTCTCTGGCCAACCTGGGCCAGGCTCTCACCATCCTCAGCACAAACAATTTCTGCATCATGTCTGGCCTGAATCTCCCTCCTTTAGTTTGAAACCATCACCCCTTGTCCTATCACAACAGGCCCTGCTCAAAAGTCTGTCCCCATCTTTCTTATGGGCCCCTTTTAAGTCCAGAAAGGCCACACTAAGGTCTCCCCAGAGCTTCTCTTCTCCAGCTGAACACCCCAACTCTCTCAGCCTGTCCCCAGCAGAGCTGTTCCAGCCTCGGATCATTTCTGGGGCTCCTCTGGCCGCTCTCCAGCAGCTCCATGTGTGTCCTGTGCTGAGGACCCAGAGCTGGACCAGCACTGCAGGGGGGTCTCACCAGAGCGGAGCAGAGCGGCAGAATCCCCCCAAACCTGCTGGCCGTCCCTGGGGGATTCTTTGGACCATGACCCAGTCCCCGGGCATCCCTCCATCCCACCTTTCTCCCTCTGCTCAGCACGAGGAGGCGATCGGCCGGAACCGCAGCCTGGCTCAGCGGGTGGAAGACCTGGAGCACCGGTACAGCGAGGCCAGCACCCTGCAGCACATCCAGGCCACGCTGCTCTACGACATGCAGGCACAGATAAACAACATTTCCGTCCTGACCGACTGGGCCTGGCGCAACCCCACCTGCCTCAGCCCCGCTGAGATGAGGCTGCAGGAGGAGATGCACCATCCAGGTGATGGGGACCTGCTGGGGCTGGCTGGGGGGATGCTTTGTCCTTACAGCCTCTCTTGAGGGGTTTTGTAGGGAAAGGATTTGGGAAAACTGCTTTAAATCCCCTTTGCATTGGCCACGAGTCCTATCTAGATATCTGTTTTGAATGGATATTAGGAATAATTTCTTCCCCAAAGGGCTGTGGGGCATTGGAACAGGCTGCCCAGGGCAGTGCTGGAGTCACCAGCCCTGGAGGGTTGAACAGATGTGGAGATGAGGTTCTTAGGGACATGGGGCAGTGCCAGAGGTGGGTTAATGGCTGGACATGGTGATCTTGAGGATCTTTTCCAGCCAAAAATGATTCTATTATTGTATCTCACCCAACCTGCCTTTCTGAGACATCCAGATGGGCTCCTCAGGGCAATGGACACCTCTGGGATGGCTTCCGCGCTGCCTAGGAGAGTGTTCCTGTCCCTCGGTGGCGTCTTAGTCTCTCCATGGATGGTGAGACACTCTCAGGGTCCAGCTTAGGTTCTGACAAGCAGGTTGGCATTGAACTGCAGATCATCCCGCAACCACATCATCCTTCAGTGCAGGTCTGTGCTAATGAAGCCACTTCACTGAGGAGTGAAGCCAGCCTGCTGCAGAGGTTTTCAGCTTCGGAAGAAGCTCTGAATCCAGGATTATTTGTCCAGCTCCACATTACGATTGCATGAAAATAAAATTGGTATTGCTTGTGAGCTCTTTTCTCCACACTGTGCACTAAACGTCGTGTTTCTCTGCTTTTTTGCTCAGAGGTGAAGCACGTCAGGAACTGCCCCATCGACTGTGCTTCTGTTTACTACAATGGGCTCCGGCGCTCTGGGGTCTACAGCATCATGCCCTTGGTTGGAGGGATGCCCATTGAAGTGCTGTGTGAGATGGACACCGAAGGTACTGCAGGACACACCTACAACATCTTCTAGCAGAGCTTTGGGTGGGATTTGCCTCATCTGAGAGCTGCATTTTATATCTGAGTTATTTTGAGAGCAGCATATCCAGTAGGGCTCTTCTCCAGGGATGGAAGACTTATCCTCCTTACTGGCTATAGAAGGGGTTTGGATGAATAGTTCAAACCAGACATTATGGGATTTAGTTGCATAAATACAGATGTTCAATGTTCTTCGAAATGTCCTCATGCATCCAATATTTGCAACACACTAGTGGATACACCACAGGGTTTGCAGAAAAATAAGCCCTTGTGGAGTGGCAGCTGGTCACTGGGAGGTATCTGGAGCATCTGTGGGTAGTTGAGGGCCATGTGTGGGCAACCACTACTTGTAGCTGTGCTGATGTGAGGAGAGGGGAGGTAGATCCTCTCCCACAGGTATTTTGGAGTGTAAGTGAGGGAGCAGATGACCTTGCACACCCTTGCTGTCTAAAAATCCATCTGGAGCACACTTACTGTCATGCCAAGGTGTAAACCTACTAACAAAATTAGTCTGTGACATTTGAGTTTTGGAAGAATAATGGCGATTATCAGGGAAACGGGGTGGTTGATCGTCAGTTCCTTGCCCCACGGATCTGCTGCCGTTTGGGTGGATGTGTCACATCACACATCCCATGCTGAAGGAGGAGGTTCAACTCCCCACACGCACGTATCTCCCCTGTTGTGGTATCTACAGGTGGCTGCAGCCTTGGGATGCACGTGCTCATTAAGAAACAGGCTGTTCAGACAATGTGGTCACTGTTATGTCACCACTATTATTTGCATGGCTGTCAACACAATCTTGGACACCGTAGAGTGACAGACTGTACAAACAGCAAATAAAAAGATTGTCCCAGTCCCCTGTCTCCCCCGCAAGCCTACAATATTGGAATAAAATAAGAGAAAAGAGAGGGATTTGGACAGATGGGAGAGCAGATGGACACAGTGAGACAATACTGGGAGAGCTTGTGTGCCTTGGTGGTGCTGCAGGAACAGTACATAATAATCTTCAAACTCCAGGATCTCTAGTTTGTTCCAGTCCCAAAACATTCGCCTCCCAAGAACTACCATCTCCCTCTCATTTAAAACCAGATCTGGGACAGTCGACAGGGAACATCGTCATGAAACAACATGGGAGAGGTAGGAGCCCTTTTCCATGAGCTATGATGGGCATTACATTATCCCCATGCAGCAACCAACACTGTATTTTGCCACTTGTTGGGAGTGGAAGTGACAAGGAGACACCTTGCTGAGCTACAGATGGATCCTCAGAGGTGACACCACTAAGGGGTCTGTCTGGGACACCTTGGATGCTCCCTGGAGACTCCCATCTTACCTTGTCTCTCTTTTGGCAGGTGGCGGCTGGACAGTCATCCAGAGGCGTCAGGATGGCTCAGTTGACTTCAACCGGACCTGGAACGAGTACAAGGAGGGCTTTGGGGACCTCCACGGTGAGTTCTGGCTGGGCAACGAGAACATCCACAAGATGACAAACCAAGGGGACTACTCTCTGCGCATCGACCTGGAGGACTGGAACAACAAGCACAAGCACGCCTTCTACCAGGTCTTCAGGTAGAAAGTGGGGTGGCCTTCTCTGCTTCTCATAGATGCAGCTTGCTCAATGATCTTCAGACATGGGAACACTGTTTAGATCAGAATGGTTGTATCTAGAGAGCTTTTCAGACTGGGTCCAAGTTGTCTGTCCTTCCTTTCCCACCTGGATTTGACCACCAGTTTTTGCCCCAGGTTGAAGCCTGGGTTTGAGCTAGAGAATGTGCCGTCTTGTTTGGCCATGGTCAACATCCACAGCCCCAGGGGAAGGGAGCTGTAGGACCTAATGGACAGTCCCCAGCTACTTAGGGATTTCATTTCTGCTGAAATTATCAACCTCTGTGTCAAAAATAGGGTTTAGAATCCCATGGTCTTGCTGGGCAGGTCCTCCACCATCTTCCTAGTTTAGAGTCGTGTTTTGCACGTCTTTACTTCGCGGTTTTTGTTTGCTGGGCCTGACGTAATGTTCATTGGTGCCCATAGCTCTTCCTCTTCTCTGGTGTTTTATTTATCCATACCACACCAGCCACATCCTTTCTTAATCAGGGGTGACCTGGTCTGTCCCAGATGAACTCCTTCACTGTCCCTACTGGAAATGTTTGTGGGTGACTGCGGAGGAATCCACCATGGGAGGATGTTCAAGGGAGCACTGCACCCTGGGGACACTTGAAGCTTGAGGGCTTTGAGTAGACACCAAAACTGCTGGGAAATAAATAAATAAGTAAATAAATAATTTTAATGTGCCCTGGAGCATCCTCCAGCAGCAAATGTGTGCTCTGGACTCCATGATCCTTGTGGGTCCCTTCCAACTCAGGACGTTCTATGATTCTATGAAGGGTCAGCCCAATTTTTCTCCTCAGACATCATGTGTAGTGGCAGTGACCTTCAGCCTTTGCTAGCCTGGGGCCAGGTTACTAATTAGCTCAGTCTAGGTGATGAGTGGAATGCTTGTTATGTGGAGAGGAGGCAGGGATGTATAATTAGAGGGTCATTCTTGCCAAAGCTGCCACGGTCCTTTATTGTGGTTTTAGAGTCATGCTCTGCCCAGTTCAGCCCTATAACAAGTGCCCTGAGTCAAGACAAAATCATCTACATCCCACAGAAGGGAAAAATACATCATCGTTGGCTTTTAGAGGTGATGAATCACAGCAGGGAGCCTGGCCAGAGCAGCTCCATGATTGCTAAGTGTTCACACCAGGAATGCAGGATCCAGGTTGGACAGGAGACTCAAACACTCCCCATTAAAAAGTCCAACCTTCCTTGCTTGCAGCATTGAGGACGAGGCAAACTACTACCGCCTGCATGTGGATGGGTTCAGCGGGACGGTGGAAGATTCCTTTGCCTGGTATCACAACAAGAGGAGCTTCAGCACACCCGACTCGGGGAACATCTGTGCCGAGATTTCCCACGGAGGCTGGTGGTACCACCAGTGTTTTTTCTCCAACCTAAACGGCGTGTACTACAAGGTAAGGGGGAGGGATGAGGATGCAAAGTGCTTCTTCTCCAAACCCAACGGGATGTACTACAAGGTAAAGTGGGAGGATAAGGATGCAGGTATTAGTACACAAGGCCCAAGCCTTGGAGGAGGCTGTTGGTCCTCATATCATAGCAATCTTTCCTGGCTTGACCAGCCTCTGCTCTCAATGTGCTGAGGCAATCCAGCCTTTTCAGTTCCATGGGCCAGACATATCTTTTGAGACACCTCAGCATGCCGGGGTTTGGGGCCATGTGGTGGAAACTTGTGGTATGGGTGACTCATGCAGCCATCCGTGTGATGGATGGATGGATGGATGGATGGATGGATGGATGGACGGATGGATGGACAGCAGCTCCATTGGAACCATTTGAAAAATGTTGGGCTTTACTTGCTCTTTTCACGGCAATATCATTAAGTTCTTTGCTCAGAGCAATCGGTTTTCAGATGCTCCCATCCAGATGATGCTTCCATGTGTTTCCCATGCCTGACCATCCTTCTTGCTCTGCATCACAGGGTGGCCGATACTCCATTAAAAACCGCAAGATCCTGGGGCCAGATGGTATCGTGTGGTACTCGTGGAAGGACACAGACTACTACTCCCTGAGGAAGGTGGTCATGATGATTCGGCCACGCACTTTCCGGCCCCACCTCTCCCCATGAAGGAGCCTGGGACATTCTTCATTTCACTAGGGAGAGAGGGCTGGAAAAAGTTTGCTGTGAGCAAAAACTGATGCTGGACATCCCCGAGGGACCAAGCCACCATGCTTGTTGCTGCCTGTTTGCTTTGGAGAGAATGGAACCAACATCAGAGATGTCAAGACCTTCAACCAGTCTTTGGGTGGTGAAAGCTCTCCTGAAAATGTGGAGGTGATTGCCGAGAAGTGCTTTGCAAAGACAAACATGGGGCTCACCGTTTCACTGGGTAGCAGCAGCCTTGGGCATCTCCAAGGCTTGAGACTAAATCCAGTTGGTGATGGGCGTCAGCCACACACTGAGATTGGACCTGATGTTGAGCGGAGATGTTGAGGTCTCTGGCTACCAACCCAATGGTATTTTAGAAGGAAGAGAAGAACTAGCAATCCTATATGAGTTTTCCACCTGGGACGTGACAGACCAATTCTTCTTCTGTAAGATGAGCACCTCTCTGATCTTGGCAAAGTTCACATCACCACGTATGTATTTGGTACTGAAGGTCCCACCACCCCAGGGGTGTGCTCGGGTGGCTCCAACGGGCTGAGATGGCCCTGAGGAGAAGGCCAGGAGGTGCTGAGATGGCCAGAAGATTCTGAGATGGCCAGGAGACCCAACATACAAAGCCTATGGGCAAACGAGGAAGGTCTGCAGCGGCCCTCGCCTTCCCTGGCAGGGGTTGTGTCACACATGTGGACATTAGCTGGCTGTGATAATAATACTCCAAATGATAAGATTTAAACATTTAAAAAGCTGAATGTTTTCAACTTTTCCATTCCATTTTAACTTTTCTGTCATTTGTCTGGCAAAGAACTCCTGATGAGTTTCTTGTCCACCCTAATAGTGGTCTGTAGGAATGATCAGACATGATTTTAAGACTTTTTCTTACTGCCTTACTCTGGATTCATCATTGCCGTCTTTTCATTTTCCGTTCATAGCTGATGCAAGTGATCCTCCTTTTTTCCTGACTTTGCTTCCTCGCAGGATCAAGAGATGGAGGCCGGGACTTGGTCTCAGCCCTGATTGTGTTTGGTGACGAATATTTAATGAAATTACCTTTTTCCTGTTTCATGTGCGCAGATGAGTTCAAAGAGGGTTCAGCGAATGGGAGAGACAGATGTATCACAGACAAAGCACCGTCCCTCCCAACTGCTTGTCTCCCACTTGATGTTCTTCTGGCTCCCTGATGGCTTCTGTAGCTTTTACACTCTTCTGGACAATATTTTGCCTGGAACCTCATTTTCTCATGGGCAAATCAAGCAAAAATAAAATTATCTTCCAAGCATTCTACAAACTAATATCCCCCAGATAATAAAAGAACATTATTTGTCTTTCCCTCTGTTGGGTTTGCCTTGGTAGTCTTCCTTGAGGGGTGTCCCCAAGACATATCAGATGGTGCTTGGGAGTTACCATGGGCTGGTCCACACTGCTGTTGTATCATCACTTGTGGTGAACATCTGGGTGGTCCCAGATGTGGAAGGAGAGCTCTCTTGCCCTGTGGCACGTGTGTCTCAGATGTAACACCATTCCTTCAGGGTCCAATCTTCCCTCTTTAGACTGCAGACGTCCCAAAGACCAGGATGTCCCCTGGCTAAGCAATACTCTGTGAAGAGGCTGATAAATCGCTTGAATAAGCAACAACCTAATGAACTAATGATCTCATTATCATTATTAATCTACAATCTGATTTTGCACATTATTAAATACAATGATAAAGGTATCACTCTTAAACTGTAGAAATAACACGCTACTACTGCTGAGCTACAGTTCTACCATCCTTCCCTCCCCACAACTCTTCATACCGGGGTGCGTGTCCCTTTTTACCCTCTTTTGGACACAGCCCCAATAGATAGTCCAGCTAATTGTCCAATGACATTCCATGTGGCTGGGTCCCCAGATCAGTGTCACCACCATCCATAGATGTCCATCCTCCAACCACCTAAAGATCCCATCCTCCTGTGTTCCCCACCTGCTTTCCTACCTTATTCCTGTTGTGGTTTTTTTTTCTCTATTTCTGCCTTAGTACCTCTTTCTTTCAACCCAAATAATCTACCCCTAGTTACTTTCCCCCTCCCTTATTAGTCGCAATTCTGTGACACCCATACCCATTCTATGGTTCTATGATCCTTGTCCTTGAACAGTTGTAATGATTCCCCCAGTTCCCTGCAGAGGCCTCAGCTGGTTAAGACGTCCAATGATCCCACCACACACCTTGATCACCAGTGCCAGCTTTCCATGAATGAATGGCTGGAACCTTGCCCGAATTTAGAATTTCTGAGAAACCAGCACAAGGCTATGGACTAGAGGAAGGACATGAAGTGGCAGAAGTGTTTCTGCTCAGTGTTGGTGATGCACAAGCCAGAAAAAGCCCAGAACTTGACAGTGGGCTGGTGGAAGGAAGATTCACCTCTTTGCTTGGTGTCCTGGTGGCCCTTCCAGGATGCTGTTTCTGTAGGTGCTTTGATCTGTTACGTGTCACTTTGCAGTGATGAGTACTTCTTTCCCCACATTGAGGTCAGCAGCTGAGTGGCATCTGTCATGTCTGCTCTGCAGAACAGCCTCTGATGTTCAGGAGGTGCAACTCATAGCACAGGTCTTGCTTGGGCTGGGGTTTACGGATGGGATTGCATCAAGTAGGAGAAGTGGGATCAGGTACAGAGGTCTGTCCAGGTCTTAGCACTGAGACTCTGGCATGTGCCATGAAATGTCTCCTTGGGAGGTGTCTTGAAGGCACCAAATCTTTGTTTTGTGCTTGCCCCTTATATATCCAGGCTGTGCCCATGGGATGATGTTTCAGGAGAAGACTCCACCATGTAGGCAAGGACCTGATCTCCATCATCTCTTCTCTGATGTTTGATGCACGATGCCCAGGTGTGAGGCTCTGAACTCCAACCCTTCACCCAGGTGTGGGTGTCTTCTACCATTGGAGACCCATAGGCTATCGATGGCTGGCACATGGGGTGGGCAGAGGTGACATGGGGTCCACAGGACATGGGGCCCTCTGGAACCAGATGGGAAACTCTAAGAACACCTCAAATGGATCTACAAGGTGTTTGGGGCATTGGGGTAAAACAGACTCATCTCCTTGATGCACACGCTGCCTCCCACCCTAATTTCCCCATCCCAGCCCCTTTCCCCTTCCCAGAGTAAGTGACCCGGGGATGCCCCCCCAAAAAAAAACCCACAAACACCACACAGAAGACACTGCACAGTTCATGAGAAAATGAAAGAAATGCCAAGGCAGTTTATTTACAATAGTTGTATACAAAAAAAAGGACAGCTCGTGTCACAGCTAGAACAGCCCCCTCCGTCTCCTTTGCTGCCCTCTCCCATGCTCCCCCCACCGGGACTGGTCCCCTCGGGGCTCCAGCGTCTGGGTGAGCATCTCACAGCTCACATAAAGAGATGTGGTTCCATCAGAGCTTGAGAAGCCTTATCTGACCACAGTGGAGACCAAAGGTTTTGTTAGCATCAGGGTTGGAGGCTGTTGAGGTGCCAGGGCATGGTGGTACTGGGACCAGTGCCTGATGACAACTGAGAGAGGAGGGGACATTGCTGCCCCTTCCGCTGGGAAGGGACTCACTGCAAGCTCTCTGCTTTGCTCCCCCTCCCTGGAGGCAAAGATCACCTAGGGGATTGCCCAGCAGGTCCCACAAAACACCTCCTAGGCGCTTGGTAGGTTCCCAAACTGGCCTCTCTCTTGCCCTGTTGTCACCAGGAGCTGCCATCGCTGCCCCCAGGGGTTCCTTATGGCCATTATCTTCTGCTCTCCAGGGAAGCATCACCATTCCAACTCCAGTTCTCCAGCCTGGGCTCCCCCAGCTCCATTTTCCCTCTTGTTTTTCCCCATCCCTTACATCACGCTTTCCACAACCCTGCCTTGTTTTCTTCTCCTGCTTTCACTCTCCATGGGGGTGATCTTCCTTTTGGAATAACCACCTCTAAAAGTGATGGCTTTCCAGCTGCTCTAACTGAAGAAAAGGGGCTTTCATCCGAGTTCCCACAAGGTGATTCTCAAGAGGTTCTTACAAAAAAAATGTAGCTCTTTGGGAAGTCACAGGGCTTTTGAGTTTCACCCTTGAAAAGGATCATCAGGGTCTCCTACAGCCTAATAAAGCCTTTGGAGCAAGTGACCCTCACCCTCTGACCACCTCCAATGGGGGGGTCTCTTCTCCCCCTTCCTCAAAATGGTTCTGTAAGGTCTATGGGCAAACAACACCCGCTTTGGGCAAAAGGCCCTGAGTCCAGGCAGGAACAAGGGAGGGAGAGGCACCAAGAGATGCCGCTGCCCATCGATGGGGTGGGGTGGAGAAGAAGGAAGCCAGAGGGATGCCCGCCTGCCCACCCTGCCTGCCCAGCACCAAATTAAAGTCACACATGACGCACATTCCCCCCCAAAATCTTCCCTCCCCACCCTCTCCATCCCCCCTGGCTTTTCCCCAGGGGGGGGCACCTCCTCTACTTCGCCAGCCCTCGGCTGTCTCCTCCAAACATGGTTGACGGGTGGGTCGTGGTACCCACCAAGGAGATGGGCATCCCAAATCCGGCACCCTCCCGCCCACCCTCCCTCCTTCCTCCTCCCTCCCCACCCTCCCCAAAACGACTAGGATGGCTTCACTTGTCAAGTCTTGACATTCACGAACAAAGAAAGCAGAGGAACGTCCACCCTTCCACCATCCGACCTTGCGCTGCGGCAGCCTCTGCCACCTCCCCGGAGCTGTCAGTCCCACCATCGCCTCTTTATCTGGAGGCTTCTTCCTTGAGCTCCTTGTTTTTTCTCACTTCTTCTGCGTGTTTGTCCTGCGGAGGGGAGGGTAGGAGGGAAGGAAGGGGGGGACACGCATTAGCTGGACGGACTTCGGGGTCCCCACGGGCTGGCCAGCGGCTTCGGAGGGGTTCGAAGGCACGAGGGCGTTTCGTGAGGTTCATCCCCTGAGGGACACCACCGATGGGTCAACAGCGTCCTCTCCTCCCCTGGGGTGATTTTAAGGACTGTGGAGGCACTCGGGGACTGATTGTCCTCGCCCTCTAGCTAGGAGGTAGATGTCAACCAGACGGGATGGACCGGGAGCCCCAAGGAGATGGGGTTAGCTCGGATTGTCCTTCATTATCTGGTGCTCTCCACCTCTGACCCAAGGCTAGCTGAGGTGCTTGGTGAAGGGCACTGGGCGAGCTCCTTGCAGAAGGGATGTTTTGGAGGGAGCTGGAGATGGTGAGGGTGGGACCTTCCATGCTGAGGTTGGGAACAGACCTGCTTCAGGGAGAGAGAAGAGGTCTGCACCGGCTGGCAGGGTGGAAGCATCTCCCAAGCATGGCAGTACGGACCCTTCCAGCTCCACCGGGGAGCTGATGGCTCCATGGCCTCTGGCGAAGGGACCGGGGGAAGATTTGCCACCCCGAAGGTGGAAAAATTGCCAGTGGTGGGTCAAGACCACCATGGCGGGACATGGGGAAAGCAAAGGCTTTGCATGTTTATGGGTGAGGTGTAGGTCCCAGTTCTCCACCCACCAACCACTCACGAGCCTACGGACATGTCAGGCAGGACCCCCCCACCCCAGGTGGGACATTGTGTTTGGGTGTTGCTGCACAGTGGGAGGGTAGAGGGACCCTCCTCTTTGGTGGTGTCCCCAGGGGATGATGCCACCCCAAAAGCCATGCAAGGTGCCCAGGGGTTCTGTGACACCCTCCTAGACTGGTGTCCCAGCACGTCCCCCCTCCCTCCTCATCGGGCTCTCACCTTCTCCTGCAAGCGCTCCAGCATGGCGGCTAAATGGGCCTCACGGTTCTCCTTGTTTGATTCCATTTTCTGCGCCAGCTTCTCTTTGGCCATCTTGATGAAGTTGTTGTTCTCCTCGATGGCCTTCTGGATGACCTCCCGCTCGTGCTCCCGCTTCTCGGCCAGATGCTTCAGCAGCTCAGCCTCCTGGTACTGGTGTGGGCAAAGAGGACACAATGGCCATGGGGACCATGGGGCCCTTCTCCTCCTGGCCAAAACCACCCTCTCCAAACTCAGCAGCATCCCCAAAGTTGGGTGCACTTTGCTGAGTGAGCACCCTCAGCCCAAGTTTGGTGTCCCCAGGGCATGTGCCCATGCTCAAATGCTGTGCACAAGCCACCAGACCTACCTTCCTCCTCTCCTCTGCTGCCTCCAGCTTCTTCTGGATCTCCTCCAGGGAAGGGTCACGCCGCCGGGGCAGGGAGGCGTTGAATTCGGGGATGCCATCGAACGATGGGGGCTTGAGGATGACCTCGAAGGACTGCCCCGAGGTGCGCTTGTTGAGCTCGATGACTTCCATGTCGGAGATGACGCACCAGGTGAGGTCCACCGTGTCTGCTGGGAGAGGGGCAGGGGCTGACCACTGGCGTGGGTGCATCCCACCCCTTTGGGCAAACCACCCCCAGGGTCATAGAATCATAGAATCATAGGATGGTTTGGGTTGAAGGGACCTTCAAAGCTCCCCCAGTGCCACCCCTGCCATGAGCAGGGACATCTTCACCAGCTCAGGTTGCTCAGAGCCCCGTCCAGCCTGGCCTGGGATGTCTCCAGGGATGGTTCATCCACCACCTCTCTGGCCAACCTGGGCCAGGCTCTCACCACCCTCAGCACAAACAATTTCATTATATCCATCCTGAATCTCCCTCCTTTAGTTTAAAACCATCACCCCTTGTCCTGTTGCAACAGGCCCTGCTCAAAAGGGTCCTGCACCTGCAGCCCCCACAATGGGCCACCACCAGCTCCATGGGTTTCACCCAAACCCCCGGACCCCAAATGCACCGCTGCGGTTCAACCCCAATGTCACGAGTTGGGATTGGGACTCCAAGACACGCATCAAGAGATATGACCTGGGAATATTTGGGTGAAATAGGGGCTGGGCATCCCCACAGGAGAGACACAGAGATCAGCCCTGCTTTGGGGACCGGGGTCAGGACCATGAAGCCCCTTTGCAGCTGCAGATCCCAGCCAGAAGAAGTCCCCCAAGGCTGAGCATCCCCCTCCATCGTCTCTGGACCCGCCAACATGAATCAGCCTGAATCACCCAGAACCGGCTGCCTAAAAATACTGAGCCCACGCTCGGCACTTCGCGCGGTGGAGCTGCGGTTGAGGGGGAGCTGTGGGGCTGCCCAAGTCCCCCCAAGCCCTGATCCAGTCCTCTGCTTCCAGCCAGTGCCAGCAGACCATGGAGACACCTCTCTGGGTTTGAGGGTGACCCTGCTCATGTCAAGCGGGGGTTTGCAGCCCCCCACAGCCCCCACCATACCTGCGCCCCTGGATCGCGGATGGGCAGCAGGGTCCTACCTTCGTACGTGTACCCCGGCTTGTTCAGGGGGTCCGAGAGGAAACAGGAGCAGAAGAGGGAGACGAGAGGCAGCTCCTTCATCTTCTCTTTGTAAGCTGGGGAGAGATGGTGGAGTTGGGGGTCAGAGGGGTTGGGGGGGTTCCTGCCAAGCGTCTGGGGTGGGGGATGCCATGTGTCAGGGAAGGGTTGGGACCAAAGTTTGCCCAGATAGTGCAAACAGGGTGATGTGGGTGGGGAAAGCAAGACATGCAAAGGGGAAACTGAGGCACACAGAGGCAGGGTGCTTTACTGATGGCCACAGGGGTTCTGTCAGTCCTGGGGTGTTAACCTGTGGGTGTCCCAGGGCAGAGCCACCCCCAGGGTGGTTTGGATGGGACCCCACTCAAACTAGGGGTGCCCAGCATGGGGTAGGTGCCAGGGTTGGGTTCATGGCATTGGATGAGTCATGCTGTCCCCCGTCCCCACGCATGGCCCCATGAGGATGACTTACCAGCCAGAGTCATGGCGTGGAGATCCTTGGGCGTCCTCAGCAAGAGAGTTCCTGTGGGAGGAAAGAGCTGGGATCAGTGCGGGATGTCCCAGGGGGTGGGGCACTGGTGTGATGTGGGGGACACTACGGTGTGACACTGGGGTGACACACACCAGTGTGTCCTAAGGCCACCCGTGCTGTCACCCCCACTCATGTCTAGAGAGCCCCAGTACTCAGCTCGCCCCTTGCAGATGGGCTGACGCAGCAGGACCATCTCCTGCACCCCACTGGGAACCTCCCTGGGGGTCCCCACGGCTGTGGATCATTAGTGGGGGCGTCCCTGGGACCCCCCACCCATCCCCAGGGTGAGCACCAGACCTGGCAAGGGGCAGCAACACCCAAAAACCCATTAAAATACGGATAATCAGGGGCCATCCCCCTCTCCCAGGGTTTCTGGGGTGCGCAAAGGGCTTGTCAGTGCCACCAGAGGGGTTTCCCGGTGAAATGCCCTTCCCAGCAGCACCAAAGCACGGGCTGAGATTTTTTTGAATTATTCATGGCTTTTGTTTCTAAAGGAAGAAACAACTAAAATCCTTCTTTAAAATGGGGAGTCGTAAATCCCCGCAGCCCCCCAGGGATGGGGTAACCCCCACCATGGGCATCTTGGGGACACCAGGGCGCTGTCAGCTCCACAACCACAACACACCCCAACCCAGCTCGACTTGGGGAGTGCCCAATAAACCCCGACCCCTCAACCCCATCCTGCTGAGATCCAACACAGCGTTCTCGCAAATAACCTGACAGGAGGGAACAGGGACAAAATGTGGGGACACACTGCCGGGGACATCTTTTTTGAAGATGCTCCCCCGCTTTTAGGTGACCCCCAGAACCAGGGCTGGTTGGGCTTGGGGGTTACCCAGGGGTGAACCCCCCTGGCTGGAGGGGTTCGCTCTCTCTCGGTGGCTCTTGCCCAGGCAGGGTGGGGACGCTCGGATGGCTCGTGTGGTGACACGAGGCTGTGCCGGGAGCTCTGACAGGCTTCATCTTCCCTTCCCACCCCTTGTGTCACCACCCAAACCCTTGTTTTCCCTGGGTTCGCTGAGCGGGGGACACACCTGAACAAATGTCATGCTAGAGAACCCCTTCTTCTAGACATTCACAACAATAAAATGCAGAGATGACCATCGGACCCAAAATGTAGAGCATGATGGGGTTCATCCCTAAGGGTACCAGCCCCACTCCTCCTCGTTGGATGAAGATGCTGGTCAAGATGTTCGGAGGCTTTTCCAAGAGGAAAACCCCTCCCTGTTTAGCTTCCTTCCCTCTCTGCTTCCCAGACCCAGTGCCCCCCTGGCAGCCTCAACCAGGGGTGTGGCTGGGGATCCTGCTGCTGCTGACACCCCCAAACTGAAATCTGTCTCCCTCAGGCTGAAATCTGTCCCCCCTGTGCTTAAACCTCGCTCGAACCCCCAGCACAGAGCGGCCGCGGGAGCGATGCTGCTCCCAACGAGGCACACGTGGCAGGGAGGGGACCCGATCCCACCCCCCCAAAAAAAGCTGCAACCTGGTTTCACACCCTGATCTCTGCTGAAAATCCCCTGAGACAGTGGAGACCCCCACCTCTGCAAATCTCCCATCCCCTTCCCTGGAAGAAGCGCACAGAGATGGAGGGGATGAAGGAGCTGGGGGGGCTCCCAGCTCCTTCTCTTGAACCTTCCCAAGAGATGGATCCTCTGCCACCCCTGCCTTGCCGGGGGTGAAGCAGGATGGCAGCCGCCTCCTCCCTCCCCCTTGCTTTTCCCCCCCTCCCTGAAATAAATCTATCAGGTCACCTCCGCCAGCATCCTGCCACCATCAATAATTCAGCCTGGCCCTGGCCTCCGGGGGGGCTCTGCATCCCTGCACCCACATTTGTGGGTAGGGGGGGTGGTCCAGGTGAGGTCATGCACCCCTTTGGGTGTTCCGAGGATGCTGAGTGTGCAGGACCCCCCTGGGATGCTGGGACGAGGTGGAGGATGCTGAACCCCATCCCTGCACCCCCCTGTTGTGGGGGTCCTCCAGAAGCCGCAGTTTGGCTGTTGTGATGGGGGAGGGACACACAGGTACCCCTGGCTAAATCCCAGTGTCCAGGGGGGTGGAAAACGCCCTTTCGAGGGTGGATACCACCCCAAAATAAATAGGGGTGCGGGGGTGTCCCGGCACAGCGAGGAGGATGCTGGAAGGATGGGGAGGGGGACAAAGCGGGGTGTCGCAGCTAGAAAGCGACATTCAGTGACCCCCTGAAAAATTCCCCCCCCCCACTTCAACCCCTCCCGAAAACTTTTCAATGCTTCCCCTTCCAAAAAAAACAACCACCCCCCCGGCCAGCAATCACCCCCCCATAGCACTCACCCCACCGCCGGTGCTTGAGCTGCTTCTCCGCGCTCCTCGGGCTCATTTAACGCGGGCGCGGGGGGTTCGCGCGGAGCATCCCAGCCCGGGGGGGGGCCCAGCACTCCCCCCCTCCATGACATCACCGCTCCGCTCCGCGATTGGAGCATCCGCGCTGCCGCCTCTGATTGGCTGAGGAACTGTGCGAACCGGGTACCAGCCCGATGACATCACGCCCCAGCAGCTATTTTCAGGCTGGGTCTTGCGGGGGGGGGGGGAAGAAAAAAAAACCCCAAAAAATTAGAAATCACCTTTAAAAAATGATAGAAGCAAGGGGGGAGTTGGGAGTGAAGGTGGGTGCGGGTGAGGGGCTGTTTTTGGCCCTAAAAGGGGCATTCGAGGGTTTTTTTGGGGGGGGGTGATGGATGAAAAGGGCTGAGCGCATGGTGGGAAGCAAGCGTTGGCTCTCTGCTAGAGCAGGACAAAGCTGGGGGGTGACAAAGTGACAAAGAAGGGGACTGGGAGGGTTTAATGGGATCCTGGTGGCATCTCCAATGGATAAAACCACCTTGCTCCCCTAAAGCCAGGCTGTGGGGTGTTGTCCCCATGCTGGGGGTTAACAGGGGGGCCCTCTCCATCCTCCCAGCACAGGGATGTGGCATAAGGCCACTGTGACCCACCCCTGTCCCCAAAGCCACGTGAGGGCTCATTATCTTCCTCCAAAGTGGGCAACGGGAATTGGGAGAGGTCAAGTCCCAGATTCCGAAATTATTTCGGTGCGAAGCTGCCGGGGATGTCGGGGCGAGCGAAGGTCCTCAGGGAGCCTCAGTAGAGCTAGGACATCTCTCTGGGACACGTCCTTCCCATAAAGTGACTTTTCTTCCCCCAAATCTGCTTCACCCTGACCTATTTATCACCGACAGCTGTGTCTGACGGTGATCACACGCCCAGCACCTCTGGGGAGCTGTGCGGGTATATTTAGGCACTGGTCTCCTCTGTTATGCAATGAGCATCAGGGCGGCTGTGGGGAGGTGGTTCCCCATGGAAAATAAATGTAGGGTGGCTTTGCAAAGCCCCGTGGCCTCAGGACATGGGGAAGACAGGGTGATCCAGCTGGAAATGGGGGTGACATCACGTCATCAGCCATTTAGCTCATCTGAAACTCAACAGCGTGTTGCTTCCCTCCAAAAGGATCCACACCAGACATCCCCCAGCTCGGCGGGGTTTGGGTGCCCACCCAGGTGTGGGTGTTGTGGGTGGGATGCCGTGGGACATCCGAGGGGACAGAGCACCAGCTGTGAGCTGGAGGAGCCAAGGGGAGGAAAGAGTCAGGACTCAGCGGCCAACTAGGGGACAAACAGCCATTGTGGGGACACACGTGGCTGCGGGACGGTCCCTGCCGTGGCTGGCACCGGGTTACGTGACACCCCACGACGGGAGGGTGCAGGAGGATCTGCTCAAATACTCCTTTGAGCTCTCTACAGACCCCACGTTGGTGGCCGCGTGGCTGGTGGGGGGTTCTGGAGCCAGTAGAGATACGGGGAGCACTGGGAGGGGGGCACATTTTGACATGCCTCCTTGTCCCCCAGCTCCACAGGACCAGCGTTTGGGGGGGGACAGCGCTTGGTTCCAGATCCTGGAGCTCCTGTGGCTTTGGGGACACTTGGTGGCCACCATCCCTAAGGGTTGTCACCTTCCACCCCGTGAAGCCTCCTGGCTGCTCCAGCACTGGGAACTGTTTTTCTCCATCACTATGTGATGCTCTAATCTAAACAAGGTGTAGAAAAAGGAGACAAAGAAGATTTGGGTCCACCCAGGGCAGCCACGGGCTGCCCCTTTGCCGTCCACATTGTCCCCACCAAACCCTCCTTGGGGACAGGCTGGTGTGGGGCCCTCTCCAGCACAGGAGATGGCAAGAGGTGGCTGGAAGGGAGGTTGGTCATGGAGCTGATTCTGGGGAGGAAAGAGTCCCAACAGGAAGAATCATAGAATCATTTTGGTTGGAAAAGACCTTTGAGATCATCGAGTCCAACCGCTCCTCCACCCCTGTCCCTGCCCCATGTCCTGAGAACCTCATGTCCGTCTGTCCAGCCCTCCAGGGATGGTGACTCCAGCACTGCCCTGGGCAGCCTGTTCCAATGCCACACAGCCCTTTGGGGAAGAAATTGTTCCCCAGATCCAAACCAAAAGAGGAGGCCCCAGGAGAAGCACCAGGTGAAGGTTTTGCCTTCCCCACGACTGTCCCTCTGCCTTAGGGACACTTGCCCGGTGCCAATGGCCAAACCCCTCCTAGACACGGATGGGAGAGATGGAAAAACCCTTTTGCAGTGGGCGCGTGGGACCTATCTGCATCCCGGGCTGGACCAAGAGGAAGGTCCGTGTGTCCCGGGATGCTTCTGCTGACCCAGGCCCGCAGGGGGACCCCAGGGATGGGGTGAGCGGATAGGGTGTCCCCCAGGCCCTTTCCCATCCCCCAGCCGTGCTCAGGGTGGTTTCAGGGCTGGGGTGGCCTCTGCACCCCCTGCCTCCCCAGGACATCCCCAGCCTCCCCACAAATGTTCCCCCCATTGCTGTCACTGAACCTGTCCCAGCGCTGGGGACCCACCTGCAGATCTGTCCCCTGCACCCCCCCGGGCTGGCCCCACCCTGGGAAACCTCCTTTTGGAGGGGTCCCCCTTGCTCCCCCCACCTATCCGGGATGCACCGGTTGGTACCCGGGGCTGGGGAGGGGGGGGGCGTGGAAAAGGTGCTTTGCACCTCCGGATTGGGCAGAAATTACATCATCGCCGGGCTGCGAGCCAATGGGAGAGCCGCCTGCTGCTCCGAAATATCGCCCGTCACTATAAACGTGGGGGATGCTGGGGGGCGGGGGGGTGTCAATACAGCCCCACACCCACCCGTGGACCAGCGGTGCCCACCCACCTCTTGCAGGGATGGGTGGGGATGGGGATCCCGGGCACCCCGCTGCTCGTCCTGGGCGTGAGCAACCCAAAATGATGCTAAAATTAAAATAAGAGGAGAAAATGAGAGAGAAAGAAAGGAAAGGTAAAACACAAATAAAAGAAGAGAACATTTAAAAAAGGAAGAGAAAAATAAAAGAAGAGAAAATTTAGAAAGTAAAAGAAGATAAAATAAGATAAAAATAAAAATAAGGTAAAATAAAATAAGAAAAAAGTAAAAATAATTTTAAAATGTTGTTTGTGATTATTGTGATAATAATAATAATAATAATAATAATAATAATAATAATAATAATAATAATAATAATTATTATTATTATTATTATAAACCGAGGCCTTTCTGGTTGCTGCGAGGAAGGAGGTTTGAGCTCAGAAAAGGTGCTGTGAATAAGCAGCGTGTCCCAGGCAGGATCTCGGGTTTTGGGAGGGACGCAGTGGCTGCAGAGGAGGGTCCCACGCAAACCCCACCTGCTCCATCCTGCATCTTTCCCCAAATTCCTCCTCCCGTGTTGCATGTGTGAGCAAACGCTCAGTCCCGGGAGACATCGCCCATGGCTGCAGGATTTACGCTGGGCAGCAGCAGATGATGGGCAGCATCAGGGTCTGGCGCAAGGTGGGATGCTCGCCCCAATTCTCCTGCTCTCCCCATATCCTGGGATGCCGGGTCGGTCACCGATAACGTCAGCCCACCGGGGTCACCCCCACACCACACGCCTCCAATAACAACATCTCCCTTTGAGGTTTTTTTGCCTTTTTTTTTGCTTTTTCCACCGCCAGCTCTTGTTCCTAAGGAGCATCCTATGCAAATGGGGAGAAACCATGGAAACCGCCCGTTAATATCGGCATGCTGGCAGCACAGCCCACCAGCACTCCCCCCTTTCCATATAAACACCAAGTGCTCACCAGGACGGGGGAAACAGCCCTTTTCCAGCAGGATTAATACCCCAGCATGGGGTTGCAGAGGGTGTTTTTGTCTCCCCCATCCCACTTCTGAGCATTTTCCACCTCTAAACACCAACCGCACATCATCACTTGACTCCTGGAGCTGGGGATTTAGGGAAAAGCCCCTCAAAAGGGTGAAGTCATGGGGAGAAGGTTTGGAGGAGATGGGTTGTTACTCTCAACAATGTTCCCCTTATGTTCTCTTTTTGGGGAGGGGAAACTCATGCTTCTGCCCACATCCACCCAAGCGTGTGGGACTTTCCCATCCCCAAGGTGTGTGGCCAAAGGTCCCATCCCCTGCTTCACCCGCTGCAGCGAGACCTGGAACCTGAAAGCTGCAACACTCCTACAAACCTGGAAATCCTAGAGATGGTTTCATTTGCTATTTCCAGCCCCCTGGTAGGGATGTACCTTCTCCCCAAAGCCTTCCTGGCTTTAATCTGGGTGGAGAGGACAGGGAAGGAGCGGTTTGGGCAGAGAGAGGTGCAGAGTCGTACCAGAAGAGCAGATTGTTTATTAATGATAAAAAACCAAAGAAGCAGTACATACATAAATTCTTTTTTTCCCCCTTAATTTCTTTTCCTTAAGGAAAGCTGAAAAAAGCATCTGGAGAACCCCAAATGCAGGCAGAGGTGGTGGTGGCCACTAGACGGGGACATCCTCCCGGACACGGACCCGGAGGGGACAGATGCGAAGAGCCTCGGGCTGTGCGCCCACCGGCGTCACCCCCACGTAGAAGTAGGGGAAAACGGTGCCACCGAACTTCTCGTGGAAAGTGTAGATGTGGGTCTTGCGGTCGGTGTCATAGAAGGACAGTTCCCCCTCGTCACAGTCCAGTTCCACCCGGATCCGCCTCAGGTCGCCCGGCACCGCCTCCAACCGCGCCGTGTTGGACGCTCGGCACTTCTTGCCGTCCTTCCCGGACAGGCGGTAGATGTACCAGAAACCGGAGCGAGCGTCGTGGTGGAAGGTCCAGTGGGTGCCGCTGTGGGGCCGGGCCACCCCCACCCGCCAGTTCGTCATGCCACCCAGGTCCACCTCCCAGGTGTGGAAGCCGGTGGAGAAGCCGCGGGAGCCCAGGATGCAGGGAGCTGAGGTGAAGCGCTCGGGGTTCTCCACCAACAGCTTGTAGCCACCGTTGGTGACACTGGTGAGGTCCTCAGACACTGAGAGCCAACCTGCTGCGGAGTTGGGGTCGAAGCTGAAGGGGACTGTGGTGGGGACATAGAATCATATAGTCATTTTGGTTGGAAGAGACCTTCAAGATCATTGAGTCCAACTGTTACCCCAACACTGACACTACCCTGAGAACCTCATCTCTGTCCAGGGATGGTGACTCCAGCACTGCCCTGGGCAGCCTGTTCCAATGCCCCACAGCCCTTGGGGGAAGAAATTGTTCCTAAATCCAACCTCAACCTCCCCTGGTGCAACTTGAGGCCATTTCCTCTGCTCCTGATGCTTATTCCTGGGGACCAGAGCCTGACCCCCCTGGCTCCAAGCTCCTTTCAGGCAGTTCAGAGATCAGAAGGTCTCCCCTCAGCTCCTGTTCTCCAGCTGAACCCCCCAGGTCCCTCAGCCGCTCCCATTACACTTGTGCTCCAGCCCCTCACCAGCTCCGTTCCCTTCTCTCAACTCTCTGGATACACATGGTAGGAGCCTGAGTTGCTGTAGGGAGGAGCTTATGGAGAAACTGCAGCCCTGCATCTCCCCAGCCTTTCCTTTGTGGGGACAACCCATGGAGAAATACACTCCCCAGGGCTTCCTTTTCAGGGTGCAAGTACCCCAGGGCACCTGTTCTGCTCTCCATCTGCTTTCTCCAGGCTTATCAGCCATGTGCACAGCTGTTCCACGTTCCTGTACTCTCCAGCACCCACCACCCCAGGACAACCACCCTTTTGGGGGGGACCCAACAACTCACCTACGGTGATGATGTCCAGCATCTTCTTCCACACGTTGTACTGCAGCGAGCCCAGGTACTTGGAGACATCAAGGAGCATCCCCCAGGGAACGGCCTCCGGCTCCTCGGCCGTGCAGGCAATCCTGGGGCAGAGGATGGAGACGGGTCCAGGGATGGAGGAAGGGACTGGACTGAGTCCCTTGCCACCCTGCATTTTGGCAGAGACACCCCACCAGCACCCTACATCTCCCCTGAGCTTTTCCCCAACCTTGTTCTCACTCCAGGAGAGTGAAGAATCACAGAATAGTCTGAGTTGAAGGGACCACCAAAGCACATTCAGTGCCACCCCTGCCATGAGCAGGGACATCTTCACCAGCTCAGGTTGCTCAGAGCCCCGTCCAGCCTGGCCTGGGATGTCTCCAGGGATGGTTCATCCACCACCTCTCTGGCCAACCCGGGTCAGGCTCCCACCACCCTCAGCACAAACAATTTCTGCATCATGTCTGGCCTGAATCTCCCTCCTTTAGTTTAAAACCATCACCCCTTGCCCTATCACAACAGGCCCTGCTCAAAAGTCTGTCCCCATCTTTCATATCAGCCCCTTTTAAGTCTGGAAAGGCCAAAATGAGGTCTCCCTAGAGCTTCTCTTCATGTCAGGAAGGTCCCACCACAAAATCCCCCCAACATCAGGGTCTTAGTGCTTCCCTCAATGCTGTTTTGTTCCTGCATGTGTGTGTGTGTCTGGAGGCACCCAGGGGTGCTGCCTGCCCTTGGGGACCCCCACCACATTCTGGTGGAGCACCCAGACGCAGAGGGGATATGGGGGTACGGGAAGTCCCTTAGGGCAGAGACCCCACTCTACAGTGGGGCAGGAGACCCCACTCAGCCCCCCCGGAGGGGATGTGGGGGCTCAGCCACCCCAATCATAGCATGTCACTGAGCAGGGGATGCAGCAGGGACTGGGACTTACCTGCGCTTGCGGTTCTTGTGGCTCTGAAAGAGAAGAGACATCAGGCATCAAACCTCAGCTTGACACGGGGGATTGCAAACCGTAGATTCCCAGAATGTCAGGGGTTGGAAGGGCCCTGGAAAGCTCATCCAGTGCAATCCCCCCATGGAGCAGGAACACCCAGATGAGGTTACACAGGAAGGTGTCCAGGCCGGTTGGAATGTCTGCACAGGAGACTCCACAACCTCCCTGGGCAGCCTGGGCCAGTGTTCTGATACCCTGACACCAGTGTTTCTTCTCATATTTAAGTGGAACCCTTTGTGTTCCAGTTTGCACCCATTGCCCCTTGTCCTGTCACTGGTTGTCACCAGAAGAGCCTGGCTCCATCCTCCTGACACTCCCCCTTTCCATCTTGATCCCCAGGAATGAGTCCCCCCTCAGTCTCCTCTTGTCCAGCTCCAGAGCCCCAGCTCCCTCAGCCTTTCCTCACACGGGAGATGCTCCACTCCCTTCAGCATCTTGGTGGCTGCACTGGACTCTCTCCAGCAGTTCCCTGTCCTGCTGGAACTGAGGGGCCACAGCTGGACACAAGATTCCAGGTGTGGTCTCCCCAGGGCAGAGCAGAGGGGCAGGAGAACCTCTCTGACCTACTGACCACCCCCTTCTAACCCACCCCAGGTACCATTGGCTTCCTGGCCACAAGGGCCCAGTGCTGGCTCATGGTCACCCTGCTGTCCCCAGGACCCCCAGGTCCCTTTCCCCTACACTGCTCTCTAATAGGTCATTCCCCAGCTTATACTGGAAACACCCAAAGTATCCCCCAGCACCCCGGTAGAGGGTGACACAGCGAGGGTAACACCCTGCTGGGCATGGGGGCAGCACCCCGGAAGGGCTTTACCATGAGGAAGGTGTAGTCATCCTCCTTGAGGTCCGCCTGGAGCTGGTGGGCTTCATTGAGCAGTGCCCGGCTCTCCTCTGCCAGCTGCTTCATCTCGCTCTGGATGCGCCCATCCTTGAGGCGCATCTCCTCCCGCACCCGGGCCAGCAGCGCGTCCTCCTCACCCCGCAGGAACTCGTGCAGCTTCTCAAACTCCCTCCTGATCTGCTCCTCCAGCCGTGCCGCTTCCACCTGCACCACGCGGGGATGTTACCACCTCCCTTCGGAGCCCCCAACAACGCTGGAGTCCTCCCATATGCTCAACCGGAGCCCCCCAACCAGCTCCAGTGCTCAGTGACTCGCCCCCCACTGCCCTCCCAAAATCAGCATCCCCACTGCCACGGCAGGCTCATCCCATCACCCTGGTCCCCAATTCCCCATCTGAGTCCTTCCCCCCACCCAGCATCACTCTCCTCGCTCAGGGATGGAGCAGCCCAGGATGGGTACAGCGCTCCACCCCCAAAACCAGCTGCATTCCTGCCCAGGGCGTGTGCACACATGTGCACACACATGTCAGGATCAGGCTCATTGCCTCCCCGCCAGGAGGGACCACGCACCTGGTTGTGTTTGGCGATGGACTCGTAGGAGCGATGCACAGCCCCAAAATCCTTCGCCTTATCCCGCAGGGAGGTCTCCATGTTCCTCAGCTTGGCCTGCGGGGATGAGACGCCTTCAGGACCCTACGCCCGGGGTTTCCAGTGCGGAAAAACAAGAGCCCCAAACCCAGTAGGATGAGGTTAAGCCGGATCCTTGCTCAATCCACCCTTTGCCCTCCTGTAGCCAAGGTTTGCCAGTGCTGCATGGGGCTGTGCAAACACGCCGTCCCCGTGCAGCAAGGCAGAGGAGCTTTGCTTCGTGGTGAATCCTCCCCCCTGTTTTTAAGCCCTTTCACTGATGCACCAACAAGTCCCTGCCTGTCCCAGCCGCTGCCGCGCTCCCAGGACGGCTCAGCACCGCGGGCAGCCTGCCTGGCCTTGCAAAACAGCAGCCCCACGGCCGCCCCGCGATATTTGAAATCTGGCACGTTCCCATGGGCTGAGTCAGGGCGGCAGCGGCTGCTTTCCCGCCTGGGAAGCGCGGCAGGTCCTGGCACAACGCCCGGCTGCCGGCCAAGCCCGTCTCCTCCTCTTCCTCCTCCCTGCACAGCCGCGGCCCGTCCGGCTCCATGGGGCTTGTCCGGCTCCATGGGGCTCGGTGCTGCCTCCCCACACCGTGTCCCTCCAGTTGGGGGAATTGTGCAATCCCCATCCCAAACATGCTCCCAGCCCCGAGGCGCTGCTGCAATAACCAGCTGCTGCAACAACCAGCGTGGCCGGATCCAGGCGGAGCAAAAATGAGCCAAGGAAATGCGGGGAGCGGGTCAGACCCCTCAGAGCATCATCCCGCTCCCGCTTCCCGCAGGGCAAAGGGCCGTGTCCCAGGGGACGGGGTGGCACTGGGTAATTATTGAGCAGGGTGAGCGTGGGGCAGCGGTGCGGCAGGGACACTCCCAAGGGACCCACCCTCATGGCGTGGCTTGTTTTCATCCTGGCACGCCGGCGGGTACAACCGCGCTGCGCACGAGCCAAAGTTGTGTGCTGACAAGTCTGTGCCAGGGCATGAGCAAGCTGCACCCCTCCAGATCCTGGGGTGCCTCTCCGTGCCACCGCTCCCCCCTTCCTGGAGCATCCCTCACCCTGAAATCCGCCGCCGCCTCCTGCACTGGCCGCATCTGATGTCCTTCGTGCTGCTCGGAGCTCTGGCAGGTGAAACACGCCAGCTCCTTATCCTCCAGGCAGAAGAACTTGGCTTCCTCATGGTGCAGGGGGCAGAGGGCGGCCGCCCGGCCCCGCCGCTGCCCGTCCTCCTTGATGATCATCTCCACCAGGTTGTTGAGCGTGTGGTTGACGCGAAGGTCATCGAACGAGGAGGGCTCTTTGCAGACGGGGCACACGTGATGCCGGTGCTCCCAGGAACGGCTCACGCAGCCTTTGCAAAAGTTGTGGCCGCAGCAAAGCGTCACGGCTTCCCGGAAAGGCTCGTAGCAGATGGGACACAGCAGTTCCTCCTTGAACGTGGCCATGGAGGATGAGGCCAAGGCCACCGAGCTGCTGGCCGAGGGGCTGGCTCCCTTCTCCATGGCGCTGCGGAGAGAGGGAACAGATGGAGACAGGCTGGAGCGGGTTTTCCGAGAGCCTCGGCTGAAAAAACAGCCCCGTTCCTGATGCAATCGGTTTCCTGCCGGTGACTCACCCCGCAGCTCCCTCCCCGGGCAGGGACTCGCCTGAGTGACACCGCCCCGGGCCACTGGCGGCCACCAAGGGCCGGAGGGCTCCGGCCACCGCGCCGGGATGTGCCGGGGCCGCGAGGAACGGGCCGGAGCCTGCGCGGGGATCGCCCCGGTCCCGGACCGCAACGCCGGGGCACCCCCAGACCCACAACCCCCGGGACAGACTCTGTGTCTGGTCCCGGACCCCCATCCCCGCGGCAGCCCCCCTACCTGGTCCCGTACCCCAGTCCCCGGGGCAGCCCCCGTGCCCGAACCCAGGCCCCCAGCCCCGGTGCTCTCCCGCCGTGCCCGGGACCCAGACCCCCAGCCCTGGTGCCCGAACACCGGTGCTTTCCCCGGGGCCCAGACCCCCGTCCCCGGTGCTCTCCACCGATGCTCGGACCCGGACCCCCATCCTGTGGGCAGCCCCGGTGCCCGGACTCGGACCCCCCATCCCTGGGGCAGCCCCGGTGCGAGACCCAGACCCTCACCCCAGGTGTTCTCCCATTGTGCCCGGACCCGGACCCCCATCCCGGGGGCAGTCTCGGTGTCCGTACCTCGGTGCTTTCCCCGGATCCCCATCCCCTGTACTCCCCTCGGTGGTCGGACCCGGACCCTCAACCCCCGGTGCAGCCCCCGTGCTCGGACCCAGATCGCGGTTCCCGGGGCAGCCCCGGTGCCCAGACCCGGATCCTCAGCCCCGGTGTCGGGACCCGGACCTTCACCCCCGTTGCCCGGAGCCGCACCCCACTCTGGGGGGCAGCCCTGGTACCCGGCCCGCGGTGCTTTCCCCAGGGACCGGACCCCCACCGCTGGTGCCCGGATCCCAGCCCCCGGGGCAGCCCCGGTGCCCGGAGCCGGATCCCCAGCCCCGGTGCCCAAACCCCCACTCCCAGCTCTGCCCCGGAACCCCACTCCCGGAGCATCCCCGGTGCCGCAACCTCGGTGCTGCTCCGGTTGCCCCCCAGGGCTGCTCCGGTACCCGGACCCCAGCCCACGTGGCAGCCCCGGTGTCCCCGGTTCCCAGGGCCGTGTCCCGGGGGGCAGGTGGGGGGTTCCTACCTTGCCGAGGGCGAGTGGCAGCGCCTGCAGCGGCTCCTCCGCCGCGACGGGCGTGGGGGGGTCCGGGCGAGCGCCTGCAGCATCGCGGGGCCGGGGCTCGACCGGTGCTGGCGACGGCCGGGGGCGGACGGGGAGGAGCGGGGCGGGGGCCGGGCTGCAGCCGCCGGGGAGGGACCTCACCCGGGCACGGCCCCACGGTTCCTCCGCCCCCGCTCCGGAGGTTCTCCCGGTCCACCCCCCCCCGGTTTCCAGCTGCTGCACCGGTTCATGAGCCCCCCTACCGTGCTTGTCCGGAGTGGGGTGGGGGGTTTAGGGCTCCCCTGCCCACCCCTCCGTGGGGCTGGGACCGCTGACCCCCCACTTCCCTCCCTCTCAGGAGCTGGAGGCTGCTCGGTCCCAGGTTTTTGGGATATTCTGTGGCTCCAGGAGCCCGCGCTTCAGCAGAACAAGTGGAGATGTGCTGGGTGGTGTCTGCTGTCCCCTGGTCCCAGGCAGCGCGTCCATCCCTGCCTTACTTGCTCCAAAACCCTTTCCTTGCCCTCAAACCCTTTCCTTGCCCCCAAATCCTTTCTTTGTCCCAAAACCCTCACCTGACCCAAAACCCTTTCCTTGCCCCAAAAACTTTTCCCTGCCTCAAACCCTCTTCCCTTCCCCAAAGCCCCTTTCCCTGTCCCAAAGCCCCTTTCCCTGCCCCAAAACCCTTTCCCTGCCCCAAAACCCTTTCCATGCCCCAAAACCCTTTCCTTGCCCCTAAACCCTTTCCCTGCCCCAGGGCCCTTTCCTTGCCCCAAGAACCCTGCCTCCCACCTCCTCCGTCTTGCCCTTCGTGTTTGCATTTCTGCCCTGTGGATCCCTCTGCACCCCACGGATACAGCGAGGAAGCCGTCCCAGGGGACCACCGGCCCTGGAAGCTGCTGGGAGCCCCCGATGGGGATCGGGAGAAAGCCTATTCAAGTGCACAGATACCCTTTGTGCAAAACCAAAAACCTGTTATTGTGCTCTGGTATGAGAAACTTTGTGCTGTGTCAGCGTTAGGCAGGGGAGCTGGTGCGGGGGTGTAATTTAGGGTTCTGCTTTAGCCAAGGCTAAAGATAAAGCTGGCCAGGAAACCTGTACTGGGAATGAGATCTAAGTGGTGCGAAGCAGAGGGCTGGAAGGGAGTCACGGATGCGACACGGCCCTCCTGGAGATCATTCTGCCGGTAGCGCTGCTTTGGGCTGGTATTACCTCGGAAATGCAGAATTTAGGTAGAGACGTAGCGACACTGGGACCCAAGAGGGAAAAGTAATTGGGGATGATTGTTTGGGGAGAAAAAAAGTGTCGAGGCAGCAAAAGGAAAAGTAAATACAAAGGTGAGAGGGGTGCTCCTCACAGGCCACGCACACTCACGGCTCAGATTTAGAAAAGGTTTATTAGCCCCGGCTCCAGACACAGCTCAGGGCCTACAACATCTCTGCCTTGGCCTTGGGTGCTCGCTGCGCTTCCCTGGGACAGGCCAAGCTCAAGTCCATCCACTTTGTGGGGGGGCAGAGCAGCTCGCTGTTCACCTGCGGGGAAGAAAACCCCGTGAGCCTGACAGCAGTGGGGTCTCCAGGACAGTGACCCCCGTGTCTGGGACCTCCGTGTGGGGCACACACACTGGGGTGTCCCCAGCTGCAGGGGACGAGGGTGACACGCTCACCCTGGAGCTGACGTACTCCTCCAGCAGCACGCACAGCTCCGAGTTCTGCTGCTGCAGGACGGATGTTTCGGCCAGGAGGGTGGCCCGGGACGTCAGGACATTGCTGGGCAAGGAGAACAGAGGGTTGACATGGCTGTGGTGTCCCCAGCGATGCCACCAGCCTGCCCTGGCCCCGCCAGCACCGCCAGCCACTCACTAATATTCCTCCAGTGCGGCCGCCAGCGCATCCCACAGCTTCAACACGGGCTGCGGGATAACGTGTGCCAGCGCTGCCCAGTACTCCTCGTCCCTGGAGCTGTCCCGTTCTGGTAGCACATCCTTCGGGGATTCGTCCTTCTCCCTGGGGACACAGAGCAAAGCCTTGGGGCTCAGCTCCTCACGGGGGAAGAACAGCCCCATACCCAGTGACAGAGCCCAGGGAACGGCAGAAGATGTGCCAGGGAGGGTCAGTGGGACATGAGGAAAAGGTTCTTCCCCAAGAGGTGCTGGACACTGAACAGGCTCCCCAGGGAGGTGTCACAGAACCATTTTGGCTGGAAAAGACCCTCAATATCATCAAGTCCAACCATTAATCTTGCAGGGGAAGCTCTTGCGGCAGCCAGAATCACAGAATCCCAGAATGTCAGGGGTTGGAAGGGACCTGGAAAGCTCATGCAGTGCAATCCCCCCATGGAGCAGGAACACCCAGATGAGGTTACACAGGAAGGTGTCCAGGCGGGTTGGAATGTCTGCAGAGAAGGAGACTCCACAACCTCCCTGGGCAGCCTGGGCCAGGCTCTGCCACCCTCACCCCCAACAAGTTGCTTCTCCTCTTGCAGTGGAACCTCCTGTGCTCCAGTTTGCACCCATTGCCCCTTGTCCTGTCACTGGTTGTCACCAGAAGAGCCTGGCTCCATCCTCTTGACACTCACCCTTTACCAGGACAATCCAATCACACCCAGTCCTGCCCAGACCCCACCACAGCCCCCTCTGTGCCCCAGTTTGGCTCCCCCTGCAGTGACAACGGCCCCTCTCTGCCCCACATCAAACCTCGGCTTGTTAAAATCCCGCATAAATGCGTTCAGGATCCTTAGGACATCATCGGTGCGGATGGACGCAGATGGAAGGGAGGCCGGCGGGCTCTGAGGCGGTTTGAGCTCGTCCCTCTGGGGGCTGGATCCACCGTGCTCCCTGTCCTCAGCTGGATCCGTGACATCTCCTCCCGGGCTGCCCTGGCTCTGGAGAGAAGCCAGCAAGCTGGACATGGGGCCTTCCACCTCCTCCCCAAGAGCCACCTTCCCCAGCACCTTCCAGCTCTGTCCCTTGGCAAATTTAGGGAGCTGAGGCTCTATTCAGCCACAGCAGAAGATCACAACACTTCAGCCCTGGCATGTTCACCTGCCTTATCAAGGAAACATTTCAGGGTCAACACGCTGGTCTCCTTCGCTGGGTGTTCAGATGTTCTGCTCCCCCATTCCTGGATCCCCAGCTCTGCTGGCCCTGGTGGTCTCACCTGCCTGACAGTCACCTCCCGGGCTTTGTACTGCAGGAAAAAATCCAACAGCTGGTGCAGGTCATCCTCACTGTCAATCCCGAGGGCCTGGGGAGCAGAGGAACGAGGTGAGCATCCCTCAGAGACATCACAAGAGTTGGGGACAAAACAAAGAGCATTTCACAGCATCACAGAATGTCAGGGGTAGGAAGGGCCCTGGAAAGCTCATCCAGTGCAATCCCCCCATGGAGCAGGAACACCCAGATGAGGTTACACAGGAACCAGGCGGGTTGGAATGTCTGCACAGAAGGAGACTCCACAACCCCCCTGGGCAGCCTGGGCCAGGCTCTGCCACCCTCACCCCCAACAAGTTGCTTCTCCTCTTGCAGTGGAACCTCCTGTGTTCCAGTTTGCACCCATTACCCCTTGTCCTGTCACTGGTTTTCACCGAGAAGAGCCTGGCTCCATCCTCCTGACACTCACCCTTTCCATATTGATAACCATTAATGAGGTTATTATTTTTAATTATTAATTAATAATTATAAATTTCCCCAGAGCAGAAGGTTCCCCTCTGGCCATGCCATGCAAGGCACAAATGGATGGTAAGAAGTGTTTAGTGTGGCACAGCCCAGGTGTATTTGTGGGTGGGAGAGTCTGAGAAGAGGCTGGAGGGGCCCTGGAGATGTTTAATTCTACAGCAGGATGGCCATGAGCCTGGGGTGGCTCAGTCCTGCATCATGTGGACATGGGGCAGAGCTTTCCCTGGTGACCACCAGCTTCCCTTCCCCAGCCACAACTCACCCCAAAGATGGAGTCGAGCTTCATGAGGATGCGGTCGTCCCTCCCCAGCGCTTGCAGGAGCCTCAGCTGCTTGCCCTCCAGCAGGAAACCCTTGGGAGACATGCAGAGAAGAGGGTGAGGAGAAATAGTGAGCACCTGCATTCCCGCTGCAAAGCCAGCCCGTGCCACACTGCGGCTGTGCCACCCTGCGGTGACAGACCGAGCGGGCAGCGGCTGGGAAGGGTGAGGGGGCTCTGGAACAGCCTCCCAGCAGAGAAGGGAGGTGGAGTAATCAGCACGGTGATGCCAAAAGGACCTCATGGTCTGAAGCTCTTGCTGAGTGTCCCCAGAGATGGGAAACAGCCTGGAGCAGCGGATGGAGAAGCCTGGGATTATTCTGGTCTGGGCAGCTGTGGATTTGGGCAGCGGGGCTGTGCCTGCCAGTATGTTTTATTAGCATCACAAAATCATAGAATCATTTTGGTTGGAAAAGACCCTCAAGATCATTGTGTCCAAGCATTACCCTCACATTGGCACTGCCCCATGTCCTGAGAACCTCATGTCCGTCTGTCCAGCCCTCCAGGGCTGGTGACTCCAGCACTGCCCTGGGCAGCCTGTTCCAATGCCCCACAGCCCTTTGGGGAAGAAATTGTTCCCACATCCAACCTCAACCTCCCCTGGGCAACCTGAGGCCGTTTCCTCTGCTCCTGGCGCTTGTTCCTGGGGAGCAGAGCCCGACCCCCCTGGCTCCAAGCTCCTTTCAGGCAGTTCAGAGATCAGAAGGTCTCCCCTCAGCTCCTGTTCTCCAGCTGAACCCCCCAGGTCCCTCAGCCGCTCCATCACACTTGTGCTCCAGCCCCTCACCAGCTCCGGTCCCTTCTCTCCACTCGCTCCAGCACCTCAAGGCCTTTCTTGGCATGAGAAAAGATCCAGCACAAGCTGGAACGACCAGGGAACAGCACGCCTGCTCCCTGATCAAGCCATGTGCTACATCATCACATACCGACTCGTCGCTCACGAGCTCCAGGATCCTCTTGGCAGTTTTCTTGCAGATATTTCGCAGAGGTGCGACTTTATCCTCAGCCTTCATTGTGTTTTCTTTTCCTCCTCCTTCACTGCCCACTTTTTCCATCTCCTTCTCTCTCTCTTCCTCCTCCTGTCTGTCAGCGCTGCTCTCTGATATATGGAGAAGGAAAGGAAATCATAATTGTTCCCTGCAACCTGAAAAGCACCTCAAAAAGATCTTGGGACACGAGCTGGCTCTTGGTCAGCTTGTCTGGAACTGGGAGCCCCGGGTAACGTAGAGTGCAAGGATCCCCAGACTGCTTTGGCATGAGCCAGCTCAGGGCTGGGGACCTGGGCTCGCGATGTGCCCCCTGCAAGATGCCACCTTGCAATGGCAAGGACAGGAGTGACAGAGGGGGCTGTCACAGAGGAAGGTGAGGGTGTCCCGGTGACAGCAGGGTGACAAGGGCGCTGTGCGTCCCACCTGTCAGGATCTGCGCAGCCAGCTCGGTCGCCCTCCTCTTCGCTTTGTAACACCCGAGGGGGCCGACGTTGTTCAGGAACCAGTAATGAGGCTCTTCCCAGTGCAGCCCCAGTTGCTGGGTGTGAATGACAAAATCTGCATCCAGGGCTTTGCGCATCAGCCCTTTGGCTTCTTCCTCATTCATGAGCCAGACCTCTGTGAACTTCTCACTGTCGCTGAGAGCAAAGTGCCTGCGGAGGAGGGAAGTGGCTCTTGGAAGGGGAATCTGTGCCCCAAAACAATGAGTCAAATCCCCTTGCACCTTAGTTAGGTGCTCGGAGGCCTCGCTATGGGTGGGTGCCCGCGCAGACCCCACCTCATCTTCCTCTGCACCACCTTGCACTTTGCCATGATGCGCTCGCAGTGGGTGGTCAGGCTCTGTCCCTCCTCTCGGAACTGCTGCTCTTGTTTGGCCAGTTTTGTTCGCAGGTTACTGAAGATGGTGTAGAGCCTAGTGAGGGACAGTCAAGCTGGGCGTCCTCAAAGAGGCACCTTCAGGCACAACCAGCTTGCATGAAGGATTTGGGACTTAGAATCATCAAATCACCAAATGATTTGAGTGGGAAGCTCCCCCAGTCCCCCCTGCCATGAGCAGGGACATCTGCACCAGCTCAGGTTGCTCAGAGCCCCGTCCAGCCTGGCCTGGGATGTCTCCAGGGATGGTTCAGCCACCACCTCTCTGGCCAACCTGGGCCAGGCTCTCACCACCCTCAGCACAAACAATTTCTCCCTCATGTCCAGCCTGAATTTCCCTCCTTTAGTTTAAAACCACCACCCCTTGTCCTATCACAACAGGCTCTGCTCAAAAGTCTGTCCCCGTCTTTCTTCTTGGCCCCTTTTAAGTCTGGAAAGGCCGCACTAAGGTCTCCCTGGATCTTCTCTTCTCCAGCTGAACACCCCAGCTCTCTCAGCCTGTCCCCCAGCAGAGCTGTTCCAGCCTCGGGTCATTTCTGGGGCTCCTCTGGCCCCTCTCCAGCAGCTCCACGTGTGTCCTGCACTTGGACTCGGGGCTGCTCGCCTACTGGTGCCTGCTCAGTGCCGAGGTCATGGCCGGGCTGTCCAAAGCTCTCTGAGGGTGACTCTGCCCTGGGTTGACCCCAGCCCAGGGATGGAGCCTGTTGGCCTCTTTTAGGTGATGGGCTCCACAAAAAATGGTGTATGGGAGGCAATGGCAGGTAAGGCAGAGCCCATCTTCCAGGGATGGATCTTTACCGGTTGATCTTCCTCTTCTGCTGGCTTCTGATGATGGCGTTCTCCTCGTCCTGCTTTCTAAGCACCTGGAGGTTGAAGTCCAGCTTCTCCTGGGTCAGCTGGTAGGCGGCTTTCATCTGTTGGAGCTGCTTCTCCAGGTTCTGGCATTTCAAAAAACACAAGAACAAGCTGTGCCACGAGCAAAGGCCACAGGGAAGCCTGGATCCTGCTGATCCTGCGTCTCCAAACCCCATCTTGCCATGGGCATGTCCCCAGCTAACCCCATGGCATCACTCAGGGGTGAGTGATGGGATGCTGTTGCCCATAAGTACAAGCTATGGGGCCATGTCTGGGGAAGGGAGAACGGACTGAAGTTGCATCCAGCTTTAGCTCAGTGGGGCACTCATTTGGGCCTCTCTCCTCAACCCAGCTGGGATTTTCATGTTGGTTTGAGGAATCGATGAGGCCAGACCTCGAATCCTGGGTCAGTGTTGGGCCCCTCATGCCAAGAAAGGCCTTGAGGTGCTGGAGCGAGTGGAGAGAAGGGAACGGAGCTGCTGAGGGGCTGGAGCACAAGTGTGATGGAGCGGCTGAGGGACCTGGGGGGTTCAGCTGGAGAACAGGAGCTGAGGGGAGACCTTCTGATCTCTGAACTGCCTGAAAGGAGCTTGGAGCCAGGGGGGTCGGGCTCTGCTCCCCAGGAACAAGCGCCAGGAGCAGAGGAAACGGCCTCAAGTTGTGCCAGGGGAGGGTGAGGTTGGATTTAGGAACAATTTCTTCCCCAAAGGGCTGTGGGGCATTGGAACAGGCTGCCCAGGGCAGTGCTGGAGTCACCAGCCCTGGAGGCTTGGACAGACGGACATGAGGTTCTCAGGACATGGGGTAGTGCCAGGGGTACGTTAACGGTTGGACTCGATGATCTTGAGGGTCTTTTCCAACCAAAAGGATTCTGTGTCTCTATGATTACAGCAAGTCACAGATGCGCTGTGGTGTTGATGCCGTTGCTCGCAGGGAATGCAGTGGATCCAGAGGTGTCCCCTGTACCTCAGGTGTGCAGTGGGAGCCCCTGGTGCCCGCTCACCAGCCGTGTGCCAGCGCTGTGCTCTCCCACCGCACGCCCTCCCGCGTGGGCAAGGGCAAACTCACGACAGTTCTCACACCAAGTGGACTTCATGGATGGTAGAGAAACCAGGGGGTTATGGCCAAATGTCAAGGGGAAAAGCTCCCACCCCCTAGGCCAAGGCACTGATGAAAGAGGAAATTGAGCTGAGCTGAAATGACCTTATGTCACTCACACTGTCCAATCCTCCTATCAATCAAGATGCCAGAAGTCGCAAACCCCTTGACCTTCCCGATCTTCATATGTCCCAGAGCTACGGTTCATGTAGTACAGAGCCCTGAGAGCCACGGGCAGATGGACACTGTGGTGTAGGACCCACGGAGAGGAGGGAACAACAGCTGCATCCCCGTGTTGACGCGGGGATGGACTGTGCACGCTGAACAGCTGAGGGGAGCAGCCACCAGCTGCAGCTCTCCTGACACGCAGCTGTCCCACAGAGCCAGCTGCACACAGAGAAGCCCAGGGAGATCCGCTCCACCGCCTCTCCACACGGCACACGCCAGCCTTCCCTGTACCTGCACTTCAATCTCCAGCTGGATCTTCATGCTGTTATACTCCTCCTCATCCTGCAGCAGCAGCTGCTTCAGCTGTTTCTCAAACTCTTCCACCTTCCTCAGGCGGGTATGGATGTATTCCAGCTACGGGGAGAAGGAGAACATCATCCATCAGTGGAGAAAGCTTCCTCCTGTGAGCACAGCACCTTTTGCCAGCACAAAGCAATGTCACACAAGGATAATTCCCCTGCAGAGGACGCTGAAAAACTGTCCCTTGGCCCCCACGGCCCTGAAGAACCAACTGTCTTCGTGCATGTGGGTCTTTCAAGGCATCCAGTGCTGGAGAGCAGCCCTAGTCCTGGCAGCCTTTGGTCCGTCACTGCAGGAGACTTTGAGGTTGAGGTTGGATGTGGGAACAATTTCTTCCCCAAAGGGCTGTGGGGCATTGGAACAGGCTGCCCAGGGCAGTGCTGGAGTCACCAGCCCTGGAGGGCTGGACAGACGGACATGGGGTTCTCAGGGACAGGGTTTAGAGGTGGCTTTGGCAGTACGAGGTTAACAGTTGGACTGGATGATCTTAGGGATCTTAAAGACCTTTTCCAACCAAAACAATTCCATGATTTTAAATCTCACATGGGCCTTACCTCCTGTGTGTTGTGGGCCTGGATGGCTTCCTCCCACTTCTTCTTGTTGCTGTCCAGCAGCTCTCGCCGTTCGAGCTCAAAAGCTTTCTGTGAAGGAGAGAGCACCCTTCACCATCACGTTATCCCCACTCATTGCCAACTGTACCCTGGTCCAGGCCAGCAGCCTGCAGGAGGGGACATGCAATCGGCTGCAGGTTTTCCCATGGGACTCTTGTACTACCACATGAACTGGCTACCTCAATCTGCAGGAGTTTGTGTCGGTAAGTTTTCAGCATGGTCCTGATCTGCTCCTCCATTCTTTCCAAAAGCAGGTTGATATCATCCGACTGCTGCTTAATGGCCTGGACATACTGCTCGTCTTTGTTTTTCAGCTCCTGGAGGAGAGCAGATGCTGAAATCAGAGAGTATTTGACCAGGAATCCTCAGGGGCTAACTGAGAGGGTACAATTACAGAATTACAGAATGATTTAGGTTGGAGGGACCCTGAGAGCTCATCCAGTCCCCCCTGCCACGAGCAGGGACATCTGCACCAGCTCAGGTTGCTCAGAGCCCCGTCCAGCCTGGCCTGGGATGTCTCCAGGGATGCTTCATCTACCACCTCTCTGCCCAACCTGGGCCAGGCTCTCACCACCCTCAGCACAAACAATTTCTGCATCATGTCTGGCCTGAATCTCCCTCCCTTAGTTTAAAACCATCACCCCTTGTTCTATCACAACAGGCCCTGCTCAAAAGTCTGTCCCCATCTTTCATATCAGCCCCTTTTAAGTCCAGAAATGCCACGATAAGGTCTCCCCAGAGCTTCTCTTCTCCACACTGAACACCTCAACTAGATGCCCTTTAATGGTCCTTTCAACCCAAACTATTCTGTGGTTGCTGGTTGTCCCTGCCCGTTCCCCACCCCACCTGCTGCAGGTCACTGATGAGCTGGTTCTTCTGCTCCAGAAGCCGCGTGCATCGCTGCTGCTGCCAGTCCAGCAGCTGCCACAGCTCCTGCGGGATCGTCCGCTCCGTGGCCAGGGCCCACCTGGAGGTGATCTCCGCAAACCTGGCCGTGCCAGACTTGGCTTCCTTCTCCAGCCTCTCCAGCCTGCAGCAGTGAGGAGCACATGGCAAACAGGGAGCTGGGGCAGCAAGTGCTGCAGATGGGGTTCCATGGCCCACGCTGCAGGAGCACTTCCCTGCATGACCCGGTTTGGATTCAAATTGGTGTCAAGGTATCAGAGGAGCAGCAGCTTTCTTGCAAGTGGTTGTTAAGAGCAAGGGCTCTAATATTAACCATTAACCCACCCCTGGCACTGCCCCGTGTCCCTGAGAACCTCACACAGATCATCCAGTGCAATCCCCCCATGGAGCAGGAACACCCAGATGAGGTTACACAGGAAGGTGTCCAGGCGGGTTGGAATGTCTGCACAGAAGGAGACTCCACAACCCCCCTGGGCAGCCTGGGCCAGGCTCTGCCACCCTCACCAGGAAGAAGTTTCTTCTCAAATTTAAGTGGAACCTCCTGTGTTCCAGTTTGCACCCATTGCCCCTTGTCCTGTCCCTGGTTGTCACCAGAAGAGCCTGGCTCCATCCTCCTGACACTCCCCCTTTCCATATTGATCCCCAGGAATGAGTCCCCCCTCAGTCTCCTCTTGTCCAGCTCCAGAGCCCCAGCTCCCTCAGCCTTTCCTCATAAGGGAGATCTCCGTCTGTCTGGTGACTCCAGCACTGCCCTGGGCAGCCTGTTCCAATGCCCCACAGCCCTTTGGGGGAGAAATTGTTCCTAAATCCAACCTCACCCTCCCCTGGCGCAACTTGAGGCCGTTTCCTCTGCTCCTGGCGCTTGTTCCTGGGGAGCAGAGCCCGACCCCCCTGGCTCCAAGCTCCTTTCAGGCAGTTCAGAGATCAGAAGGTCTCCCCTCAGCTCCTGTTCTCCAGCTGAACCCCCCAGGTCCCTCAGCCGCTCCATCACTCTTGTGCTCCAGCCCCTCACCAGCTCCGTTCCCTTCTCTCCACTCGCTCCAGCACCTCAAGGCCTTTCTTGGCGTGAGGGGCCCAGAACTGCCCCCAGGATTCGAGGTGCAGCACTGTACATCTCACATCTGTATTACAAAAGTCTTTATTCTTCCCGAGGCACCATCCAGTGTGTTCTGGGGACGGCCCAAGGGTCAGGTTGAAGAGCAGCCAATTTTCCACCCTCAAGCTTGCTCTACAGACAGTTTCTGGACACAGCACCTGCTTCCTTAATGAGATTCCCACTGGGAAACCATCCATCTGAGCAAGGACAGGTATCTTGCTACAGGCAGCCTCCCATAAAATGTTCCTGCAGTGCCCTCCAAAGGCAGCAGGAGCAAGGACTCGGTGTTTCCCAGCTGATCTCCCGTCCCGCAGAGGCTGCCCAGCAAATCTGGTGTAGCAGGACATGTTTGCCCAGGAATGGACACAGATGAGCCAGAGAATAACGGAGGCTGGAAGGGCTTTGGGAAGTCACCGACTCCTGGTCACAGCAGGATTAGGCTCAGAGTCAGAGCAGGTTGTGCAGAGCCTCGTCCAGGCATGTGCTGAGTGTGTGCAAGGAGGAAGATCTTCATGACATAAAATAATTGATTTGGCTGGAAAAGACCTTTAAGATCATTGAGTCCAACTGTGAACCTCACACTGGCACTGCCCCATGTCCTGAGAACCTCATGTCCGTCTGTCCAACCCTCCAGGGATGGTGACTCTAGCACTGCCCTGGGCAGCCTGTTCCAATGCCCCACAGCCCTTTGGGGAAGAAATTGTTCCCCAGATCCAACCTCAGCCTCCCCTGGCGCAACTTGAGGCCGTTTCCTCTGCTCCTGGTGCTTGTTCCTGGGGAGCAGAGCCTGACCCCCTGGTTAAAACCTTATTTCAGGTAGTTCTAGAGAGAGATATAAGATGCGGAGGGTCTGGAGGAGACTGTTAAGTGCCCCCTGGAGAAGCCACCAGCCTTGACCTGCTGCACTCTGTAACGATCCAGCTGCAGCAGGATGGACCTGGAGGCTCTTTGTGCGCCTAAATTTTCCTTTTGAGCATAAATTCACTGTTGCCCTGACTGCTAAGCGTTCCCGGATGACCATGGTCAGGATGTCCTCCGAAAGCTGCACCGACACTGCACTGCCCCTTCCCAGCAGCACAGACCCACCGCGCAGCCTCTCACCTCCGCAGCTTCAGCTCTGCCTCCTCTGCTCTCCTCTGCGTTTCCCGCAGGTCAGCAGCCACCTGGATGTTTGTCACCATCTGCGTGCCTTCAAAGAGCAGCTTGGCCAGCCTCTGTGAAGTGAATCACAGAATGGCTGGGGTTGAAGGGACCTCTGGAGATCCCCCAGTCCAACCCAGCTGCTCACGCAGGGTCACAGAGCAGATCACACAGGTGGGTCCAGGGGGTTTGAATGTCTCAGAGCAGGAGACTCCACACCCGCTCTGGGCAGCCTGGGCCAGGCTCTGGCACCTCCCAGCAAACAAGTTTCTGCTCATGTTCACATGGAGCCTCCTGTGTTTCAGTCTGTGCCCGTTGCCCCTCACCCTGGCGTTGGGCACCACTGAACAGAGTCTGGTCCATCCTCTGACACCCACCCTGAGATATTGATCCCATTGATCACATCCCTCTCAGCTTCTCTTCTCCAGCTCAACAGCCCCAGCTCTCTCAGTCTCCTCATCACAAAGATGCTCCAGACCCCTCAGCATCTTTGTGTCCCTCCGCTGGACTCCCTCCTGTAATTCCTTGTCCTTCTTCAACTGGGGAGTCCAGCATCTCACACTCTGGAGGGATAGTGGAGCAACCCTGGCTATGCCTGCCTGGGGTCTGGCTCCTATCCCCACACTGAGGTGCCTGTGCAGACCCAAACCCCTCGTGTTTCCACACTATGGTGGGGTTCGATGGGCACTGCAAGGACATCCATACCCTCCGGGCTCGTCCCTGTCCTGTCAAACCCTGCAGGGCAGCAGCACCAAGAGGAATGTGCTGAGAGCACCTGCTTATTTTGCTTCCCCTGCGTGTGCGGATGGGGCTCGGGATTTGGGCTGGGGTTTGGATGCACAGCGACAGTCCCAGATCCTTCCAGCCCAAGGGCTGTTTGTCCCAGGGGACTCATCTCGCAGGATCCAGCCCAAGAATCACCCCCCACTCAGTCCACTCAGTCCTGAGGAGTTTCTGTCCCTGCTTCTTCTCCCATAAGCGCTGCTGTGTGACACTGAGCACCGCACGGAGCTAAAAGGAGGGTAAGGCAGAACATCTAGAGGTCAGGGACGCGAGAGGACCTTCCCGTCCTCCTGCCGCACCTGCCCGCTCTCCTCTATCTCCTTATGGCTCCTTCTCTGCTCTTCCTCCTCAACCGCCTTGGGCTCCGCATCTTCTCCAAGGGCCGCCCTGGGCAGAAAAGGGGAAAACACAGAACATTTTGCACCCTGCCGCTCGGAGATGCCCTTGGATCTGGGATCCCAGCCGGGCTGCACGTTCAGCACAGCACAATTCGCTCTCTGTCCCCCCCGCTGGGTTCAGTCCCAGGTGTGGCGGGTTCACTCGACCCCCAGCCAAAGCAGAGCAGTTTGGTCCAGGCTCCAGAGGAGGGAACGGCCTGAGCCGCAGCCAGGCCAACAACTCCCGCCAGGAGACCCACGGGAAGCAGAACGGGAACCGAACCCCAACAACTTGTGGGCTCAGGGAGTCCCGTGCAGACTTTTCCTACCGTGTGCAATTTGGCTACGAGTCAACTCTATAAATACAACCCTTTACTCTATAAATACAACAGCCTGGATGAGCTACTGTGAGCTCTCCCTGCTGAATAAGTGAGCCGGGTGGCCATGGTTTTACTGCTCACAGGTCAGTGGATGAGCCCAATTTAAGTTTAACACTAATAATTTAGCTTAAGTAGATGCACACTAAATATAATGAATTATTTAGAGATATAAGGTTGTATGATTTTTAATACACTCTCTGCTTCATGTTACTTACTAAGCTGGATGTGCCTCCATGACAGATGTCCCTGACTTTGGGCTGAGCTGGGATTGCAGGGGTGGTCCCTGACCCGCTGCCATTCAGCAGGGAGTGGGGGGGTCTCTGCCTGGCTCAGGATTCAGGGTGGTCCCCGGCCCAAGGCCACTTTGGGGGGAGGTCCTGGGTGCCAGGAAGGCTGGAAAGGCCACGTTGGCTCCCTGCCCCCCGCCAGTTTGTGGTAGGGGTCCTGACCCAGGGCTGGTGTGGGGCGGGGCTGCTCTGAGCCCTGGGGACGGTCTCCCAGCCTGTGCCGGTCCTGGGGGCAGCTCGGCACGGGGTGCCACTTTGGGGTGAGGGAACTGTTTGGGGGTGGGGGCATGAACTCCAGTGGCAGTTTGGGGAAGAGGAGATCACCTGCGACCAGACAGAGTCTGGGGAGAAGGAGCGGGACCTGGTGCCGGCGTGGGGCAGGGAGCGGCCTGAGCCCGGCTCTGATTTAGGCGGGGCCGATGCGGGTGTAGGCGGTGCGGAGAAAACACGAACCCCGTTTCTCACCGGCGCTTGGCATCAAGGCGGGCAGACATGCGGCGGCGGCGGGCGGCGATGCGCTCCTGGGGCCCGGGGTCGCTGGGGGCCGGGCCCGGTGCCCGCCATCCCGCACCCGCGCCCGCTGCCCGGCTCATGGAGCCCCGGCCCGCCCGGAGCGGCGGCTGCTGCGCATGCGCACGGCGGCTGCGGCGTCCCTGCACTGCTTAGCAACGCCAACACCGCGCATGCGCGTCGGCGCTCGTTCCCTCGTGTAAAAACGTCGCAGTGCGCATGCGCGGCGCTTTCCTGCCTACTCCCAGCGACCGTTAGGGACGGGGAACGTCTGCGGACCCGAGCTGAGGGGAAGCGGCGATAAAGGGGGTCAGGGCGGAGTTCTTGGTGCTGCAAAACGGCCCCGAGGGCCCTGCGAGAGCTCGCTGGGTGCCGTGTGCTCTGCGCGGCTGGTCCTGGCTGGGTCAGCAGAACCCTGTGAGGCAGCACGGGGCCTGTGCCAGGATCCCGCTGTGCCCAGCGCCCGCCCCCCGCCAGCCCCGCGGAGCCAGGAGCTTGTTCCCCCGGTTTAGTCCACAAATGAAGAGCTCCGGAGGCTGTTTCAAGGATTGCAGAGTTTTATTCTGACAGAAGCGTGGTGTCAGCGCTGAGCTCTCCACTCACAGCTGCTCTTCGGGGCTCTGCTGCTCGAGGCCTCCAGGGGCGACAGGCGGGTCTTTGCTCCATCCCAGCAGAGCTCCAGGCGCTTGGGGGCTCCTCCTGTCCTTGGTCCCGCGGCTGCACAGGGAGCAAACGAGTCGGGGGTGTGAGCAGCAGCATGGGACGTCCCCTGGGCCCCAGCAGGGTGGGGGCAGCTGGCTCAGCGCTCAGGGAACCAGCTGCCACCTGCTGCAGCATCTCCATGGGCCAAGGGGGCCCAGCCAGCGGGGAGTCAGCACTTTGTGTCAGCCCCATCCAAACCAGCACCAGCAGAGGCCACCCCGTCTGCCAGCGCCACCCCAACGCTCCACAGGACCTCGTCCTGCAGAAACACCTCCTGACCAACCTGGCTCCAACAGCCGCCCGGCACAGCCCGGCCCTGGCCTTCCACGCTGCGCTGCCCCTGCCCACGCTCCTCGCGGTCTCACCTTGTCCTGCTGGAGCTCTACGCCACCACCTCCGTCTTGTACAAGAGCGCGTCAGCCCTGCGCTGGAGATCCAGTCGCACCATCTGCTCCCACTCCACGGTGTCGGTGGGTTCCGAGCTCCCAGCGATGCACAGATAGTCCAGTGCGGCCCTGACTCTTCTTTTCACGGTGGCCCAGGAGCGCCAGATGCCCTGCTGCACACTGTGCCCCGGCTCCAAGCCCCTGAACCCCACTGCTGGCAGCGGCTCCAGCCCGGCCCTACGCAGCCGCTCCTGGGCCACAGGGCAGGGGGGCTGTGCCCATGAGGGCCAGAGATACGTGGGAAGCACGCTGGGTAGAAACTCGCCCTGCCCACCCGGCTGCAGGTCCAGAGCAGCCCATGTGTCCTTCTCGGCCAGTCCTATCTGTCCCTCTGGTGTCCCCTGGGCGCTGAGGAATGGACACGACATCTGCGAGGTCTCACTGTCCCCAGGGCTCCTGGACCGCGTGGAGACCGCACTGGGGAGAGACCCCCCCTGCCCAGCCGGCTGCAGGTCTGCGCTGTCGGCATCGCTGCGTTCTGTCCAAGACTGCTGCCCAGGAGACGCCCTCATGTCCTGCCCATCCAGTCCCATCTGTCCCTGCGGTGTCCTGAGGACAGGGTGCGGGGCTTTCGAGCTTTTGCTGCCCCAAAGGCTTATGGGCTTGTTGCGGTCCATGTGGCACGTCTCAGGGTCTGTTTTGCTGAGCAGCTGGTCTTTCTCCCATGTGTAGACTGGCTTCCCACTGATGACCAGCTCAAATTTCAGTTCCAGCTTCATCTCCACCACTTGCCCCTTGGCCACCACCAGGTAGTAGCCGTGGGGAATGACGACCAGCACGGGCAGGTCCTGTTGTTCCTCGGGCTCGCTGCAGTGCGGGCAGCCGCTGGTGACGCATCGACGGCACTGCAGGCAGACCAGATATTCTCTGCTCTTGGATTTGCACAAGGCTGGAGTCGTGCTCTTCAGAGATGTTGCCTTTGGCTCCTCCATCAGGTCGTGGCAGACTTTGGTCATGTCCAGGGAGTCCATGAGGGATCTGCTGAGCTCCTCCATGTTGCCGATGGAGTGCCGGTTCCTGGGGAGCTCCGAGCTGCTGTCGGCACAGGAACGTCCACCTGGACCCTTGTCTTGTGTGTCCTGAGGGAGCTCCCCTGCAGAGGCTGCTTCCCCATCGCAGCTGCTTCTCCACAATTCTCCTTGCCGGGGAATGCACTGGCTGTGGGGGAAATAGCGGCTGGACTGTGGGGGCTGCTGTGGGGCAGGACAGACCCAGCACCCTCTCTCTGCCTTCTCCCGTCCCATGGGAGATCTCCCAGCTCCCCGGTTCCAGCCCTGCCAGCTCTGGGGTGGCTGGCTGAGCTGGGGACCTGGGGACATGGGCCAAGCCCAGCCCAGCAGCGCGAGGGCAGAGCGAGGGGCTGGGCACCTGCAGCTCAGGGCTGGGGCTCCCGAGGGGCTGCCCCTGCAGGGAAGGGCTCTCCTTACCCAGACCTGGAGCTCTCTGCAGACACCTCCTCGCCTTCACAGGGCTCCGGCTGCGATGGGCTCCCTTGGCCGGGAGCCGCAGCAGAGCCCGGGGCAGCTCTGGGACAGGGCTGCTCCCCCATGGGGTCCGTCCCGCTGCTGCTCTGCGGGCTCTTGCTCACACAGGTGCCCTGTCCGCAGGAAGCAAAGCCCGGGTTAGTGCAGGGTGTCCCCTCTTGGCCAGGAAACAAGGACCCTGGGAAAGGGGGCTGGAGTGACAGGGACAGGAGTGGCCCAGCCCCAAGCCTGGTGCCCAGCGGAGGTGGCTCGGTGGCTCCAGGGCAGGGGCCCGGCTGGGTGGGCAATGGCCACTGCTCACTGTTCCCTCCCAGAACGGGGCCCAGGAGACACTGACCTTCACCTTGGTGGTGTTGGCCCAACGGGCCATGTAGATGCTCACACCCATGATGCCCAACGAGGTGATGGTGCGGGGCAGCAGGATGTTGCACAGGACCCAGACAGTCAGGAGTACAATGAAGGTGAGCAGGGTCAGCTGCCATTCCCCCATGTCCCTGACGCAGTGCCAGAATCTCCTCTGGGGTCTCTGCAGGACAAGGGGATGTGCAAAGGATCAGCTGGGGAGGCCGAGAAAGCTGGCGAGATCCCCGGGGTGAGGAGAGGTTGGGGTGACACCGAAGCACCCGCTCCTACCTGCGCCTTTGCTTCTCCTTCCATCTCTGATGTGTTTTCCACACACTTGCCCATCTCGCTTGCTCGCTTGCCCACTGGCTCGCGCGCAGTCAAAGTGACACCTGAGCCTCCCCGAAACCCGCTTAAATAAGGGCCACGTTTGTGATGCAACGGTGACATCACATTGCCACACAAGGGCTGCCCCGGTGACCCAAGGCACCCCCGCCAAGGTGAGAGTCTCAGCTTCCCCCCGGGGGACACTTGGGTGCCGGGGAAACAGGGAGAGCCGAGCGAGGACAGGCAGGGTGTGGGTGCAGGAGAGGGGCACCCCTACCCGTGTTGGGGGTCCCCGTGTGGAGGGGACAGCGGTGTTGGGGTGCTCGGGAGCTCGGGGACAGGGCGCAGCGATCGGGAGGTGCCCGGGCTCTGCTGTCTCAATATTTGCCCAGCGGCGGGGCGGTTCTTGCTGATGAACGTGTCCGTCTGTGCTCCCCGGCATAGCACAGTGGGGCAAAGGCGGAGACGGGAGCGTTGTGGTCCAAGGAGGCTGATGGAACAGCCCTGTGTGCATGTTCCTGGGGTGGGATGCAGCCGGGGACACATCGTCCTGGCAGAGGGTCCCCCAGACCCCTCATGAAGGTGAGCAGGGTCAGTTGCCATTCCCCCATGTTCCTGACGCAGTGCCAGAATCTCCTCTGGGGTCTCTGCAGGACGAGGGGATGTGCAAGGGGACAAGGGGACACAGCCCAGGGCCTGCGGGGAGCAGTAAAGTCCTTCTGGGCCACCCACCTGCACCCCTGGGCACAATGGGCCACTTTGCCGGCCACCTGGGCCTGGAGGCACCAGGGTCTGTTTGTCCCCAGCCGGCGCCACTTGCCCCAACGCTCTCCCCCACTTTGGTCTGGAGTTTGGACCAGCAGTGCTGGTGATAAGCACCAGACTTTATTCTAACCAGAGCTGTTCAGGGGAGAACCAAATGTAAGTGGGAAAGAGAGAAAGAGAGAGAGAGAGGAAAAAAGGGAAAGAGAGAAAGCACGACAGAGAGCAAGAGAGAAAGCAAGAGAGCCCCTGTGTCAGGGTTTGGGGGACACAGCCCAGGGCCTGCGGGGAGCAGCCCCACGGGGAGCCAGAGCGGCCATCCCCAGGGGCAGCGGTTCTGAGCAGCCAGGGACCCTGTGCTGGTCTCTCGGCTCCTCTCCTGCCCCAGGGATCCTGGCCAGGCCCTGGGACACCCTGTTGTGGCCGCAGGGAGGCCCGAGGGGGAAGGATGGGGGCGAGTTGGGCCAGATCCCCTCAGGGCTCCTCAGGGCAATTCCCGTCTGCCCACAGGAGCCGTCAGGGTGACTTTTCGGGCCAGCGCTCCCTACGCTGCCCTGGCCTGGCTGTGGAAGAGCCCGTTGACCTGGGACCGGCCATGGGCCGGGGTGGCCGGTCCCCTCCCGCGGTGCCGGCGGGTGCCAGTCTCTGTGTCCCCAGCTGGCCCCAATGGTCCCTGCACTTTGGTCTTCAGACCAGCAGTGCTGCTGCAGAAGAACACGAAAAATCTATTGTGGGAAACTGCAGCGGGTCTGTGGAATCCTTGACAGAAAGTATGGGAGTAGAGATCAGTCTTGAAGATATTAAGGTTTATCCCTGAGAAAGATGGGAGTAAAGGAGTATCCGGAGATATGGAGTTGTACCCGTGAGAGAGAAGGGGATAGAAGAATAACATGGATGATAGCAAAATTAGCTAATTAGTGCTGTAACTTGTAACCAATAGTGAAAAGACACATGAACTAGTAGAATTGTACAAAAATGCACTTGTAGCAATAAATGGCATCTACTACTTTCATCCTGGAAGTACTTGGCCCGTGTCGTTTGTCCGTCTCAACCGCGACAGTCTATTTAGGCAGGTGATAATCTACAGACAGGCTTTATTCTAACCAGAAAAGTGAACCAACTAGAAATTTGGTTCATCCAAAATTACTGAACACTCTGCCAACACTAAACAACATTAAACAACACAGATTCGGCTACTGGTTGGGAGTTTAATTACTACACATCTGATTCAAATTCAAGGAATCCCAGATCTTTGGCATGGTGGTTCAATTGTGCATCTTCCCACTTGTCCAAAGTGAGAACTCAGGGGTCCCCAGAAGACCACAGAATGACAGAATGTTAGGGATTAGAAGGGACCTCAAAAGATCATCTAGTCTAATCCCCCAAGATCACTCACCAGATCAGCGAGATGGACAAATCCTCAAGGAACGTCCCTTAGATGCCATTCCAGTCTGAGGAAGAGAACCTTCCACTGCACACCTGCTGCCCCAAGGACACCAACTCCATGTGGGTTTCTGGCAGCTCCATTTATGCCCTACATTGAACCTCTGCTGTTGTCATTTATAGTCAGCGATCCAGAAACTTCTCTCAGCCGAGGAGTTTCATTGGGCAAGGGCTCCATCTGTTGACCAGGGTGTGGGTACATGACCATAGTGGTCTGTGGGTGGAGAAGCTTCTGGTACTTTCAGGGTGGTGGTTGGGGGGGTGAACCTGCCACAAATGGGCCAACCCTGGAGACATCCCAGGCTGGACGGGGCTCTGAGCAACCTGAGCTGGTGAAGATGTCCCTGCTCATGGCAGGGGAACTGGGGGGGCTGAGAAGGTCCCTTCAAACCAAACTGTTCTGTGATTCTGTGAGAACTCACAATCTACCGGGCAAGGTCCTGCACCTGGGTCAGGGCAACCCTGTTATCGGTCCAGGCTGGGGATGCAGGGATGGGGAGCAGCCCCAGGAGAAGGACTTGGAGTGCCGGGGTGGGACATTGGCCGTGACCCGGCCACATGCGCTGGCAGCCCAGAAACCACCCGTGTCCTGGGCTGCGTCCCCAGCCCCGTGAGCAGCAGGTTTGGGAGGATTCTGCCCCTCTGCTCCGCTCTGGTGAGACCCCCCTGCAGTGCTGGTCCAGCTCTGGGTCCTCAGCACAGGACACACATGGAGCTGCTGGAGAGGGGCCAGAGGAGCCCCAGAAATGACCCGAGGCTGGAACAGCTCTGCTGGGGACAGGTGAGAGAGTTGGGGTGTTCAGCTGGAGAAGAGAAGCTCCAGGGACACCTTAGTGTGGCCTGTCCCCACCACCCCCCTTTGGTGGACACCTTTGGGTCCTGCTTGGCTCCTGTCCCACCCACCCGGGCAGGAGAGAGGACATGCAGGTGGCAGAGCTGCTTGTAGGGGACTCCAGCCAGGAGGTTCAGCTCCCTGGGAACGTAACATCACTGTGATCTTCAAGAAGGACCTGGGAAAGAAGGGTTCTGGGGGCCATCCAGGGCATCCTGGGGACATCCTGGCAGCAGCCCCCCAATCCCAGCTTCCTCCTGTCTCCACGACAACCGCAGATACAAATACCATGGCAACCCCATGGCAACAGCTCAGGCAATGGCACCAGTTCCCGCAGCCTGGAGCCGGGCAGTTGCCCGGGTGTGCTGAAGCTGGAGACCTCTTCTTCTGCGCTTCATGGCCACCATCCTTCCAAGCCTGCAGTGGTCACCACCAGTAGCTCCGGATGGAGGAGAAAGGGTGGTCCTGCTGCCCTGAGGTGACCAGACATGGTGGTCTCAGCCTCATCCATCATCCTTGGGCTGGGGTTGCATGTCCCCCAGCCTGGCATGGTCCTGCCTTTCCAGGTCTGCATCAGCGGCTTCATGTCCAACCTGGACTTCATGGAGCCCCTTTCAGAGGACACTTATTTGCCCTGGGACAGGACCCAAAGGCCCCCTCCAAAGTGGGGTGTTGGGGAAGGACTTTGGGGTTGTTCTGGCAGGATCTCGACTCTGCTGGGCTGAGTGAACCCACTGTGGAGGGACCAAGACACCAGGAGGGTGGTGGCTGCACTGGGTGAGGAACGCCGGTGTCACGGCCAAAGAGCCCAGGGCCCAGCGAGCCGAGCAGCCTCCTCACCAGCGACCATCAAATGGTGAAAGAAGAGCAGATCAAGCCCACGTTGGGTGCTTTCCCCCATATTGGGTGCTTTCCTGCAGATCCTCAGGGCCTGACCCCCTGTCCCCTTCCAGCCTGGTGGCCTGACCCTACTGCTCCCGAGGGCTGAGGGGTGCTGCTTGGGAGCACCCACAGGGACCCTCTGTGCTCCCGGGGGTGGTGATGACCCTGTCGGGGCACTAGCACTTGTCTTGGCTCCTTCCGACAGCTCCCAAAATCCACCCGAGCACTCCAAATCCTGCTCCACCCATGGCTCAGCACCCTGTCTCCCCCAGACCCCCCTCACTCCTGCTGTTTTTAGGGGTTTGGGGTCTGAGCCATTTGGGAAAAGGATTTGTCGTCCCCTGCAGGTGAAAACAAGATTGGTTATCGAAGTGAATAATAAAAATAACCACTTTGCTGGAACTCGCTATAGGTTGTGGGGGCTGAGGGGAGCCCCACACTCCCCGGCGTGCTGGAGGGGGGGCAAAGGGTATTTCTGCAGCTCAGGCTGACCGACCTCAAGGGGCAGCAATAACCTGCAGCATCCCTCTGCCCTCTTGGAACGAGTGGGGACTGCTCCATCCAGCCCTCCTGGCTCCGAGGACACCCCCAGCTGCCTCTCCTGGCATCATCTCCCCACGATGCAACTTTTTGGTGCCACCAAAGAGCTTGTGGTGGCTCTGGAGCTGCAACCCGTGTCGTTCTCCATCACCTCCGGCCCCGGCCCTGCTCCCTGGCAAAAGTAAGTTGGTGCTTTTCTCCCTCCCGCAGCCCCGTGCTGGGATGCTCGAAGCCGTTTATTGAAGCATCGCTCCCCAGTGATGGGAGAGCTGCTATTAATAAATCCCGTCAGATTTTATCGCTTCTCTCTGTGCCAATGAAGAGGGTGGTTTGGGGAAAGGGGGAGGCGGTGGGAGGGGCGGGGAAACCTGTTTCTCTCGAGCGTTTCGTAGCTACGAGCTCGCCCTCAGTGCAGGAGCATGGGATGGCTCAGCAGGCTGTTCAACCAGCTTTCCCGTAAGTCACAGGGCTGGATCTTCTTAGGGGGGGTTGTGGGGGGGCTCTTGGGGTAATTTTTGGCAGGGATTAGCAGGGGGAAAGGGTTGCGCTGCTCCCTGGGGGGCTGTGCTGCTGTGGGTGCAGGAGCAGCGTGCCAGGGTCTCTCCCAAATGTTTGGAGCCCAGGCACCCCCTTGGGAGCGCATGGGCAGGATGGGACAGGGGCGAGGGGATGGAGAGGGAAAGGGGTGCAGGGGCAAGGGGTGCACGGCGCTGGTGCCACCTCCCCGGCTCCTCAGCAGCGAGCAGAGGGGTCCCCGCAGCCGGTGGTCTCCCTTTGCCCCCCCAGCTGCCCCCCTTGCCCCCTCTGCCCCTTGCCGGGGGATTCGGAGGTGGCTCTATCCCTTTGACGATATTTAGGCATTTCAATCGCTGGCTGGCGTCGGGCAGGAGAGTGGGCGCAGGCTGTCAGCGCCGCGCTCGTGCGTGGGAGAGCGGCTGCGGGAGCTCCGGGCACGGCTGCCGGGCTGGGAACAGGGTGATGGTGGTTGACACGTGTCCGTGCGAAGCTCTCATGGCCCTGCAGAAGGTCTTCCTCATGTCCAAAAGCTTTTTGGTCTGTCCCTCTTTCCCAACCCATCTCCTGGGGTTCCCTCTGTGCTGTCTCAGGGATGTTCCGACTGTGCCAGCAGCTGTAGCAGGATGGGGCCGTGTCTGAGTGTAGCACCAGTCGCTCCCAGGCATCACACCTCATGGGTGGTTAATTTGGGGAGCAGGGGGAGCTGAGCTGCTAAGGGAGATGGGGTGACAGCTGCCTCTGAACGCCTCTCCAAGGCAGGGGATGCCCACACAGGGGGGCCCCCACTGTGCTGGGAAGCAGCCACCAATGGGGTGACCCCGCAAGGCACCCGCTGAGCAATGGGTGGGGGAAACCCAGGGGGGCTGCAGCTCCCCGGGACCCCACAAACCCCAGACTGGGATTTGGGGAACTGCTTCACCCCACTGCTTCCCTGTTCCCGCTCGGCATGGGGGTGCCCCCCATCACCTTCAGTGCTCCCTGGGATCGTGGCTGCCCCACTGCATGGGGGGGGGCATGAGCTGCACCCCACTGCTCCCTTCTTCCTCTAGCTCTTCCTCGTCCCTGAGGCATCCCCAGAGCTGCCCAAACCACCCTGGGGTCAGGTTTTCTGGGGATGTTCAGCCATGGGGGGGTCCTCAAAGGAGCGTTAAAGCAGCGTTAAGGGGGACCTGGTGCACACCAGAAGCAGGGAGCTGTTGCTGTGCCCCGGGGGTGTGACAGTGCTGGACGGCCACCCCATGATGAGGAACGTTGTCCCCAGCAGCTCTTGCACCATCATCCTTCCTGCTGCCACAGGTTCTTCCGCAGTGCTGGGGCAGTTTTGGGGGGACACCCTTGCGGCAGGAGCCCCATGGGCAGCCTGCCAGCTCCTCCCGGGTACGAGCGGAACCAGCTCCAGCGCCGGCTGCCTCGGGCTCCCTGCCCAAATTCCTGCCTGATCCCACAACCTGCCGCAACCCGCCCGCAGGGGAAGGCTGGGTGGGCAGCCGAGGGGTCCCGGGCCTTCCTCGCCTTCCTCTTCCTCCTTGGCACCGCCAGCCTCGGCGAGCCCGTTCCAGAAGCGGGCGGGCAGGAGTGGTTTCACCCGTGCCAACCCGCGGGACACGCACCCACCGGGACAAACCGCCCCGCCGGCGACGCCACCGCCTGTCCCTGCCACCAGCCGGGGGGCCAAGGCACCCCCGCCAAGGTGAGAGTCTCAGCTTCCCCTCGGGGGACACTTGGGTGCCGGGGAAACAGGGAGAGCCGAGCGAGGACAGGCAGGGTGTGGGTGCAGGAGAGGGGCACCCCTACCCGTGTTGGGGGTCCCCGTGTGGAGGGGACAGCGGTGTTGGGGTGCTCGGGAGCTCGGGGACAGGGTGCAGCGATCCGGAGGTGCCCGGGCTCTGCTGTCTCAATATTTGCCCAGCAGCGGGGCGGTTCTTGCTGGTGAACGTGTCCGTCTGTGCTCCCCGGCATAGCACAGTGGGGCAAAGGCGGAGACGGGAGCGTTGTGGTCCAAGGAGGCTGATGGAACAGCCCTGTGTGCATGTTCCTGGGGTGGGATGCAGCCGGGGACACATCGTCCTGGCAGAGGGTCCCCCAGGGACATGCTGCTCCTCCTACGCCAGCCCTGGTTGGGTCCCTCTGCTCCGTACCCAGGGATGGATCCCCCAGAACAGGAACATCAGGGGATTTTTGATGCTGAGGGTGGTGAGAGCCTGGCCCAGGTTGGCCAGAGAGGTGGTGGATGAACCATCACTGGAGACATCCCAGGCCAGGCTGGACGGGGCTCTGAGCAACCTGAGCTGGTGCAGATGTCCCTGCTCATGGCGGGGGGACTGGGGGAGCTTTAATGGTCCCTTCAACCCAAACCATCCTGTGATTCGATGATTCTGTGACTCTATGTCTGGCGTCTTGTCCAGGGATTGGGAAGGACTTGAGAGGCTCGGAGGTGCCACATGGGGCTGGAACTGTCCCCAGGAGGTGGCAGGGAGCCGGTGACAGTTGTGTGCATGCTGTACGCTGGTGGTGGGACCACAGGGGACGAGACACCGACGTTAGGACAGGGAGGTGGGGAGAGGTCAGTGGCGGTGGCTTCATGGACGAGGTGATGCTGTGAGGCTCCTCCAGCCCTTTGTTGACCCGAAACTGCACCCAGCACAGGGGTATTTGCAGGACGAGGTGACCAGAGGTCTGTCGGGGAGGGGACAGTGTCCCATTGCATCTGTCACATACCCCTCCTTGCTGCCACTGCAAAGGACAGGCAGGGATGCGCAGTGTGTGTGTGTACGGGGAACACACCCTCACTTTAACCGGTGATGCTTTGCACACACTAGTGACACACACACACGTGCCGGGCACAAGTGCCACCGTCCCCAAGCTCTACATTCCCATGCCTTTGTGCTCGCCTATTATTAATATTCAGCATCAAAGGTTCTTCCAGGCGCTGGGGGCTGGGAAAAGCAGCTTCTGAATCACTTTGCTTTTTCCCCGGCTGGGTTATTACTCATGAGGGCAGACGGAGCTGGGAGCCTTCCCTGCAAAGCCGTGCTCGTGTTGGGAATCGCAAGGGTGGCAGAGCCTGTGCGATCCCCACGTCTTCTCCACCGAGTCATCCCGGCATGCACAAAAATCCCAGGGAGACCCTTCTCTGGGGAATACGGGGGAAAAAATGGGGTTGTTCCCCAGAAAAATCCTCCTGCAGCTCCTGTGGGACAGCGCTGGTGGCATCACAGTGAAGTCTCTGGGCTCTGTTTGAGGAAGCGGCTTCAAAGGGGGAACAGGAACATGACATGTTGGAGATGTGGCTCCCGTCAGCCCCGTGGGGAAGCCTCACTGGACTCAGTTTCGAGGCGGTTTGCTATGTTTCATGTTAAAAAATGGCTAAAAAAAAAACCCAACTTTCAGCAGAACTTGTTCCCGCAGAGGGAAAGCGCAGCAGCCACGTTCCCCAGCTGTAGCCACCAGTGTGGCAGGTGAGCCGGTGCGCTGGGTGAACCGGGATGGCTGCGATGTGCAGAGAGGGGCCGGGGGGAAGGAAGTGCTGCAGATTTGCGTACGGGCTGTTTCGCTGGTCTGTGCAGCCCGGAGGCCACAGCTTTGAGCAAAGAGCCGCTAGAAGTGATGAAAAACATGACTTTTTTAGAGTGTGAGTTATTTCATCCTGGGGAGAAGCCAAAAACAGGGGCCTAAGAGTGTCCGCTTTGCTCCTTAGAGTGGGACAGTGATGCTCTGCCCCCGGGAGGTGATTTCCAGGGAGGTTTTGGGGATCTTGGTGCTGTTAATTGCTGCAGGAGAGCTCTGCCTGTCCCTTGCCCTTGCCCCTGTTTGCCCCCTGCTCTTGTTCCTGCCTGTCCCCTGCCCCGTCCCTGCCTGTCCCCTGCCCTGTCCCTGCCTGTCCCCTGCCCTGTTCCTGCTTGCCACGGGCAACCTGACCTCAATCTTGTGTCCTAAGGTGGCCCCAGTGAGTGTCACCTGGGGTGCTCGGGCTCTGAGCCTCGGGCAGAGCGTGGCACACGCTGAAACGCTGCACACCCCGACATGTCGCACGCTTTTATTTTTGCATGGCATGACCAGCCACACCGCACACTTCACCCTGTTGCACACCCGGCCACGCTGCACATCTTGCCACATTGCACACCTGGCCAAGCTGCGTGCCCAGCACATGGTGCCACGTTGCACACCCAGCCACGTTGCACACTGTGCCATGTTGCACATGCACACCCCGGCACGTTGTACATGCACACCCCGGCATGTTGCACACCCGGCCATGTTGCACATGCATACCCAGCCATGTTGCACATGCACACCCCGTCATGTTGCACACCCAGCCATGTTGCACATGCACACCCAGGCACGTTGTACATGCACACCCTGTCATGTTGCACACCCAGCCATGTTGCACATGCACACCCAGGCACGTTGTACATGTACACCCTGTCATGTTGCACACCCGGCCATGTTGCACATGCACACCCAGCCATGTTGCACATGCACACCCAGGCACGTTGTACATGCACACCCCGGCATGTTGCACACCCAGCCATGTTGCACATGCACACCCAGGCACGTTGTACATGCACACCCCAGCATGTTGCACACCCAGCCATGTTGCACACTGCACACGTCTTGCCACATTGCACTCCCACGCCAGCTGCATGCTCAGCCATGCTGCGCACTGTGCCGTGCTGCACATGCACACCCGGCCACATTGCACACTGTGCCGTGTTACACATGCACACCCAGCCACACCGCACACCTGACCATGCTGCACACTGTGCCATGTTGCACATGCACACCCAGCCACACTGCACACCCAGCCATGTTACACATTGCACACCCAGCCGCGCTGCACATGCACACCCAGCCAAATTGCACAGCCAACCATGCTGCATGCCCAACCATGCTGCACACTGTGCCGTGTTGCACAAACACACCCAGACACATTGCACACTCGGCCATGCTGCACACTGTGCCATGTTGCACATACGCACCCAGCCACACTGCACATGCACATCCAGCCACGTTGCATTTGCACACCCAGCCACGTTGCACACCCAGCCACGCTGCATACGCACACCCAGCCACGTCGCACACCTGACCATGCTGCACGCCCAGCCATGCTGCACACCGTCCCATGTTGCACATGCACGCCCAGCCACACTGCACTTGCATACCCAGACACGCTGCACATGCAGCCATATTGCACATGCACACCCAGCCACGTTGCACACCCAGCCAAGCTGCACACTGTGCCATGTTGCACATGCCACATGCACACCCAGCCACATTGCACTTGCACACCCAGCCACATTGCACTGTCCCCTGCCCTTGTCCCTGCTTGCCGTGTTGCACATACAGCCATGTTACACATGCACACCCAGCCACGCTGCACACCCGGGCGTGCTGCACATGGTGCCGCACTGCACATCTTGCCACACTGCACACCCGGCCTACCTGCACGCTCAGCCGTGCTGCACGCTGTGTCACGCTGCACGTGCACTCCCGGCCACACCGCACACCTGGTCACGCTGCCCACCCAGTTGTGCTGCACTCTGTGCTACGATGCACACCTGGCCACGTTGCACACCTGGCCATGTTGCACACCTGGCCATGTTGCATGCTTTGCCACACTCCATGGACCAGCCGCACTTCACGCCGTACCCTGTTGCACACCCTGCCATGCTGCATGTTGTGCCATACTGCACATCCTGCCATACTGCACACCCTGCCATACTGCACACCCTGCCATACTGCACATCCTGCCATACTGCACACCATGCCATACTGCACACCCTGCCATACTGCACATCCTGCCATACTGCACACCATGCCATACTGCACATCCTGCCATACTGTACACCGTGCCATACTGCACATCCTGCCATACTGCACACCGTGCCATACTGCACATCCTGCCATACTGTACACCGTGCCATACTGCACATCCTGCCATACTGCACACCGTGCCATACTGCACATCCTGCCATACTGCACACCCTGCCATACTGCACACCGTGCCATACTGCACACCCTGCCATACTGCACACCATGCCATACTGCACACCATGCCATACTGCACACCCTGCCATACTGCACATCCTGCCATACTGCACACCATGCCATACTGCACACCCTGCCATACTGCACACCATGCCATACTGCACACCATGCCATACTGCACACCCTGCCATCCTGCACATCCTGCCATCCTGCACACCATGCCATCCTGCACATCCTGCCATACTGCACACCATGCCATACTGCACATCCTGCCATACTGCACACCATGCCATACTGCACACCATGCCATCCTGCACACCATGCCATCCTGCACACCCTGCCATACTGCACACCATGCCATACTGCACATCCTGCCATACTGCACACCATGCCATCCTGCACACCCTGCCATACTGCACACCATGCCATACTGCACACCCTGCCATCCTGCACACCCTGCCATCCTGCATACCCTGCCATACTGCACACCGTGTCACATTGCACATCTGGCCACGCTGCCCACCCAGCCACGTTGCACGTCCCTCTCCCGCTGCCCAGCTGTACCCCACGCAAACCAACCCCAAGGCCGCCATCCCTTCCCTTGGCATTGAGCAGCTGCTGTGGTTTAACCCGAGCTGGTAATGTAACATAAGAGCTGCTTGCTCACCCCCTTCACCCCAGAACAGGAGAGAGAATCAAAAGGGAAGGGAGAAACTTGTGGATCGAGATGAACCGTTTAATAAAACAACAAAATACACTACGAGTAATAAGATGTATAAAATAGAAATAGAAAATAAAGTAAAAGATGCTCAGTTCAATTGCTCTCAAACTGTCTGCACCGAGCAGCCAGTCCCAGGCAGCAGAACCTGATCGCAAACAGCTGATTTGGGGAGAAAAGAGAGAAAAAGGCACAAAGGGCCCAGATTTCTCTGCAAAAAAGGCTGATGAAAGGCTGAAATAAATAAACTCCCAAACAGGTCTCCATCCTGGTTCCAAAAAACCCTAAGGTGAAAGATTCCTGACTCTCCTTCAATAGGAAGCATGATGCTGATGGCATGGAATATTGTCACTGATCAGCCCGGTGTCAACCAAGGTCTGTCCCATCCGCGTCCCCTTCCCGCTGCCCCACACCTGTGGGCAGAGACCCAGGCTCTCAGTAAACAGCAATGAAAACTCTGTCCTGGGGTGTTATCCGCATGTTCTCAAACTAAACGCGAACAGTGACTGTGCTGGCTATGGAAAAGAAAGGTTTCTAACTGCATGGAGAAAATATAACTAATTAATTAATTAGCTAATTAATTAATTTGCAGTCAAACCAGGAGGAGGAAGGGGATTTGCCTTCCCCTCCCTCTGCCACTAAAGCCAGAGGCAAAATAGCTGCCAGGATCTGGCCGGTCCCCATGGGGCCCTGCTGGGGCGGCTTCCAGCACCCGGGGAATTTCCACCTGGCACAAATCGGGATGTTTTGCTGCCCGCTTTGATCTCCAGAGGCTGAAGCACCGAGGGATTTCAGGTGGGAAATCCCCACACCCTTCCCCTTGCAGAGATGGTGGAGGATGCTCCGTCGCATCCCTGGCATCCCAAAAGGGGGTGACATGAAACGAAGCCAAATCTCCCGCCCTGGGACCTGCGCTCCTGGCCACAAGTCAAAAAAACCCCTTGGCATAAAAAATTAGAGACCTCATACTGGAAGAAGTGTAGAAATTGAGGGAGTTCAAGGGGGGTAAACATCGATATTTAGCCTGAGCTGGTCCATCTGCAGCTCAGGTCAGGCGGGCAGAGGGTTGAAGGCGCCTCAGGGCATCGCTTGGGTTATTTGATTTTAAAAAAATGTGATTTAAAATGCTTATCTGTCTGAGAACAGGGCTGAAAACTTTGCAAAGAGACTTCCAGTTTGGTGGCGAGCCGGTCTTGCGTAAGCCTGTGCAGCTGCGTGATAGCACCCGGTGGAAATGATTGCCGAGCAAGAGAAGAAAACGCTTAATTAAATGACAGCAATGAAGTTCCCCCCAATCTCAGCTGAATTCCCCTGGGACGTGCAAACTTCCCACATTTTGCAAACCCAGCCCAGCGTGCTGGGACCGCGCAGCTCTAACCCAGACTTGGGAGGTGGTTGTGAAGCCATATAGGGCAGTATAGATAATTCAGTTGTCACTGTGTGGTGTGACCACAGCCGAGGGCTTTTCCAGGCTGTGGCGGAGCAGCTGGGGCTTGAAATTCCCATTTGATGCAGGGGAAGGGCTGGAGGAGCTGGAGCTTTGCACCCAGGTGGGAAATTTCTGCCCCAAAAATGCCACAGCCCTGCCAGGAGTTTTGCAGATGAGTTTCCTTCAGGAAGCTGTGATGGATATAAGCGGAATTAATGTAAGCACCCGGGTTTTCTACCCCAAACCCTCTTTTCTCCTTCCCCTTTCCCGAAACGAAGCAGGAGCAGCATGTCCCGTGATCCCTGGGGTTGCCTGGCGACCGGGAGGGATGCTTAGCGACCGGGACCAAAAAGTGATGCTGCGAGCCCTCTCCTGCTCCGGTTCCTTCTCCCCCAGCAAGGTTCCTGGGAAATACGCCCACCCTGCTCCTGGGAAGCTGATTTCCCTCCCCGAGGGGCGGCTTTGATGCTGCTATGGGGTTATTTTTAGCCCAGTGACATTTTGTGAGCTGGGGTGGTTTGGTTTTGGGGGGAAGGCTGAGCCCCAGCAGCCCCTTGGCCTGGGGATGCTGCCTCAGCCCCGTCCCCCCGCATCACCCCGGAACAAAAAGCATCTCCCGCATCCCTCCTACAACACTCCTCAAGGCTTTTGGATCCCGACCCCTGGCCTGATTTTGGGAGCTTTTGCAGCCTATTGGCATGTTTGACCCTTTTCCTAACACCACAGTCGCATCGTTCTGGCTGGGGCGGTGTTGGACCCGTTTGCATTGTGGAGGTGCAAGAAAAAAACATGGACCAAATGATACTTCCATTATTAATTGCAGGAATGAGTGGGAGCCACAGGATGATCCCGTGACACAGGATCGAAGCACCAGAGCCCTGGGACCTTGATCCCAGATTTCAGAGCCTGCCCATGACCCTTTTTGTGCCCGGCAGCTGCAGGGGGGTGTGAAATCACAGCTTTGCTGGATCAGCTGTGAGTTGTTTCTCTCTGGGCATAAAAGATGAGGGATTTTGGGTGGACCCCTTGTCCTGCAAAGCTGGGGGCTGCTCGGGGGGTGTCTTTTCCCCCTGTGGGATTGCGCCTGGTTGGATCAGCAGAGGTACCTATGGCTCTGGCATGGCAGGAAGATATCAATAGGGGTGCGGACCAGAAGGGGTGGTTGTAGCGAACTTTGCATCTGAAACCCAGGCAGTCGGCCCTGGGGGAGGATGCTGTGCCCCCCCCAGCTACAGGGCCCACAAATACTTGGAGGGTAGCTGCAGAGCCTCCCTGCCTGGGGAGGAGGTGGCCAGAAGCAGATAGCAGTGCTCAGAGGGGACATGTTATCCTCAAGACTGGTACCATGTTGGTCACGGCCAAACAAAAGCGGGGCTGGGGGTCCCTGAGCCCCTCACCGTGATGCATCCTCGTGGGGAGCCCCACACGGGCATCCCATCACCTCGGGGCCCGGCAGCCTGTTGTCCCCATCTCCCGGTGAACCCTTCCTCCCCAGATGGTCCTGCCTCTTCCCATCCCTGCTCCAGACAGGCAGTGCCGCTCAGTGCCGGGAACATGGAGATCTGTGCCCGTGCCTGAGTCAGCCCCTCCAGCTGAGCTGCTGCGCGTGGGCTGTGCCGGCAGCTCGCCGGCTGTTGTTGTTAATTCCCCGGGAACGTGTCACTGGTACCGGCCGTCGCATGGGCTGTTGGGGTGCAGGTCACCGTCACGGCGTTGGGATGGGAGGTGCGATGTGGGGGAAAATGGGATGCGGGATGGGATGTGGGGGGTGATGGGATGCAGGGAGAGATGGGATGGGAGGTGGGATGCAGGGGGATATGGGATGCAGGGGGAGATGGGATGGGAGGTGGAATGCAGGGGGAGATGGGATGGGAGATGGGATGGGATGGGAGATGGGATGCAGGAGGTGATGGGATGCAGTGGGAGATGGGATGGGAGATGGGATGCAGCAGTCAATGGGATGTGGGGGAAAATGGGATGCAGGATGGGAGATGGGATGCGGGAGGTGATGGGATGCAGGGGGAGATGGGATGGGAGATGGGATGCAGCAGACAATGGGATGTGGGGGAAAATGGGATGCAGGATGGGAGATGGGATGCGGGAGGTGATGGGATGTGTGGGGTGATGGGATGCAGGGAGACATGGGATGGGAGATGGGATGCTGCAGGTGATGCCATGCAAGGGGAGATCAGATGCGTGGAGAGGTGGGATGCAGGAGGAGGTGGAATGGGAGATGGAGTGCAGGGGGAGATGGGATGGAGCCTGGTGATATGCAGGGAGAAATGGGATGTGGGATGGGAGATGAGATGCGTGGAGAGATGGGGTGCAGGGAGTGATGGGATACAGGGGGGATATAGGATGATGGGGGAGATTGGATATGGGGGTGATGGCATGCGGGGTGAGGAGAAGGGATGCAGGAGGTGTTGGGATGCAGGAGGTGTTGGGATGCAGGGAGAGATGGGATGCGGGGGGTGATGTGATACAGGGGGGTGATGTGATGCAGGGGAAGATGAGATGTGGGTCCCTGCCCAGCCCTGCACCCAAAACCAACCCCACCAATGTTTTCCCAGTCTGAAAAATGAAGGGGCCTGCCTGGGAGAGGGGGATACCACCCACAGGAGACAGAACGAGGGGTCCTGGGCTGCTGTTGTAGTAGGATGGGTATTAGATGGAGAGAAACGCGATGGAACCTGAGGAGGTCTGGGGGATGCTTGTCATCTGCTGGGGGTGATTGCAGCTGTTGTGGGGAGCTGCTGCACCGGGCATGGGGGTGTCAGTGGGGAGCTGTGTTTTGGGGTCTCTCAGCAGAGGGGACGGTGCTTCTATACCTGCTTCAACCCCCTCTCAGGCGGCCAGGCAGGAGCCTGTGTCATTTCCTTTAGCTTTGCGAAACACAAGTTTCCTCTGCGGGGACATCACGTGAGGAGCCCTCGGTCCCCATCCTCCCCCAGTGCTGCCTGCCCGGGGTGGGGGACAGGGACAGCGGGACGCTCCCAGTGCCCCCAGCCAGCTCCCACCGCTGGGCCACTCTCCCACCTCCCATCCCACCTCCAAGGGCTGTCACATCCCAGCATTGTCTTGTGTGTTCCAGGGATGTGCCGGGTCCGGCTGGTGTGAAATCCCACAGGGATGAACCCTCGTTGGTGGGAATGGGGAGAGATGCCCTGGGGGATGGAGGATGGGGGTGGAATGGGATGGAATGGAATGGAATGGAATGGAATGGAATGCAGAACCCCCCCAGCAGAGGTTTGTACCAGGCTGGAGCTCAGCTCCCAGCTGTCACCGAGGCCCCAGCAGCATCCTGAGGACACTCACCGTGTTTTTGTGTCGCTGACCCTCCATACCTGGCGAGGATCTACGTCAGGATGGCAAAACCCTGCTTCCCGCTGGGGACAGGGCTGGAGTGATGGATGGGAGCGGGGCAAGGCAGATTTGGGGTAGATACAGAGAATAAGAGATAAAGCTGGGAACACCCACCCCCTCTCCCAGTGAAATGCTGGAAACTCACTGGTTTCGGTAGGGGAGCGGGGCTGGAGTGTGGTGCCAAACAGGGTGAGAGCCCGTCTGTTCCCTGGGGAACCGAGCAATAAAGCCGTGAGTCATTTAAATACCTGCATAGATAGGGGAAGGCCGGGGGCAGAGCAGGCAGCCCTGCCTGCTGGGGCCCTGCCTGGGTCCCTGTCCCCTGCCTTTGGGGTGACTCCGGCTGGGCTGGGGTCCCCGCACTGCAGGGGGACAACGGGGACAGGGTTGGATGGAGCCAGGATCCAACTTGGCTGAGAAAAGTGGATGAGGATGGTCCGGGGAGGGATGCGCTGGGTCCCGGCGTGAGGGATGATGGAGTCCACAGGGCTGGTTGGCAGCCAGAGACCCTCCTGGGTGACCAGGGTGAGTCACAAGTCCCCATTGTCCCCATCCTCTGCTTCCCATGGGGTGCTCGCGTTGGATTCCCCCCGGTGCTTTGGGGTTGCGGCATCGCTCAGTGGGCTTTGGGGTTTCCGGAGGAGGGGGATGCGTGCTGCCTGCATCTGCTGCCTGCGTCCACCACCCCGCACTGTGACCACCCAAACGAGTCGGTCCTGGGCTGGGTGGGCCGTGCCTCAGTTTCCCCATGTGTATGCCGGGCTCGAGCAGCTGCTTGCGGCACGTGTGTGAGCCTGCCTGCGCGTGGGCCCTGCCTGCTGCCTGCTGCCTGCTGCCTGCTGCCGGGGTGCTACGCAAATGCCTCTGCGCACACTTGTCAGCCGCAGCAGGAAGCGCCCGCTCCGTCAGCGCGGGCTCGCCGTGGGGACACAGGGGACGGCCACCTTGCTGTAAGTGTCACTTGCCTCGTGCTCCCCCGTCCCTGGGTGCCCCGGGGTGTGATGGTGGGACCGAGCCCCTCACACCACAAGGTGAGTGGAGGGCTGAGCACTTGCACACTCATCACACGGAGTCAGGGAAGGGGGTGGGGGGGTTCAGTGTGTCTCTGGGGCAGGACGAGGTGGTGGTCGCCAGCCCAGGTGTGTCGGGGTCTGGGGTGGAGCTGGAGGAAGCGGCACTTGGGGCACCGAACTTTTCCCAGAGTGTGGGAGCGACCGGAAAAAAACTTCCTGGTCTGTGCTGTGCTGGGTGCGGGACGGGGGTGGCTCCGAGCGGCCGTTTCGGGGTGTCACCCGCAGGAGAAGGGAACAGGGGCTGGGGAGGGGACGCGGAGGGTGCAACGAGGGGACGTTGGTGGCAATGGAAGCTCTTGGTTTCGTTTCATCGGCTTCTCCGTCACTGTGTGCCCGGCTGGGGCTGCGTTGCGTCTGATGTGGTTTGGGACAAATCTGGGGTCCCACAGGACGTGTCCCCACCCTGGAGATAGTGTCTTTGCTGCCCTTCTCAGCTTTATTTTGAACTTATATCTTGGCCCAGGCAAGGTGGGAGTACAGGGGCTGTGAGACTTGGGGTGCTTGGCTGGGGGGGCTGGAGCCGTCCCTTGTGTCTGTACGGGGCTTGAGGGGACATCGAAACGTGGGATGTGCCCTTGTTCACCCTGGTGGCCTCCAGCCCTGTCGGACTCTGGCCAGGATGGTCAGAGGTGCTGCCCAGGGGCAGCAGGATGCTCCCTGTGAGCTGTTGTTATCCATGGGATATTATCCATGGGATACTCTCTGCAGGATGCTGGTATCCGTGGGGTATTATCCATAGGATGCTCTCTGCAGGATGCTGGTATCCACGGGATGCTCCCTGTGGGATGCAGAGATATGGATTTGATGGGCAGGCTGTTCGGCGGATGAGGAACTGGCTGGACGGTCACACCCAGAGAGTGGTGGTCAATGGCACAATGTCTGGATGGACACCAGTGACAAGTCGTGTCCCTTGGGAGTCTGTACTGGGACCAAGACTAATTAATATCTTCGTCAATGACACAGTGGGATCGAGAGCACCCTCAGCAACGTTGCAGTGCCACCAAGCTGAGTGGTGCAGGGGACACACCTGAGGGACGGGATCCACCCAGAGGGACCTGGACAAGCTGGAGCAGTGGGGCCATGTGAACATCATGAGGTTCAACAAGGCCAAGGGCAAGGTCCTGCACCTGGGTGGGGGCAACCCCAGTGTCGGTCCAGGCTGGGGATGCAGGGATGGGGAGCAGCCCCAGGAGAAGGACTTGGGGTGCTGGGCTGAGACATTGGCCATGACCCGGCCATGTGTGCTGGCAGCCCAGAAACCACCCATGTCCTGGGCTGCATCCCCAGCCCCGTGAGCAGCAGGTTTGGGGGGAATCTGCCCCTCTGCTCTGCTCTGGTGAGACCCCCCTGCAGTGCTGGTCCAGCTCTGGGTCCTCAGCACAGGACACACATGGAGCTGCTGGAGAGGGGCCAGAGGAGCCCCAGAAATGACCCGAGGCTGGAACAGCTCTGCTGGGGGACAGGCTGAGAGAGTTGGGGTGTTCAGCTGGAGAAGAGAAGCTCCGGGGAGACCTTAGTGCGGCCTTTCAGTGCTTAAAAGGGGCTGAGAAGAAAGATGGGACAGACTTTTGAGCAGGGCCTGATGTGATAGGACAAGGGGTGATGGTTTTAAACTAAAGGAGGGAGATTCAGGCCGGACATGATGCAGAAATTGTTTGTGCTGAGGGTGGTGAGAGCCTGGCCCAGGTTGGCCAGAGAGGTGGTGGGTGAACCATCCCTGGAGACATCCCAGGCCAGGCTGGACGGGGCTCTGAGCACCCTGAGCTGGTGCAGATGTCCCTGCTCATGGCAGGGGAACTGGGGGAGATTTAACGGTCCCTTCAACCCAAACCATCTGTGATTCTGTGATGCTGTTACCAATGGGATGTTATCCATGAGATGCACCTTGCAGGATGCTGTTGTCCAAGGGACGCTCTCTCTCTGCATCCCTCTCCCCAGCAGCATCACTCGTCAATGCAGGGACACAGACGGGACACAGATGGGACATCCAGCCCCAGCCTTGGCCCCACGGGTTCCCCGAGAGGGCAAGGGGACATGTGGGCATGGGGAAAGCAGAAAATGAAGAGGAAGTGGGGAAAAAGAAGAGCCAGAGCAAAACATTCCCAGCACATGCTCTGAGAAATACCAGCTGCCTAAGTCGGCAATTCCCGCTCTCAACCAGGAGCCGAGTTCCCTTTCCCTGGGGCCTGGCTTGGACCATTGTCCCCACTGCAACATCCCCTGCGTGGGTCCCTCTGATACAGGATGCAGGATTTGCTTTTTAGATATGTATTTTAGATATTTCTCGGAGGAGAAGCTCTTTGGGTACCAGCCTCTTCCCCAGAGCTGCAGCAAAGCCTCAGTGGAACATTTCTGCACCTGCTACCGAGCTGGGACAGGGGATTTACTGATTTTGCTTTATCCTCTTGCTGGTTGATCCCGATTTAGCAGAAAGCACTCATCTGGCGTGGCGCGATGCTGGGCGGCCGCAGCGGGATGTGGTCTGCAGGCTGGTGTTGCTTGTAGCATCCGTGATATCACCTGGGGGGTGGCCAGAGGCAGGGCAGAGCGAATTGGGATGCCCTGGTTGTCCCTGCATGAGAAGGAGACATGGTTGTGAGGTGCGTCACCTGCAGAGAGCTGGCCAGCGGAAAGAATGGACCCAACCGACCAAACAACAAAATCTGGTGTGAAAAATGTGTGAAGAGGTGAATTGAATAGTTTTTCTACTTAGAGGGCTGGTATGCAGGCTTGTTAGCGAGTCCCTGCTCTGACACCATCCTCAGCTCTTTAGAGAAACCCTTCTCCTTGCTGTTTCTCACCACTCTAATTCTAATGTATCAAGTCAGTAGAGATCAAGGTCTGTGCTTCTAGCAGTTGCCAAGATAAATGCTTAACAACATATACTTTTATCTGGCTTAAAGGATGGGACATTCAAGGGGATTGCTCCCAAGTTCCTGAAATTGTGCATGCAGAGAAGTTTCAAAGCCTTAATGTTCAACATGAGTATAAATTATTTATATCTGTCATCATGATGGCTGATCAACTTCCATCTGTCTTTTGAAATTTAATCAAAATGGATTGGCTAAAACTAAATTGAAGGTTTATTTATGTGATCGTGAGTTAACTTTCAGGGGTATTAAGGCTGTATTTTATTCAGGAGAAGGAACATTTCATATACAACTTCACTGCTTTGGTTTTGTGTGTTGAGTCGTTGCAGTTCACATCCATGTGCCCGTCGAGCTGTGTGCAGAGGTGAGGATGCTGCTGCCTCGCTCAGGTCCACGTTGAGCATCCCATCACTCTCATAGCCGCGCTCTATCACAACCATGAGGATACGGAGCCTTTTTGCCTGTTCCCTTACCTGGGAAACAAAGTTTGGGGCTGTCTGCGTGTTGTGCCAAAAACCCCTTCACACGGACCCAAAAGCGTCAGGCGACGCCGTGTGTATTTTTAGGCCGGTGACTCAAGCAAGATGCTTTAAAAAGACGACGGTGGCGGGAGGCAGCACACGGCGTCCCGATAGCACGTGGGGCTGTCATTGTAAAAACCGCTGGGACGTGCTCTGCAAATGATGGTGCAAATCCCAGCGAGGAACGGGGAAACGGGGAGAGAAAAGCTGGATTTGGGAAGGGTCCCTGCTGACATCTCCTTGCTATTTCTTTTCTTGCTATAGGGTTTTTCTTATTGCAGGGTTTTATTTCTTTGCTCTTGGTTTTGCAGAGGTCGGTGACGGGGCAATGGCTGCAGCCCCCGCGTGCTCTTCATGCTTGTGGTGTGGGACAAGTGGCCTTGAAGGGAGATGGTTTAGTGCCAGTGTTGGGTTAATGGTTGGACTCAATGGTCTTGAGGGTCTTTTCCAACCAAAATGATTCTGTGATTTATGAGTTTGGGCTGGGCTGGCTGGTGTTGATGAGCACCGGCCCTGAGAGAATCAATTTGATTGGAAAAGCTCCTCAAGATCATCAAGTCCAATAATTAACCCAGCCTTGGCACTGCCCCATGTCCCTGAGAACCTCATGTCCGTCTGTCCAGCCCTCCAGGGCTGGTGACTCCAGCACTGCCCTGGGCAGCCTGTTCCAATGCCCCACAGCCCTTTGGGGAAGAAATTGTTCCCACATCCAACCTCAACCTCCCCTGGTGCAACTTGAGGCCGTTTCCTCTGCTCCTGGCGCTTGTTCCTGGGGAGCAGAGCCCGACCCCCCTGGCTCCAAGCTCCTTTCAGGCAGTGCAGAGGGTGATTTCCGTGTTGCAAACCCCAGCGACACACACGAGAGCTGTGACGCTCCTATTTGTTTAATCAGTAACTCAAAGACCGAGCTGAGCTGGGCTCCAGCTCACAAACAGCCTAATGGGTGAATTTCCATATTTTTTTATTTTTATCGTTTTTATTGCACACCTACAAAAATGTGGTTTGAGCAGCTCTTTGCAAACCCGAATTTGCCACCGGGCTGGCTGCAGGTGAAGGGATGTGCTGGCTGGTTTTCTGCTCATTGAGGTTCCCTGCAAAGCTCGGTGCTGGCCTCAGAAACCAGCGACCAGGCTGAGACAAACCCTGTGCCCTTGCTGGGCTTATGGGAGCTGAGTTTGCCTGGTCTCAGCTGGCTGCATGTTGAGAGAGGTGGAGAAAACAGCCCAGAGCATCCTCTGTGCCAACCCTGCCCAGCTCGCCACCCAAAATCCACCCAAAGAAGAAAACTTTGAATAACCCAAGCCCCACACACCCCATTCAACTCTTTTTCTCAGCAAAAGAAATACTCAAGCCACTTCCCTTCTGGCTCAAATGACACTTTTTGAGCCGGCTTCTGGGTTTTGTCCCTTCTAAAAATAAAAGAGCGCATTGATATAAACCAGTATCGCCCTTCCAGGTGAGAAGGAACTGGCTTGTTCACCCCAGTTTGCTCTTTAGTGGGGTTTTTTTGCAAAACTCTCTGCTAAATGCAGCTGGGTTGGGGGGGTCATGTTGTTGACCCCCAGTCACAAGTTCCTGTGCTGGAACGGTGCAGCCCAAGGCTTTTACCTGGGTTTTATGGGGGGAGAAAATGGTGAGTGCTGGGGACGCTGGGGTCCCTGGAGGTGACAAGGACACAGGTATTGCTCTGGAGGTGATGGGGACACAGAGATGTTGGTCTGGAGGTGCCAGGGACACAGACATATTGTTCTGGAGGTGCCAGGGACACAGAGGTGCTGCCTGGAGGAGAAGGGACATAGAGGTGAAGGGACACAGAAGTTCTGCTCTGGAGGTGACAAGGACACAGAGGTATTGCTATGGAGGTGGTTGGACACAAAGATGTTGCTCTGGAGGTGACAGGGACACAGGTATTGCTCTGGAGGTGATGGGGACACAGAGATGTTGGTCTGGAGGTGCCAGGGACACAGACATATTGTTCTGGAGGTGCCAGGGACACAGAGGTGCTGCCTGGAGAAGGGACATAGAGGTGATGGGACACAGAAGTTCTGCTCTGGAGGTGACAAGGACACAGACATATTGTTCTGGAGGTGACAGGGACACCAGACTCCCCTGCCAGAGCTGCTGGGCTGGGTGACACTGGTGGCCGTGCGTGACCAGGGCTGTGTGACAGGACACAGGCCACCCTTGTCCCACTCTGTTGTCCCTCCCCACCTCTGCCTCCAGCCCCCTCCATCTCTCCATCCCTTCCACCCATCCCTTCCCTATGCACCCCAGGGTGTCCCCACTGTCCCCACATGCCTCCCCATCCCCCTGACCCTCTCCCCACCCCGTCCCCAGGGTCCCCAAGGTGCCAGCGTGCTGTCTGTCCCGCAGGGAAGGGATGCTCAGCCGCTAGAACCCCCGGCGTGGTGACAATGACGTCCATCCCCGAGGCCTTGGGTCGCCCACGGAGCAGCTCGTCCCGCAGCCTGGCCGGGACGCTGGAGGCCACCCTGGGCATGGGGATGTTGGACATGGACAAGGAGGAGATGCGCATCCTCAAGGTCTGCTTCTACAGCAACAGCTTCAACCTGGGCAAGAACTTTAAGCTGGTGAAGTGTCCCGTCACAACGCAGATCCGGGTAGGTGGGGAGAGGGTGATGGGGCAGCACATGGAGGATGTTTTGTCCACCCAACGTCAGAGCCGACTCCATTCCAGACATCAGGCAGAACACAAGGAACAAATTGTTTGTGCTGAGGGTGGTGAGAGCCTGGCCCAGATTCCCAGAGAGGTGGTGGATGAACCATCCCTGGAGACATCCCAGGCCAGGCTGGACGGGGCTCTGAGCAAACTGAGCTGGTGAAGATGTCCCTGCTCATGGCGGGGGTGGCACTGGGGGATCTTTAATGGTCCCTTCCCACCCAAACCATCCTGTGGTTCTATGGTGATTCAGACACCCTTTCCCATGGTGTGGGCGCCCCATGGCTGAGAAGCACCAAAACCTGGAGAGCAGGGAGAAAATTTGGCCATCTCTGGTGGCCCAATAGGAGCTTGGAGAGGACAAGGGCTTGTTGTCCCCACTGGTGGTTCCTGCAGTGAGGATCTGCCCCAATGAGTCGCTGCCGGTCCTTTTGTGGGCAGCAAAGAGGAGTTTCCAGGCCCTGGTTCACCTCGCCTGGGGGAGACATCCCTGGGCAGTGATGCTGGGAGTGATGGGACAAGCGGGTCATGGAATGGGTGACGCTGACCCTTCCTCTGGACAATCATTGCAATGGAGTCACAGGGAGATGACCAAAGCACAGCTGAGCTGGGGGTTGTTCCTCAGCTGGTGGGACATGGAGGGGGACAGGGCTGTCCCATCCCCAGGAGGAGGTGGCATGGCAGAAGGTTTCAGAGGAGTGGTTGGAGCAGGAGAGGACTTGTCAGGTTGGGAAGGAGATGTCTGTGTAGAGGAAATGCAAGAGAAACCATAAAAGGAAGGCTGATGGGACTGCAGCTTCCTCACAAGGGGAGGAAGAGGAGCAGGCTCTGAACACTTCTCTTTAGTGACCAGTGACAGAGCCCAGGGAACGGCAGGAGATGTGCCAGGGAGGGTCAGTGGGACATGAGGAAAGGGTTCTTCCCCCAGAGGTGCTGGACACTGAACAGGCTCCCCAGGGAGGTGTCACAGCCCCAACCTGACAGTGTTCAACAAGAGACTGGACACCGTCCTCAGACACACGGGGTGACCTGTGGGGTGTCCTGTGCAGGGACAGCAGTTGGACTCAGTGATCCTGGTGGGTCCTTCCAGCTCAGGACATTCTATGATTCCATGAAATGACAATGGTCTGGCTGTCCCCAAGGTCTGGCTGTCCCCTGGGCAGGGCTGGGAGCACAGGAATGGTGGTCGCTCCTCAGGAACAGCTTGGCCACCAGATGTGTCAATAACCGTCAGCTTTTTGTTGGCTTTTTGGGTACCAGGTCGAGAGCAGAGGCCCCTCTGGATACCAGAGCTCTCCAGCAACACCAGTGTCTGCTTTGCTCCCTGCTTACAACTGATGCTGTGCACCGGGTGTAGCTCAGCTGAGGTGCAAGGAAGGCTAAAAATGACCTAACTGGGCTTTCATCCCTGACCAAACAACCTCTGGGAGGTTGGATAAGACATGTCCAGGCTGTGGGATGCTGCAGAGCAAGGTGGAGGCATCTCTGGAGGCTTCACGTGGAGATGGCTGGGGCTGTATTTTTGCTCCGGGGATATTTCTGTTGCAATTTTGCTGCGTTTCCTCCTCGTTTTCCTGCTGGCTGGGGCTGCTGGGGTCTCAGCCCTGCTCCGTCCCTCCCCAGGAGGTGATCAGGTCCATCCTGGTGAGCGGCCGCATCGGGCCCGACATCAAGCTGGCCGAGTGCTACGGGCTGCGCCTGAAGCACGTCAAGTCGGACGAGATCCACTGGCTGCACCCAGACCTGACAGTGGGCGAAGTGCAGGAGAAGTACGAGTGTCTACACCTGGAAGCCGAGTGGAGGTAGGACCTCCTGGGGGTGGTGTCCCCCTCCATGTCCCCACAGCCACCCAAGGACACAGGGACCAGCGAGCCCTCTTCTAGGGAAAGCTCCTGTGTGTGGTTCTCATGGAGGGGCTCTCTGTTGCCAGGTATGACCTCCAGATCCGCTACCTGCCAGAGGATTTCATGGAGCGCTTCCAAGAGGACAGGACCACCTTGCTCTACTTCTACCAGCAGGTCAGAGGTGACCCTGGGGATCTTCTAGCCCCAGCCAGCTCTACTCTCCAGCCACCCTGACCCCCCCCCCCAACCTCCAGGAGGATGTTTCCTCCTCCCCAGCCCCAAAAATGTGGGTCCTGAGAGCCCCAAGACCTTGCAGCCCATTTACCCTCACCCTGGGCTGCTGACAGATGGCCCCTTGGGGTCCCATCCTGCTGCTGGCTCTGTGCATCTCCAGTGGGGACAGCTGATCCCAGCCTTGTCACCCCCCTCCTACACCGGCTGCAACCCGGTGTGGGACATTAGAGGGCGCCAACCCTGCAAGTGTCCCCTGCAAGTGTCCCCTGCCAGCATCCCCTGCTGGTATCCCTGTGACCATCGCCTGCCAGCATCACTGTGAGCATCCCTGCCAGCATCCCCTGCAAATGTCCTGTCAGCATCCCCTGTGAGCATCCCGAATGAGCATCCCCTGCCAGCATCCCTTGTGAGCATCCCTGTGAACACATCCCTGTGACCATCCATCCCTTACAAGCATCCCCTACGAGTGTGCCTGCAAGCATCCCCTGCAATCACGTCCTGCAAACATTCCCTACAAGCATCCCTTGCAAGCATCCCATACCAGCATCCCCTGCCAGCATACTTTCCAAGTGTCCCACACAAAACATCCCCTGCCAGTATTCCCTTCAAGCGTCCCCTGCAAGCTTCCCATATGAGCACCCCCTGCAAGCATCTTTGCCAGTATCCCAGTATCTCCTGCAAGCATCCCCTGCCAGCATCCCATATGAGCATCCCATATGAGCATCTCATATGAGCATCCCATATGAACATCCCATATGAGCATCCCCTGCTGGCACCCCTGTGAATGTCCGCTGCACCCCCTGACCCCGCGTCTCCTCGCAGCTCCGCAGTGAGTACATGCAGAACTACGCCAGCAAGGTGAGCGAGGGCATGGCCCTGCAGCTGGGCTGCCTGGAGCTCAGGTATGTGTCCCTGCCTGTCCCGGCCCCTCTGCAGCAGCGGGAGGGCTGGGGGAGATGGGAACGGGGCTGTGGGCACGGCAGGGGTTGCAGGATCGGGGGATGTGGTGGGGGGACGCGAGCGCAGGGCTGATGTCCCCCCCATCTGGCAGGAGGTTTTACAAGGACATGCCTCACAACGCGCTGGAGAAGAAATCCAACTTCGAGTTCCTGGAGTGAGTAGGCACAGCACCCACCCCAGGCAAAAACCCCGTGCCCCAAACCCCCATCCCTGCCAGCCAGCCCCCAGGGGCTGGGGTGCTGCAGGCAGCCTTCCTCATCCCCCTGCAGCTCCTCATCCTCCTGCAGCTCCTCATCCTCCCACAGCTCCTCATCCCCCTGCAGCTCCTCATCCCCCTGCAGCTCCTCATCCCCCTGCAGCTCCACATCCATCCCCCCGCAGCTCCTCCTCCCCCCAGCCATGATTTCTGCTGATGGGCAGGATGCAGGAGGGGATACAGGAACCTTTCACCCTCTGCTGGGTGGGCGGTTTCTCCCCCAGGAGCCTCCCCTTGCTCTCAACACCCACTTTTCTTGGTGCACGCCCACCTGCACTGGTCTGCAGCTCCTGGGGGGTCCCCACAGGGCCGTTAACATGTGGGGGGTCTCTACTCTGCAGGAAGGAGGTGGGTCTGGACCTCTTCTTCCCCAGCCAGATGCAGGAGAACCTGAAGGTAAGGGACGTGTTGGGGGGTAGGTGTGTGCAAGCTGAGCGGGGTGTGAGGGTGCAAGGGCTGTGGGAGGGCACAGATGTGGTTGGGGTGCTTGAGTGCATGTAGTGAGGTGTGCACGGAGATTAGCACGTGGTCATGCAGGTGGAGATAGATCCGTATGCACACACATATGTACACACACATTAAGGTGTTTGTGCCTCTGTGTGTGCATTCACATGCAGGCCTGTGTATGTATCAGTGTGCACAGGTGGATTTGGATGTATAGGCATGTCTGCTTGCACATGTCAAGGGGGCTTTGCATGCGTGTGCATATGTGTGGGGGTAGATTTCTATCTTCGGGTGAGTGCATGCGTGCACGTGTTCATGTACATGCATGTGTCCTTGTGTGTGCACATGTCCTTGTGTGTGCACGTGTCCGTGTGCATGCACATAACCACGTGTCTGTGTGTGTGCATGTGTCCATACCTATGTCCCACATGCCTGTGTGTATGCATGTGTCCATGTACATGCACATGTCCTGTACATGCGTGTGCCCCCGTGTGCATGTGTCCACATGTCCATGTGTGTGCACGTGTCTGTGCGTGTGCACTTGTCTGTGTGTATGCTTGTATCCATGTGTGTGCATGTTTCTGTGTCCATGCACATGTCTGTGTCTGTGTACATGCATGTATCCATGTGTATGCATGTTTCTGTGTCTGTGCATGTGCACTTGTCTGTGTGCACACATGTATCTATGTGTGTGCACTTTTCCTTGTCCATGCGCATGTCCGTGTGTGTGTACATGCATGTATCCATGTGAATGCACATTTCTGTGTCCGTTCACATGTCTGTGTCTGTGTACATGCATGTATCTGTGTGTGTGCACGTTTCCGTGTCCGTGCACGTGTCTGTGTGCATGCATGTATCTGTGTGTGTACGTTTCCATGTCCGTGCACATGTCCATATCTGTGTATGTGCATGTATCCATGTGTGTGCACGTTTCTGTGTCCGTGCACATGTCCATATCTGTGTATGTGCATGTATCCATGTGTGTGCACGTTTCTGTGTCCGTGCACGTGTCTGTGTACATGCATGTATCTGTGTGTGTGCACGTGTCTGTGTCCGTGCATGTGTCTATATCTGTGTATGTGCATGTATCCATGTGTGTGCACATTTCTGTGTCCCTACACGTGTCTGTGTACCTGCATGTATCCCTGTGTGTGCATGTTTCCGTGTCCGTGCACATGTCCATTTCTGTGTATGTGCGTGTATCTGTGTGCACACACTTCCACGTCCATGCACGTGTCCGTGTACGTGCGTGTATCCATGTGTGTGCACGTTTCCGTGTCACTGCACATGTCCATGTCTGTGTATGTCCATGTATCCATGTGTGTGCACGTTTCCGTGTCACTGCACATGTCCATGTCTGTGTATGTCCATGTATCCATGTGTGTGCACGTTTCCGTGTCACTGCACATGTCCATGTCTGTGTATGTCCATGTATCCATGTGTGTGCACGTTTCCATGTCCATGCACATGTCCATGTCTGTGTATGTCCATGTATCCGAGTGTGTGCACATTTCCATGTCCATGCACATGTCCATGCCTGTGTATGTCCACGTATCCATGTGTGTGCACGTTTCCATGTCCATGCACATGTCCATGTCTGTGTATGTCCACGTATCCATGTGTGTGCACGTTTCCATGTCCATGCACATGTCCATGTCTGTGTATGTCCACGTATCCATGTGTGTGCACGTTTCCATGTCCATGCACATGTCCATGTCTGTGTATGTCCATGTATCCATGTGTGTGCACGTTTCCATGTCCATGCACATGTCCATGTCTGTGTATGTCCATGTATCCATGTGTGTGCACGTTTCCATGTCCATGCACATGTCCATGTCTGTGTATGTCCATGTATCCGAGTGTGTGCACATTTCCATGTCCATGCACATGTCCATGTCTGTGTATGTCCATGTATCCATGTGTGTGCACATTTCCATGTCCGTGTATCCATGTGTGTGCACATTTCCATGTCCATGCACATGTCCATGCCTGTGTATGTCCATGTTTCCATGTGTGTGCACATTTCCATGTCCGTGCACATGTCCATGTCTGTGTATGTCCATGTATCCGTGTGTGTGCACGTTTCCATGTCCATGCACATGTCCATGTCTGTGTATGTCCACGTATCCGTGTGTGTGCACGTTTCCATGTCCATGCACATGTCCATGTCTGTGTATGTCCACGTATCCGTGTGTGTGCATGTTTCCATGTCCATGCACATGTCTGTGTGCATCCCGCCCCCTCCGCCCCTCCCCGCCGCGCGCCCCGCACAGCCGGGGTGCCCAGCAGCCCCTGTGCCCGCAGCCCAAGCAGTTCCGGAAGATGATCCAGCAGACGTTCCAGCAGTACGCGCTGCTGCGGGAGGAGGAGTGCATCCTCAAGTTCCTGCACACCCTCGCCACCTTCGCCAACATCGACCAGGAGAGCTACAGCTGCGAGCTCATCGTGCGTCCGGGCGGTGCTGGGATGGGATGGGACGGGATGGGTTGAGATTGAATCAGAGAATCATTTTGGTTGGAAAAGACCCTCGAGATCATCCAGTCCAACCATTCCCCCACCCCTGGCACTGCCCCATGTCCTGAGAACCTCATGTCCGTCTGTCCAGCCCTCCAGGGATGGTGACTCCAGCACTGCCCTGGGCAGCCTGTTCCAATGCCCCACAGCCCTTTGGGGAAGAAACTGTTCCCCAGATCCAACCTCACCCTCCCCCAGCACAACTTGAGGCCGTTTCCTCTCGTGGGGTTGCAGTGGGGGCTCCAGGGACCTTCCACACCCGGGGGGTCCAAGCCCAGTGGGTGCAAAACAGCATCTGAAATTTGCTGAACCCCTTTTGGGGTAAGAAAGTGGCAAACCAGTAGTACTGGGCACCACTTTTTGGGGGCAGAAGGGGGAAAAACACCTACTTGCTCATACTATCCAAACCATCCCCTCTCCAAGAGGGTGATTTTTCACAGTGTCTCCCACATTGCAGCAGGTTGCAGGGGGGGTCTGGCTATTGGGGTGCCCCCCACCCCAAATTTTTATCCTCCTCCTTCTGTCCCCCCAGCAAGGGTGGAACATCACAGTGGACCTGGTGATCGGCCCCAAGGGCATCCGGCAAATGACAAGCAAGGAAGCCAAGGTGCGAGGGTTTTTTTGGGATGGGGAGTGAGGGGGTGGCTGCTCTGAAACTCGGGGTTCAAGCTGCCACTGGGGCTCTGACCTCTCCCCAGCCCACCTGCTTGGCCGAATTCAAGCACATCAAGTCCATCAAGTGCTCCAGTGTGGAGGAAGGTCGCGCTGTGCTGCAGCTGGGGCTCAGCGGCACCCCCCAGGTCAGGAGGCATTTGGAGGGGTGCCCAGGGTGCTGGGGGGTTTGGGTGGGATGGGGGATCCCCCCGGTGCCATGGGGTGACTTTGCCTCCCTGGGGGTGAGGTGGGATGTGGTGGGTGGCTCATTGACCTTATTCATGGAGATCAAGATGGAAAGGGGGAGTGTCAGGAGGATGGAGCCAGGCTCTTCTGGTGACAACCAGGGACAGGACAAGGGGCAATGGGTGCAAACTGGAACACAGGAGGTTCCACTGCAAGAGGAGAAGCAACTTGTTGGGGGTGAGGGTGGCAGAGCCTGGCCCAGGCTGCCCAGGGAGGTTGTGGAGTCTCCTTCTGTGCAGACATTCCAACCCGCCTGGACACCTTCCTGTGTAACCTCATCTGGGTGTTCCTGCTCCATGGGGGGATTGCACTGCATGAGCTTTCCAGGGCCCTTCCAACCCCTGACATTCTGGGATTCTGGGATTTCCTCTGGGAGAACCCCCACCAAGGGGTGACTGACCCCCAAAATAGGGCACAGGGGGTTCCCCCTCACCCCAAGGGGCCAGCCCTGCCTGGGGGTGGTTTGGTGCTGGTGTGTTGGCCTGGGAAGGATGATACAGAGAAACTGGGTCTGCTGTGGAGTCACTGAGTGACCCCAAGGTGGAGAAAATGGGGGGACCCACCCCAGCACCCCCTACCCCATCACCCCCACCCCAGCTCTGGGCTCACCCCCGTTTCCCCGCTGTCCCCCCCAGTCCCTGGCGATCAAGACAGCATCTCTGGCCGAGGCGGAGAACATGGCCGACCTCATCGACGGCTACTGCCGCCTGCAAGGGGGCTCGGACACCTCCCTCATCATCCTCCCCCAGAGAGGTGAGCACCCCAGGGACACCGATCCCCACCTGTGCCCCCCTGAGCCTTTCTCCACGGCCACAGCATCACCTGTGGCTTTGGTGTGAGCTCAGCTCAGACCCCCGAACTCATTGCATGTGTGGGTGAGGTTTTGAGGGGTCCCCAGTGCCCATGATGCTGTGATGGGGGCACTGACACTGCTGGTCCCCACCTGTGCCCCCCTGAGCCTTTCTCCACCCGTGCATCAGCTGTGGCTTTAACCTGAGCTCGGCTCAAAGCCCCAGACTCACCACATATGTGCTTGAGGTTTTGCGGGGGTTCCCAGCACCCATCAGGCTCTGGGGGGGGCACTGGGATATGACTGTGTGCTGTCCCCTCCACAGAGCGGGAGAAGAGGATCAGCCTGCCCCAGATCCCAGCCCCGTGAGTAGCCCTGACCCAGAATTTTTGGAAAGCCCCCAAATCCTATACCCCCACCCCTCTCCCTAACCTCCTCCACCTCCTCCTTCTGCCAGGCACCTGGTTGAGCGGCAGTCCCTGTTGTCCGACAGTGCCAGCATGGGTGAGTTGTTCGGCTCTTTTCCTTTCTCACCCCACGGAGGGACAAGGGGGCTGCAGGACACCCCTGCCCCAGGATCTGGGGGGGTTTCATGGAGCTGGACCCCCCCAGCCCTTTGTCTGGGGGCTTGAGATGCAGCAGAACAGCCTGGGAAGGGCTGGGTTGGCTGCAGGAAACGCTGCAGGCTGGGGATGCTGCAAGAACCCCCCTGCCTGCATCCCTGCCCGCATCCCTGCCTGCATCCCAGCATCCCTGCCTGCATCCCTGCCTGCATCCCTGCCAGCATCCCAGTGTCCCTGCCCGCATCCATGCCGGCATCCCTGTCCACATCCCTGCCTGCATCCCAGAATCCCTGCCTGCATCCCAGAATCCCTGCCTGCATCCCTGCCCGCATCCCTGCCCGCATCCGTGCCTGCATCCCAACACCTCTGCCCACATCCCTGCCTGCAACCTCCTTTTTTCCCCCAGACTCTGATATTTACGCTGAAATCCCCGATGAATCTTCACGACCGAGGTCTGGAGGTAGGTGCCACCACCCCAACCAAGCCCTCCCACCTCCTCCTGCCCACCCCCATTCTCCACACCATCCCCTCAAAACTGAGGACAAGGTTTTGCCTTCACTCCCCCCCGCCCCGAAAAAGAAACCCAAAATAGGGCTGAATGAGCTGGTGTCACTCTATGTGCTATGGGGCAGGACCTCGGGGTCCTTGCTGGGGGGTGATGGAGGGGGTTGGTACCATCAGCATCTCCCACATAGTATGAGGCGCTCTGCCCATGGCATAGGCAGGGGTGCAGGCAGCTTTCCACATGCTGGCACTGCCACTCTGTCCCCCTGTCCCCTTGTCCCCTTGTCCCCCTGTTCCCTTGTCCCGCTGTCCATGAAGCCCAGCACTACGGCATCTCCCGGGAGGACGTCACGTTGGGCAGGATTCTTGGAGAAGGTTTCTTTGGAGAGGTCTATGAGGGGATCTACACCACCCCGGTGAGTGTCCTGTCCCCCCTGCCCTGCCCCTGCCCCCTCCATGGCTGGGGGGCCGGGTACAGCGCCCCCCACCCCTTCTTCTCCTGGCAGAAAGGGGAGCGGGTCAACGTGGCCGTGAAGACCTGCAAGAAGGACTGCAGCCCCGAGAACAGGGACAAGTTCCTGAGCGAAGCGGGTACATCGGAGGGTCCTGCTGCCCTTTGGGGGGTCCTGCTGCCCTTTGTGGGGGGCGCGGAGCCTGGACAGATGTGGGGGCCAGGTGGTGTTTGCAGCATTGCAAGGGTAGGGTGTTAGAGACCAGATGGAGAAGGGTTGGATCCCTTCTTCATCCCTTCTCCATCCCATCTCCATCCGGTCCTGGCATCTCCTGGTCCCTGCTTGGGGACAAGTTGCCATTGCGATGCGGGACTGGCTGGGAGGAGCCCAGTGACTTGGCTACTTGGCTGTTCTCCAAAATACCTGATTTATGGGAGGGAAGGCCATGAGGGAGGAAGAAAAGCTGTGGAATCCACATGTAGGAGCAGATGGGCACCACCTGGATGGAAATCCCTGGGGAGATGGAGCCCCATCCTCTTTAGGGACATTAGCTCCTTCTGCTCCATCTCTGGCTCCATGGCAGGGACCTGTCCCCCCACCCCAGGACAGGGCTCCTGGAGGGGGGTCCCCCCATTGCAGGGGGTCTGACTTGGTGTCCCCACAGTGCTGATGAAGAAGCTGGACCACCCTCACATTGTGAAGCTCATTGGCATTGCAGAGGAGGAGCCCACCTGGATCATCATGGAGCTCTATCCCTACGGAGAGGTGAGCGGGGGTCCCCCCTGTCCCCCTGTCTCCCCCTGCTCTGTCCCCTGGGTCTCTGAGCCCCCTCGTTTGTCCCTTTGCAGCTGGGCCAGTACCTGGAGCAGAACAAGCCCTGTCTGGCTGTGCCCACGCTCATTCTCTACGCCCTGCAGATCAGCAAAGCCTTGGCCTACCTGGAGGCCATCAACTGCGTGCACAGGTGGGACAGGAGGGACAAGGAGCCGTGCAGGGTGGCAGGAGAGGCAGGGGACAGCAGGCACTGTGGGGGGACAGTTTGGGGGGAGCAGGAATGGGCAGAGGTTGGCAGTATCATTTGCTGTAGACCCTTCTTGTCCAGGTGTGAGCTCTCCTTCTCCATCCCTTCTTCATCCCTTCTCTATCCCTCTTCCATCCCTCTTCCATCCCTCCTCCACCCCTCTTCCATCCCTTCTCCGTCCCTCCTCCGTCCCTGCTCCATCCCTCCTCCCCAGCCAAGGCTCTCTCTCCTTGCAGGGACATTGCTGTCAGGAACATCTTGGTGGCCTCCCCGGAGTGTGTGAAGCTGGGTGACTTTGGGCTCTCCAGGTACATCGAGGATGAGGAATATTATAAAGGTAAGAGCTGCATGATGGGGTTGGGGCTCTGTGAGAGTGGAGACCTTGGTGAGACCTCGCTGCCTGCGCTGGGGCTGATCCGTCCCCACCAGTGACCATGACCACCCTCTGTCTTTCCCTCCAGCATCCGTCACCCGTCTCCCCATTAAGTGGATGTCACCCGAGTCCATCAACTTCCGCCGCTTCACAACGGCCAGTGATGTCTGGATGTTTGGTACGTGGTCGGATGGAGATGGAGCAGTGTCCTGGGTATTGTCCACCCCCTGGGGCATTGTCTTAATGCCCAGGGACAAATCCTGCTTCAGAACAGTGGGGTTGTCCCAACCTTGACCTTGGGGAAGGGGCTCCTGGTGCAGAGCTTCTTGCAACTCAACCATCAGTAGCTGCTTCCTCCAGTGAATTCAAGACAGTTGGGGGGCTGAGTTAAACTCTGCTCCCTGCAAATATCCACACCCCTGCCCATCAGCCCATCCCCATGGCGTCTGGAGCTCAGCTGTCTGTCTGTCCATCCCAAACAGCCCTATGGCCAACAGTGACCAGGAGCGGGCAACCCTTTCCTCTGCATTTTCCACCCCAGGAGCAGAAAGGCTGATTGGTCAATTGAGGTTGAGGTTGGATCTGGGGAACAATTTCTTCCCCAAAGGGCCGTGGGGCATTGGAACAGGCTGCCCAGGGCAGTGCTGGAGTCACCAGCCCTGGAGGGCTGGACAGACGGACATGAGGTTTTCAGGACATGGGGCAGTGCCAGGGGTGGGTTATGGTTGGACTCAATGATCTTTAAGATCTTTTCCAACCAAAACCATTCTGTGATTCTATGACTTGACACCACACAGCAAAGCATGGCAATGTCACCACATCCCCAAAAACCCAAGCGGAGGGGCTGTTGCCCCAAGTTTCACACCACTTGAGGTTGCTCCTGTTGCTCCCCCAGCCGTGTGCATGTGGGAGATCCTGAGCTACGGCAAGCAGCCCTTCTTCTGGCTGGAGAACAAGGACGTCATTGGGGTGCTGGAGAGGGGTGACCGCCTGCCCAAGCCCGACCTCTGCCCCCCCGTCCTCTACACCCTCATGACGCGCTGCTGGGACTATGACCCCAGCGAAAGGCCCAAGTTCAAGGACTTGGTTTGCAGCTTGAGGTGAGTGGGGACATGGGGGAACTGAAGAGGAAGAAACTTTGTGCTGAGGGTGGTGAGAGCCTGGTCCAGGTTCCCAGAGAGGTGGTAGATGAACCATCCCTGGAGACATCCCAGGCCAGGCTGGACGGGGCTCTGAGCAACCTGAGCTGGTGCAGATGTCCCTGCTCATGGCAGGGATGGCACTGGGGGAGCTGGGAAGGTCCCTTCCCACCCAAACCATCCTGTGATTCTGTGGTGATGCTGGTGTGGCCAGCCAGGAACACACTCTGTCCTCCTGCTCCTTTCCCTTTTCTCTTCCCATCCCTCCTCCCTCCTTCATGTTTTCCACGGCCCATCCACGCTTTGGGGTATGGCAAGTGTGCCAATGCTGCCTCCTGGGACTGTAACCCTCTCTGTCCCCCCGCAGCGACATTTACCTGATGGAGAAGGAACTGGCCAAGGAGCAGGAGAGGAACAACCGCCACCGGCCTCCCAAAATCATGGAGCCATCGTCCTACCAGGAGCCACCTCCCAAGGTGAGGAGAGGCCAGAGCCCGTGCGGCTTCATCTCCCCACCTTGACCCACCCATGGATGCTGCAGACATGGGACCTCCCCGATCTTGCACCCACCGTGTGTTTCTCCCCACAGCCCAGCAGACCCAGGCACAAACCACCACCCCAGAGCAACCTCCTGGCTCCCAAGCTGCAGTTCCAGGTGAGGCAGGACATCTGGAGCACGTCATGGGGATCTGAGCAATGGGGTCAGTGCCGGAAAGCCATGCCTGGAGCTCGAGCCCTTGGGGGCTCATGATTTTTGGGGCTCCAGGGTGTCCCACACCACCACCAAGTGCCTCTTGATGCCTTGCAAGCAGGACCCTGTGCTGCTCAGGGCTCAGCCCTGCTCGCCTGCGTGTTGTCCATCCCTCTGGGCTGGCAGAGACGTGTTTGCCCCAGGGAAGGGCAGGTTGCACCCGGGCACTGGCTGGTTTGCAGGCACATCTGGGAGGAGAGGAGGTTTTGATGCTTCTGGTGTTACCCGGGCTGAGTTTGGGCATGCTCTGCAAGGGCTGGTGCTGGTCCCCACAGCTTCATCAGGGTGAATCAAGGCAGACAACAGGGTGACCATGAGCCGACAATGTGCCCTGTGGCCAAGAGGCCAATGGGACCTGGGGTGCATGAGGAAGAGTGTGAGCAGCAGGTGGAGGGAGGTTGTTCCTCCCCCTCTGCTCTGCCCTGGGGAGGCCCCATCTGCAGTTGTGGGTCCAGATCTGGGCTTCCCAGTTGAAGAAGGACAAGGAATTACTGGAGAGAGTCCAGGGAGGGACACAAAGATGCTGAGGGGTCTGGAGCATCTTTGTGATGAGGAGACTGAGAGAGCTGGGGCTGTTGAGCTGGAGAAGAGAAGCTGAGAGGGATGTGATCAATGGATCAATAGCTCAGGGTGGGTGTCAGAGGATGGACCAGACTCTGTTCAGTGGTGCCCAACGCCAGGGTGAGGGGCAACGGGCACAGACTGAGACACAGGAGGCTCCATGTGAACATGAGCAGAAACTTGTTTGCTGGGAGGTGCCAGAGCCTGGCCCAGGCTGCCCAGAGCGGGTGTGGAGTCTCCTGCTCTGAGACATTCAAACCCCCTGGACCCACCTGTGTGATCTGCTCTGTGACCCTGTGTGAGCAGCTGGGTTGGACTGGATGATCCCCAGAGGTCCCTTCAACCCCAGCCAGCCTGGGTTTCTGTGAAATCCTCAAGAGTGACTATTTTGGGTGCCCTTTTGGGGCCGGGCAGGGTCCAGGCAGTAGTGCTGGAGGTCTCAAGCCCATATAGGCTCAGAGTGAAGAAGAGCTGAGTAGGAGGAAGGTCCCGATCCTGCTGCACAGATGAGACCAGAGGCTCCTGGCGCAAAAGCCGCTATTCCCTGCATTGTCTGCTCTGTTTGTCTGTCTGTCTGCACTAACCCCCCGTCGCCTTGTTCTGTGCCCGCGCCGCCCCGCTGCCCCCCCGCAGGTCCCCGAGGGTCTGTGTGCCAGCTCGCCCACCCTCACCAGCCCTGTCGAGTACCAGTCGCCGGCCACCTCCCTGCACACCCCACCGCTCAACCGCCACAACGTCCTCAAGCGCCACAGCATGAGGGTAAGAGGGGGATGCCCAAATCCCGCAGCATCCGGAGGACGTCCCAGCCCCGCATGGTGACACCCTGGGGACACTGGGGACGCGGCAGGAGGCGAGGGCCGGGCGGAAGGAGGGATGCTGGCTGCACCGCGCTCCGCTCTGTGCTGCCGTCTGCGCTGCTTTCAGCTCCGTGTCGCTGTCATCCCGGCTGCGGGAGGGACAAATCGCGTCACCCATGGGTGCTGTTTGCAGGATGAAGCCATCAAGCCCGTGAAGGGCTCTGGGGTGTCACCAGCCCCCCCAACACACAAATTGGCACACACATCGCTGTGAACGCATGTTGGTGGATGAGCATTGGCGCGGTGTCCCCAAAAATGACAGGGGATAGGTGGCTGCTGCTCCTTGGAGCTTTGGGTCAGCTTCTCACTCGGGGTGGTGTCACTTGAAATGCCAGCAGTGGTTTGCAGCCTGGACTCAGTCACTTTAGCCCCAAAATCAGAGGTGGGTGGTGGGGCACATCCTGAGCTGCTCTGTCTGTGCCGGCACCGCTGCGGTGCCACGGGCACGGTGAGCTGCTCCCCAGGCCCACAGAAAGTTCCGGAATGTAGTGGTGGGAGATTTGGGGCCAACCAGTGTTTTCTTGTCCCTGCTGGAAACCACAAGAGCTCAACACATCCAGTTTGGGGGTGCATGGCTGTTGGGGTCCGGCGCATGGCTTGCATGCACGGAGTGGGGCTCTGGTTCCCGGTGCCAAAATTGGGGGGTTCTCTGAGTCCTCAACCCCAATCACACACCAGGAGGAGGATTTCCTGCGTCCCAGCAGCAGGGAGGAGGCGCAGAAGCTTTGGGAGATGGAGAGGCTGAAGATGCAGGAGGTGCTGGACAAGCAGCAGAAGCAGATGGTGGAGGATTACCAGTGGCTGCGGCAGGAGGAGAAGTCCCTGGTGAGTGGCCTTGGGTCGTCTCCAGCTCTTGCACCATCACAAAAGTGCTGGAAGAGCCACAAAAACCATTTATGTTGTTTTTCACGGCCGGAAAAGCCACTTTTCCTTGAGGGAACAGCTCCTCCGGTAGCCAAACCTCTTGCACCTCTTTATTTTTTGCATCCTTAAAAATCTCATAGAGCTGCTTGATTTCAAAACGAATATCCAGAAACTTGGGCAATTTTTAAATACATTCAGTCGTGTCTTAATGAGCTTTTATAAAGCTTTTTGAAATATGGACTTGGAAATAGCTATGGTGTGACTAATGCATCAGCTTGTGGTGAGACAGGCTTGGAAGGAGACGGGAAATCTTTTATTCGATTGACTTTATGCAGCAAATAAAGCAAAGCCCAGCTTCCCCACCACGGAGGCTGCAAACAGCGCTTGGAATTCACCTTCATTTTAATTCGGAGCAGCACTTTGAGGTTTCTGGTATCCCAGGAGCCCATAGGGGCGATGGGATGGGATGGAGATGGGATGAAGATGCACATGAAGCCCCTTCCCCTTACACATCCCCAGACCCTGCAGAGATCTGTTCCTGTGATATTTTTCACGAGTCCCCCCAGAAATCAGGAAAGTCCCTTTTTTCCCTTTATTTTCCTATTTTTCTCACAAAGCTTTTCCCCTTTTGCAGGACCCGATGGTGTTTATGAACAACAACCCTCCTCCGGTAAGCGGTGGAGCTGCTGGGTCCCAGTGTATTTGGGTGCAGGGGGTCCTTCTTTTGGGGGATGTCCGGAGATCCCCATTTGCTTTGGCATGGGTGGGTGATAAATACTTATATACACACCCCTCGCATGGGTAAAATTAATCAAAAAGCGTTAATGGGGTGAAATTCTGGTGGTGCGGAGCTCCCCACCACAGGAGGGGATGGTGATGCCCCTTCCCTCTCTGCTCCCTCCAGCCAGGACTTTTTTCCTCTCATTTGCTCTTTTTTGCCCCCACAGCTGCTCCCGGAGAAGGAGACGGATTACAGTGAGTGCCCAGAGCTGCACGGGGTCGGGGGGCTGCCCCTGGCACCCACTTTGGGGGTGTGAGCGGGGTGCCATGCGCTGAGCCGCAAGGAGCCTCGGGAATCGGATCCCTCCTGGATTTGGGATCCTCCATGGAAGAAGCCCCAGATTGTGGTGGGGGGTCCTGCCTGTCGTGGGCATGGGGCATCCAAGGGGGTCTGACCGTGTGGGGAGGTGGCACAGCTGGTCGGTCGGGGTGTCCAGCTGCAATGGGACATGGTGTAGGACATGTCATGGGTCCCAGGGGTCTTGCAGCTTGTCCAGGGGACCGTCTGGAGTGACCCTCTTTCCTTTCCATTACTGACGGCGTAGCGGAGTTCATGGGGCACCCCCAGAAGCCACCAAGACTCGTGGTGCAGGTAAGACCTCTCTGGGCAGAGCCACCGTGGTCCTGGTTCTCCTTCTCCATCTCTGCGGTCTCATTCCTTCCCCTCCATCATCTGCAGGATGGGACTTTTCTGACTGCGCCAGGCCACAGAGGGGTCAGACAGACCCACCAGCGTCGGGGTCATGGGTGGGTCTTACCAGGGCTCCCCGTAGGTGTTGGTGTTTCCCTCCTTGCCCCCTCGGTCCATCTGATCACCGTTGTGTCCCCATTCCCCAGCAGTCCATCCACCCGGCCCCCACCGCCAACCTGGACCGCACAGATGACACGGTGTACAGCAACGTCATGGACCTGGTGCGGGCCGTGCTGCAGCTGAAGAATGAGATCAGCCTCCTGCCCCCCGAGGGGTACATCCTGGTGGTGAAGGTAGGGTGGGTAGGGAGGGGGCAACGCCAGGGGGGTAATGAGGGAGCTGGAAATGAGTCTGCTGAGCGACTCCTGCCAAGCATCCTTCTCAGGAAGGTCTTGCACATGTAGGAGGGAGCATTTCCAATATGTCCTGCTCCTCCTTTGGGTCCTTGGGTCAATGGTGAGAGCATGTCCAACATTCCCAGCTCCTACTTTGGGTCCTTGGGTCAATGGTGACAGCGTTTCCAACGTGTCCTGCTCTTCCATTGGGTCCTTGGGTCAATGGTGAGAGCATTTCCAACATGTCCTGCTCCTCCATTGGGTCCTTGGGTCAATGGTGAGAGCATGTCCCACGTGTCCTGCTCCTCCACTGGGTACTTGGGTCAATGATGAGAGCATTTCCAACGTGTTCTGCTCCTCCATCGGGTCCTTGGGTCTATGATGAGAGCACTTCCAACGTGTTCTGCTCCTCTATTGGGTCCTTGGGTCTATGATGAGAGCATTTCCAACGTGTTCTGCTCCTCCATCGGGTCCTTGGGTCAATGATAGGAGAGTTTCCAACATCTCTTCTTCCATTGAGTCCTGGGTCAATGATGAGAGCATTTCCAACATGTCCTGCTTCTCCATTGGGTCCTTGGGATAGTAGAGTTTCCAACATGTTGCCTTCTTCCATTGAGTCCTGGGTCAATAATGGGGGTGTTTTGAACGTGTCCTAGACCTCCGTTGGGTCTTTGCGTCAATGATGGTAGAGTTTCCTACATGCCCTGCTCCTCTGTTGGGTCCTTGGGTCATGTGTCCCATCATGCTCCTCTCCCAAATGGGATCCCTGACTCAGTGGCCCAGACTGTTCCCATGCCCTGCTTCCCTGTGCCATGGACCACGCCAACCCTGCCACTGTCCCCACAGAACGTGGGCCTGTCCCTGCGGAAGCTGATCGGCAGCGTCGACGAGATCCTGCCCATCCTGCCCGCCAGCTCCCGCACTGAGGTAGGACCAGGGAGGAGAAAGAGGGGTCTGGTGTGGGGTTGGGTGCTGGTGGCACCCGTGCCTTTAACCCCTGCATGTCCCGGTCAGATCGAGGGGACCCAGAAGCTGCTCAACAAGGACTTGGCCGACCTCATCAACAAGATGCGCCTGGCGCAGCAGAACGCCGTCACCTCGCTGAGCGAGGAGTGCAAGCGGCAGATGCTGACGGCCTCCCACACCTTGGCCGTGGACGCCAAGAACCTCCTGGATGCCGTGGACCAAGCCAAGGTCCAGGCCAACCTGGTGAAGCTGTGCTTGGAGTGAAGGAAGGAGAAGGGGTGGAGAACAAGAGGAGGAGAGGGACCACCACGCGTGGGTCGGTGGAGATGGAGGAGGGCGTTGCGGAGGAGCTGGCTTTTGTGTGTCCCCCGTGGCCTCGCCGTCCTGCTCTCCCTGTCCCCTGCTCCTCCCGCAGCCGCTCGTGTCTTTATCATCATCTCGTCGCTCTTCTGAAGGAGGGAGGCATCTGGTGACTCCTCCCCACAAAGGACTAGGGGGGACCTGGCTGTCCCCACAGGCAGCTGAAGATCCCTCTGGCTCGGCGGCTCCCCGGCTGCCAGCAGGTCCGTGTGTCCATCCGAGGACAGACGGCCGCAGGTGGCATGTCATGATGGGGACCTGGACCCCAAGCCGGGGTCACAGCGTCTGGGGGAGCTGGCATTCCAGGAGACTTCACGGGGGTCCCCAAGGGGGCCATCAGAGTGGTGGCTGGAGGGACCATTTGCATTTCCTTGTACATAGTAGAGAAGAATTTATTTGATGATGGGAGGTGGGTCCGGCGCGGGTGGCTGGTGCCCGTCCCCAGGCCCGCAGAGCACGGGGAGGGATGGGACACCGGGGACCGCAGCCTTCGGTGACACAAACCAGGAGAACGGTGCCTCTTCCAGCTGCATTTTTCTCTGAGCTGCTCCGTGTTGAGCAACGGCAGCAGAACAGCTCTCTGTTCGGTTTGTGCTTTTTGAGTTGGAAACCGTCCGGTTCGGGCTTTTTCCCCAGCATCTTCCCACAGCGCTGTCATTCCGGCTGAGATAAACCATGCGCAAAGTCCTGTTGTGCCCGTGCTTGCCTGTCGCCTCCCCTGGCGCAACTTGAGGCCGTTTCCTCTGCTCCTGGCACTTGTTCCTGGGGAGCAGAGCCCGACCCCCCTGGCTCCAAGCTCCTTTCAGGCAGTTCAGAGATCAGAAGGTCTCCCCTCAGCTCCTGTTCTCCAACTGAACCCCCAGGTCCCTCAGCCGCTCCATCACACTTGTGCTCCAGCCCCTCACCAGCTCCGTTCCCTTCTCTCCACTCGCTCCAGCACCTCAAGGCCTTTCTTGGCATGAGGGGCCCAGAACTGCCCCAGGATTGGTGGTTTGGCCTTCCCAGGTCCCAGCACAGGGACGGTCACTGCCCTGGGCCTGCTGGCCACACCAGTGCTGGTACCAGCCAGGATGCTGGTGGCCTCTTGGCCACCTGGGACAGCTGTTCTGTCTCCTGCTGCCGTGAGCTCTGGTTGGGGATGGTGTGGAAACAACCTCTCATGCCGGTGGGCTGCAGAGGGTCTATGTTTGGGCTGGGCTTTGCAGAGTAGAGACCCCTAAACCATGCAGCCGAGCAGGGACCACCAGCTCACAACCTTCTGCATGGACCATCCAAAGCATTATCACCTGCCCCATGTCATGCTCAGCCGTGCCAGCCCGTGGTCCTGAGCACCCTGCAGTCAGAATACGTCCTAAAGCACCTGTGAGGTTGCCCAGCACGTTGGACACATGGCTCTTGGGATTTGAGTGGGACTTACAGCAGCTCAAGGAAGCAGAAACCTCTCCCAGATGCCTCCAGGCTGTGCTCAGGCAATGGGGAAGCTGTCCCATGCCTTCCTCAATGCTAGGACATCCGAGACCACCCCGGGCAGGAGGGCAAGGAGCTGTCCCTCCACACCGTCCCCAGGTCACCTGTCGCACAGCCCTTGCTCCACCCTGCATTTGGCACCCAAGGGTCCTCCATGGTTTGAACTGGGTTCTCCCGGGGAGAGGTGAGGTTTGCCTGGACATGGGCTCCACCGTGCCCGCTCCCCAGGAGGAGGGACCCTGCACTGCCCACCGTCCCCACCACAGCCTGGTCCCTAGATCATCCCCGCCAGGTAGGGCGGGAGGAACAGCCCCACGGTGCCCAGCAGGCAGACGATGATGAACATCCAGAGGAAGATGCGGTCGATCACCATGGCCACGTACTTCCAGTCTTCCTTCACCTGCCGAGCAGAGAGGGGCTGTGAGCCTGGACACAGGATGTGGCCCCATCATTTGGGAGGACCCTCTGGGGTTAGGAGACCACCCAGGGCTCCCCAGCATGAGGAGATACCTTGGTAGAGTCCTGGAGAAGCAGGGCTGGGGATGGACCTCTCTGGGAAGGCTGCTTGGGGCACAACAAATCCCACCCAGGGATTTCTGAAACCACTTGGGTAGAAATAGGGGTGCAGCCCCTGAACCAGGTCCCAGCAGAGCAGGATGGGCCATCTCTGCTCTCCAGGGACAACAGAGGGACCTCTAATATTCCCACAGCTGGAGGAACCTTCAACTGACCCCATGGACCAGGCATCTCATTGATCTTCTCCACAGCATTGGGTCCTCAGCAGCCAGGGAACCAACCAGGGGTCCCAGCACAGACCTCCCAGGGAGGTCCAAGTGGCGGGAGGCAGCACCCAGGGTGAGGAACCCCCCCTCACCCCCCCAGCTCTCAGGGTGCCTACTCACCGAGAAGTCAGCGTCCTCAGCTCGCAGGTGGTCCGCGATGTACTGAACCCCTTCCAGGGCCTTCAGGATGCTGGGGGACAGCACCAGCCCCTTCTCCGCACCCACCGCCTCCTCTTCCTCCCCCTTGGGGGGCGCCCGGGGGGCTGAGCCCCCCACCACCTTCCCAGCTTGGCGTCTGCAGCCATAGCGGCACTGGGTGTTCTGGCTGTGGGACCCCGCCTGGGACATGCGGCTGGGGTACGTCTTCTCCTCTTCCTCCTCCTCCTCCTCTTCTTCTTCCTCCTCCTCCTCCTCCTCCCATTTATCATCCACATCGGTCTCCAGCCAGCACCGGGAGGTGCTGAGCCTGGTCCCCGGGAGGTCGTACTGCCCCGCGGTCCCCTCGGGGGGCGGCAGCGCCGGGGGCCGCTTCATGAAGAGCCAGCGAGGGATGAAGTTGAGGAAGAAGCTACGGACCCAGTGGGGCATCGTGTGGGTGCTGGGGGAGCGGTGGTGGACGTTGAGGACAAACACGGTGATGATGATGGAGAGCGTGACGAAGATCATGGTGAACAGGAGGTACTCGCCAATGAGAGGGATGACCAGCGAGGTGGAGGGGATGATCTCCGTGATGAGCAGCAGGAAGACGGTGAGGGACAGCAGGACGGAGATGCAGAGGGTGATCTTCTCCCCACAGTCGGAGGGCAGGTAGAAGACCAGCACGGTCAGGCAGGAGATGAGCAGGCAGGGTATGATGAGGTTGATGGTGTAGAAGAGCGGGAGGCGACGGATGACGAAGCAGAAAGTGATGTCAGGGTAGATCTCGGTGCAGCAGTCATACTTCTTGGAGTTATAGGTGCCAATGGCATTTATGATGGCCCACTCGCCACTCTCCCAGTAATCCTTGAGGTCCACGTGGTGGTCCATGTTCTCCAGGTCGATCTTGGCCTTGTCATATGTCCAGGAGCCGAACTTCATCTTGCAGTTCTGCTGGTCGAAGGGGAAGAAGGTGACGTCAATGCTGCACGAGCTCTTGTAGATGGCGGGCGGCACCCACTTCACCTTGCCATTGGAGAAGAGGTGGGCCTTCGTCATGTGGGTCACGGCAAACTCCCCGTCAGCACTGCAGGGATGGAGAGGTGTGAAGGTTGGAGGAGGATGAAGGGATGGGATGGGATGGGATGGGATGGGATGGGATGGGATGGGATGGGATGGGATGGGATGGAGTAGCAGACCCTAGGGGCGCCCTATCTTGGCAGCATCACTCACTTGTTGTAGAGCACGATGTCGGGGATCCAGATCATCTCAGAGGGCACCCGGATGGAGGTGACATTGTCAAATTCCGCGGGGTCCCAGCGCAACTTGTAATCGCTCCACTCCTGGAGGGAGACATGGAGGGGAAGGCACCAAGTCACATTGGGGCTGATGGGGCAGAGCTGCCCGATGCCTCCTCCTCTGGCAGCATCCCCCAGAGGAACAGCAACATGGAGATGCCACCCAGGGGGACTTGGTCCCAAAGGCTGTCCCCTCCTTGACACGGTCTCGCCCCAGAGAGGGACCGGACTCCTACCTGCTTCAGCCAGACATTCGTGGTCATCATCTGGTTCTTCTCATCCTGCGGTGGGAAAGAGGGAGAGGTGAGGGGAGATGAGGAGAGGGCTTGTCCCATCACTGCATCTTCCCCCAAATCACTGCTTTCACATTCTGCCCTCCGCATCTGGGGTTCAGCTCCTGGAAGCAACTGCTACAAGTCCAAGGAGAGACTATATTTCTCTGAGAAATCTTCTCACTAGATGGCAGCAAGAAATAGCAGATTGCAGCTTAAGGCTCTGAGCTGCTCTGATGGACAGACAAATGTACAGTCCCGTGGAGAGGTTGGTGGAAGGATGGACAGATGGATGGGTAGGCAGGCTGACAGGTGAATAGATGGTTAGATAGATGGACAGGTAGATAGGTGGATGGGTGGATACATAGGTAGATAGATGGACAGGTAGATGGGTGGATGGATGGGTGTGCATGGGAGGAATGAGGGATGGATGGACAGAAAAGCCCAGGTGTGCCCCAGGGCAGGTAGATGATGGGTAAGGACATGGCAGGGATGAAGAAGCACGGTTTTCCTTGATGTTCTCCTGCATCAAGGGAGAGTTTGGGATGGAGAGGAGGGGTGCAGACCCTGCTGCTCATTGGAGCTCTGAGGGAGGCAGGGTGGGTGGTTTGTCACCCAATGGAGATGGCCAAGAGGTTGCTGGTATCCAAACCCAACCTCCCACCAGGGACCCCAGCCCCTGGTCTTGCAGACCAGTAGGACCAACTGGGAAAAGTCAGATGCCACAAGGGCTACTCACCACATCGATCAGCTGCGCAATGGAGAGCCCGAACCTCACAATGACCACGTCGGACGTGTTGGGCACTGGCCGCGACCAGCGGTTGTAGCCGGTGAAGAGATGCTTGAAGAGACGCTCCTCGGCATGGCTGCCCGGCTGGTCCTGCAGGCTGGAGACTGCGGGGAGATGGGGATGGACCTCACTGAATCGGGGTGCCCAAGCCATGCTGAACCCCACCCTGGGACGGGGAGAGGGGAATTTCCCTCCTCAAAGCTGCCCCGGGGGGCGAAGAGAGGTGCAAGCTCAACCTTGCAGCACCAACTGAGAAAATCCCCCTCTTGGGTGGCTGAGGTCCCTCTCCCCGCCCCCTCCAGCTGCTCTTACTGGTGCTAACTGGTTTGTCTTTGCAAGGTGAGGGGTGACCCAGTCCTTGGGGAGGCTGCAGCCCACCCAGAGTCCTCCCTTGGGGCTGGGAAGGAGTTCAATGCTTTCTCTCTGCCTATAAGTTGTTGATGTTGGTGTTGGATGCCGTCAGCTTGCGGCGCATCGCTCGCCCGTCCTCGCTCGCTGCAGAGCCCCATAAATTTCCACCAGCAAGTCTGAGGACGCTGAAGGAGGAAGGGATGGAGCCGGGGAGGGCTTTGCACAGCGAGGCGTGATCAAAGGGACATTGAATGGGTGGCTCTGCCCTGCAGAAGGAGGATGCATGGCCCCACGGCATACCCAGCAAGGCTTGTTGAACTTTGGCCAGTGATGATGTGCTGAGCAGCATTGAAGGTTTCAGAGGTTTTGGGGAGGGCTGGTCCCAAGTGGAGGGACAAACAAGACGCTCAGCTCCTTGGCGATCTTGCGTTGGCAGGGGGTGGGAGTAAAATCCATGTTTTTCCCATTCCTACAACATTTTAGCTTGCACAGGCTGGATGTGGGGTCCCAGAGCCGCATCCCCTGGGGGTGACCCAGAGCAGACTGTCCCCCCCCAAGTGTCTAGGTGGTGTTGAGCTGCCCTGCAAAGACACGAACCCCATCCTAGCAGGGTGTGTGGTGGAGGACTGGGGGTGCTGGGAGACTGCATGGGGGTAAACTGGGAGACAACTGGTTTTCCAGGCACACACGCCTCTCAGCTTCCCCTCCTCTTTCCTCTCCTCTCCTCTCCTCTCCTCTCCTCTCCTCTCCTCTCCTCTCCTCTCCTCTCCTCTCCTCTCCTCTCCTCTCCTCTCCTCTCCTCTCCTCTCCTCTCCTCTCCTGTCCTCTCCTCTCCTCTCCTCTCCTCTCCTCTCCTCTCCTCTCCTCTCCTCTCCTCTCCTCTCCTCTCCTCTCCTCTCCTCTCCTCTCCTCTCCTCTCCTCTCCCCATATTTTTTCCCCGTGGGTGACACCCATGGGAAGGCAGGGCCCAAGGGAAGGAAATTTGGGTGCCCCATGGAAAGCCAGAGCTGTCCTTACCTGCCTGAAAGGTGACAAAGCACCACATGACGAAGGGGACAATGCCATGGGACAGGCGCCACATCCTCCCAGTACCAGTGTCCCCCAGGGATCCCCACCAGGAGGGACCAGGGGGAGCAATGGTGGTGGTGGTGGTGTGGGAGGAGGCTCAGCGAGGAAAGTCACCACAGGGGACCTGTGACAGGGTGTCCTGTGCGTCCCCACCGTCAGCGAGTGCTGCAGGAGCCATGGGTGGAGCTGGACGTGGGCTGGGAGAACCTCAGGAGGGACACAGCCGGTCCGGGGTGGTTGTGTGGTCTGGGATCCTCCACCAAGTCACCTGCCCCACATTTCATCCCTGGAAAGACAGCAGAGAGTGGCACTGTCACCGTGGTGCCACCTCAACACTGTGGTCCCCTCAAAGCCAGCATCTGGAGCTCATCTGAGCTGCCACCATGACACGGTCAAGGGAAATTGTCCCCAAAGCATCTTGTCCCTGTTTCTGGTCCCCAGGTGACTTATAGCAGAGATGGAGCCCAGTGCTGCAAACCTTACTGGGGTGACCAGAAAATAACTGGTTTCAACCATCCTTCTGCCCCCCCTGACTCTAAGCTGCTTCATGCGCCATGGGTGAGAAACATCTCACGGGGAGAAACATCTCAGCTGCTCCAAGAGCTGAGACCGAGCCCCAAATCGGGTCCTGGGGCTGGTTTCTCCAGGAACACTCACTTCTGAGAAGAGGGATCACCCTTTAACCACCCTCTCCATCCATCCATCCATCCATCCATCCACCCACCCATCTGTGCATCCATGCATCTGTACGTTCATTAATCCATCCTTCCATGCATCTATCCATGGATGTGTTTGGTTCCCCTCCCAATATGGCCAGTCTTTGCAAGGGGACGAATCTCGGGCTCTGCCCAGGTCCCAAAATCTTCTCCTCTTCACGTATTGCCTCTTCACGAGGCGACTCCTGCACACCTGACTGTGCCCCCAGGACCCACCTCCCCTCTCCAGGAGGCAACTCCTTCCATCCCCAAGAGAAGGAGGTTCCCAGGCCAGCTCTGATGTTGCTAAACAGGAAACTCCTTTGGCTTAAATTCCTCCCTGAGCCGGTAAACCCACAAAATCCTCCTGAACCCATCATCATCTTCTGCACAGTTTTCAACTGATTAATGCATGGATGGTGGAGCGGGGTGAGAAACGGGGGGAGAAACACTGGGCACTGGAGAGGAAACTACGGACATTCCTGGCTGAGATATCTCAATACACCGGTCCTGCCCTGTACCTGCAGCCCTGCCTTGACTCCCCACATCCAAACCGTTTTCCTGTGTCCTGCAGCGCCGGGTTTGCCACGTTGCCCACCCCCGGGAGGCACGTCCACACCTGCAGAAATGCTGCTGGCTGGTACCTGCCAACCGCTTCACTGGGGGATGCAGGAAGCTGCCCTGCCAGGATGCGAAAGGCTGGACCGGAGGATGCTCGCGACTGCAGCGAGCCCGGCAAAGCTCTCGGCATCCCGACGTGCCGTCAGGGAGCCAGCGACAATAAATATTTATTGGATTTTAAAGGTGGACAGTGGGGGGATAATTTTGTTTGTTTTTTGGTGAGAACTTCAGGCACAGCTGGAAAACTTCTGCTGCCTCCCCGTCGCTCCCTGCCCGTCCTCAGCGCTCGGCAAACAGCTTTAACCACGGGTGCTTGCAGGGAAAAAGAGCTTCTCTCCTTCCCACCCAGCCTGGACAAAACGAACCCCCTTACCTGCTGCGGGAAGAGAGAGGAGGGGTCCCCAAATTCCCGTTCCCTCTGCGATGCCGGGTTGGGCTGCTGTGCCACGCAGGGCTCCAGCGGGGACTGAGCTCCAGTGATGATGTCTCGGCTCTTACTCGAAGTGGTGGCAGTGACGACAGGGACAGGGGGAGGAGGGAAGAGTCATGGCCAGGCAGGGAAGGAGGGGAGGATGAGGGGGAGGAAGGCTGCAGGGACACCAGCTCCCCTGGCCCTCCTCATCACCCCCATGCGCTGGCAGAGCATCCCCAGGGTGGGAAAGGGCTGGATGAGACAGGGATTTCTCAGTCTCTCCTAAGGCACTGCTCAGCCAGGGGATCGGGAAGGGGGCGTTGGGCTTTGCGTGTGAGCGTGGGGAGGGAGAGGGAGGGAGAACAGGAGAAAAAGTGCTGAGGAGTGCAGGAGCTGGAGCACAGAACGGGGTGTTGCAGGGGGGATCGCAGGGCACTGCATGGGGCATCGCAGAGTGTGTTGCACGAGGTGTTGCGAGGGCATTGCATGGGGGCTTGCAGGGTGTTGCATGGGGCATTGCACAGGTTATCGCATGGGTATTGCATGGGGTTTGCATGGGGCATTGACGGGGGTATTGCATGGGGATTTGCATGGGGCATTGCAGGGGCTATTGCATGGGAGTGTTGCATGGGGCACTACATGGGGTTTTGCATGGGGCGTTGCAGGGGCTATTGTATGGGAGCGTTGCATGGGGTTTTGCATGGGGTATTGCACAGATTATTGCAAAGGACACTGCAGGGGGTATTGCACAGATTATTGCATGGGGCATTGCATGGGGTTTGCATGGGGCATTGCACAGGGCATTGCATGGGCATTGCACGGGGTATTGCACAGATTATTGCATGGGGCATTACAAGGAGCATTGCATGAGGTTTTGCATGAGGTGTTGCACAGATTATTGCACGGGGTATTGCATGGGGCAATGCAGGGACTGTTGTAGGAGGTTTTGCATGGGGTATTAGATTATTGCACAGGACACTGCAGGGTATTGCACAGGGTAATGTGTGGGGCATTGCATGGGGCACTAGTTGGACTCGATGATCTTGAGGGTCTCTTCCAACCTCAATGATTCCATGATTCTGTGATTGTGTGGGGCATTGCTCGGGGTATCATATAGGGCACTGCAGGGGCATTGCAAAGGTCCAGGCTCTTACACGGCTTGGGGCATACAGGGGGCTGCTTGGCCCCATCCCCACCAGACCAGGGTTCCCCCATGTGTCCCACACCCCCAGGTTTGGTTCCAACCCACCCGTGGGCAGAGCAGCTCGGGTGGGCAGTGACATCCCCTGCTCCATGTTCGCCCCATCAAACACTGACAGGGGGACGGTGGCAAAATTGGGGAAGCAAAGCCATGGCAACATCCAGCATTAACCCCCCATCCCATCTCAGGTGTCCCCATCTGAGGGGACAGGGATGGGGTGGGGACAGGGCTACTTTGGGCAGCAGAGGTGGTTCTCCGACCATGAAAGGATGGGAAACCCAGAGCTCCGCGCTGCTTCCCGACCTCCCGGGTGAAGACCCAGAGCAGCCTCTCTCCTTCCTTCCTGCAAGGAAATTTAATGCATGACCTTCCTGCAAACGAAGCCCAGGGCTGCAATTTCCAGCCCCGGGGGACCTGCCCAACAATTTGCTTCCTTTCCCCCGGGAGATTAATGACAAGGCAGATCTGGTCACAGAGGGCACTGGAATTTGCTGCTCTCCCAGCTCCGCCACCGATCCCCCATCCTACCGGCATCCAGGGGGCTGTTCCCACCATCCTTGGGATGCTGGGTACCACAAATCCACGGGGAGGACCACGAAGATGACATCCCACCATCTCACCACGGCAGCTGATGACGAAGCCAGGCAGAGATCGGGTTGTCCCCTCTCCAGGAACACGTCACCGATGTGAATATCATGCTGAGGTGATCCAGATGTCCCGTTGATGTCACGATTGCATCAGACCACTCCAGTTTTTAATCATGCATGTCATGGGTGTATCAAACCACTGTGGCAAACCTCCCTTGTCCCAGGAGAAAAGCCCCGTCCTTGTGTCATGGTTCTCAGCCCATGGCCACGTCCCAAGGCTGCTTGTGGAGGGTGTTGGGTGTGGGATGGATCCCCAAAACTGGGTGATGAGGAGCGGGGAAGATGGAGCGATGGATGCCAGAGGGATGGGGAGCAGCTGGATATCGCATGAGCTGCTCCAGGAGATTGATCCGGGCCCACCAAAGGAGGGGAATTAGGGAGAAGGATGTGTCAGGTAAGACCGCAGCAAATTAATCAGGAAAAAAGGACAAGCAACATTGATTTTTCTGGGGAGGGAAAAAAAAAGGGAGCTGGCTGCTGGGATGGTGGGTTGAAGGCTGGGGGGTGGTGGGAACGTTGTGGATGCTGGGGGCTCCGGATAGGGTGACAGTTTCGGAGGTGGAGGGGCAGTGTATTAACAACCTCATCCCTCCTCCTTTTCCCTCCGAGTGCAGAGGACGGGGAGGAAACAGAGATAAGGCTGACGCGGGCCGAGCGCAATGCATCTTTATTCCGCTGCCCGGGGCTGCTCCTGCCTCCCGCCCCGCTCGGGGGGCACTGGGGGGCCGGGGCGCCCTGGGGTGGCCCTGGACCTTCCCTCCAACCTCGTGGCTTACCAACAAGAAGGGATTTGTTTGCTTCCAGCTGTTTTGCCGCTGCCCAAACCTCAGTGGGTTGAGAGTAGCAGAGGTGCCAGCTTCAGTTTAGTACTGAGCGGTTCATCTCCATCCCCATCCCCTCCACCCTGCCCAGCCAGAGGCACCACATTCCAGAGCTCAGGGTCAAAGAGGAGCGAGGGGAGCAGAGGGGCTGGGACGGAGCCCCCGCAGAGGGTTTGCCCAGGGAGGGGGCTGGGGACACGTGGTGGCAGCGGGCTCTGCTGTGTGACATGTGCGATGGCGTCATGTGTGTGACAGCATTGCATGTGTGATGGCATTGTGTGATGGCATTGTGTGAGCGATAGCATTGTGTGTGTGATGACATTGCATGTGTGATGGCATTGTGTGTGTGATGGCATCGTGTGAGCGATAGCATTGTGTGTGTGATGACATTGTGTGTGTGATGGCATTGTGTGTGTGATGGCATTGTGTGTGTGATGGCATCGTGTGAGCGATAGCATTCTGTGTGTGATGACACTGCGTGTGTGATGGCATTGTGTGTGTGATGGCATCGTGTGAGCGATAGCATTCTGTGTGTGATGACATTGCGTGTGTGATGGCATTGTGTGTGTGATGGCATCATGTGAGTAATGGCATTGTGTGCAATGGCACCATGTGTGTGACATCACGTGTGACAGCATCACACGTGTGACGGCATCACATGTGTGACAGCATTGTGTGTGCGATGGTGCCCCATGTGCAATGGCATCACGTGTGTGACGACATCACGTGTGACAGCATTGTGTGTGTGATGGTGTCCCATGTGCAATGGCATCACCCGTGTGACAACATCACGTGTGACAGCATTGTGTGTGTGATGGTGTCCCATGTGCAATGACATCACCCATGTGACAACATCACGCGTGCAATGGCATCACACGATGGCGTCATATGTGCAACGGCATCTGCATGCGATGTCATCACCTTTTATAACATCACGTGTGATGGCATCACACGCATGATGGCATCACGTGTGTGATGGCATCACGTGCAATGGCACCACGTGTGCAATGGCATTACACATGTGATGGCACCACGTATACAGTGGCATCACATGTGATGGCCCCACACGTGCGACGGAATCCGATCGCAGGCAGCATCTCCTGTCCCCTCCTGGCACTGCCACCTCCAGCCCAACCATTTCACAAACCCCCATGCAGAGCCTCGACTCCCAGGACCAGGACAAGGAGCCCGGACACCCCAAAAGCCGGGGAGATGAGGCGGGTTGGGGTCCTACCAGCAAGCAAGGCCATGCGTGGGGTGACACGGGGCCCGTCCCGCTGTCCTACGGCTCGGTGACAGCGGTGACGTGGGTGGCCGAGCTCCGCAGGCGCTGGCTCAGCTCGGCGTGCAGCTGGTGGGCTGTGGCCTCGAGGCTGTGGGCCAGCTGGCTGGTGAGACGGAGCATGTGGGCCACCACCCGGACATCCTTCCGCAGCCTGGGGAGGGGGACAAAGGGGCTCAGTGTCCCCTGTGTCCCCAGCAGCATCGCCGCAGGGGGTGTAGAAGGTGATGCCGCAGTTCTGGGCGTCCCAGCGGGATGTCCCCAAGTAACTCCTCCATCCTGCTCCATCATCACACTGCGGCTCAGCTGTGCTGGGTCACTGGTTTGGGAGTGACAACTCCCCCCTCCTCACATCCTACCCCCCACCCTGCCCTCGAGGACCCCTCGCTGTCCCTGCTGCGGTGGCTTTAGGGCAGGGACACACATGTGGATGAGCACCCAAACCCCACACGTCACCCGAGAGCCACCACAAAGGCTGTGGGGCTCTTGGGGACACCCAGACCCTTTAAGGTGTCCCCAGCCTGGGGCTGCTTTCCCCCACGGAGTTTGGGGCATCATCTCCACGGAGCATCTCCCCATGTCCATCCCCCCGTGCGGCACTCACTTCTCCCTCTTCTCCGCCACCTGTGGGTGATCAGTCTCAGCCACGTGAGCCTCCAGCTCCTTGCGGACGTTCTCCAGGCTCTCCCGAAATTCCAGGTTGGCCCCCCGGATGGCGGGAAGCGCCTCGGTGATGACGTCCTGGTAACGGGTCTGGTTGTCCTCCAGCGTGGCCGCCGTCTCCAGGTCCCTCAGGCTGGCCCTGGTGTCCTGCAAGAGGTCCTTGAGATGATCCAGCTCATGGCGGGAGATGGAGGGGGGCGGCCCAGGGGGGCTGCAAGGGCTGGGGGTGCGGAAGGTGATGCCGCAGTGCTGAGGGTCCCGGAGGGGGTCCCCATCCTGGGCCAGGTGGTACCCCAGCTCCTCCGGCTCGGTGTTGGGTGTCACGTCCTCTTCTCGTCCCCCGTGGGTGGTGATGGGGGGGACAAGGGCGCAGAGCCCCACCAGCAGGCACCAGTTTGGGCCCCCCATGCTGTCCTGCAGGAGCAAAGAGAAACGGGGGGGGGGGGGGTCAAGGCTGCAGCTGAGACCCCCCCCAAGACCCTTTGGGGTCCCCCCAGTTCACACCAGCAAAATCCCCTAAACACCCTTATTTTTCCATGCATCTGCCCCTCTGGCTGCTGGGATTTGGGGGTGCCGTACTGCACCATCCACGCACCATGAAGGACCCCAATGGGGTAAGGGGGGACCCTTTCTGCAACCCCCCCCACAAAGCACAACACATGGAGCATAGCGATGGGGAAACTGAGGCACCAAGGGGTTAAGCTGAAGGCTGGAAGGGCTGGGGTGGGACTGATCCTGTCGGGGGGCACCTTGTGCCCCCAAGGCCCCCCCTGGTGAGCCGGGGCGAAGCAGGAGGCCGCGGTGGGGGGGTGCAGACGGTGGGGGGGTGCAGACAATGCGGCTCTTTCAAAACCGCCGCCGCAAAGTCTTGGCGCCGGGACCGGGTGCCAGAGGCGGCGGGCGCGGGGGTTTGGGGGTTCGATGGGGTCCCCACCAGCACCCCGCACCCCCCAACCCCTTCTGTAGACAGGAAGGGGCTCCCACGGGCATCCCCGAACCCCTGCAGCATCCTGGGGTGCTATGAGCTCCTCAGGTCTCAGCCCCGCACCTGGCAGGAGTCGGGGGGGTTCAGTTCGGAACAAAGGGCCCCCCGAAAAGGGGGAATGTGGGGCAGCGGGGAGCAGAGCCGGCGGCGGCCCAGCCCTGCCATGAGTTGGCCGGGTCTCAGAGGCGTCGCCGTGCTGGCATTTCGCTGGCACCGCGGCTGCACCGGAATAGCAACAGCCCAGCAAAATTCTTCCTTCCCCCCCACCTCCCAAAAAAATGCTCCCACCTTTTTTTCCGTCGGGAGAATGTGGGCTCGGTGCGGCGGCGGCTGGAAGGCGGGGGGGCTGCGGCCCCGGCTTTGGGGTGAGCGGAGGGGGCTGAGCCGGAGCTGCCCCCGCGGCGATGGGAGGAGGAAAAGCCCGGGAGCTGGCGGGAGCCAGGGAGGGGGGGTCATCCACCCCCCAGGAGGGGGTTGTGGGGGTCCCGGGGACAGCGGGACGTTGGGGACAAGGGACGGGGTACCCCGAGCCCCGCTGCTGATAAATGCGTAGCTTGTCCGGGCTTGAGCCCCCCTAAAATAACTCTGCCCCTCCCCGTTAGCAAAGAACAGCCCCCCCCAGCTCTGCTGCGCTGTGCAGAGCTGCAGTTGCCCCTCCCAGCTCCCCCCTCCTCCAGCGTCCCACCGCTTGTGGGGCAGGTGGGGAAACTGAGGCACGGGGCTGCGATTGCGAAACCGCTGACGATCCCCCCGATATCCCCCCGCCCCGCTCACCGCTCGGCGACGCGGCCGCCACGCCACGGCAATGCCGGCGGGTCTCCACGCACACGCCACGGACACGGGTGTGGCACTATGTCAGCGCTGGTTTGGGGTGCACGGGGGGTCGTGTGTCCCCCCCGGGGCCGCCTCTTTGGGAGGCTTCAGGGCTGCTGAAATGGCCAGGCAGCGTTCACGCGTGTGCACGTGTGTGCTTGGCATGCAGGCGTGTGCTGAGCGTGTACAGACGTGCTCAGTGCCCACGCGGATGCCTGGTGGTGCACACTCGTGCTCAGCAGTGCACGCGTGTGCACGCACATGCCTGGCAGTGCACGTGTGTGCTGAGTGTGTGCTCGGTGTGCACACACATGCCTGGCAGAGCACACGCAGCCTCAGTGCACACACACGTGCTCGGAGATGCACACGCATGCTGAACAGCACACATACACACCCTCAGCAACGTGCCTGGTGGTGTGCACACACGCTCAGTGCACACACACGTGTTTTGCATATGCACACATGTGTGCATATGTGTGTGCACGCGTGTGCATATGTGTGTGCGCATGTGTGTGCATACATGCCTGTATGTGTTCATGCCTGCCCGTGTGTGTTCATGCATGTGTATATGCATGTGTGTGTGTGTGCATACATGCCTGTATGTGTGCATGCCTGCCTGTGTGTGTGCATGCATGTGTGTATGTGTACATGCATGTCTGTATGTGTGTATACATGCCTGTAGCTGTACATGCATGTCTGCATGTGAGTGTTTATGCGCATGCTTGCACACATACATTTTTCTCTGTCAATTTGCACGTAGATGTGTGCCAGCACATGGGTGTGAACACGTGTGTATGCATGTGTGCATGTGTTCTGCATGTATGCAAGGCACATGCATGTGCATGTGAACACGTGTGCATGCACATGTGTGTACCTGTGCGTGTACACACGTGCGCACACCTGCAGCACATATGGCCGCTCTGGCCTGTGCCCCCCGCCCCCGCCCCTTCCCACCTTCAGCCCAATTAGGATTTGGGTACAGGCAGGTTGGGTCAGTGGGTGCTGCTGCACCTTGGGATGCTGAGGGACCTGAATGGGGGTCCCGGGCTCCTCGTTAACGGGAAAAAAACAAGCGATTACAGGCAAAACCCCGGGGAGCAGAGAGAGGGAACGGGTGGAGTGGCGGCCACCCACAGCCTTGGGGATGGAGGTCCCCAAAGCCCCCCGGGACAGGGAGGGTGCTCACGGGACAAAGCCGGGTTGCCCCCGTGCAGGGGTGCCCTCTGTGACAGTCACCGAACGGAGGCGCTAGGACCCAGCGCAGCACCCAGGCAGGGGGCGAGGCCTCGGGGGCGGGGCCCGCGGGGGAGTGTGGAGCGGCCTCCTCGCTGGAGGGGTTGGGGTCAGGGGTTCGAGTCCGGGTGCTGCCGGCGGTGAGGAGGCCATGAAGCGGTGGGCTGTGTTGTTCGACCTTGGCGGCGTGGTCTTCGGGCCCGGCCTGCAGCACTTCCTGGGCTTCTGCGAGCGGGACTTTGCTCTGCCCAGGTATGGCCTGACCCGGCCCGGCCTAGCCCGTCGGCGCTTTTCCGCCCGCGCCTCGACGAGTCGCCGCTCGGCCCGAGACACGTAGAGACGAGGCGACAATACTGTGTGTGTGCGGCGCCCGGCCGCACGGGGTGTGCGCGACTGGGCAGCAGGAGCGCAGGACCGGGTGTGGGGTGCAGGGTGGGGTCCCCCTGTCCTGGGTGTGGGGTGCAGCTTGGGGTCCCTGTGTATATGTGGGGTGCAGGCTGGAGATGATCCTGTCCTGGTTGTAGGGTATAGGTCAGCAGTTAAAACTAACCCCCAGGTTGCCATAGGGGGTGTTTGCAGAAGCGCTAAGAAGAGCATCTAATACTTAATTAACCAAGATAATTAATTAAGTTCATCCCTTCCCCAGCGCTGAGACCTGACACAACTAAATGCACAAGCTGGAGCTGACAAAACCCAGACAATTGGATCCCCGAGCGGGTCCCAAACAGCCTCTCAAGTCCCACTGAGCCCTTTGCCCCATTTAATATGAGATATTTGGGAATTACTAATTGCGGAAGCTCCCAAACAGCAGCCAAACAGGTTCTGTCTGTACCGCCTGACATGCTGGAGTTTCCCGGCAGCGCCTGGCTGTTTAAAAGAAAAAAAATGGCAAGGAGTTAAAAAAAGAATAAAATATTAAATAGTCAAATGCTGGAGGACATGGAGCAGATGGAGCAATAAATTCCCAGATTATCAGGCCATCAAGCATATTTTTTGCTTCGTTTTATATTAAAAAGAAGATGACAGCAATCCTGCTGGAAAAGGTAAAGCCGTTTATTTTTAACCGAGCTGCGTTTTTATCGACTTTGTCCTAAGGCCCGTGGCTATAATCTTGTTTTATTGCTGCCCAAGAAGGCCTTTCGTGATCTTGTGATAGGGGAAAGTTATTTTCCCTGAGATGCAGCTTACAAAATAGCCTTACTCTTTGCATTATTTTATATTTTTGTTGTTCGTGTCGAAACTCCCTGCTCGTTTATCTGCGGGGCGAAGTAATTGAACTGCCAACGAGAAATAAATGGGCAGCGATCTCCCGGTCCGGTAATGGAGTGATGCTCCAGTCCCGGAGATGATGGAAGAGAGAGTGGGACTGATTTAGGCAGCTCCATATCCCCGACACAGAGCATCCCCATAGCACCCCCCCGGTATTGGGGTGACCCCCTGGTATTGGGGTACCCCCCAGCTGACCTCCCCTCCTTCTCCTTGCAGTAATTTCTTGCAAAAAGTGCTGTTTGCTGGCGGCTCTGACAGCCCTTACGCCAAAGCCATGAAGGGACAGATCACCCTGTCCCAGGTGAGCCCTCGGGTACCAACCGTGGAGCACTACGGATGCTCCGATGCGCCGGGGGAGCACAGGCTCCGCGATGGGCTTTGTTTTATGTTTTTGGGGGTTTATTGAATGATTTTGTGGGTGTTTTCCAGCTTTGTTCGGAGGTGGAAGAGGGCTGCCGGCAGCACGCCTCTGCATCAGGCATCACCCTGCCAGCCACCTTCTCCATCTCCCGCATCTTCGAGGAGATGGCAGCCAAGGGGACGATCAACACCCCCCTGCTGCAGGCGGCCAGGGTGCTGCGGAGGAACGGTGGGTGCCAGGGGGGGTTTGGGGTGTGGGGTGATGGAGTCGGGGTGCTGGTGCCCTCCTGAACAGCTGCCGTGGAGGTGCTGGTTGGTCCCACCATGGAGTCCCTGCTCAGTCATCATCCTCATCATCATCATCAGGAGGAGGTTGAGGTTGGATGTGGGGAACAATTTCTTCCCCAAAGGGCTGTGGGGCATTGGAACAGGCTGCCCAGGGCAGTGCTGGAGTCACCATCCCTGGAGGGCTGGACAGACAGACATGAGGTTCTCAGGGACATGGGGCAGGGACAGGGGTGAGTTAATGGTTGGATATGATGATCTTGAAGGGCTCTTCCAACCAAAATGATTCTGTGATTCTACCAAAGTGCTCTCTCAGCATCTCTAACTAAATATTCCGAGCCCTGCTGCCAAATCCATCAGACATGTAATCACCCCGCCAGCAATTAGCAGGATGCTGCAGCCCATCACCCCACACCATGATGGGTCCATCCTCAGCATCTCAGCATCCCTGAGCTCTGGCTCATGTCCTGAAGGTTCAGATTTGCTTTTCTAGAGGTACAAACTGGGCGTAAGCTCCTGCTGAGCATCCTGTTATCTCCTGTTGGGTCATCTTATTCTAGACAGAGCCTTGTAAAGGGGAAATTTTAGGCTGGGAAGGTCTGAGAGATGTGTCTTGGGGAGGAGAAGTGAAACCAAACGCTTTTGGGGGACTGGCGTGGGCAAACCAGCCCTTTCCTAGGGTTTAAAACCTGCGTCCTCACCAACAACTGGGTGGACGACAGCGCCGGGCGGCTCTTCACGGCCACGCTGATGAACACGCTGCACCGGCACTTCGACCTGGTGATCGAGTCCTGCCGCCTCGGCCTGCAGAAACCGGATCCCCAGATCTACACCTACGCCCTGGGCGCTCTGCAGGTGAAACCGCAGGAGGTACGGCCGTCACCCCCAAAAGAACAGTCACGGGTGGTCGCTGTGAGCGCCCGCATTGGGTGCTGAGCCCTGGCTGGTGCATTTCCAGGCCATCTTCCTGGATGACATTGGGGAGAACCTGCGGCCGGCTCGGGAAATGGGCATGGCCACCATCCTCGTCAGGGACACCGACACCGTCCTGAAGGAGCTGGAGCAGCTCTCGGGTGTCCAGGTACGTGGGGTGATCTGGGTCCCCCATCCCCTGCTCTCCTGGGGTCCATGGGGTGACGGGTGGGACGGACCCCTTGTGCAACGATGCTGCTCTGCAAGTGGTGCTTGTGTCCTGGCCTTTGGTTTGGTTTGTTTTCCCTCCGCTTTAATTATACAGTTGCTTCTTTCATGTCTAGCGATGTAGGGAAAGCGCCAGCATAAATCCTGCTGGTCTCTGTGCACGGAACGGCTGGGTGGGCGCAAGCAGAAACACACAAAGGTGTCGATGTGACCTGGTCATGCGTCACCAAGCCATTCTTTATCTCCTTCATTCCCCCTTCCCTGTGTTTTCCTGTCCTTCCTCGCCCTGGCCCACCAAGGCCCCTCATGCTCAATGGAACCACTTGGAGTTGGCATCTTGACTCGTGTTGTTGCCAAACTCAAATAATATCAGGCTTCCAGATTGATGAGGTTGACTGCAAAGATATTTGATGTTTTGGGGGGGCACAGATTGTTTAAAGACCTGTTTGGAAGCTAAAGGCCGGTTCTTTTACATGCCATTTTGTTTTGAGCCTTCACTCATGTTTTTTGGCTTCATTGTAAAGACTCTGATTATTTTTCGTATGGCTTCTGTGAGGAGCAGAGGTTGGACTCGATGATCCTTAGTGGGTCCCTTCCAGCCTGGGATATTCTGTGGTTCTGAGTCTTGCCGTGATGTGGTGCTGGCACAGGACTTGTGGGCAGCTTTGGGAACCAATGTGATGGGGACAGTGACCTCCTGCAAACGCTGCCTGTCCCCATAACCTCATCCCGTGGCCCTCAAATGTGTGGCTGTCCCATGGTGGGGACATCCCGCTGTGGCCACCGCTCACCCCGTGCTCCTCACCCGCAGCTTCTCGGCCAAGAAGAGCCGCTGCCGACCGCATGTGACCCGTCCAACGTCACCCACGGCTACGTGTCCATCCGGGTAGGGGGCTGCCTGGGTGACAAGGTGTCCCCAGGCTTGATGGGGGGTCAGGTGTCCTGGGGAGGGTGTTGAGCTCCATGCAAGGACGTGCCAGCCGAGGGGTGGCTTGTTGGGTCGTCCCTTGTCCTCTGGGGTGGGGGATGCTGAGGTTGTCCCATCACTCAGCGGCCAAACTGGTAGGGGTGGTGAGTGGTGGGTTGGGGGTGACAGCCAGGGCTGGTGAGGGGTCTCTGTCCCTTCCAGCCCGGCGTCCAGCTGCACTTTATGGAGATGGGACACGGCCCTGTCATCTGCCTGTGCCACGGCTTCCCCGAGACATGGCTCTCCTGGCGCTACCAGGTGATGGAGGCAACAAGGAGATGGACGGACGGATGCACGGACAGATGGACGGACGAATGCACGGACAGACGGATGGACGGACGGATGGACGGACGGATGGATGGACGGATGGATGGATGGATGGGCAGATGGATGGATGGGGGTGGGATGCTGGGGTGGAGGGGGTGCATGGCCACCACTCTGGGGGATCCTGGGGCTGTCCCACCACTCTGTTTTCAGCTTTGAGTGACACAGGGGATAACCCAGTAGAGTTCCTCACCCTCCAGTGTCACCAGCTGCCCTGGGGACATCTCTGGGTGTGCTGGGTGGGCAGGGGAGCTTCGGGTGGCTCCATGCCCCCCAGAAGCTGATGGTTTCCCCCCAGATCCCTGCGCTGGCCGATGCCGGATTCAGGGTGATCGCTCTGGAGATGAAGGGCTATGGGGAATCCACGGCCCCGCCGGGTGAGCTGGCTTTACTGGGCTGTACTGGGATGGGGCGGGAGCTGCCGGTCCTGAGGTCCAGCCCAGAAGAAGATGGGTGGAGGAGTCTTCTCCTGGGGGGATGGGAGCTGTTCTGCTCCTGCCGCGGCTCCGGTGGATGCAGAACACATCCATAGAAATGAGGGGATGCTAAAATCATGGCAATTGTGTCTTTTGTGCAGATATACAAGAATATTCGCAGGAGCAGATCTGCAAGGTGAGGAGCTGGGGGGCGGGACGGGGGCGGTGGGCTGGTGGGACACATCCTGGCCAGGACCTGAGCCTTTCTCTCCTCCTGTCCCCAGGACCTGGTGGTTTTCCTGGACAAACTGGTGAGGAGCTTCCTGCCACGGGTCCCTGTTTCTCGGCAAGGTTTGGGCACTTGTCCCTCTGGTTGTCCTTCACCTTTTCCTTCCCATGAAGACACAGCTGAGCTGCCCGGTGACTCTGTCCCATGCTGAGGTCCCTGGTGACTTTGCCCCAAACCCCTTGGGGCAGCACCGAGCCCCATCCTTGTGTTCCCTGTGGGTGTGATTTGAAGGATGGGGACGTTCACCCAACCCATTGTGGTGGGGACAGCCCATCCTTGGGAGGGTCCCCAGCTCCACGTCACCTCCTCCTGGGTGTTGTGTCCTTGCTGAGGACGGGGACATGAGCTGGTGGCGCCTGGTTTGGGTTTTGCTAAGTGTGTGGGGAAGGATACTCGGTCGCAGCCCCCGTCCCCCATTAAAACCCAATCGTAGCAGCTCCTGAGTGACTGGGGTGGCCGGGGGACCTGCTCTGCCCCTCAGCACGGCTTGAACCCCATGTCATCTCGGCGTCCCATCCCCTTGGGAGCTCTGTGTTTAATTCCCATCCCAGCGAGAGGATGGGGTTGATGGGCTTGATTCCTGCGCCTTTTCAAAGAGATGGAGTGGAGGGGGAGGAAAGCAGTGCTCACAAATGCCAGCACCCCCAGGGCTTTTCCCTTGCGAAACAGCTTCCGAGGGGGCGAGTCCTTCAAAAAATGCTAAAAAGAAAAGAATAACTCGAGAAACAATGGAGAGGAAACAAAATGAGCCCTGGAGGGCTTTGCAAGGGCTCCTTGTGCGCTGGTGTCCGGATGCAGGAGATGCCGAGTGGTCCAGGGGCCGGCGGGTTGATGGGGGGATGGACCCGTCAGCCCCACATGGGAGGCGGGAGCTCCCACCTTGTGATGCATCTCCATTCATCACTTGTAGGTCACTCTGGGTCACTTGTGGGTCAATCTCAGTCACTTGTAGGTCACTCTCAGCCACTTGGGACCCCCCAAACCCTCCACCCCTCTTTGTGGGGGTCCCAGCCCCCTGTTGTCACGCCGTCGCACGGCAGCGAGCAGGATTCGCCAACCCCAGCCGACGCCGCCGGGGGGGAATTTTAATTACACTTCTAAATATCAGCTAATTATGAACCGGCTGCTACATCGTCAGCAGCGCGGGGTTTAATTGGATTTATTTGTAAGTACCCAGAGGGGTCAGGAAGAAGGAATGGGGGGGAGAACTGCAGGATCTGCACTAGGGATGCTGTGAGCCCGTCTCAGCGATTGGGGATTTATTTGGCTGTGACAATAGCGAGATGTTCCCCGTGCTGTCACCTCAGGGTGACCAGCAGCCTCCAGACATGTTTTCAGTGGATAAATCAAACGCTTTTCCTGCTGGAGAGCGCAGGAAATGTTTCATTAAATGGGAGCGAATTGCTCAGGGGGATCCAGGTAACGCTTTTTCCTCGGGGGCAGGGAGGAAAATGCAAAAAAGTAGCAAAAAAAGGGGAAAAAAAGGACAATATTGGTGTTTTGTGATGTCTTTGGTGCGCGTGGGGCGCTGCCGTGGGGGCGCAGCGCTGACACCCCCTCCCCGCAGGGCATCCCGCAGGCCGTGCTGCTGGGTCACGACTGGGGCGGCATGGTGGTGTGGAACATGGCTCTGTTCTACCCCGAGAGGGTCAGGTGGGTGCTGGGGTCCCCCCCGGGGTTCGGGACACCCCAAATCCTGTCCTGTCCGCACGGCAAAGCCCCGGCTGGCGCGGGGGGGCCCCGATGCTGAGTCCTTGTGTGGTGCGGCAGAGCCGTGGCCTCGCTCAACACGCCGTACCGCCCCGCCGACCCCACCAGCGACATCGTGGAGAAGATGAAGGCCGTCCCCACCTTGGAATACCAGTTCTACTTCCAGGAGCCGGTGAGTCCACAACCCCAATTTTTATCCCCCACCACTTTTTTGGGGCTTAAACCCCCCACTATGGGGTATGGGGACCCCCCGGGCACCGCCTGGTGTCACACCATTGGGGATCTCCGTGTCACCACAGCTGGGTTGGGGTCCCTCTGCCAGACTTGTCCCCAAGCTGAGCTCTGCAAAACCCCATCCCCAGCGCCCCCCTGAGCCCCAGCGGGTGGAGGATCCACCCTGGGGGGAAACTGGAGCCCCCAGGGGTTTGGGGTCCCTGAGGAGGGTCAGTGTCACCCCCGGTGCTTCCTGGCCCCCCCATGCAGGGTATTGCAGAAGCGGAGCTGGAGAAGGACATTGGCCGGACACTGAAGGTGCTGATCCGCTCACAACGCCAGGAGGTAGGTTTGGAGCTCTGGGTGGGCCTGGGGGGCTCCACAGCCTGATATTCCTCTCCAAGCCCTCCAAAAGGGGCTCAGGGGTGGCCTTGCAGTGACCCTAAGGGATTCCCCACCCTGTGTTTGCTGTCCTATGAAAGTCTGCATTGTCAGCCATCAGTAGGGACCAGAGTGAACGCATCCTTCTAAGCAGCGCAGGTCCCGCATATTTTTAAGATTCAAAGCTGACCCTGAGGAGGGACTAAGAAGAGCTCTAGGAAGCCATGGTGCCTGGGGAGAGACAGCCCGGCCTGGGGAACATGTCTGGGCCAGGAGCTCTCCCCGGCACTCACGGTGCCAGCGCTGCGGCCTTAACCCCTGCGGATAAATGTTCTTCTCTCGCTGCAGGGCACAAACCTTGCCAGTTTAAAATAACAGAGAGCGCACAGGAGGCCGTGCCTTGCCGGCGGCATCCTCTGCCCGCACCGCCGGCTGCTCCTGGCTCTGCAGCGGGCAGGTCCTGCATCCCTCAGGATGCTCTGTGCCTGCTCCCAGCTCTGCATCCTGGGGCTGTGTGATTGGTTTCCTGCACCCCTCAGGATGTGGCGATGCTCCATGCCTGTTCCCAGCTCTGCATCCTGGGGCTGTGTGATTGGTTTCCTGCATCTCTCGGGATGCAGGGATGCTCTGTGCCTGCTCCTGACTCTGTGTCCCACGGCTGCAGGATTGATTCCTGCATCTATAGGGATGCACTGATGCCCCATGCCTGGAGCTACACAGTTGGTTCCTGCATCCTTTGGGATGCACCGATGCTCTGTGTCTGTTGGCTCCACAGTCCAGGGCTACACAGTCAGTTCCTGCATCTTTTGGGATGCAGTGATGCTCTGTGTCTGCTCCCAGCTCTGCACCCTGGGGCTGCACAGTTGGTTCCTGCATTATTTGGGATGCAGCGATGCTCTGTGGCTGCTTCCAGCTCTGTGTACCAGGGCTGCATGACTGATTCCTGCATCCCTTGCGATTCAGCGATGCTCCGTGCCTGCTTCCAGCTTTGTGTCCCACAGCTGTGTGATTCATTCCTGCATCTTTAGGGATGCAGCGATGCTCTGTGCCTCTTCTCAGCTCCACAGCCCAGGGCTGCACAGTCAGTTCCTGCATCTTTAGGGATGCAGTGATGCTCCATGTCCACTCCCAGCTCCGCACCTTGGGGCTGCACACTTGGTTCCTGCATCCCTTGTGATACAGTGATGCTCCGTGCCTGCTCCCAGCTCTGTGTCCCACAGCTGTGTGATCGGTTCCTGCATCTTTAGGGACGCAGCGATGCTCTGTGCCTTCTCCCAGTGGGGGATGGAGCCCCAAGTCTGCCTGGCAGCTCCAGGGATCCCCCCAACAGTGGGTTTCCCCCGTGGGGATGGGTTTCCCCCCCGGAATGGTGTCCATCTTGCCTCCCATCACTCACCTCTCTCCGCAGGACCGGTTGTCCTCTAAGATCAAATTCCACGAGGTCTGGAAGCGAGGTGAGGGGGACACAGAGCTCGCTGTGGGGTGGGGGGACGAGGCGGGGACATGGCAGCAGTTCTGGGTCTCTTGTTGCAGGGGGGTTGCTGGCGGGCTTCCCAGAAGACCCCCCCGCCAGCCCCATCCTGTGCGGCCCCGAGCTGCAATATTACATCCAGCGCTTCCAGAAATCCGGCTTCAGGTAGGGGCAGGAGCCTGGGGGGTGGTGGTGTCCCCCTCTGCAGAAGGGGGACCCCCGAACCCACCTTGGCCTTGCTTGATGACCCCGAGAAGGCGCACGGCTGCTGGGTGGAGGCTGTTGTCAGTCCCATGGGATTGTCCCCACGGTGGTGACAGGAGCCGGGTCCCAGCATCTCCAGCTCATTCCCTTCTCTCCCAGAGGCCCCTTGAACTGGTACCGCAACATACGACCCAACTGGCACTGGGCGCTCTCTGCCAGGGACAGGAAGGTGGGGACCCATCCTGTCCCATGGGGACGATTTACAGACCCGGCACCTTCCCCACACCTTGTCACCTGTGTCCCCTTGTAGATCACAATGCCAGCGCTGATGGTCACGGCTGGGAAGGACATGGTGCTGCACCCCAAAATGAGCGAGGGCATGGAGCAGTGGGTGAGTCACCCTGGTCCTGAGACCCTTCTGTGAGACCCCACAGTTGGATTTGACCCAGAATGTGAGGGGTGGAAGGGACCCATCCAAAGCACCCTGCCTTGGGTTAAGCCCTGCCTGGAGATGTGATGGGGCTGGGTGTTTTGGGGACAGTGTCTCAGGGTGGATGGCTGAGGTTGGACGGAGGTCCCAACCCAGTCCCAGTCAGCCCCTCATGATGGGGCCATATGGGGACACCGGGACATGAAGCCACAAGGTACATTTGAGTGCTGAGAGGAGACCAGAGCAGAAGAGATGGAATCCCAGAATGACGGGATGTCAGGGGTTAGAAAGGCCCTGGAAAGCTCATCCAGTGCAATTTCCCCTGGAGCAGGAACACCCAGATGAGGTTACACAGGAAGGTGTCCAGGCGGGTTGGAATGTCTGCACAGAAGGAGACTCCACAACCTCCCTGGGCAGCCTGGGCCAGGCTCTGCCACCCTCACCCCCAACAAGTTGCTTCTCCTCTTTCACTGGAACCTCCTGTGTTCCAGTTTGCACCCATTGCCCCTTGTCCTGTCACTGGTTGTCACCAGAAGAGCCTGGCTCCATCCTCCTGACACTGCCCCTTTCCATATTGATCCCCAGGAATGAGTCCCCCCTCAGTCTCCTCTTGTCCAGCTCCAGAGCCCCAGCTCCCTCAGCCTTTCCTCCCACGGGAGATGCTCCACTCCCTTCAGCATCTTGGTGGCTGCGCTGGACTCTCTCCAGCAGTTCCCTGTCCTGCTGGAACTGAGGGGCCACAACTGGACACAATATTCCAGATGCAGTCTGGGATTTGGGGACATCACTTGGGAAGGGGGGACATTTGCCTCCTCTGCTGCCTGCAGCGGTATGAGGGGGATTCCTTTTGCCGAATGGAGGAGCTGGGGATGCCGATGCAGCCCGGGGTGGGCTGTGCTGATCCCGGTTCTGCCCAATCTTGGCCCAAACCGTCCCCTCTCGTGTGTCCCCCCGCAGATCCCGCAGCTGCGCCGGGGGCACATCGAGGAGTGTGGGCACTGGACACAGATGGAGAGGTACCGTGCACGCCGTGGGGCCGCCAGGTCCGGGCTCCCCCTTCCCCGGGGAGCACCAAATCGCACCCCAGCTCCGTGTCACCCCCAGGCCGGTGGCGCTGAACAGGATCCTGCTGGAGTGGCTGGAGGGGCTCCCCCCGCCCTCCCCCATGCCCAAGATCTCCAAGCTGTGAGCGGGCAGAGCCTGTGCCTTCCCGCCCCCGGATGATGCTGCGTTTTAGTGTTCCATTTTACCTCTAGGGCTTGATTTTTGCCTTTGCTTGGTTTGGTGTTTGGATGGGTGGAAGGGCTCGGGGAGCCGGGACTGGGGTGGCACAGGGGACTCTGTTTCGTGCAGGGTCCCCATGAGCTCTCACGGAGGTCCTGGGAGATAATTTGGGGCTTGACCCATCCTTGGGGCTGCCCCATCACCCCGACCCCATCCCAGGGGCTCCCTTGGCTCAGGGGGTGGCTGGAGGGTCCCAGGTTGTGGCCGCGTGGTTGGTTTTGGTGTGGAGGTTTTAATGTATAATTAATGCTGCCTGAGAAATCACCTTTTGCCTTATCACGGTAAGAAATAAAGCACAAAGTGACCCAAGTGCCTCCGCTCTCCCCGCTGTCCATGGGGTGCAGGTTCCTGCAGCGTCTGGTCCCCATGGCCCATCCCCATGGTGTCAGGGCTCATCCCCAGCCTGCATCCGCCTCCCCCTGGCCCCAACAGACATTATAAACCAGGATGGCGTAGGGATTTGGGCAAACACGCTTGGTATTTCCCACCCCCCTGGCTAAATTCTCCCCGACCCACAACTATTTTCAGCCGGGGCGTTGCGGTTTGTCTGTCTGCGTCTCCCTTCCAGCGAGCCCACGGGAATGTTGTTGCATCCGGATTCGCTCTGGAAAAGGAGCTGCGTGGATTTGGAGGGACGGGAGGGGGACAAAACCACCCCCTGGGTGGGCGGTGATAGGTTTGAAGCCGCTGCCCCCAGCCCGGCATTATCCACAACCCCTCTGCTCCCCTGGTTTGCTGCTGGGGGCAGCGCTGGGAGTGGGTTTGGGGGCTGATTTGGGGTTTGCCCATGAAATGGAAGATCCCAGAGCATCATCCTCAGGCAGCCGGGACCGTGGCCAAGCGCCCGCCCTGCAGCCCTGCCCATAAATCTAGGCAAGTGCTGCCAAAACAGCCTCTGCTGTGGCGCTGGCATCGGCGTTTGGGGCTTTTGTAGGTGTTTGCGGGCTCCTGCCAGCCCCCCCCGCACCCCAACCCCTGGCATTGTCTCCTCCTTCTCTACAGACATTCCAACCCGCCTGGACACCTTCCTGTGTAACCTCATCTGGGTGTTCCTGCTCCATGGGGGGATTGCACTGGATGAGCTTTCCAGGGCCCTTCCAATCCCTGACATTCTGGGATTCTGTGATTGCTCCTGCTCCAGCAGCCCCTTCCCCCAGTTCCATCCTCATAAGCCCCAGACCCCAATCCTGCAGCCCAGAGCAGCTTCTCCAGCTCCCACCCCCCCCCAGCTGTGAGTGTCCTGGGCCCCACAGGGGTGTGTGGTTTTGGTGCACCCTGCACAGGGATCCCTTGACCCTGGGGTGCACAGGTGCGCCGGTGCATAGAATCACAGGATCATTTTGGTTGAGAAGACCCTCAGGATCATCGAGTCCATCCATAACCCAGCCCTGGCACTGCCCCATGTCCTGAGAACCTCATGTCCGTCTGTCCAGCCCTCCAGGGCTGGTGACTCCCGCACTGCCCTGGGCAGCCTGTTCCAATGCCCCACAGCCCTTTGGGGAAGAAATTGTTCCCAGATCCAACCTCAACCTCCCCTGACGCAACTTGAGGCCGTTTCCTCTGCTCCTGGCGCTTGTTCCTGGGGAGCAGAGCCCGACCCCCCTGGCTCCAAGCTCCTTTCAGGCAGTTCAGAGATCAGAAGGTCTCCCCTCAGCTCCTGTTCTCCAGCTGATCCCCCAGGTCCCTCAGCCGCTCCCATCACACTCGTGTCCCTGGGGTGCTCATGTGCTCGGTCCCCTGGGCGCATCCTCCATCCCACATGAGGACATGTGCACAAGCTCCGGTACCCGCACAGGCAAGTGGGATGCAGCGAGCCCAGGGTGCCCAGTGGGGATGGAGACACCCCCACAGCACCCACAGCATGATGGATGGAGCCCGAAATGAAGAAATAAACCTGGCTGCACATGGAGCTCCTCCGGGCTGTTGCTTTTTGCAGCTGGAAGCCACTCGTGGTGGTTTTGGTGAAGGGAGAGGGACCATGATCCTCGGGATGCTGCAAGAGCTGGGAGCTCGTCCCAGCAACAATGCTGTTGTCTCCAGCTGCGCGCTGCACCGCGGCTCCATCCTGCTCCTCTCCCAGCTCTTCGGTTTGCAAAGAAAGAAGACAATGTCTGGAAAAGCTCAGGGTGGTTTTCAAACCAGAGGCTTGGAAGAAGGCTCGACACGAGAGGCAGCTCCTGGAGCTCCCCGGGCAGCCCACCAAAGCTGGGTTTAATTTTTAAGACAAGCTTGCAATTCCCGCTCTACAAATACCAACGCTCACCATGGAGAACAACAGAAAAACTGGATGTTGAGGAAACATCACGTTGTGTCCCCAGGGGAGCGGCGGCTCAGCCGCTCCGATCGGGTGACAGTGGCAGCACCCAACGCATCTGGGACCCGGCGCTGGGGACGTGGTTTGCAAGGCTGCCTGCAGGCTGTTTGCAGGAATTACAGCCTTATTTCTCATTATTTGTCCTACACTGTTTTTTTTAGGGCTTGAGCAAGCTGCCAGCAGGGGACAGTGACAGAGGTGGCTGTTCTGGCTCTGCTGCGGAGGAGAAGCTGGTGGCAGTGGTGCTGTAGTCAGGGGACAAGTGGATCTGGGGGGGGACAGGCATCCCCAGCTTTTTCCCCTGTCGCTCTGAGCCCAATGGGGCCTCTGTGATGAGTCTCCATTGGGAAATGTCTGCAGGATGTTGTGCGCGGGGTGCAGGGCGCGGACACGGGCTGCGGTGCAAGGTGCACACACGGGGTGCAGGGTGCACACACGGGGTGCGGGTGTCAGGGTGCAGGTGTCAGGGTGCAGGCTGCACAGACGGGTGCAAGGTGCAGGCTGCATACATACGGTGCAAGGTGTGCACAGAGTGCAGGGTGCATGCCCAGGGTGCAGACGCTGGGTTGCATGGTGCACGCATGGGGTGTAGGATGCACACATTGGATGCAGGGTGCACACATTGGGTGCAGGGTGCACAAGCAGAGTGCAGGGTGCTGGCTGCACATACAGAGTGCACAGTGTGGGTAATGGGGTGCAGGATGCACACACAGGGTGCAGGGTGCACGCATTGGGTGCAGGGTGAAGAAACGGAGTGCAGGGTGGTGGCTGCAAACATGGGGTGCACGATGTGGGTAATGGGGTGCAGGATGCACACACAGGGTGCAGGGTGCACACATTGGATGCAGAGTGAACACATTGGGTGCAGGGTGCTGGCTGCAAACATGGGGTGCACAGTGTGGGTAATGGGGTGCAGGGTGCACGCATTGGGTGCAGGGTGCAGAAACGGAGTGCAGGGTGCTGGCTGCAAACACGGGGTGCACGATGTGGGTAATGGGGTGCAGGATGCACACACAGGGTGCAGGGTGCACGCATTGGGTGCAGGGTGCAGAAACGGAGTGCAGGGTACTGGCTGCAAACACGGGGTGCATGCTGTGGGTAATGGGGTGCAGGATGCACACACAGAGTGCAGGGTGCACAAATGGAGTGCAGGCTGCATGCATGGCATGCACAGTGTAGGTAATGGGGTGCAATATGCACTCATGGGGTGCACAGATGGGGTGCAGGGTGCAAGTATGGGGTGCACAGTGCAGGTACTGGGGTGCAGTGTGCACACATGGGGTGCAGGCACTGGGATGCAGGGTGCACAGATGGGGTGCAGGATGGATATAAAGGGTGCACAGTGTGGGCACAGGGTGCAGGGTGTGGGCACTGGGGTGCATACGTACAGTGCAAAGTGCACACACAGGGTGCACACCGAGCATGCAGGGTGCACACACAAGGTGCAGGATACAGGGCCAGGGCATGTGGGTGCAGGCTGGATACCTGCAGTGCAAGGTGCACACACAGAGCGCAGGGTGCATGGTGCAGGTACTGGGGTGCAGGGTGCAGATATGAGGTGCACATTGCAGGTACTGGGGTGCAGGGTGCATACACAAGGTGCAGGCACTTGGGTGCACACATGGGGTGCACACACAGGGTGCAGGTTGCACTCATGGGGTGCATGGTGCAGACACCAGTGTGCACACACAGGGTGCAGGCACCAGGGTGCACGCACAGGATGCAGGGTGCACACATGGGGTGCACACACAGGGTGCAGGCACTGGGGTGCACACACAGGGTGCAGGGTGCACACATGCGGTGCAGACACGGGGTGCATGGTGCACACATGGGGTGCACACAGAGGGTGCAGACACTGGGGTGCACACACGGGGTGCAGGGTGCACACATGCGGTGCACAAATGGGGTGCAGAGTGCACACACGGGGTGCATGGTGCAGACACCAGTGTGCACACACAGGGCGCACACATGGGGTGCACACACACAGGGTGCAGGGTGCACACACAGGGTGCACACGCGGGGTGCATGGTGCAGACACCAGTGTGCACACACAGGGCGCACACATGGGGTGCACACACGGGGTGCAGGCACTGGGGTGCACACACGGGGTGCAGGTTGCACACATGGGGTGCACACACGGGGTGCAGGGTGCACACACAGGGTGCACACACGAGGTGCGAGGTGCACACATGGGGTGCAGGCACTGGGGTGCACACACGAGGTGCAGGGCGCACACATGGGGTGCATACATGGGGTGCAGAGTGCACACATGGGGTGCAGGGTGCACACACGAGGTGCATACACGGGGTGCATGGTGCAGACACCAGTGTGCACACACAAGGTGCACACGTGGGGTGCACACATGGGGTGCAGGGTGCACACATGGGGTGCACACACGGGGTGCACACACGGGGTGCAGGCACTGGGGTGCACACGCAGGGTGCACACACGGGGTGCAGGCACTGGGGTGCACACACGAGGTGCAGGGTGCACACACGGGGTGCACACATGGGGTGCAGGGTGCACACACGAGGTGCATACACGGGGTGCATGGTGCAGACACCAGTGTGCACACACAGGGTGCACACATGGGGTGCACACATGGGGTGCAGGGTGCACACATGGGGTGCACACATGGGGTGCACACATGGGGTGCAGGCAGAGCCTGGCAGGGCCACGCCGGGGGCTGAGGAGGGTGCAGAGCCCCAAAGCCAGGGCTGAGCTCTGGGCAGGGTCTGTCGGGGCAACGCTGCCCCACGCACGCAGCGGGTGGGCTGGAAAACCCACGGCTGCGGCTGCTCCTGAGAAACCTGCTGTGGGACAAAAATATAAGAATACACATGTAAAATCCAGCTGCTCTGGGGCACGGGCTCAGGGCTGCTGCAGGAAGGAGATGGGCCTAATCCTAGTCCTAATCCTAATCCTGATCCTAATCCTAGTTCTGCACTTCCAGGACTTTACCCCATACCAGTCTCTGGCTCTGGCAGCCATGGGCAGGGTTCCCTTTGCCCCTGGGTTTGGTGCTGGGGGGCAGGACTGCACCCCGCCGCGGTCCCTCGCACCCATCGGGCTTCATGGCACCCGGTTAAATTTCAAGCCACCCCTGGACTCTGGGACAGCAACGGCTTTTCCCTGGGGATGCTCGGTTAATATTTCACCCCAAAGGGCCTGAAAACCCCCGTTTGCTGCATGCCGAGGGCGAAGGTCCCTCTGGGTCCGACACGTCTTTATGCGGCTCAAACCTCAGCGTCAGCACCCCCAAACCTCCCTGGCACGAGGGTGTCACGATGTGACCGGCTCTGCTTGTCCCCTGGACCAAAACCCCTGGAAATGTGCTGTTTTCTTCTGCTTTTAATCGGCGTCTCCCTCCAAGCACCCATGGGTGCTGCGGGAGGGATGCTGAGCTGCAGGGGGACGCGGTGGGACTGCGGCTGTGCCTGGTGGGGACAATGAAGGGACAACATGTCCCTGCTCCCATCCAGGGCCAGCTCTGGTCCTGTCCTCATCTCCTCCAGCCGTTCTTCTCTGGCCCCATTGCAGAAAGGAAGCAATTAACTCATAAAAGAGGAAAGAAATAAAGCCCTTGGAGATTGAGATGTAAAGAATAAAAGCCGCACATAATTAAATTTCGGCTGTTTTATTTTTAAACGCAGAAGAAAGAAGGCAAAAAGCCAAACGCCACCTGATTTCTGCCTGGCCCGGGCACTGAAGGAGCTCCAGCAAAGCAGCCCTGCCTCAGTTTCCCCGCTCCGGTAGGGGAGGCAGGAGCTTTGGGAGCCCCCCAAGTGCAGGCAGCTCTGGGGAGGAGCCCGATGGGTGGGGGACAGGGGGAAGCTCCAGTCACAAGCCAAATTTGGGGGTAAATCCCATCTCCGTGCTCCTGCAGGGGCTCAGAGGCAGCCCCACACACCCGCCCCTGCAGCACAGCAGCAGGGACGCTCCTCACAATTGGGAAGTGCAATGCAATTTGGGAATTCATTCGCATTGCTAATGCATTGCAACTTGGGAGTGCACTGCAGTTTGGGAGTGCATTGCAATTGGGAATGCATTGCAATTTGGGAATGCATTGCAATTTGGGAGTGCGTTGCAATTTGGGAATGCATTGCAATTGGGAAATCATTGCAAGTTGGGAGTGCATTGCAATTGATAACTCATTGCAGTTTGGCAATGCGCTGCAATTTTGGAGCTCTTATAATTTGGGAGTGCATTGCCATTAGTAACACATTGCAATTTGGGAGTGCACTGCAATTTGGGAATTCATTTGCATTGCTAATGCATTGCAGTTTGGGAGTACACCGGAATTTGGGAAATCACTGCAAGTTGGGAGTGCATTGCAATTGGTAACTCATTGCAATGTGGAAATACACTGCAAATTGGGAATGCACTGCAATTTTGGAGCTCATTGCAATTTGGGAGTGCGTTGCAATTGGAATAAACTGCAATTTTGGAGCTCGTCCAATTTGGGAGTGCATTGCAATTGGTAACGCATTGCAGTTGGGGAATACACTGCGATTTTGGAGCTCATTGCAATTTGGGAGTGCATTGCAATTGGAATATACTGCCATTTTGGAGCTCTTGCAATTTGGGAGTGCATTGCAATTAGTAACACATTGCAATTTGGGAATGTGCTGCAATTTGGGAAATCACTGTAAGTTGGGAGTGCATTGCAATGGGTAACTCATTGCAATGTGGAAATACACTGCAAATTGGGAATGCGCTGCAATTTTGGAGCTCTTGCAACGTGGGAGTGCATTGCAATTAGTAACACATTGCAATTTGGGAGTGCACTGCAATTTGGGAAATCACTGCAAGTTGGGAGTGCATTGCAAATTAGGAATGCACTGCAATTTTGGAACTCATTGCAATTTGGAAGTGAATTGCATTTGGTAAGGCATTGCAGTTTGGCAATGCACTGCAATTTTGGAGCTCTTGCAATGTGGGAGTGCATTGCAATTAGTAACACATTGCAATTGGGGAGTGCACTGCAATTTGGGGATCATTTGCATTGCTAATGCATTGCAATTTGGTAGTGCATGGCAATTTAGGAGTGCACTGCAATTTGGGAAATCACTGCAAGTTGGGAAATCACTGCAAGTTGGGAGTGCACTGCAATGGGTAACTCATTGCAACGTGGAAATACACTGCAAATTGGGAATAAACTGCAATTTTGGAGCTCTTGTAATTTGGGAGTGCATTGCAATTAGTAACACATTGCAATTTGGGGATGCATTTGCATTGCTAATGCATTGCAATGTGATAATACACTGCAACTTGGGAGTGTGTTGCAATTTGGGAATGCCTTGCAATTTGGGAAATCACTGCAAGTTGGGAGGGCATTGCAATTAGTAGCTCATTGCAACGTGGAAATACACTGCAAATTGGGAATGCACTGCAATTTTGGAGCTCATTGCAATTTGGGAGTGCATTGCAGTTAGTAACACATTGCAATTTGGGAGTGCACTGCAATTTGGGAATTCATTTGCATTGCTAATGCATTGCAATTTGGGAGTGCACTGCAATTTGGGAGTGCATTGCAATTTGGAAATGCATTGCAATTTGGGAAATCACTGCAATTTGGGAGTGCATCGCAATTTTGGAAATCGCTGCAAGTTGGGAATGTATCACAATTGGTAATGCATGTCAGTGTGGGAATGGACCACAAATTGGGTATGCACTGCGATTTGGGAACTCATTGCAATTTGGGAACGTATCACAATTGGTAATGCATTGTAATGTGGGAATGCACCACAAATTGGGAATGCACTGCAATTTGGGAACTCACTGCAATTTAGCAGCGCATTGCAATCTGGGAATGCGTTTGCCATTTGTGTTCCAGATGTGCCAGCGAAGAAGCAGCTGCAAAGGCAGGATGCTGGCACAGGACACTGGCGCAGGACTCAGCACCAGCAGCTGTCCCAGCCCCCAGCCCCTTTTCAACTGCTTTGGAGACCCCTGGCCAGGCCAGGCCCCCAATAACCCTTTGTCACCCCGGCAGGGACCCTGTCCCACCCCAGCACCCCCTGCCATTGCGCTCCTGTGATTTACACCAGTTGACACCCGGTCTCCCAGTCCCCAGGGTGACTTTGTGGGGTTGAATCCTTCCCTGCTCTGGATTTTCCAGCGGCCAGGAGAGACTCTGCAGCATGCCAGGGCATTTCCCATCCCACCCAAACATTCAGAAACCAATTCACAAATAGCTTTGACACCTGGCAAAACACCACTTTTTAATTTAATTTAATTATCCCCTGCTGTTCTGCAGTCATTAGCCAAGCTGGGAAATCCCTCCTGGATCAAAACAAGGGTTGGGGGAGATGGTGGTGATGGGGCAGAGCTGCATCCCTCCTGCATCCCCCTCGCTGTTAATGAATAACCCGCGAAGGGTATTTTTGGGCAGGTTTTGATGACCTTTGCACAGCACTTGGACCCAGCGTGGAGGTATCTGACCCCAGTCTGGGGTCTCTCTGTGCTCCAAGGCGTGTCGGAGGATTATTCATTAATTTGCTGAGTTGCAGGCAGGAAAAAGAAAGAAAAGAATCACCGAATCTCTGCAGGGTTTGGGGATGGTCGGGAGGTCAAGGTGGATGTGAAGACCCAGGGAAAAAGCTGCTGCGAGGTCCTTCGCAGGCTGCGCAGCTCCTGCTCTGTAATTAAACAGCAATTTTGGGGGGTTGTGCTGGAAAAAATGAGGCTCTGACCACCACATGAAGGCAGCGGCGGTTCCCTGCCCTGCTCCCGAGGGGTCACCTTGTCCCAGTTAGCCAGCGCAGAAAAACCCTTATCATGCCCTCCTTAATGAGGGACCGGGGAGGTTTTGCTTATCACCAAAGCGCAGCCGCGGTGGCAGAGCTGCAATCGCTGCTGCTCGCCGTTCTGCGGATGAGACGCGTAACCTATGTGGATCCTGATCCCCTCTGCTCCCCGCGGGGCAGCTGAGCAAATTTGGGGTGCAAACAACACCCTCCGCCTTGCAAAACAGGGAGTGACGTTGGGGTTGGATCTTGGGGACAATTTCTTCCCCAAAGGGCTGTGGGGCATTGGAACAGGCTGCCCAGGGCAGTGCTGGAGTCACCAGCCCTGGGAAGGTTTAAAAGACACATAGATGAGGTTCTTAGGGACATGGTGCAGTACTGGGGTGGGTTATGATTGGACTTGATGATCTCGAGGGTCTTTTCCAACCAAATTGATTCTGTGATTCTCTTCTTGCTCATGGCAATGCGATGCAGCAAGACCGTCGCCTCACCAGCTGCTGGATACCCCCAAACCCACCAGCACGTTTTCCCTATTCCCCCCTTTTCCCGCTGCGAAGGCTGCAGCTTCAGGGGACCCTCCCCAGCGTGAGGACCCCCCAAAAGAGAAGCGTCTTCTCCCCAAAACCCCCTAAAGCATCTTCTTCCCAACACCACCATCCCTAGAGGATGCAGGACCCCGGGTTCAAATCATGTCCGCATCCCTGGGCTCAGCCCATCTCCTCCCCCCAGACCAGGCAGAGCCCAAGGGCCGGGCTGTTATTCATTATCCTTCCACAAGCTCCTTGTTGACCCTCAGGGCAGGAACCAGCTCCACCAGCCTTGGTGTGGCCAGGACCTGGTGCAGGAGCAGCTGGAGTCCCGCTCATCCCACAGAGAGCCCGCACAATGGTAAGGAAAAGCCAAAAGAGGGGAAATGCTCATTTTTTTGGGGTGGGAATGGTGGTCCAGGCAACGTGGAGTGCTTGGGGCTGGTGGGGATGACAGGGCTTTATAATCACCTTCCATACGGATTCAATAACGGTGCGGCCGTGATCATAGAATCACAGGATAGTTTTGGTTGGAAAGGACCTTCGAAGCTTGTCCAGTCCAACCCCAGTGAGAAATATGATGAGAAATAGGAAAGGGGGTTCAGAAAAGAGAGAGGGATGGGAAAACAACAGATTCCCTGGATAAATGAGTGTTTTCTAACACATGGGTTTTCAGTTTCTGGTGGTTTTTTTTTCCATTTTCCCTGGCTCCCAGCCCAGCCCTGGGTTTATCCTATGGGGGGGGAAGCTGCAAAGCAGCCCCAGCCTCATGTCTCCCCTGTCTCCAGGGCTCCCTGCTGCTATCTGGGCTACATCTCCCATAGCTTCTTGATGGCCCTGCTCATAGGCAGAGTCACCAAGGGCCACCCACTGTCCCTGCCCTGCCTGGAGGTGGTGGGAGGGGGTGGCGTGTTGGGACGATGCTGCAGACACCCCTGGAGAAGTTGGGGGCGTCTACTTCTTGGGTGGGAATTGAAGCCGTCAGAAATGGGGAGAAGAATTTTGAGGGTGGGAAGGTGGAGGGTTTGGCGATGGAGAAGAGACTGCGGGAGGTGACAAGGGAACAAATCATCCCCTACAGCCAAGGTGGGACACGTTGGTGGGGTAGAACATTGGACCAGCCCCACCTGGGGCAAGGGGACTCACCGTCTTCTCTGGGGCTTGTTGCCCAAACCCACTGAAGAGAAGCTGCTAAATTAATGTGAACTGTGGTTCAGTTATCAAAGACGTACCCATCATTAACCAGCTGACATCATAAACACTTTCTGACCACCTGCAAAACGAGGGGATGCTCTTCAAGTTTCAGATCCTTCTGCGTGACAAGAGGAGACAGAAGATTGAGTGAGACATGTTTAGAAGCAGAGTGCTTAGTTTATATTTAACTAATAATTAATACAAGCATTGCAAGGAAAAAACTAAACAATTATAACGTCATAAACTATTTCTTAGTATAGATGTATGTCAAAATTTTCAAAAATTGTAATACTTATGTAATAATTATGTGAATATAAGCAACGCAAGAGCATCCAGTCTTTGGAGCACTTATGGAGGATGGTCCCTAGTATTCCCAGTGCTGATAAATAAGGAATGCTGCTTAACAGCATAATTGACTTTGCTGTTAAGTTTATTTCTCCGTTTCACCAGATCAGGTCCTCCCATGACCAGGGACAAAGTGTCCCCCCCCACTAGGACCCATCCAAACCACCCTGCCTTGGGTGAAGCCCTGCCTTGGGTGAAGCCCTGCCTTGGGTTAAGCCCTGCCTTGGGTTAAGCCCTGCCGGGAGATGTGATGGGGCTGGGTGTTTTGGGGACAGTGTCTCAGGGTGGATGGCTGAGGTTGGACGGAGGTCCCAACCCGGTCCCAGTCAGCCCCTCATGATGGGGCCATATGGGGACACTGGGACATGAAGCCACAAGGTACATTTGAGTGCTGAGAGGAGACCAGAGCAGAAGAGACAGAATCACAGAATGACAGGATGTCAGGGGTTAGAAAGGCCCTGGAAAGCTCATGCAGTGCAATCCCCCCATGGAGCAGGAACACCCAGATGAGGTTACACAGGAAGGTGTCCAGGCGGGTTGGAATGTCTGCACAGAAGGAGACTCCACAACCCCCTGGGCAGCCTGGGCCAGCCTCTGCCACCCTCACCCCCAACAAGTTGCTTCTCCTCTTGCAGTGGAACCTCCTGTGTTCCAGTTTGCACCCATTGCCCCTTGTCCTGTCACTGGTTGTCACCAGAAGAGCCTGGCTTCATCCTCCTGACACTCCCCCTTCCCATCTTGATCCCCAGGAATGAGTCCCCCCTCAGTCTCCTCTTGTCCAGCTCCAGAGCCCCAGCTCCCTCAGCCTTTCCTCCCACGGGAGATGCTTCACTCCCTTCAGCATCTTGGTGGCTGCGCTGGACTCTCTCCAGCAGTTCCCTGTCCTGCTGGAACTGAGGGGCCACAACTGGACATGATATTCCAGATGTGACGGTGCAAAGTGAGGGGACCCCAGCACACATCACACTGTGGGAGGATGGGATGGGCTGTGCTCAAGGGAGATGTCTCCAGCACACCAGGGCATCCTCCCACTTCGCCCCAGTGACTGCCAAGGGAGCCCAGAGTGACTTGCTCACATGGAGACACCTCCGCTTTGGGGACTCGAGGGCTTGAGACAATCCTCTGTGCACATAAATAATTAATCTTGTTGGAAATGTGGCTCTGGTGCAGTGTTCTTCGCAGCCACAGAATGGTGTGGAAAAGCAGGGGTGGCGCTTGCTTTCTTCTGCTTCAGCTCTTGGTTTTGGTCCAGGTTCACGGCCAAGGAGGAGTCAAGTTCCAGAACTGGGCCAAGACCTATGGCTCTTCTCCAGAGCTGTACTTTCAGCCCACCTCGGTGGAGGAGATCCGGGAGGTAAGGGGGGTCCTTCCAGGAGGCAACTCGTGAGAAATGAAGAGGAGGAAAGGCCCAGAAGGGCTGTGGTGCTCCACCATGTTCAGTCAGAGAGGTCACAGATGGTGACAGCACGAGTCCTTCCCGCAGCCCCAGGAGATGGCCCGTCCTACCAAACTGCAGGTGTGCGCCAGCAGATGAGCCAAACACCTGAAAGAGGCAGAAAACGAGTGCGCCTGGCCCCAGTTGGACCCTGTTCCTTGGGCATCAGCGTCTGGTGTCCTTCTGGGGTCTTCTGCCCACCCTGGCTGCCACACTGAGGGGTGGGAGCCCGTGTCACTTTTGTCACCCCAGAGGTGCTTCTGTCACCCTGGGCTGTCTCAAGTGGGCATCATCTCTTTTGGGGTCGTAGAATGACTTGCGTTGGAAGGAACCTTTAAAGGTCACCTAGTCTAACCCCCAAGGATGATCTCAAGGGCTGTCTTAGGTGTCTGGGCTCCAGGGTGGTTTAACCCCAGATGTTGGGTTACGCAAGTGAAGGTGGAGTCAGTGGTGGGTAAGATTTTATCTTGGGATGTCTCACAGCACCTCATCCTTATCACACAGCGTTGGGGGAGAGGGTTGGACACTCAGGGCCGCCCGTTGTCTCCACAGATCTTGGATATGGCCAGACAGCGGCACAAGAGGGTGAAGGTGGTGGGGGGTGGTCACTCTCCATCGGACATCGCCTGCACCGATGACTTCATGATCCAGATGGGGAAGATGAACAGGGTCCTCAAGGTGAGACCAGCTCCTGGGTGGTGCCACGGTAGCCCTGAAACGTGGTGGCACCCTGTTTGTGTGACCACCGAGTGCATGGACACCAGCGCTGCCATAACTAGGGTGAGAGGTGAAGGGTGGAGGGTCTTTCCTCTCCTCACAGCCTGGAGTTCTCCCAAACCAGACCCTGAAATGCTGGTGCACGACTAGGGAACGGGCATCTTCCCAGCGTAAAATCATCCCTTGTGCCCTGGAAGCATTTGGAGCAGCGATACAAATGTAAAGAAGTGATGTCTTCCCAACGTGTGTCCAGTGAGGGCTTAACCTTGGCACATTGTCCTCATCACAGTAGGGTCTGGGTGGGGTGAAGGTGCCTGGCAGGGTCACCGTCACATCTCACTTGATGTGAGCTTGCGAGGTGCCTTGGGCAAAGACCTGGCCGGATGTTCCTAGAGTCATAGAGCTGCAGAATCGCCACATCCCAGGTTGGAATGGACCACAAGGTTCCCCTGGTCCAACCTTTCCTGGCAAAGCCCAGTCTAGCCAAGCTGGCCCAGCACCCCATCCAGCTGAATCTTCAACGTGTCCAATGTTGGGGAACCCACCACTTCCCTGGGGAGATTATTCCGATGGCTGATCGTTCTCATCAGGAAAAATTTCTCTCTTGTGTTCAATCAAAATCTCCCCAGGAGTAATTTGTACCTGTTGCCCCTTGGCTTTTCCATGGGTCTCCTTGTTCATGGTCCATGGTTTGTTCCTGTGTCAGGTGGGAAATGTCCCCATGAGCAATTGCTCCATTTGTTGATGTTGGGAAGGAAATGGCTCAGGAGGGCAGAGCAGACAAGTTTGCTGAAGGTGGAGCATTGACCAACACCTGGGGGAAGTTATGGGAGAGGTTAAAGACCCCTGAGACCGGGGAGAGCAGAGGGGAGTGGGGGCTGGACCAAGGACAGAATCCAGTGGCACCAGTGGGTTGGATGAAGTTTGGGTTGGGTGAAGGTCTGAGATGGGTGGCAGCTCAGGACGGAGCAAGTCCCTCATGGTACGTGGCTCTCCAATATAGACATTATCAACTGTGTTGGTGGGAGCAGAGATGTCTTCCATGGGGTGTTTCTTCTCTGAGCTGTGTGACCTTCACCCATCCCATCCCATCCCATCCCATCCCATCCCATCCCATCCCATCCCATCCCATCCCATCCCATCCTTTGCAGGTGGACAAGGAGAAGCAGCAAGTGACGGTGGAAGGTGGGATTTTCCTCTCAGATCTGAACGTCGAGCTGAACAAGCATGGGCTGGCCCTGGCCAAGTGAGTGAGACAAATGCATGGTGCCGTCCCTGTGCGTCCTCCAAGGTGTCCATCCTTGCCCCAGGCCAAGTGCTGAGACATGGCAAGCCAGGGATGTTTGAAGAGCTTTTGCTGCAGAATAGGGGTGTTTACTTCAGGATCTGTTTTTCCATCGGGGCCCTGCAAACCACAGGTCAACCCCTCTATGGTGGAGCAGCTGATCCTGCCTTGGAGCAGGAGGCTGGGCAAGGGGAACCTTCATCCCCACCAGCTCTGTGTTCTCACTGCACCCATCAGGCTGGTCCTTTCCATGTCACAAAGGAAAACTCTACATTCCCTGTCCCTTGGAAGATGAGAGCAGCTCTCCTAGGGTTGCCTCATGTGGGGAAGAGTTTGACAGGCTGCTCCAGGCAATGGGGCTGAAGGTTGACAAAATCAGGTAGAAATGAGTTTTTGATGGCGAAGCGCAATTAGCCATTGGAATATCTCAGCAGGAGGTGTGAGAGAGTCTTTGCATCGCTTTGGCATGTCTGCTGTCCCCAGAAGAGCGGGTGAAGGTGATGGGCTGGGGGTCCAGGGCAGCCTGGGGCAGAAGATGAGATGCTCCAACACGTGGTTCTCCCTGGCAGAGGGTGTCTTGCCAGGGACTTGGAGAGAGCCAGATTCAGATGGCGCTTTGCAGAGGAAATAGCCATGGGCAGCACTTCTCACGCTCAATCTCTTTCATTTGCTGACCTCAGGGAAGAAATTGCTCCTTAATTACCATCTAACTCAATATCTGTGTTGCTCTGTCAATGAAAGTGATGAGTTTGTCAGAGGGCTCAGAGAAAGAAGCTCCACCTGGGCAGGACTCGCTTATGGAGGAGGAACCCACCAAGGCTTGCGATGGTCATAAACCCCACGTTTGGTTCAGGAGGTCCCTGCTCTCCAGCTGTTGGAAGCTGGAGGAGTATTTGGGGAAAATGACAGGAACAACACAGAGTTTTTTTTAACCTTCTACCATCCCCACGTACCCAGCTTGACCATGGTGGGAGGGATGGATGGTCTGCAGCCCTTATGCTTGTGGGTGCTGCTTCCAGCTTTGCTCTACAATGGTGGTTCTGGGCTAAACCCGGTTTCCTCACCCCTTGCTCTGAATGCAAATGATTGGGATGTCTGCACCCCAACAAGCCACCCCATGCCCATGGGGAGAGATGGGCACTTGTGAGATGGGACACGGCTGAGCTGACCATGGTGACCTATTGTCACCAGCTGCGCCTTCCTCCCCATAGACCATAGCAGCATCTTGAAAGATACATGCTATGGAGACAAGCGCGTGTGGCCAACGAACCCACCCATTGCTGCAGGTTTTGGGGAAGGGTGGAAAACCCTGCTGATTGGGTCAGGGCATCATGTCCTGGGGGTTTCCATGCAGGGTCTGCACACAGTGTAGTGCCTGGCAGGGTGGGCTGTGTCCCACACGCTGTGGTCCTCACTCGGTCCCTTCACCTACCCCCAGTTTAGGAGCCGTTTCTGAGGTGGCAGCAGCTGGTGTGATCGGGACAGGGACGCACAACACTGGCATCAAGCACGGCATCCTCCCCACGCAGGTGAGACAGCAGTCGGTGCACGGACATTGTCAGCGTCTTGAGGGTTTTGGGGAGATGTCCAGTCACTTGGTCTGGTGTGCCCAGCCCAGGGGTGAGGGGGAAGAGCACTGCAAGCAGGACGGGTCTGTCCTCCAGGGATGGGGCTGCTGGGGACATCCTCAGGTCCGCCAGGCACAGTGGGACCTCCTCACCTGCAGCCAAAATGTGACCCAGCTGGGAACTCCTCTGTCCCTGTGCTTTATGGTCTTGTGGTCTGATGAATAAGCTCTGTGTTAAGAGAAAGCAGTTCATGTGTTGAATCACAGAATCGTTGACCCACAGGATGGTCTGGATGGAAGGGGACCATGAAATCTCCCCCACTGTCACCCCTGCCATGACAGGGACATCTGCACCAGCTCAGGTTGCTCAGAGCCCCGTCCAGCCTGGCCTGGGATGTCTCCAGGGATGGTTCAGCCACCACCTCTCTGGCCAACCTGGGCCAGGCTCTCACCACCCTCAGCACAAACCATTTCTGCATCATGTCCAGCCTGAATCTCCCTCCTTTAGTTTAAAACCATTACCCTGTAATTTTTAGTTTAAAACCATTATCATGGCTGGCTCATGTCCCAACACCCAAAGCCTATACCAACCCTGACACCTCTCCTCTGGGCAGGTGGTGGCCCTCACGCTGCTGACAGCCTCGGGGGAGATGCTGGAGTGCTCCGAGTCCATCAACGCCGACATCTTCCAGGCTGCCCGCCTGCACCTCGGCTGCCTGGGCGTCGTGCTCACCGTCACCTTCCAGTGCGTGCCCCAGTTCCACCTGCACGAGGTGGCCTTCCCCTCCACGCTCACCGAGGTACGACGTGGGCGATGCTTCCCAAGCATCCGCGCGATAAGCAAAGTTCTTGGCAAGGCGATGTGGTTGGGAGGGAGATGGGAAGTGGCCGTGCTCTGGTAGAAAATCCCACAGGCGTGTGTAGGTTGTACTCCTTGTACATCTTCATAGAATCATAGGATCATTTTGGTTGGAAAAGACCTTCAAGATCATCGAGTTCATCCATAACCCAGCATTGTCCCATGTCCCTGAGAACCTCATGTCCATCTGTCCAACCCCCAGGGCTGGTGACTCCAGCACTGCCCTGGGCAGCCTGTTCCAATGCCCCACAGCCCTTTGGGGAAGAAATTGTTCCCACATCCAACCTCAACCTCCCCTGGCGCAACTTGAGGCCGTTTTTCTCTCACCCTGTGATGTTCCTTAAGCTGGAAATTTCTCCAGGGTGAGAAAGGAGAGGAAGGAAAAGCCACGTTTCTTAGCAAATGCCACTTCAACTTCCTGTGGGTTGGAACCGCATCTTCTGGGAGCAGAGAGATGCAGGTAGTGGGGTGGGAAGAGAGGAACTCATAAGTTGGCTTGGGGGATGTTGCAGACCTGAGATCCAGGGGGCAGGTGGCTCCTGCTCCAGAGGGACTTCCCAGTTGGGCTGGAGGTGGCCGGTGGGAGCTGCGTGTCACCGATGGGACCAAGGCAGGGGAGAAGAGGGTGAAAATACTTAAAATCAGAGAACAGTTGGTTTGCAGGATTGTTAGAAGCTCTTCTTGCGCAGCAGAACCAAGTAAAACCTCAGCAAACAGGCAACTTATAGAACCACAGGATGGTTTAGGTTGAAGGGACTGTTAAAACCCCTCCAGTGCCAGCCCTGCCATGAGCAGGGACATCTGCACCAGCTCAGGTTGCTCAGAGCCCCGTCCAGCCTGGCCTGGGATGTCTCCAGGGATGGTTCATCTACCACCTCTCTGGCCAACCTGGGCCAGGCTCTCACCACATCCTCAGTGTGAAAAGTTTCTTTGGCATGTTCAGCCTGAAGAGCTTCTCCTGCTCTTCTGGAGTTCACCTCCCATTCAGGTTTGGGGCTGGCAAGGTGGTTGCTCTCTTGGGGAACAGCCAGTGCCATCTTTAGGGAAAAGTCTGGACAACGAGACCTTTGTCATTGTCCCCACATCCTGCAGCATCATCCTCACTTCTCAGCATCAATTGCCTCCTGCCTGACTCAGCTCAGAGATGACAGCGATGGGACCGTTTTCCTCCAGCCGTCGCTATCCCTTGTGTACAGCCCTGGGGGTCTGCAGCTGTTGCCCACCCCATGGTGGGGTGGGATGGGATGGGATGGGATGGGATGGGATGGGATGGGATGGGATGGGATGGGATGGGCAGCAGTGGGAGCTGCTTGGGGTTGCGATGCCAGCGGTGCCACCAGAGCCAGGATGGGGGTTTGCCCGGAGCCATAGGCTCCATCCCCCCTGGAGCTCCAGGCTGTGTGGGACTGAGCATGAAGGCTCCAGTGCAATCGAATTAGCGATGCTGAAGGAGCCCGCGGGGCATCAGCACTGCCGCCCTCAGGGCTTGAGCTGCTTTGCCCACAGACAACCCCATCGGGAGGTGGACCAGCCCGCGCCTCTGCTCTGTTTAACCCGGTGTTGGCAGATCTGGTGACCCCAGCCATGCATGACTAAGCTTAACGTGGATTTAGTGTTCCAGCCGGAGAAAATTGCCCTTGCTGGAAATCTCGGGCTGATGTGCTGCCTGGACCGAGCGAGGAGAGGGAGAAGAGCGTGTGCGCTGAGCCAGCATCCCCGCGGGCAGCAGCGTGTCCCCGGGGAGAGCGGCAGTGTCCCGCGGGCACCCAGGATGTGCCACCTCCCATCGTGTCCTCTCCTGCTGCTCGGTGAGCGGGAAGCTCGGTGTTTACTCCAGTGACAGACAAGCCACTTAAAATAGCCCATGAACTTCTTGTGCTTCTGAAAATAAGTTGGGCCTTTCTTGTGCATGAGGTCTGGGTGTTTTTTGGGATGGGACTCCGCACCTCCATCATTAGCTTGGAGAGGAGAAGCTCTGGGGAGACCTTATTGTGGCCTTTCTGGACTTAAAAGGGGCCCATAAGAAAGATGGGGACAGACTTTTGAGCAGGGCCTGTTGCCATAGGGCAAGGGGTGATGGTTTAAAACAATAAAACAGAGATTCAGGCTGGATATAATGAAATTGTTTGTGCTGAGGGTGATGAGAGCCTGGCCCAGGTTGGCCAGAGAGGTGGTAGATGAACCATCCCTGGAGACATCCCAGGCCAGGCTGGACGGGGCTCTGAGCAGCCTGAGCTGGGGCAGATGTCCCTGCTCATGGCAGGGGAAAATGGGGGAGCTTTAACAGTCCCTTCAACCCAAACCATCCTGTGGTTCTATGATCTCCCAATGTGAAGTTGGGTTGAACTTTTTTTGAGCTGAACTTGGGACAGACCGTGCTGAGGATGAGGAGGAGAGTGACAGGTGAGACATTTCAAGGGCCAGACTGAACAAACCCCTTATTGGGATCCAACCACAGAGCTGTGACTGGAAACTCTCTTTAAACCAACTGCCACATCTCTACTGGTTCTCTGTCTCCGTCTCACTGAAGGTCCCTGTCACCCTGGCCAAGGTGCACGGTGCTGGTGACCGGCCCATCTGGGACGTGCTCAAGGGCATTGGGTTTCTGACCTGCTGTCTCATAGATGGGAATCTTACATAGCTCTGAACACTTCATATGGCTGTCTCCTCCCCAGCAAGTTCTTCTGATGTCCCACCATCTGTCCTTTCTTTGCTGTCCCCTCTTTGTGGCCATGTCCTCCCTGAAGACCACGTCTTGCTGTAGCCCATGACAGGGCACTAGATTGGCCATGGGAGCATGAGAATTTCAGGACAGGGCTGAGGCACCTGAGACGGTGGCCTGGGGTGCTGGTACATGGATGCTCCATACTGGTCAGTAGTTACCTACAGATGAGTTTTCCATCCCCGGCACGAACCAGCATGAAACAGGCTGATTTCCCTTAAAAGAGGCACAAAATGTGCTGTTTGGGGGCTGTGCATCTCCTGGGCTTTATGAGCTTCATTCTCCACGTGCCTGTGGCCAGCGGTGGGTGTGATCCAGTTCCCTCAGGACGCCTTTTGAAGGCCCCATGAGCATTTCTACAGAGCGATTCGCAGGGATTATTTTCTCCTGGGAACACATCAAAACCAAATTTCCCCGTCTCTGCCACCATACAAACTTCTTCCAACCACTGCGTGCAATTCCTCGGAGCCCTCCCACGCTCACGGTGGTGGGAAGGCAGATGGAATGAGCTGTTCCATCGGATGCTCAGCCCCTCCATGGCACGGCTGCCGTATCGAGATGTCACCTCTGCCTTGAGCTGAGCGACCATCCAGCTCATCCCGTCTGGCATCAGATCATCGCGGAGGCTGAAGCCCATAGAGATGCCACCTGCAAGTTGGAAGACCTGGTGACCTTTTAAATGTTATGTGGACACACTGTGTCAGATTTCTGGTTGGGGAAACTGAGGCAGAAAGTCCATCAAGAAGAGGAATTGGTGACAGTGGAAAAGAACATCTCCTGCTTCGACCACTCATCATCTTTGTCCCGGTGTGTTCTGACGTCCTCGCTGGTGCATCCTCAGCTGCATCCTCACCCACTGTCTCATTGAGTCTCACAGGTCCAGTTCCAGCCCTGGCTAACGACCGCATGAGCCTTCATTAAGTTCGGCTCATGAAAAATAAATAGACAAAAGCAGCAAAATCTGTTGCAGGATTGATCAGAGCTGCAGCGCTAGGAAAGCTCTGAGAAACACCGCCCTTAATTTTTTAAGGACTGAATTATTCAGCGTCCCGTTGGGGTGACTCGAACGCCACCACCAACGTGAATTTAACGCACTTGTGCGGTATCTTTTCCATAATCCCCAATGCAAAGCTGACCGAGGTGGACAGAGGGGTCCATGTGTGTCACCCGTGTCCCTCGGTGTGTCCCCCCTGCTGTCACCCCTACCAGCTGCACCAGAGCTGCCAAGAGCTGGAGCATCTCAGCGCCTGATTTTTCCTGGGTGGTGCGAAGGGAATAAGGGAAGCCTGAGCTATTTCTCGATCCTGCAGTGAGGTCGCTACCAGTGCTTCCAGTTTCAGAGGTGATGACTTTGTGTTTAATGGCTCGGGAGCATCTTTTGTGAAATGCCAGTTTGTTTACTGAGCTGAGACTTCCCCGGTGCCCTGCAGCAGGGATTTCCCTGCTTTAAATGCATTTAAATGTTTTAAAATATGGTGAGAACCTGCCAACTCCTTCCAGCTTGGTCCTCACCCCCCATCAGGCTGCTCGGACCTTCGCTGTGTCCTCCAGCACCTTCCCGCAGTGTTGTTTTACACTTCTTAATCTGCCTTTTAGCTAGGAAAGTTAAGCTCATGTTCAGCATAACCCCGCTTTCCTGAGCAGGGCAGGTAGCTTAGGCTGAGCTTTACTCAGCATTATTTGCCCAGGCTTTACCCCCGGCAAAGCTCAGCCCGTCTCTCCGCGTCCCTCGGGGCTGTTAGCAGGGTGAAATGCGCTCTATAAATATTAATGCCATTATCAATTTCTCAGCCCTCGCTGCTCCTCGCCTGCTTCCAGATCTCCGGCTTTCATGTCGAGCGGCCCAGCCGAGCGGAAGAGAATAATGGCAAGGGAGCAGGTTGCTTGAAATATTTAAGCCTGAGTTATCTAAGACGTTGCAAATAATATATGTGTCAGCGGAGCCGGGCTTGGATTTGTGGTTATGTAAGATGCGCAGGCTTTCTTTTCTGGCCTCGTGATTGTCTTTATCAGTGGGATGAAGTCGGCTGCTCTGGCTGCTGGCGGTGGCTGGGAACGAGAAATGGGACCGAGAGGGTTTGTTGCACAGCTCAGGTCACCAGAGACACCCACAGAGCATCCCGGGTGGTGGCAGCGATGGAGCCAATGTCCCTGGCCCCAGAGCTGCTGGGAGGATGATGGGGATGGGGATGAGGATGAGGACGAGGACAGGGATGGGGATGGGATGAGGACAAAAATGAGGATGAGGACGAGGATGTGGATAAGGATGGGGATGTGGATAAGGATGGGGATGGGGATGAGAATGGGGATGGGGATGGGGATGAGGATGGGGATGAGGATGGGGATGGGGATGGGGATGAGGATGGGGATGAGGATGGGGATGAGGATGGGGATGGGGTGAGGACGAGTATGAGGACGAGGATGAGGACGAGGACGGGGACGAGGACGGGGACGAGGACGGGGACGAGGACGGGGACGAGGACGGGTCAGGCTCAGATATGATTCTTCTTCCCCTGAATACAATAGTTTGGGTTGAAGAGACCATTAAATCTCCCCCACTGCCACCCCTGCCATGAGCAGGATTTAATCCCAGCCTTTCAAGAGGCAGATCGTAGCCTGTAGGACTCCTCTGAGCCTGTATTGGGGTTATTCTGTAAAAACCAAGAGAATCTTCAGCATAAAATGAAGAAAAGCTGCGGTCACGGGTCACCCAGCAGGTCATTGTAAATGGAGGCGCAAAGGGAGCGGCAGAGGGAGAGAAAATCATGGAAGAGCTTGCAGCGCAAATATAAACCAGCATCAGCCGTTTCACAGCACAAGCTGAACACTCGGTGCAGCACATCCTGGGTGAACACGGGAGAACTGAGACACCCATGGCGGCGCAATTCTCCAAGAGTCCCAAGAGTTTATCAGGTTTAATCAGACTAACGGTTCTACAAGAAAACCAAGCCCAACCATTTGCAGCAGAGGTGCAGAGAGACTCAAACCTCCACATTAGAAAGAAGTCTTCCCCAAAGTTACTGTCCATAAAGACAGTATCAATTCATTAATCAGGCTAAAATCAGACAGCAGGTTATTTAGACAAACTACAGTCATTCAAGCATCAATGGCATAAGAAGAAGAAGCATGAGCACAAAAAGTGTGTCGCAAAAGAAACTGAAATTTATCTAAGTTTATACAACCTCTTAGCTTCGGATTTGCAGATTTTCATCCACCACCTCTCTGGGCAACCTGGGCCAGGCTCTCACCACCCTCAGCACAAACAATTCCATTATATCCAGCCTGAATCTCCCTCTTTTAGTTTAAAACCATCACCCCTTGACCTATTGCAACAGCCCCTGCTGTCCCCACCAATGCATCAATCAGTATGTAATAAGACAATGATTTTCTCATGCACGAAGGTCTCCGATCTGCCTTTGAACCCGTGGAAACTTTGAGCCGTCTGCAGACTTGCACAGCTTAGTGATTTGGTGGGTGAAGAAGAGCTTCTTTTGGTCTGAGCCTACCATTTCCTAAGCATAACCCGAATGCTGTCCCTTTGGGGGTGTCTCGGGCACCTGGGGTGGATCCCTCAACCCCAGCTCCTCCAAAACCACCCAAACCCCCTCACCAGTGCTGGGCTTCATCTCATCCCTCCTGGCCAGAATTGTTTGGTTTGGCCTCAGTGCATGGAAGCAACTCTTGAACTGGTGCTCAGACATCGTTCCCTGATGTAGTGGAATCCTGGCACGGGCAGCACACAGGCAAAAAAGGAGGCTAAATAACCATTTCCTCACCCAAAATGCTCCCTCCCCACACTCCCTGGCTCCCCTTTGTTGCTCTGATGGATGCATGCAAGTGACTTCTTGTGCTCCATCCTCCACACCTGCCCCTTGTCCCATCCTTGTCCTTTCCCCGAGGAACATCTGGAGCATCCAAAGCTGCATTGTGGCAGGCGGGGTGCCCGACCCTCAGCTCGGCAAGTTCTTGAGTGTGTTTGCAAACAACAAAAGCAAGCAAGCAGCTTCTTTTGACCTGGCTGTCATGAAGCAAAACGATTTATCCTGGACTCCTGAGAGGGAAGCAAAGATGAGCAAAACCCCCAGGTCTCTGCATGCTCTCATGGAGCACGTTGGCCACGTTAGAGCACCGAGGTTCTCTGGCTCCCGCTTGGGCACTCAGCCAGCAGACAATGTCCCCAAGGACTCCCGGAGCCGCCTCGCTCGCTGCCTTCTAATTATCCTACAAAGTCACAGGGCTTATTGTCTCCAGAGCCACATCCCTCCTCTATCACGGGGATCAAAAGCGCACATTGAAAAGGTCGCCCCGCTGGCAATTTGCTTCTGCGCTCAAACGCTGCAGCTGGAAGACAAACAGACGTGGGCAGGATCACCTTGGGAAAGCTGTGTCCGCCTTTTCCCCGCTTGTTTTATCTGCTCAATGCGTTTGTTCCGAAACCAAACGGCTGAAGACGCAGGGTCGTAGCTTTTGCTCTGCTTCTACTTGTGCAATCGTTAACTGTTCCTGACACAAGAGCTTCCCTGGCCAGAAAATAGGCTGTTTTGGGGCCATCTCAGAGAAATTCTGTGGCCTTTTGGGAGGTGTGAAGATGAAGACAACATTATCATTAATTCTCACCAGTTACAGGAATATACTATTTATCTTCCCATCCTCCGTGATTTAATGGGACCATGGCAGTACAAAAGACCCTCAGCTTATGGGAGTGTCATAGCAAGATCCTTGGTGCTAAAGCAGCCCAGCGTGGTCATTAGTAGCTCATTAAGACAAATAACTCACAGGAGCCAGTGGGAAAGGAACAGCGGCACAACTGAGGTTGCAACGACCTTCCTGGGGTTGTATCCATGGGTCATTGCACCTTCTCCTGGGTCAGGAAAGCTCCTGGAAGAAAAGCTGCTGGGGTTTGAAGCCTACAAAGCTGTGGGAGATGTCTGCAAAGCTGTGGGAGATGTCTGCAAAGCTGTGGGAGATGTCTACAATGATGTGGTGCCCACAGCTCCTCAAATGGGCTGGTGAGCAAAGGCTGCTTCCTCCAGACACACTCACAGCACAGACACAGAATCATAGAATCCCAGAATGTCAGGGGTTGAAGGGCCCTGGAAAGCTCATCTAATGCAATCCCCCCATGGAGCAGGAACACCCAGATGAGGTTACACAGGAAGGTGTCCAGGCGGGTTGGAATGTCTGCACAGGAGACTCCACAACCTCCCTGGGCAGCCTGGGCCAGGCTCTGCCACCCTCACCCCCAACAAGTTGCTTCTCCTCTTGCAGTGGAACCTCCTGTGTTCCAGTTTGCACCCATTGCCCCTTGTCCTGTCCCTGGTTGTCACCAGAAGAGCCTGGCTCCATCCTCCTGACACTCCCCCTTTCCATCTTGATCCCCAGGAATGAGTCACCCCTCGGTCTCCTCTTGTCCAGCTCCAGAGCCCCAGCTCCCTCAGCCTTTCCTCACACGGGAGATGCTCCACTCCCTCCAGCATCTTGGTGGCTGCGCTGGACTCTCTCCAGCAGTTCCCTGTCCTGCTGGAACTGAGGGGCCACAACTGGACACAAGATTCCAGGTGTGGTCTCCCCAGGGCAGAGTAGAGGGGCAGGAGAACCTCTCTGGACCAGAGAGCAGTGCCTGTGGTCTCTGTTAGCCCCTTCATGCATGGCTGGTCTGTGTTGACTCCTTGCCAACCCAGTGCTTTCTGGGTCACTGCAGACAGGCTCTTTGGACCTGCCCTGGCACCCCCAGAGTCCCCAAGGTGCCTCCAGCCCCTGCTCCTGGGATGGGAAAAATCACCAACCTTGTTCCTCTTGTTGTTGCAGGTCCTTGATCACCTTGGGGACCACCTGAAAAGATCCCAGTATTTCCGATTCCTGTGGTTCCCTCACAGCGAGAACGTCAGCGTCATCTACCAGGACCCCACCAACAAGGCAGGTCCTGCAGGCTCCATGCGAGAAGGGCTGTGCACAAAGCCAGGCGCCCTCCCAGGCCCAATGGCCTAGGCTGGGCTTGCAGTGCAAGCGCCGCTGGGGCGTCTGATCAGGGAAAGCACATTTTTTGGGGACATGAATGCAACTGGGGGTGTCCAAGCTTTCAGCATCCTCATGGCAAAGCCTGGTCTCTTCCTGGGATGTAGCCCTTTTTCATCACAGAAGTCTGGGGACTCCTGGGGTGCCCTTATCCCTGCTCCCACTTTGCTCCTGGTCCAGGCACGTGCTCCCATTTCTGCACCCACTGGCAAGAAAGCTGCAAACCCTGCTGCTCCCTAACCACCATCATCTTCCTCTGCTTGGCTTTGCAGCCCCCCTCTTCCTCCGCTAGCTGGCTGTGGGATTACGCTGTTGGCTACTATCTGCTGGAGTTTCTGCTCTGGATCAGGTAGGAGCAAGAGCTGGGCAGCGATAGGGGACAAGGGCTGGACTCATCCATCTCTGTTTTCTGCATCTCTGCCCTGAAACCTGTGCTGTTTCACAGCATGTCCTAGTGAGGATGGCAAGGGAGGAACTGTGACACGCATCCTGGGGAAGAAGGAGACGCTTTTTCTGCTCCGAGTGAGCTCCTGTGCAGAGGAGCGGGTTTGGGCCGGGGTGCGTGTCTGGGGCTGCACTGCCCTCTTGTGTGCGCAGAGACGGAGCCGTGCTGGAGCAGCCTGAGGCTGCAGTGGCAGAGCGGCTCTTTAGAATAATACAGTAGTTTGTATTGGAAGGGACCATTAAATCTCCCCCAGCTCCTCCCTGCCATGAGCAGGGATGTCTGCACCAGCTCAGGCTGCTCAGAGCCCCGTCCAGCCTGGCCTGGGATGTCTCCAGGGATGGTTCATCCACCACCTCTCTGGCCAACCTGGGCCAGGCTCTCACCACCCTCAGCACAAACAATTTCTGTATCATGTCCAGCCTGAATCTCCCTCCTCTAGTTTAAAACCATCACCCCTTGCCCTATGGCAACAGGCCCTGCTCAAAAGTCTGTCCCCATCTTTCTTCTCGGCCCCCTTTAAGTCTGGAAAGGCCACAATAATGTCTCCCCAGAGCTTCTCTCCTCCAGACTTGCTCCATCACACCTCACACCGTTGGCAAACTTCTGGGGTCCGTTCTCACCTCCTGCTCTCCCCCTGCAGCACCTTTGTGCCCAGCTTGGTGTGCTGGATCAACCGCTTCTTCTTCTGGCTGCTCTTCAGCTCCCGGGTGGAGAACATTGCCATCAGCTACAAGATCTTCAACTACGAGTGTCGTTTCAAGCAGCACGTTCAAGACTGGGCCATCCCCATGTAAATGGCTCTGCAGACCCTCCCTGTCCATCCCCAGCCGGGCTCCCCACCCAAAGCACATCCCGTTCCCTGCCTGTGTCCTGTCACAGTGCAAAGCCTTGGAGAAAGGGACCTGGATAGGAGACAGCATTGTACCTGCATGGGGATGCTTCTGCATCTGTGTCACGGGGTACTACAGACTTGTTGGGTTGAAGGGACCTCTGTAGACCCCCCAGTCCAACCCACCTGCTAACATGGGGTCACCAGAGCAGATCACACAGGTGGGTCCAGGCGGGATGAATGTCTCAGAGCAGGAGACTCCACACCCGCTCTGGGCAGCCTGGGCCAGGCTCTGGCACCTCCCAGCAAACAAGTTTCTGCTCATGTTCACATGGAGCCTCCTGTGTTTCAGTCTGTGCCCGTTGCCCCTCACCCTGGCGTTGGGCACCACTGAACACAGTCTGGTCCATCCTCTGACACCCACCATGAGATAGTGATCCCATTGATCACATCCCAAAATCCAAGCCACACTGTATTTTGGTGCTTTGTGAGCCCAAAGCAATGTCAGGGATCCTGGGACACACCAAGCCATTCCCTGTATTAGCATGGGGCTGGGGATGGAGCTGTGGGGCTCTGGGTTCGAGCCTGAATGCAGCTGGTTGTGGGCATTAACTGGGGCTGGGTGCTTATTGTGGGCAGTGAGAAGACAAAGGAAGCCTTGCTGGAGCTGAAGGGCGCCTTGGAGAACAACCCCAAGATGGTGGCTCACTACCCCGTGGAGGTGCGCTTCGCTCGGGGGGACGACATCTGGCTGAGCCCCTGCTTCCGACGGGACAGCTGCTACATGAACATCATCATGTACCGGTGAGCGCGGCCCCATTCCGCTTCTGCGCCTCTTCTTCCTCCCTTCCTGCAGCTCCGGGAGCTGTGCTGAGACCCAGCAGCCAACGCGGCTCAAACACACCAACACCAGCTCTTGTCTGGGCTGCAGACATGGAATGAGCTCCGGCACCTTTCACCGAATCACAGAATCCCAGAGTGTCAGGGGGTGGAGGGCCCTGAAAAGCTCATCCAGTGCAATCCCCCCATGGAGCAGGAACACCCAGATGAGGTTACACAGGAAGGTGTCCAGGCGGGTTGGAATGTCTGCACAGAAGGAGACTCCACAACCCCCTGGGCAGCCTGGGCCAGGCTCTGCCACCCTCACCCCAAACAAGTTGCTTCTCCTCTTGCAGTGGAACCTCCTGTGTTCCAGTTTGCACCCATTGCCCCTTGTCCTGTCCCTGGTTGTCACCAGAAGAGCCTGGCTCCATCCTCCTGACACTGCCCCTTTCCATCTTGATCCCCAGGAATGAGTCCCCCCTCAGTCTCCTCTTGTCCAGCTCCAGAGCCCCAGCTTCCTCAGCCTTTCCTCACACGGGAGATGCTCCACTCCCTCCAGCATCTTGGTGGCTGTGCTGGACTCTCTCCAGCAGTTCCCTGTCCTGCTGGAACTGAGGGGCCACAACTGGACACGATATTCCAGGTGTGGTCTCCCTAGGGCAGAGCAGAGGGGCAGGAGAACCTCTCTCGACCTTCCCTGCCCACCCCTCTCGCACATTCGAGCCAGAAGGGCTGGGGTGTTCTTGGAGCACCCAGAGCCACCCACCCATCCTTCTCGAGGATGTTGCCCTAGGTTGGGGTCCACTGGCCCAGTGCTGCTGGGATACTTGTTCCCAGAGGGTCTCCATCACCCGGCGCTGCTCACACAGCCTGTGTGCAGTCCCTGTGGGTGTCCTGATCTCAGGGGATTTCCTGGGTGTGCAAATCCCCCCACAGCCCGTGCTGATGTCCCCCCTGCCTGTCCCCCACCCCAGGCCCTACGGAAAGAACGTCCCCCGCCTCAACTACTGGCTGACCTATGAGGGCATCATGAAGAAGCACGGTGGGAGACCACACTGGGCAAAGGTAGCAACGGCCCCGCTCCTCTGGGGGAGACGGTCTGTGGAACGGGGTCCCTTCCCCTTCCCGTTGCATTGGAGCGGGTGTGCGGTGGAGGGGGGTCAGACCAGAGCCCCACATCAGGCTGGCCGTGAGGGAGGTGGGTTCCTCAGGGAGTTGCTGCTCACAGAATCACAGAACCCCAGAATGTCAGGGGTTGGAAGGGCCCTGGAAAGCTCATCCAGTGCAATCCCCCCATGGAGCAGGAACACCCAGATGAGGTTACACAGGAAGGTGTCCAGGCGGGTTGGAATGTCTGCACAGAAGGAGACTCCACAACCTCCCTGGGCAGCCTGGGCCAGGCTCTGCCACCCTCACCCCCAACAAGTTGCTTCTCCTCTTGCAGTGGAACCTCCTGTGTTCCAGTTTGCACCCATTGCCCCTTGTCCTGTCCCTGGTTGTCACCAGAAGAGCCTGGCTCCATCCTTCTGACACTCCCACTTTCCATCTTGATCCCCAGGAATGAGTCCCCCCTCAGTCTCCTCTTGTCCAGCTCCAGAGCCCCAGCTCCCTCAGCCTTTCCTCCCACGGGAGATGCTCCACTCCCTTCAGCATCTTGGTGGCTGCGCTGGACTCTCTCCAGCAGTTCCCTGTCCTGCTGGAACTGAGGGGCCACAACTGGACACAATATTCCAGGTGTGGTCTCCCCAGGGCAGAGCAGAGGGGCAGGAGAACCTCTCTGACCTACTGACCACCCCCTTCTAACCCACCCCAGGTACCATTGGCCTTCCTGGCCACAAGGGCCCAGTGCTGGCTCATGGTCACCCTGCTGTCCCCAGGACCCGCAGGTCCCTTTCCCCTACACTGCTCTCTAATAGGTCCTTCCCCAACTTACACTGGAACCTGGGGTTGTTCCTGCCCAGATTCAAGACTCTACACTTGCCCTTGTTCTATTTCATTAAATTTTTCCCTGCTCCCCTGTTTGCTGCCCACCCTGGGCATTTCTAGAGGGGATGGAGGTGCCACCACATCTGCAGGGGCTGACCACAGCGGTGCTGGGTCCGGGGTCAGCGCCACCTTCCCCTGGACACTCTGTCTCCCGCAGGCGCACAGCTGCACCAGGAAGGACTTTGAGAAAATGTATCCGGCCTTCCCCAAATTCTGCTATGTCCGGGAGAAGCTGGACCCCACCGGGATGTTCCTGAACTCCTACCTGGAAAAGGTGTTTTACTGACGGGGGCGATGCAGGGGATGGAGGATGAAGCCATGCCCCCTGGTTCTTGTGACACCCCAATGCTCGTGGTCCACAGCGGTTGGCATGGGCCAGCCCCACAGCAGAGTGGCTCCCATCCCCGTCCCAACCGGGTTCTGTGGGGGCTGGATGTCTCTCCTGGAAACCAGCAGCTTGGGGAGCCAGGTCCCTGTCCCCCAACAGCCCCACGCGCCTCCTGTGCAAGCCAACATCCCAATAAAGAGCTTTCCTCAAGCAGAGCTCCTGCGGCCTGTGCTGCCAGCCCAGCGTGTGCCATGGAGGGGCCTGGGGACAGGGGTGGGGTGGGTGTCCCTGCAAGACCCGGGGCTGGGTGCCTCCCCAAACTCCTGGGTCCCTCCCGAACTCGCGGGTCCCTGGGGTATTCCTGGGTCCATGGGGCACTCCTGGGTCCTTCCTGAACTCGTGGGTCCCTGGGGCATTCCTGGTTCCCCTCCCCATTTCCAGGTTCCCCTCCCGAAGTCCTGGGTCCTTCTCGAAGCCCTAGGTCCTTCCTGAATGCCTGTGTCATACCTGGATGTCTGGATCCCTCCCGAACTCCTGGGTCCCTCCCCGAATGCCTGGATCACACCTGAAAACTCCTGGGTCCTTCTGAATTCCTGGGTCCACGGGGCACTCCTGGGTCCTTCCCGAACTCCAGGTTCCCCTCCCGAACTCCTGGGTCCTTCCCAAAGCCCTGGGTCCTTCCCAAACTCCTGGGTCATACCCGGATGCCTGGGTCCCTCCCCGAACTCCAGGATCACACCTGAAAACTCCTGGGTCCTTCCGAATGCCTGGGTCCCCGGGGCACTCCTGGGTCCTTCCCAGACTCCTGGGTCCCTTTGAGACATCTGAGTCCATCTTTGAAGGACATCCTTCATGTCTCCCATAGCATCCTCCAGTAATAAGCTTATGGACTCGTTACAGCTTTCCCATCTGTAGGTGGCACAATCAGAAAATGAACAAGTTTAAACCCCAGAACTGAGAAGTCACCCGTGTTCACTTTAGGAAGTGAACGTTGCCTCGGTTCTCCCAGTTCCTGATGGCAAATGTTCCGGCAAATGCTGCTCCACCTTCAGCCCAACCCCTACGATGGGTTTACTAAGAGGGTTCTCCAGGCTGCCCAGGAGAGATGGACAGCGGGTTGACGATCCCGTTGGACAGACACCATGCCCTTCATGTGCAGGGAGCACAAGGTTTCACGGGACGGGAGCGTGATGCTCATCCCAAACGTGTGATGATGGCAGTTTGACCTGTCCTGCTCGTCCCTGCCGCGGCCTCCTAGGGTTTCCTGTCCCCACAGCTCCACACGGCCTGGGCAGCAGTGGCATGGCTGGGATTGCTGCTGTGCAAGGCTGAGGACGGGGACACCAGCAATGGCATCTGGGCTGCTCTTGGTGGACAATGACAACCCATCCATGGGCGATGTGGGGTGACAACCCATCCAATGGTGATGGGGGTTGACAACCTGTCCATGGGTGATGGGGGGTGAGCTCTGCAGCAGTGGGCTGGTGCCAGGGTGGCAATCGCAGCTCATCCATCACTGAGCTCAGGGCACTCGGCAAGATGCTGGAGTCATGGACAAAGTCAACGACCAGAGCCGCTGTCCTGGCCATGTCTGAGCAAACAGGAACATGGGAGGAAGGTTCCAGTGAACGCCTGTTGCTGTAGGACAAGGGGGGATGGTTTGAAACTAAAGGAGGGAGATTCAGGATGGATGTAATGGAATTGTTGGTGCTGAGGGTGGTGAGAGCCTGTCCTAGGTTGGCCAGAGAGGTGGTGGATGAACTATCCCTGGAGACATCCCATTAAATGTCACAGTCCATTCGGTGGTAGACTCGTGATGGTTCTTTTACCTTGATCTCAGAGCACTGAGGATCCTGAACTGATGGGTCCCTCCCCGGATGCCTGGGTACTTCTTGGACTTCTGGGTCCCTCCCCAAACTCCTGGGTCCCTCCCTGGGGCTGTTGCTGCAGGGGCTGTTTGGGAGCTCCAAAGGCAAACGCTCACGTGACACGAATCCCCGTCACCATGTGAACGCGCAGGGTTCTCCTTCCCCCAGTCCTGGGACTCCTGGGTCCCTCGCCGGACTCCTGGGTCCCTCCCTGGGGACTGTTGGCTGCAGTGGAAATATTGAATAGAGTCAAATAGCAAAAGGGCTGGCTCGGGCTGCACAGCTTGGCCCACGCGTAAGAGAACCATAAACCTCTCTATCTTCACAGACTGTTCACACTCAGATTCAACCCAACAGCAGAATTTCACCACCTTGCTCCCCGTTGGACCCTTTCCCTGACTTCGTGCTTTGTTCAGCTGCAGACATTGGGTTTGCTCCATGGCCTTGCAGGTGCTGTTTTGTCTGAATCAGTCCTTTTCTTCTCAGCAAAGTGCAAAATAGGCCCCGCTCTGCAGTTGTCTGTGATGTCTCCGAATTAGCCTTGGATTGTTGTTTTTCCCGGTCAGTTCTGTTCTTCCCAGCAAAGTGCAAACTGGACCTTGTCTTGCAAGTGTTTAGTGGAGTTTGTAGTTGCTTTTGGTAAATATGAGCAGAACTTCACAGCGGAAAATGTTACCAAATCCATCTTACCAAGTAACATGAAGCAGAGAGTCTATTAAAAATCATACAACCATATATCTCTAAATAATTCATTATATTTAGTGTGCATCTACTTAAGCTAAATTAATAGTATTGAACTTAAATTGGGCTCATCCACTGACCTGTGAGCAGTAAAACCATGGCCACCCAGCTCACTTATTCAGCAGGGAGAGCTCACAGTAGCTCATCCAGGCTGTTGTATTTATAGAGTAAAGGGGTTGACTCGTAGTCAAATTGCACACGGTAGGAAAAGTCTGCACGAGACTCCCTGAGCCCACAAGTTATTGGGGTTCGGTTCCCGTTCTGTGGATATTTTTCCCCTAGAATTAATCCATTGTTGTATGTCTGTCTTTGAAGGACATCCTTCATGTCTAATTTAGTATCCTCAAGTAATAAGCTCGTGAACTTGTTACTCGTTACCTCACCCCCCCCCGAACTCCTGGGTTCATCTTTGAAGGACATCCTTCATGTCTCCCATAGCATCCTCAAGTAACGAGCTCGTGAACTTGTTACTGCTTTCCCATCAGTAGGTGGCACAATCTGAAAATGAACAAGTTTAAATCCCAGAACGAAGAAGTTGCCCGTGATAAGTTAATTGTAAAAATGGGCTGCTGGGCCAGTTGGCCTGAGCAGAAGAGTGTCCTGGAGGGCTGGACAGATGGACATGAGGTTCTCAGGACATGGTTTAATACCAGGGCTGGGTTATGGTTGGACTCCATGATCCTAAAGCTCTTTTCCAACTTTAATGATTCTAGATTCCATAAGAGCAGCTACAAACCCACCTGGAACACATTGAGGTGCAGATGGAGATGTTTGGAAAAGCAAAGCAGCAGATGAGGAGCCGGTTCCAGGATCTCATGGGCAGCGACACATCAAAACCTGCTGTGATCAACCCAGAATGAGGGGAGATGGATCAACAGCCGCGCTGGTGGTCACCGCGATGGGGTGAAGTTCCACGGACACGTGGGACACGGCTGCTGAGATGACAGAGCGACCGTGCGAGGAGCCGGTTGTTCTGCAGAGTTACAAACCTGATGGCGTTTGGTGTTTGGCTACCATATCTGCTACCAGATTGTGTTTCCAAAGCCAATCAGACTCTGTTCTGGTTTCAGGAAGGCTTTTGTGGTTATTAAATACCTGCAGCAGAAACTGCATGGGCAACAAAGATGCTGAAGGGAGTGGAGCATCTCCCGTGGGAGGAAAGTCTGAGGGAGCTGGACAAGAGGAGACTGAGGGGTGACTCATTCATGGGGATCAGTATGGAGTGTCAGGAGTGTAGGTAGTTAGGGTCTGGCGGCCGGAAGATCTTCACGCTGTATGGAAAGGTAGTAGCCCCTCCCTAGATAGGTAGAAGCGTGTGACGTAAGCAGACGGAAGTGACGTTGTAAACTCAAGGTATACAATGCTGTGTTACCCGCCAATAAACACCATTTGCCGTCCACCATGTTGGTGTCTGCGAGCTGATGGACCAAGCGACCTGGGGTTGGTCGCCATGCTGTTCCTGAACCAGGTCGCTACTGCTTCTTAGAGGCAACACAGGAGGATGGAGCCAGGCTCTTCTCGGTGACAACCAGTGACAGGACAAGGGGCAATGGGTGCAAACTGGAACACAGGAGGTTCCACTGCAAGAGGAGAAGCAACTTGTTGGGGGTGAGGGTGGCAGAGCCTGGCCCAGGCTGCCCAGGGGGTTGTGGAGTCTCCTTCTGTGCAGACATTCCAACCCGCCTGGACACCTTCCTGTGTAACCTCATCTGGGTGTTCCTGCTCCATGGGGGGATTGCACTGGATGAGCTTTCCAGGGCCCTTCAACCCCTGACATTCTGGGATTCTGGTATGACTCTTTGCCTCATGGCTTTTATTTTTTGCGTGGAAACATCGAATCGGAAGCCCTGGATGGAGCACTCACTTCAGGCTTTTGCACTCTGTTTTCTGAATTCTTCGAAGGCCACTTAGCAATCAAAGGGCTTTTTAAATAATTCTCTGTCTCTCAGATTTTTGATGAGATAACGAGCTCTGGATCAGCTCCAGGTGACTTGTGTTTGGACTCAATCCCCAACCAGCCTTGCATCTTGTCCCTCAGCAAGCACCATTTTGGGTTTTCAGGAAGTGATTTCTTGGCTTGGTCCCTTCTTGGTTCCTGAGCTCACTTTGCTCTTCTGCCCCATCTCTGCCTGGTGTCACAGTCCATTTGGTGATGACTCGTGATGGTTCTTTTACCTCGATCTCGAAGTGCAAAATTAAGGTGACCAAAATGCCAAGGGGTTATAATCCAATCAAGCAGTGTTGCCTTATTAATTTGCCCATAAAGCAGCACACAATAGAGAGAGAGAGTAAGAAAAAGAAAAGGGAAAAGAAATGGGAAAAAGTAAAAGTAAAGATGAGAAATGAGGTTGCGTTTATCACCAGTTGAGTTCCAAAGGCGTCCCTCTGGTCTCCGGTCCCGTGGAGTCCGGCCGGTCCTCCGTCGTGGGTTGGGATCCTCTGGTGGGAAGATCTTGACGGTGTCCATTCTGGAGTCACCTTTTATGCTTCTTCACCCCGCCTCGCTCCCATTGTTTTAGGCCAGTCTCTGCCTTTGTTTTGTAATCCAGGCTTAACTGTGCAGGCTTGAAAGATCCATGCTTTCTTTTGCCAACACTTACGTGTCCAGTATTCAGGGGTCTTTCTCTGGTCCATTGGGTGACCTCAGGACCCTTGGTGAGCTTCTGGGCATGCTCCTTGTCATTGGCCATTGTTTGGGGGAGCAGATGGGAGACAGGTGTGACTGAGGCTGCAGGTGAGAACACATCTTCTGGATGGCAGCTGTTGTCCCTGGGTCGCAGAGACCCTCATAACAATCCCTTTCAGGAGGTGGGGGCTGGTTTGGCTGAAGCAGCAGGCAAAGTCCACACAGCAGCCATTGTGAGCAGCAGCCCACCCGTACCAGAGAAACCAGTGCAGCACAGTGCTGCTCCTTGGGACACTCTCCAAGTCACTGTCCATGTGTTCTTTCTGTCAGGGCCTCAGTTCTCTCAGTTCTTGATGGCGATGGTCAGGCAAGTACTGCTCCATCTTCAGAACGACTCTCACAGCCCCCGAACTCCTGGGTCCGTCCCAGACACCTGGGTTCCTCCTGAATGCGTGGGTCCTTCCCGAACTCCTGGGTCCCTCCTGGACACCTGGGTCCCTCCCAGACTCCTGGGTCCTTCCCAAACTCCTGGGTCCCTCCCAGACACCTGGTTCCCCTCCAAAACTCCTGGCTCCTTCCTGAACTCCTGGCTCCTTCCCGAACTTCTGGGTCCCATCCCGAACTTCTGGGTCCCATCCTGAACTCCTGGGTCCCCTCCCCGACTCCTGGGTCCCTCCCCGATCTCCTGGGTCCCTCCCCGATCTCCTGGGTCCTTCCCCGATCTCCTGGGTCCTTCCCCGAACTCCTGGGTCCTTCCCCGAACTCCTGGGTCCTTCCCCGAACTCCTGGGCCCCTACCCGAACTCCTGGGCCTGCCCTCAAACTCCTAGGTCCCCTCCTGAACTCCTGGCTCCCTCCCAAACTCCTGGCTCCCTGGGGTATTCCTGAGTCCCTGGGGTTTTTGGCTGTGCCGAGGTCAGAGGCTCCGTCACCAGCGTCACAAGCTGGTGGTGGCAGCAGGTGACAGTGGGAATGACAGTTCCTGGAGCCGGATGGTGCTGTTGGCTGACGCTGTTGTTCTCTGCCGGTGTAGCAGCAAATCACCCAGATGCTGGAGAATGTTCCCACCAAGCTCAGCCTGACCCTCCGTCTGTGGGACCAACAGGTTGGGTGCTGCCATGTATGGACCAACTCCCATCTGGGTCTTGGTCACAGTACGTTTACGGCTTCTGAAAGGGTGTGTTGTCATTGTCATGGCCCGGCTGATGGCGCCGGGGGAACCGAGTGGCTCTGCCATCACCGCAATGGGTGCTGAACCAGACACAACCAGCGGTGACCACGCCGTCCCAGTCTGCCAGTGCTGGCTCCGGCTACATTCCCAGAAGGGAAACAGTGCACTCACAGGCCCCCACCCCAAGGGGACAGCAGTGACCACCCCGATGGTGTCACCAAGCCAAGCCTGTCCCCCCCAGCTCTGTAGAGTTGCTGGAGGGCGCTTGGCTCTGCTTCAGGACCAAGGATGGGGTGGGACAGGGCTCCTGGGGACCCCGAGTGGCCTGGGGAGCCACAGGATGCACTGGGGAGTGGCCAGCACCCCAAAAGCAGCAAGGCACCTGCAGCAGCACCTTAAAACGTCCCCCCACCTTGTTCCCACTTAGAGATTGCCCACAGTGGGCGCACATCCTGCACCGAGGCCAAGAGCAGCAGTGATTTGGGGGCAGCTCAGCATATCCCCTCTGCTCCTCTGTGCCTCAGTTTCCCCCGGGTGCGGCGGTGAACAAGCACCCGTCCCCTCTCTGGGGGCTGCGGTTGCTCCTGCCCGCCGTGGGCTGAGCTGCTGGGGAACTGGGCTCCGAGGGGAGAGGGACATTGTGGAGACCCCCTGGAGCTGGGACATGGAGCGCCCCACGCAGCCCGCTCCTGCCCCAGGGCCAGGGCTTCCAGGGAAACTGCCCCTGTGAGCCGAGCATACCCAGGGGACCCTCCTGCCCCTGTTCCCCAGGGACCCTCCTGTCCCTGTTCCCCGGGATGCTCCTGTCCCGGTTCCCTGGGGATGCTCCTGCACCCCCAGGGAGATTGTCCTGCCCTAACTCCCCCAGGGATGCTCCTGCCCAATTCCCCCAGGGGTGCTCCTGCCCCAATTTCCCCAGAGATGCTCCTGCCCCAATTTTCCCAGGGATGCTCCTGCCCCCATTCCGCCAGGGATGCTCCTGCTCCGATTCCCCAGGGATGCTCCTGACCTGATTACCCCAGGGATGCTCCTGCCCTCCACCCCGAGTGATCCTCCTGCTCCAGTTCCCCCAGGGATGCTCCTGCCCCGGTACCCTCGGGACTCTCCTACACCCCCCGGGGGATCCTCCTTCCCCGATTCCCTGGGGGATGCTTCTGTCCCTGTTCCCCCAGGGGATGCTCCTACAACCCAGGGGATGCTCCTGCCCCCCGCCCCGGGTGATCCTCCTGCCCCTGTTCACCCGGGGATGCTCTTGTTCTGTTTTCCCCTGGGATGCTCCTACACACCCCGGGGAAATCTCCTGTTCCGTCTTCTCCCGGGATGCTCCTGCCCCCGTTCCCCCAGGGATGCTCCTACACCCCCGGGGGATGCTCCTATCCCGGTTCCCAGAGAATGCTCCTGCCACCCACGGGGGATCCCCCTGCACCGGTTCCCCCGGGGATACTCGCCCCGATTCCCCGAGGGATCCTCCTGTCCCTGTTCCCCCGGGGCTGCTCCTGCCCCGGCCCCCCCGGGATGCTCCTGCCGCACCCCCGCCACGGGTGATCCTTCTGCCCCTGTTCCACCGGGGATGCTCCTGCCCCGGTTCCCTGGGAATGCTCTTGCCCCCGTTCCCCGGGGGATGCTCCTGTTCCGGCTCCCCCTGTTCCTGCCCCGGTTCCTCAGGGATGCTCCTGTCCCGCCCCGGTTCCCCCGGGATGTTCCTGACCCCGCCCCGGTGATCCTCCCGCCCCTTGCTCCCCCGGGGATGCTCCTATTCCGCCTCCCCCTGTTCCTGCCCCAGTTCCCCGGGGATGTTCCTGCCCCGCCCCCCCCCCCGGATGCTCCTGCCCCCATCCCGGGGGATGCTCCTGCTCCGGCTCCCCCGGGGATGCTCCTGTTCCGACTCTTCCGTTCCTGCCCCGGCCCCCAGGAGATGCTCCTACCCCACCCCGGGCTGCTCCTGCCCCGGCACCCCCCCCCGTCTCCCCTTGGCCGGGGAGGCCCGGGGCCGACGAATGGGCGGTGGGGGCGGCCCCGGAGGGTGGGGGGTGTGTGGACCCCGCCCCCCGTCCCGTTCCCCATCTACAAAACGCTCCGGGCCGGGCGCTCTGCGCTCACAGGTTCCGGCTCCGCAGTTGCCGCGCCGGCTCCACGCGTCACCCACCCCTGGGACCCCCACCCATGGGAACGGCGGCCCCTCTGCAGCCGGGGGGAGCTGGCGGTGAGGTCGGGGGCTCCCCTTGCTGTCCTCGCCCCCCCGCCCCGGCCAGCATGTCGCAGCCCGGGGAGTGAGCCAGGAGACGGGGGAAGGGGCCACGAGAAACTCGCTCCCGCGTGGGTCCGCCCGGCAGGTGGGTAGTGTCGCCACAGGGGACACGCGGCTCCGGGCAGGGGGAGAGCGGGATGGGGGGTGCGGATGGACACCCCTGCGGGGGGTTGGCGCGGGGGGACTCCTTGAGCATCCCTGCGTGGGGACCCCCGGGATGCAGGAGCGGGGAGCGAGGTCTGAGCCCGCGGTGCTGTGAGACCCACCCAGGTCACACGGGTGATGTCACCCGTGTGGGACTGGGGATGCTGCTCCTGGCCAGGGTGGTCCCAGTGTTGGGGGGGCTCCCCACGGAGCACAGCACCCGTGTGCTGGCAGCTGGAGCTGGGGTGGGGTGTGGGGTGCAGGGATGAGTTTGGGAGCGCTCAGCAGGTCCTACTTAGGGTGTGAGTTTAATTCCTTCTCCACCAGAACCCTGCTGGGGGCTGATTCCACCCCCCTGGCTGGGTGCTGTGACAAAACCTTGGTGGCAGTGGGGGCACAACCCCCCTGGGCCCACAGTATTTGCTGTGGACATGAGACCAGCCCAACTCCAGCCTCCTGACCAGAGGGGCAGTGGCAGCAGGATCAGGCCCCTGTGCTTGGCTCATGGTCAGGGTGCTGGGGGTGCGGGGGTACCCCAAGCCCTTGGGGTGCAAGATGCCCTGGGAAGCTCATTTAGATACACTGGCCCCCATCTCCCCAGCCCTGGAGAGGGACCCCCAGGCTGGACATCTGCAGGGTGCGTGGTTGAGCACGGGTGGGTGGTAGGAGCCCTTTCTTGGCCAGCAAAGGGTCTGTGGTGGTGGGGAGCATCTCTCCGAGCTGTGAGGACACGGGCAGGATGTGCTGGTGGTGGACCTGTGGTCTTGCTGAGCCGCTCATCAGCTTCTCCCTGTGCTCACTGGGAGGGTCTGGGTCTCATTGGGGGCTCTGCCAAGCCTGGCCTGGGCCATGGGCAGGGGAAGAAGCCATAGGCTGAGATGTGGTGGCTGGTTTTGCCAAGCAAGAGCAGACAGGTCATAGGATAGAATCATAGCATCGTTTTGGTGGGAGGAGACCCTCAAGATCATCCAGTCCAACTATAACCCAGCCCTGGCACTGCCCCATGTCCTGAGAACCTCATGTCCGTCTGTCCAGCCCTCCAGGGCTGGTGACTCCAGCACTGCCCTGGGCAGCCTGTTCCAATGCCCCACAGCCCTTTGGGGAAGAAATTGTTCCCACATCCAACCTCAACCTCCCCTGGGCAACTTGAGGCCGTTTCCTCTGCTCCTGGCGCTTGTTCCTGGGGAGCAGAGCCCGACCCCCCTGGCTCCAAGCTCCTTTCAGGCAGTTCAGAGATCAGAAGGTCTCCCCTCAGCTCCTGTTCTCCAGCTGAACCCCCAGGTCCCTCAGCCGCTCCATCACACTTGTGCTCCAGCCCCTCACCAGCTCCGTTCCCTTCTCTCCACTCGCTCCAGCACCTCAAGGCCTTTCTTGGCGTGAGGGGCCCAGAACTGCCCCAGCATTGGCGGTTTGGCCTCCCCAGTGCCCAGCACAGGGACCATCACTGGTCATGCTGGCCACACTATTCTTGATAAACAAGGTCCCCTGGCGGCAGGTCCATGGCACTGTGGTGCCAGCGCCATGCAGGGTACAGGACTGACCACGTCAGGGCACACCACAGCCACTCAGCACCATCTCACATGCCTGCTCTGCTCCACCAGGATGGAGAACAAAGCCATGTACCTTCACACCTTCAGCGAGAGGGAGAATGGCTCCATCTTTGAGGAGCCCTTCGAGGGAAGAAGCCTCTCCAAGCTGAACCTCTGCGAGGACGGTGAGTGCGGGTGCCACGTGTGGATGGCTCTGGGGGGCTTTGGACCTGGTGGCAGAAACCTGGGGAGCTTCTGGGGGGGACATGGGGACTTGAGTTGCTCAGGGAGCAGCTCAGCCATTTGGTGAAGGTGTGTGGCCTGAGTTGGGGGCTCAGCTCCAGCTCTGGGTCCCAAGGGACCAGAACAGAGGAGTGATCTTGGTGTCTCGGTGATGAACGTGTGTGTCTCAAATGGAGCAGGAATCTCCTCTCCTGTTGGCCCCATGGGGAGAAACGCTCAGGGAATCCCACTGCAAGGAGGCATCTGTGCCTCCTCTCCTGTCCCCTGGTCTGCTCTGATGGGCAATGACCAGGACCTCCTGTGGTCCTGCCCTGACCCGGGCTGTGCTGCGGGGAAGGTCACTTTGCTTGCTAAAGGCTGGTTTTGGGGTGTGTTTTGGTATTTTTTCTCCTCCCAGCCTCTGGTTCTCTTGCGTGTGGTTCTGTCCAGTGATGCTCTGCAGTGGGGACAGAACCCCTGGGGATGTGGGACCTGCTTGTACCTCCCACACACCTGAGCTGGTTTCCACCTCCACCTTGGGCCTGCTGAGCTTTTCCCTTTGCTTTTGCCGCAGGAAATGCTGTTTGTGTTTCACCAGACCCAGACTTGGTCCCTAGCAAACAGCCCTGGTGAAGTTTTCCCCAGCGTTTTGGGAGCAGCCGGGGTGGCAGAGCTGGGTGCTCAAGCAAAGACATGAGGTCCCCTCTGTTGACACCTGTGGGGCCACTGGGGAAACTGGTCATGCTCTGAGCAGCCTTCCCAGCACTGCTGTCCCCACCACAATCAGGGCATCGCGGTGATGGGGGACGTCCCTGGGATGTGATGGAGAATCCTGAGCACTTCCAGAGGGCATGTCCTGTGCCAGGATGGGGCAGGAACAACCCCAGGTTCCATTGTCAGTAGGGAAATGACCTGTTGGAGAGCAGTGTAGGGGAAAGGACCTGGGGGTCCTGGGGACAGCAGGGTGACCATGAGCCAGCACTGGGCCCTTGTGGCCAGGAAGCCAATGGTACCTGGGGTGGATTAGAAGGGGGTGGTCAGTAGGTCAGAGAGGTTCTCCTGCCCCTCTGCTCTGCCCTGGGGAGACCACACCTGGAATCTTGTGTCCAGCTGTGGCCCCTCAGTTCCAGCAGGACAGGGAACTGCTGGAGAGAGTCCAGCGCAGCCACCAAGATGCTGGAGGGAGTGGAGCATCTCCCGTGTGAGGAAAGGCTGAGGGAGCTGGGGCTCTGGAGCTGGACAAGAGGAGACTGAGGGGGGACTCATTCCTGGGGATCAAGATGGAAAGGGGGAGTGTCAGGAGGATGGAGCCAGGCTCTTCTGGTGACAACCAGGGACAGGACAAGGGGCAATGGCTGTAAACAGGAACATAGGAGGTTCCACTTGAATAGGAGAAGCAACTTGTTGGGGGTGAGGGTGGCAGAGCCTGACCCAGGCTGCCCAGGGGGTTGTGGAGTCTCCTTCTGTGCAGACATTCCAACCCGCCTGGACACCTTCCTGTGTAACCTCATCTGGGTGTTCCTGCTCCATGGGGGGATTGCACTGGATGAGCTTTCCAGGGCCCTTCAACCCCTCACATTCTGGGATTCTGTGAGTACATGCACTGGGTGAACTGGGAGCACCCAGCCCTGGCCAAGTTGCTTTTGGATGCTTGTGTGGTGCAGGTGGTTCATCATTGCAAGAGGAGGTGGTTATTGCTGTGTGAGTGTCTCCCCCTGCCCTCCAGCCTGCAGGATGGGGACAGTTTGAGCCCAGAGGGTGGATTTCACCTCCAGGTGAAAGCTGAGTCTTGATGCCATTCTCCACACTTGCTGTCACCCTGCAAGTGTCCTCTGCCCTCAGCAGCATCTGCTCCTGCCTCTGCCCACCTCCCTGCAGCAGAGCGAGAGTCAGGGACTGTCCCCACGTCCCCAGACAGGGCAGGGGACAGTGGAGCCTGGAGGGAGGGATGCTGGAAGAGCTGGTTTCCCCCAGCACCGAGGCCACCATTCCCAGCAGAGACTTTGCCCTGGTGTGGGCAGAGTTCAAGGTATCTCCCTGGCTTCAGCGGTTTTGTGGCAGGTTGTCCTGGACCTCTGAGGACATAACTCCCCATAACTCACCCTGGTCCTCCAAGCAGTCGCAGGATGGTTTGGGTGGGAAGGGAACTCATCCAGTCCAACCCCATGAGCAGGGACATCTTCCCCAGCCCAGGTTGCTCAGAGCCCCATCCAGCCTGCCCTTGAAGCCCATTGCTCGTGGGGCTGTGTCTGGGCTGCAGCTGCACAGACCAAGGGCAAAGTCAACCCTGAGAGCTCTATCATGAGGATGGAACCACCCACATCCCTCCTGGGCTCATGGAAAGCGCTCAGCATGGGGTTGAGGACCTGCTTGCCGTGACCCCCAGGCTGTCAGCCCTGGCTCCCCTGGAGCTCGGGGATGCTGAGTCCCGGCTGCTCTCAGCCTCGCACCTTCTGCATCCCCACCAAGCGGCTGGACTGGAGCTCCCGCTCCCCTGGGCATGGGCAGGGGGAAGAAATATTTGGTGTTCCCCTTGGTTACGGGCCGGAGCGCGGCCGCAGGCTGCCCGGAGCAAACCCCCGTGCGCAGCTGCGGCCGGTCCCGCTCTGCCCCGGGGAGTGGGCGGATCGGGGCACGGGGCCAGCTCCTCAGAGCCTCCAGGGCCTGACACGAGTGTTAATGTCAGGAAAATATTGCAGTTTTCCCTCGTTCGGAACCCCCTTGGCTCCATCTGTTTGGCCGGTGACAGTGAATGGGAACTGCGTGCGGGTAACGAGTTGCAGATGGGGGTTCAGGGGGAGGCGACGCTTTTAGCACCTGAGCTGGGGCGCATGAGCACCCGTGTCCCCGTGGGTCCCCTCGGGTGTCAGCCAGCCTGACATCAGCACTCCAGTGTTTCCCAGCCAAAAAATGGGGCTGGGTTACGCGATACACCCAGCGTAACCCTCCGCTGGCTGGAGGCGTTCGCACAGCTCCAGCTGGACAGACACACAGACCAGCTGGGGGCAGGCTGGGACACCCCAACCCCTTGTACTGCCTCTCCACCTGGTTTTGGATGATGGGCTGAGGCCGATTGTCTGAGGTTCACCACGGCCAAGTGTTGTGTCCTGCGCTTGGGTCACAACAACCCCATGAACGCTGCAGCTGGGGAAGAGCGGCTGGAAAAGGCCCTGGGGGTGTTGGTGACAGCGGCTGAACATGAGCCACCGTGTGCCCAGGTGGCCAAGAGGCCACCAGCATCCTGGCTGGTACCAGCACTGGTGTGGCCAGCAGGCCCAGGGCAGTGACCGTCCCTGTGCTGGGACCTGGGGAGGCCAAACCGCCAATCCTGGGGCAGTTCTGGGCCCCTCATGGCAAGAAAGGCCTTGAGGTGCTGGAGCGAGTGGAGAGAAGGGAACGGAGCTGGTGAGGGGCTGGAGCACAAGTGTGATGGAGCGGCTGAGGGACCTGGGGGGTTCAACTGGAGAACAGGAGCTGAGGGGAGACCTTCTGATCTCTGAACTGCCTGAAAGGAGCTTGGAGCCAGGGGGGTCGAGCTCTGCTCCCCAGGAACAAGCGCCAGGAGCAGAGGAAACGGCCTCAAGTTGCGCCAGGGGAGGTTGAGGTTGGATGTGGGAACAATTTCTTCCCCAAAGGGCTGTGGGGCATTGGAACAGGCTGCCCAGGGCAGTGCTGGAGTCACCAGCCCTGGAGGGTTGGACAGATGGACATGAGGTTCTCAGGACATGGGGCAGTGCCAGGGGTGGGTTATGGTTGGACTCAAGAATGAGGGTCTTTTCCAACCAAAAAGATAACATGATTCTATGAAACCTCCAGGGTGTGGGGGTTTTGGACTCTTCCTCCACCTTTGGTGTCTCCTTAGAGACATCTCACATCTGGCAAGGAGCAAACCTGGGCGGCGATGGTTGACCTGGCATGAAGTTGCTGGTTCTTGGCAGCTCTCAGAAACCTTGTGTCTCTGCAAGGGTCCAACACAAAAACGCAGGCACCCAACACCCTGCACCCCATCCCAGCACCATGGGGTCATCCAGAGAGCCAAGACATTGGGCTGAAGCATCCATGCAGCCCTGGGGCTGGGGCAGAGGGATGGAGGGTCTGTACGCAGATCAGGCTCCGGCTCCTCAGACCACAAGCTGGCCCAGATTTCAACATGAGTTGGGTTTCGAATGTGTGCAAAGCCCAAAACCAAATGATTTTTCCCTGTCACTGGGCTCATGGCACAGGAGCCTTCCTTGTCTTTCCTTATTTCTTCCTTCTGCTTATTTTATTCCTAAAACCCACTTCCTCCTCACCCAGCTCTTGCTGCTTGTGGCAGCATTGAAGAGGAGCTCGATGTCAGCAAGGACAGGTTTGGGCAAGCAGGGGTGTCAGGATCTGGGTGTCTTAGAATGATTTGGATTGAAGGGATCATTAAATCTCCCCCAGTCCCCCCTGCCATGAGCAGGGACATCTGCACCAGCTCAGGGTGCTCAGAGCCCCGTCCAGCCTGGCCTGGGATGTCTCCAGGGATGGTTCATCCACCACCTCTCTGGCCAACCTGGGTCAGGCTCTCGCCACCCTCTTGTAGAAGATTCTTCCTCATGTCTGGTCTGAATCTCCCTCCTTTAGTTTAAAACCATCACCTCTTGTCCTATCACAACAGGCCCTGCTCAAAAGTCTGTCCCCATCTTTCTTCTCTGTCCCTTTTAAGTCCAGAAAGGCTGCACTAAGGTCTCCCCAGAGCTTCTCTTCTCCAGCTGAACACCCCAACTCTCTCACCTGTCCCCAGCAGAGCTGTTCCAGCCTCGGATCATTTCTGGGGCTCCTCTGGCCCCTCTCCAGCAGCTCCATGTGTGTCCTGTGCTGAGGACCCAGAGCTGGACCCAAATGGACGGTCCCGACCCAGGAAACATCATGTGGATGAACACTGTTGCACTCAGCGCTGTTTCTGCGCCCGTGATGTGTTGCCCAAGTTATATGCACAATATTTCCCACGGTGGGAGGTGCTCCCCTGACTCCCCGCTCTGTGCGCAGGTCCCGGCAGGACGGTGAAGGCAGCGGGGCGCTGCGGCCGCCTGGGCTCCCTGGCCGCGCTGAAGTACGCCGTGCTGGGGCTCTACCTGCTCGTCTTCCTCATCCTCGTTGGAGTCTTCATCCTTGCAGGTAAAGGTGCTGCGGCTCCCCGGGGCGATGCTTCCCCGTGCAATGCGAGTCGGGTCTGGCCGTGAGCATGGCACCGTGTTTCTGGTGACACTGTGGTGGCGTTAGGGAGGGTTTTCCATTCTATCCAGAGGAGAACAATATGGGATCCAGCAGAAGCGGGGTGCAGAAGCAATGCCGCCTTGGGCATCGCCTCCATTTCCAGCTCCCTGGGGACAATGCCATGAGCACGATCCAGTGGGATCGCACTGCGTGTCTGGAGCAGTTTTGATTAAAGCTTTGAGGCTGGAGGGTCCAAACATCATGTCCCTGGGGATGGTGAAGCTCAGGAGCCCCATGTTCAAAGCTTGAGTTGTTCCCAGGGCTGCCACGTTGGCACCGATTGTTCCTCGGGGTGAGGACGGTGCGACAGGCTGCACTTATCCCTGCACAGCACAGCCCCCAAGGCTCCTGCCACCTCCCTTTGTGTTTTAGGGAGCGCAGGGCTGGGAAGGGCGCTGGCAAACACCCATCATTGCTCCCAGCTCACCCCCGTGTACACATCCCATGCGGTCCGTATCACCACCGGTTCGTTACCTTCTCGTTGTGCTGGGAAATCGAGGTTGAGCCCACAACCTCATTACCCCCGCCTTGCACCCATACCACCCCCATACAGGGCTCTGCTGGCCAGTGGGGCTTGGAAACAGCCTCAAATTGGGAAACGCCACCACCAAGGACCAGCTCCTCTCTTCTCACCCACCTCCTTCCCCTTCTTAACCCCAGCACCCATGGGGGAGACATGAAACCCCCCTTTTCCAGCCCCAAACCTCCTTTGGGATGATTTTCCATGTCCTGCCTGCTGGGGGGTGATGGATTTAATAACTCCAGCTGCTGGCACCGTGAAGGCAGCTCGTGTCTTTTGCACAGGCTGGATTTAGTTTGTTATTTCTTGGGCTGTGGAAGGGACGGAGAAGGTTTCGCTGGAATTTTGAAACCTCTCCCACTGATTTCTTGCATTACATTGTTTGAATGTTGTTGTTGGCCGGCGAAACCCTGAGCGAGGGATGCTGTGAATTGTGCAAAGAGCTCGGGATGGACGCTCTTGTCCTGGGCTGAGCTACAGCTGCTCACCCCAAAGCAGCTCCAGCAATAACAATCACATTGTGGCATCTGGAACAGCTGGAGGTTCATGGTCACAGGCATCTTTAAAGCCTTATCTCCCGGAGTCCCGCGACCGGGACTTTCAGGAAGACCCCAGTGAAAACCACTTTGGGTTGTGTGCCGCAATCTTGGAAAAGAGGACAAAATGAAGAGAGAAATCATCTTTTTGTTATTGCTTTCCGGAACTTTAAGCCAAGCCTCTGGCTTTGGCTGTGCCCGAAGCTTGTCTTATCCCATAAAGAAAAACCACAGGCACCAGGCTGGTCTGGCAATGGGCTGAAGAGCAGCTTGTTAACCAGAGACCCTGTGCAGCCCATGGAGAGAACCCCAGCTTCAGGCTGACACCTCAGTGTTGGAGCTGATGGTCCTTGAGGAGCAGGACTGGGTATTCCTCGGCACGCTTAACCATGGAGGGCTGGGTTTTCCCGTGGAACATCGCACTTAGTGCTCATGGAGAACACACACCAGCATCCCTCATCCTCCGTCAGAGGGGAAGATGCCCAGAAAGATACAGCATTTAGTGAAGAAAGCTTGTTCTCACCTCCGCCTTGGGCTGGAGAGCGCTGCTCACCATGCTGGAAGAAGAACATCCCAGTTTGGTGCCACCCGTGTCCTCCTGCAGCCACGGTGTCGTCCCTGCTCAGAGCGCCGGGTGTCCAGCACATCTGCAGACGTGACGCTCTTTGGAGAGGGATGTGGAGCTGTTACACCCCAGCTGCTCCCCAAAAAACAAGGGGGATGGGGAAACTGTGTCCCCGGTCCATGCGTCAGCGTTCTTCACCCAGGGCCAGCAGCACGGAGCGGGGATGCTGCACCTGCCCCCTGTGCTGCTTCCCACCCTGCCCACGGGAAAGGAGGAAATTCCCCAAAAGCCTCCCCGGAAAGCATGTATGTGTGCGAACACCCACGGAAATGTGTGTGTGTGTGTGTGTGTGCAAACACACGCTTGCACACCCCAGGGTGCTGCCTGGCAGGGCTGGGGTGTTGCAGGAAGCATCACCCCCCTCGAGATACCCCCAGAACGTGCTGGTGTCCCCAGCACGACAACCTGGTGCTTTTGGGGATGCAGCTGCCCCAGGCATCGTTTCGGGCAGGTGTCCTGTGGGTTGCAACACGCCCCATGGAAATGGGTTAGAAAATGAGCAAACTGCTAAAAATACCGGGAACCACCTTGGAGCTGTGGAAACAGGATGTTTTCAGCTACAGAGCCGGAGCGGTTTCAACACAACCTGCTTTTAATATCCTCTCTCACAAGCCTGGCAGCAGTTTTCTGGCTCCTGGGGATGCACACGCTCTGTCTCCCCCTCGCCCCCCCCCAAAAAAAAAGGCACCTAGCCCGAATTTAGGAATCTGATCTCACCTCCTTTTTGCAAGGTCTGGGTTAAATCCCAGCTGCCTGCATGCACAGACCTGCACTTTGGTGTTTGAACCCCAATCCTCACCTGGCCCTGTGCCTGGGAAACCCAGGCAAGGCTCGTTAGGATGCGGCTAATGAGCCAAGCACCTTCGTGTGGGCGTCTGAACCGTGCGCATGGATAGACATCCGAGCTGCATCCTATCTCCATGCATCAAGGGTCAGTACTGGGCCCTGAGCTATTCAATGTGTTCATCAATGACTTGAATGAGGGACTAGAGTGACTGTCAGCAAGTTTGCTGGTGACACCAAGCTGGGAGGAGTGGTGACACTGGAAGCTGTGCTGCCATCAGAGACCTGGACAGGCTGGAGAGCTGGGCTGGGAACAATTTAATGAAATAGAACAAGGGCAAGTGTAGAGTCTTGAATCTGGGCAGGAACAACCCCAGGTTCCAGTGTAAGTTGGGGAATGACCTATTAGAGAGCAGTGTAGGGGAAAGGGACCTGGGGGTGCTGGGGACAGCAGGGTGACCATGAGCCAGCACTGGGCCCTTGTGGCCAGGAAGCCAATGGTACCTGGGGTGGGTTAGAAGGGGGTGGTCAGTAGGTCAGAGAGGTTCTCCTGCCCCTCTGCTCTGCCCTGGGGAGACCACACCTGGAATATTGTGTCCAGCTGTGGCCTCTCAGTTCCAGCAGGACAGGGAACTGCTGGAGAGAGTCCAGCGCAGCCACCAAGATGCTGGAGGGAGTGGAGCATCTCCCGTGGGAGGAAAGGCTGAGGGAGCTGGGGCTCTGGAGCTGGACAAGAGGAGACTGAGGGGGGACTCATTCCTGGGGATCAATATGGAAAGGGGGAGTGTCAGGAGGATGGAGCCAGGCTCTTCTGGTGACAACCAGGGACAGGACAAGGGGCAATGGGTGCAAACTGGAACACAGGAGGTTCCACTTGACTATGAGAAGCAACTTGTTGGGGGTGAGGGTGGCAGAGCCTGGCCCAGGCTGCCCAGGGAGGTTGTGGAGTCTCCTTCTGTGCAGACATTCCAACCCGCCTGGACACCTTCCTGTGTAACCTCATCTGGGTGTTCCTGCTCCATGGGGGGATTGCACTGGATGAGCTTTCCAGGGCCCTTCCCACTCCTGACATTCTGGGATTCTGTGAGAGCACAAGGCTCCCCCCAAATTTCCAGGTTCCCCCTCCAAACCCCATCTCTGTGCTCTGGGAGCTGGTGTGAGACCAGGAGGGTTTTGGGGTGGGCATGACCGGGAGCTCTGTCCCATCGGGGATACAGAGGTGGCAGATGAAGGGTGATCTTGAGCTGGGGTGGGGTAGGACAAGGGGTGATGGTTTTAAACTAAAGGAGGGAGATTCAGGCCGGACATGATGCAGAAATTGTTTGCACTGAGGGTGGTGAGAGCCTGGCCCAGGTTGGCCAGAGAGGTGGTAGATGAACCATCCCTGGAGACATCCCAGGCCAGGCTGGACGGGGCTCTGAGCAACCTGAGCTGGTGCAGATGTCCCTGCTCATGGCAGGGGGGGCACTGGGGGACCTGGGAAGGCCCCTTCAACCCAAACGATCCCGTGATTCTATGATTCCTCCTTCCATCCCTCCCTTGGGAACAGCCCTGGCAGCCCCAGGATGCGGTACTTGGATTTTGACAGCAAACCGCACCCCGAGCTGTGGAGCCCTTCCAAGCCAACCTGCTGGTCTTCATTATAGAGCGAGAATGTTGAGCTCAGGCCCAGGAGCAGCGGCCAGAAGGGAAACCTGATTGTTAACGTTAAAATTAAAACCTCAGTGTGGGGAAGCAGCAGTTTTGCGGGTCTGTTTTGAGGCAAGCAAAGCAGATGCTTTTAGCAGCCAGTCCTCTGGCCAAAGGCAAACACAACTGGGTGAAGCTTTGTAGCCCCTTGACCCACCTGGCAGAGCCCAGAGCCTGAAGCCAGAGCTGCTGGGAGCCTTTGCTGCCCTTCTGAGCAAGGGGTCTTCTCCAGACCTTCAGCAACCAACCTCCTTCTCCAACCATGGAGAAAACTGTGGGGCCAAAGAGGAGCTGAGGTGGTGAATCTTTGGGGGTTTGAGGTAGGGCTTCCACCTCCAAGCACCGAGGAACAGGGGGATGTCACAGAATCACAGAACGCCAGCCTGGTTGGGGTTGAAGGGACCTCTGGAGATCCCCCAGTCCAGCCCAGCTGCTCACGCAGGGTCACCAGAGCAGATCACACAGGTGGGTCCAGGCGGGTTTGAATGTCTCAGAAAAGGAGACTCCACAACGTCTATGGGCAGGGTCGCACCTCTCAGGAGGGTCCCCTCTCCATGGGGTGCTTTCTGATGCCTCCCTTTCTCCATCCCTTGCAGTTTCCAGACCTCAGACTTCCCCCGAGGACCTGAAGGTGCTGATGGGGAACGTCAACCGCCTCAACGAGAGCTTTCGGGACATGCAGCTGAAGCTGCTGCACCTGCCTCTGAAGGGGGATGTGCTGGATCACATCTGGAGGCTCCAGGACCTCCTGCAGAACCACTCAGACTCCTTGTTCCTCATGACGGGGTCGCTGCAGAAGCTGGAAGGGCTTCTCTGGAGCCTGCAGACCCAGGCCAGCCAAACGGACAGGGCCGTGTCCAACCTGTGGGACAGCCTGAGCCAGCAGAGCGATGCGGCCCAGCAGGAGATGTACAAGCTGTCGGTGGAAGGCAACAGCAGCCGGCTGCTGCTGCAGCACCATGACCACCTCCTGAGCCACTTGGGCAGCAGGATGGAGAGCCTGAGCGACCAGGTGACGGCCGTCAGTGGGGCGGTGGACACCATCAACAGGACCTTCTCCTACGATGTCAACGTCCACCGTACCCGCATCCAGGACCTGCAGGTGCTCATCAGCAACGCCACTGAAGACGCCCGGCAGATGCGGCTCATCCACATCGCCATGGAGCAGCAGCTGAAGCACGAGCTGGCCATCCTCAACAACGTGACGGAGGACTTGCGGCTCAAGGACTGGGAGCACTCTGTGGCGCTCAAGAACATCTCTGTGATACGGGGTAAGCTGAAAACCTCTCACAAGCAGCTCCCTCACTGGTGCACGAGGCTGTTGTGAGGATGGGAGTGTCCTTGGTGCTTTGGGTGGTGGTGGGAATGGTCCCTGTGGCATGGGCATGTCCTGTAGGGATGTCTCAGGGTGTATCAAATCTGTCAGACAACCCTGTTTAGGTGTCTGCAGCATCCAGGCATCTCCAGCACATAGAAGCACCAAGCCAAAGGATGGTTTGGGTTGAGGGGACCTTCCCAGCTCCCCCAGTGTCCCCTGTCATGAGCAGGGACATCTTCAGCAGCTCAGGGTGCTCAGAGCCCTGTCCAGCCTGGCCTGGGATGGCTCCAGGGATGGTTCAGCCACCACCTCTCTGGCCAACCTGGGCCAGGCTCTCACCACCCTCATCGCGATGAAATAACCAACCCATCCCTGATAACCCTTGACTGTTAACCGTAGTTTTGCTGAAGTCCTTTTTTGGGTATTTATATGGTTGTCTCCCTAATCCCCCCTCAGTCTGTTAAGCATCTACTTCCTTTTTTCCTGATTATCTGCAAGGTCCAGCCATTTGTCACCTCCTTATCTCATGAGTGTAGCTGTATGGCCAGGGTTAACCATCTGCTTGGACATTTCTGCCACTCTAATGTCAGAAATGCACAGATTAGGTTCTCAGGGACATGGGGCAGTGCCAGGGTTGTGTTCACGGTTGGACTCGATGATCCTGAGGGTCTCTTCCAACCAAAATGATTCTGTGATTCTCTGAATTTCCTCTGTCCCTCATGCCACACTCTCACCTGGCTGGAGCTCCTCACTGCAGCAGCTTTTGGAGGCAGAAACCCAAGTGGTTCCAAAAGGTGCTGGGCAGATCTCATGGGACACATTCATAGCTGCTAAATATCGTGGTGGTGGCTCGTTCAGTCCTGATCGTGGTGGCTCGTTCAGTCCTGAGCAAACTGGCCACAGGAGGGGAAACACCATGAGGAAACACAGAGGAGCCCAGTACAGGGTCCCTGGGGCAAAGGAGTCTGGGGGGCAGTTGCTTGCCCGCTTCTAAGCTGTTGGTTTGTACCTGTGGAGATGCTGTTACTTATTTCTGGTGTTTTCAGCTGAAAAAACAGATGGTGAAGGATGGGGCTGATGCCAAGGCACTTGATTCCTGTGTCCATTTGCTGAGCCAGGAGGGGACAGATGTGGTTTGAAGTGCAACAGCTGCATCTCCCCACCTAGGCCAACCACCACCCTTGGGTGCCTGCAGCTCACTGCGGTCATTTCCCTAGTCGTAGAATCATAGAATTGTTTTGGTTGGAAGAGACCCTTAAGATCATCGAATCCAATCATTAACCCTCCTGGCACTGCCCCATGTCCCTGAGAACCTCATGTCCGTCTGTCCAACCCTCCAGGGATGGAGACTCCACCACTGCCCTGGGCAGCCTGTTCCAATGGTCCTTGGTCTGGTCCTCAGGGGATGTTGACTCCTGATTCCTGGTTTGGGGCTGCTGGGACCATGTTGCACCCCCTGCTTGGAGGTTTCCGTAGCTGCCCACCCACCCCTGGTGCCCTCTCTCCCGCCCACTGCCATAGGGAGGACATCACGCTCTCTTGGATGAAGCCACCCAGGAGGGGACAGTCACGAAGCCCATGCGCCACGTTACTCCAATTAACACCAGCAGAAAGCCAAACAAATCCCCTCCCAATGGGCCAGTACCTGATTTATCAGCCGCTGCTCTGACACATTCTTGGCAGCCCCAGCTCCCCATCCCTCCTCCCTCCTGCCCCGTCAGCACCCACGGACCTGGGGCTGGATCATTTGAGGACCCTTTTGCCCACCTATCTTCACCCTGGCTGCAGATGTCCTTGGGTGAACATGCTGTGCTCCCGGCTGGATTTGCACGAGCAGAGCCGGTGCTGGGAGCTGCGGGGCTGCCTGCCTGGGGGCATTTTCCTTCCCCAAGACCTCAGCTGCCGCAGGCTCTGGCTTTTGAGGCTGTTTGCTGGTGATGGCAGCTCGGGGAGGTCTCCGGGCTCATCTCCAGCAGCTGACCCTGCCAAGCAGCTCGCGTGTCTCCGGGAATGGCTCTGGGTCTTAAACGAGGGTGTCATGGGGAGGGAGGATGCTCGGGATCCGCCGCCCGCCCGCATCCGCTTGCACAACGCACGGGCGGGACGCGCTGGCGGGTGTGCCGGGGCGAGGGCAGCGGTCCCGTCCGGCCGTCAGCGTCGTGCACGTCATGCGAGCCCTCGCCCCGATGCCTGGGGAGGGTTTTTCTCGTCCGCGGACGCAGCCCAGCCCTGTGCAGGCAGGAGGGTGCACGGGCTGCAGTTTTCGTCGCTGAGTGCAAAGCGCAGATGCGGTGGGGTGGGGACCAGCTTGGCATGATGTCTGTAGTGTTGTCCCTCCCCGTGCTCCTCCATCCTGCACCCCACCCTGTGTCCCATCCCACCAGCTGTCCTTGGGACAGGACCACGTCTGCTCATGGAGCTGCCAGGATGTCCATCAGCCAGCAGAACATCTCCTCTCCGAAGCTGCGGCACCTGCCTCTGAAATGGGATGAGCCTGGAGGCTCCAGGATCTCCTGCAGAACCATTTGGACTCCTTGTTCCTCATGATGGAGCCACTGCAAGAGCTTCTCTGGAGCCTGCAGACCCAGGCCAGCCCAACCAACAAGGCAGCGTCCAACCTCTGGGACAGCTTGAGCCAGCACACACCCCAAGGCAGTGTCTCCTGGAGATGTTCTGGTGGCTGATGGACCACAGGGCTCACTGCTGTGGGAATAGCTGTGAAGGACGGGTGCCGAAAACCAGGAGCCAGCAAACAGGATCAGCCCATCCACAAGCTCCATTTCTAACTCCAGACATTGGGTAAAGTGAATGAAGGACAATTTCCCTGGCTCTTATAGAGCTGATGAGATTGTCTGTTGCCCGTGGTCATCCTCCATGAAACTGGTCCCCTTCTTAGCCCCTCCATGCCATTGACCTCCATGGTGACCCATGGGATGGTTTTCTGAGGTGGTAGATGATGAGATGAGTTGAGAGATGAGAGATGTAGAGGATGAGTTGAGTTGAGAGATGAGATGAGATATGATGAGATGGTGGCAGAGGATGGGGGGCTGCACTGTAGCAGCCAATTTTAAGTGGGAAGGGCAGCTCCAGCCCCTGTCCCACCAAGAGTTGCCCCAAGCAGGCAGGTCCCACGTCCCTTCCAGGGTTAACAGAACCGAGGTGGGGCCCTAGCGTGGGTTATTTCCCCAGGTGCCCATAAAACCAGAGAAGATGGAAGTTGCCAGAGCTGGGGGACAAAAGACATTTTGTGTCAGCGGGATTTTGCTCTGGTGTCACTGGTGTGGGACTTTTCCTTCAGAGAGAACAGCTGGGTCAGAGTCAAGGTGACAAAATGAGGGACCTTTCCCCAGATGTTTCCAGGGTTGCTTTTAGTTTTGCTCGCGGTGGGAAAGCATCTGTTTGGTTTAATTCAGTGGTTTTTGGCAGCCCAGCCTTTGCTGTGACCACACTGGGGTGCAGCAGGGGAGGGAAGAACTTGACCCAAACGTGGGCAGGGTCATGCAGAGTTTCCACTGTCCGTCCTGGGACCTTCGGGCAGGAGATGTGCCAGTAGAAAACACCTTTTACCTCGCCACTCACTGAAACCCATCAAAACCACTGTCAGTTCTATAAAGCCGTGGATCTCGAGCAGAATCTGCTTTCTGCAATGCCCTATAGGCTGAAATTAATGGCGCTGACGTGTTTCAATTCTTTACTTCTGCATTCTAGATGTTCTAGACATGATGCAGAAATTGTTTGTGCTGAGGGTGGTGAGAGCCTGGCCCAGGTTGGCCAGGGAGGTGGTAGATGAAGCATCCCTGGAGACATCCCAGGCCAGGCTGGACGGGGCTCTGAGCACCCTGAGCTGGTGCAGATGTCCCTGCTCATGGCAGGGGAGGCACTGGGGGAGCTTTAACGGTCCCTTCAACCCAAACCATTCTGATTCTATGATTTAATGGCTGTTGCAGAGCCCTCCTTTAATGCTATGGGAACAAAAACTATTTCACCAGCCGTCCCAGTGTCTCCACACAGCGCACACTTTGCCCCACGTCCTTCTGTGGACGTTGCTGGACCTTCTCCATCGTGGAGAATCCTCCCTGTCCCCGGGCAGGCAGCGTCCCTGCTGCTCGCGGTTCCTCTTCTTCCCACCCAGAAATGCCTCCTCATCTACTCAGCTCTCCCGGGTGTCCATTGTTCTTTGCATCCTTTTGTTTTGCCAATGGAGAACAGGAGATGCGTCCCCAGGGTTTGGGGTCCATCCCCACGTCCCCTCGGTGCCCAGAGATGTGCATCACCTAGAGAAGAGGAAACCCAGGGCAAGAAATGGTGATATTTCCCCATAGTCCTCTCCAAACCCGTGGTCGTCTCCAGCTGGGGGTGTTTCCTGAGCTCGCTGTGGTTCGTCTGCTCAGGAACCCGCTCATTTCTGCAGAATATTTGCAGATCCTAATTACTCCTTCATTAGGACGGCTAAACATCCCCCCTTTTCCTCTCCTGATTCTTCTGCATTACCACATGTCCTGGAGCCCTGGCTGGTCGTTTGCTTTCCGCACAACTCTGAGATTATGGCTTTTGGGGTTTCTAGGAAAACAGCGTTTAACAGTTTCCAATTATCACCCTGGCTCGCTAGGACAAAGACCAAATGGCCCCTCCAGGCCTCTCTCTGCCCTATTTTCTATCATCCCATGACTCTTTTACTTCTTTTTTTCCTGTTCAAATTCTCTCTTCCAATTGATTTAGCTCATAATTATTTTCAGCTTTGCAGACTTGGCCCTTTGCAGGCTGAGTGATATAACTATTGCTGGGTTGGACTTTCTGCCCGCTCACCAGAGTTTACATCGCAAAACAGTCACAGGTGGCCACTTTCTGATGAGATCAGTGATGCAAATCCTCTCCTAAAGGGTATCTCAGTGTATCTAAAATGCTTTTTCTTTTTTTAAATTTTATTTTAATTTTTTCTTAACATTATATCATTGGAAATGTCACAACTCTTGGTCAAAATGAAATTCCAGGAGGCTGGAATTTCCCATAGACTCACACTCAAGGTGGAAGCGCCGGAGCTGCAAGGTGAAGATTTCTGGCACTTAGGTTGATGGAGTTGGGCTTTAAAATCCACAGATTGTGGAAGAAAGCTGCTGGCTTGCTATCACTTTGCTCCTGTCTGCAGGGATCTGGGTTTCTTAGAGGTCCATGGACACCTGATAAACGATAATGGCTGGTTAATGGGTGGGTGGATGTGCCCATGCACCTGCTGCAGGGCTGTGAAGCTGGGGCGCGATGGTTGCGCTCCAAACCTTGTGTTTCAGGGCCACCAGGACCCAAAGGAGACCAAGGCAACGAGGGAATGGAGGGTGAACCTGGTCTTCCCGGCCCGCCCGGGCTGCGAGGTAAGGAACATCACACCCGGGGTGCCCACAACCCCACAAACCTCCACCCAAAGCCCATAGAGTCATGGGGCACCTCCTGGTGGCTTCCCAACCTGTCCCTTGAGACCTCAGTGGCTACAGACAGGTCCTGAAGAACAAAAGGGTTAACCTGCTTCCCCATCTCCTGCCGGACTGTCAGTCTTTGGGGTCAAAAAGTCTCTCTCATCGTGTAAATCTGCTTATAGGTATCTCATGGTGGGTGTCAGAGGATGGACCAGACTCTGTTCAGTGGTGCCCAAGTCTGGACTGGACCAGTGTGGACTGGATGATCTCCAGAGGTCCCTTCAATACCAACTGGTCCATGATTCTGTGATTTTCCAGCTGGGACCAGGGCAGTGAGAGCTTCAAGGGTCCATCTCCTGATGGTTGATACCCCCAATTCAATTTTAAGAATGCCAAGTTTTTTCCCCATCTCAATTTCATCCATGTTTTTTTGAGAGAAATTCAGTTAAAATACAGCAGAAGACACCCCCCACCCCAAAAAACAGGAGTCAGCTTGAGCCTGTTTCTAGTTTTAAACCGAACCTAGAAATACTGGCTTTCCATCCAAGAGCCAGGAGGGGCACAGAGGTGATGGAGGATCCCCTGTGGTGGGGACTTTCTGTCCCCAAGAGACTCTTTGGAGGTGACAAGATGCATAGACGAGCTTCTCAGGGACATAGGTCAGTGCCAGGGTTGGCTTAACAGTTGGACTCAATGATCTTAAAGGTCTTTTCCAACCCAAATGGTTCTGTGAGTCTACGATCTATCCCACCCAGGGCATGGACCTCCTTCTCCATCTCCAGCCCCGGCTCCACCTTGTTTCCTGAAGACCTGACCTATGCAAGACTATGGTCTCAGAGTCGGGTTTAGCACCCTGGCCCCATGCATTCGAGCTGCCGGTACTGAGCTGGGCTTAAAACCTCGTGTTTTGATACCCTGGTGGGTGGCAGGACCAGCCGAGTGAGGCGGATCAGCTTGGAAAGCCGAGCTCTCGCGGAGCCCGCTCAGCGCTGGCTGCCCCTGCGCCTTGCACCGACAGCTGCATTTTTCTGCGTTGACAGATTCATGACTGTTTTTCTTGGGTGTAACAAGCATCAGAAATAGATTGTCTGGCTTCTTTCCCCTTCTCCTTTTTTTTTTTTTTTTTTGTTTTCTCTTTTCTTTTGTTTAGACAGAAGAACAAAACAAACTCCGGAGGGTTCACCTTCAGGAATAGTTGCTGAAAGGGCCACTATTTTTAGGTCTTTCTCTGTCTCATTTTCTCTGCTGCTTTTCGGATGCGGTCGCAGCAGGAGAAGGTCAGGTTCAGGTGCAGCCCGGCTTGTAAAGCATCCCTGGCAAATCCCCTTTTGCACGGTGAATCTACCATCCTGCTTTTTCCCCGCCTTCTCCATCCAAACACACAGCCGGGTCCTGCTGCGTCCCCCTGGCAGGGACGTGAGGTGTTGGCTGGATGCAGCAGGGAAAGAGTTAAGCCCAGATCACATTCGCTGGAGCTGGTGCCCAAGTCCCTCTTGGCAGCTTCTCTCTTTTCTCTTAAACCAGAGGAAAAGAGTGACTAAGCTTGGAAAAGCCCAGCCCAGGAGGGGTTGGAGGCTCAGTGCCAAGGGAACCCGGCGACACAGCATCATGCCAGGCAGGACACTGAGCTTGGGTGTTGAATGAGCTTCATCTCAAGGACTTCTCCCCCAGGAGCTTCAGACCCAGCCCCAGGCTCAGGTTCAAGCTGACTCTCTGCTGGAACAACATGGTGGGACCATCCCAAGGTCCCACCAGAGCCCATCACCACCATGGGGTCTCTCCATCCACCTCCCCTCGCTGGCCCCATGGGTGGAGGTCACCCCCAATGTGTCCCCTACGAAGGGAGCCCAAGCTCTCAGACTAAAGCCCCCGTTTCCCACCTCCCGGAGGTCGGGGTGCTCAGGTAAGGGGTTTTAATCCAACCCCTTCTCCAATAAATAACAAACCCACCTGCTCCGCATGCATGGATGGAAGGGACCTGCAGCACGTGGTGGGCACATCATGTCTCCTTGGGGTCTCTGCTCCACCCTGGCTCCTCACTCTTCGCCTTGGTGTCCAGCTTTGGAGCCCAGTTACCTTAAGCTGAGCCTTAAGGTGCTCCAATCACCAGTCCATGTCTGGGTTAAATCCATCCTGTACCCAGGGGGGCAGAAGGAGAGGATGAGGTGGATTCCCAGGTGTTTCTGGATGGTCCCCAAGTCCTGGCAAAGAACCAGAGACCACCTGCTGTGTTTGCTGGTGAGCAGGACGCACATGTGTGTGTGTGCACGTCTGGTTTGTGTAGGTCTCAGCTACAACAGGGTCATTTTGCCTCTTTGTCCTCGCTCCAGGGCTGCCTGGGGAGAGAGGACCCCCAGGACCACGTGGCTTGAAAGGCGACCAAGGAGACCTTGGCCCTCCAGGCCCAGCGGGGATGCGGGGATCCAAAGGTAAGGACCAGCCCCTGCGCTTGCTCCTGGTGGGTCGTGGAGTCTGGGTGGGCTCGTTGGGCAGTAAAGTGGCTTCTGGAGACCACCAGCATGTGGGGCAGAGACACCGGTCGTGGGGGTGAGAGTGGTGGGTCCCTTGGCTTGGGACCCACCTGGCTGGGGACCCCCAGCACCAGTACGGGTTGGGGTTGAGCTGCTGGAAAGCAGCTCTGCAGAGAAGGACCTGGGAGTTCTGGGGACAACAGGGTGACCGTGAGTCACCAATGTGCCCTGTGGCCAAGAGGCCAATGGTACCTGGGGTGCATGAGGAAGAGTGTGAGCAGCAGGTCAGGGAGGTTGTTCCTCCCCCTCTGCTCTGCCCTGGGGAGGCCCCATCTGCAGTTGTGGGTCCAGTGCTGGGCTCCCCAGTTGAAGAAGGACAAGGAATTACTGGAGAGAGTCCAGGGAGGGACACAAAGATGCTGAGGGGTCTGGAGCATCTTCCTGATGAGGAGACTGAGAGAGCTGGGGCTGTTGAGCTGGAGAAGAGAAGCTGAGAGGGATGTGATCAATGGATCAGTATCTCAGGGTGGGTGTCAGAGGATGGACCAGACTGTTCAGTGGTGCCCAATGCCAGGGTGAGGGGCAACGGGCACAGACTGAAACACAGGAGGCTCCATGTGAACATGAGCAGAAACTTGTTTGCTGGGAGGTGCCAGAGCCTGGCCCAGGCTGCCCAGAGCGGGTGTGGAGTCTCCTGCTCTGAGACATTCAAACCCCCCTGGACCCACCTGTGTGATCTGCTCTGTGACCCTGCGTGAGCAGCTGGGTTGGACTGGGGGATCTCCAGAGGTCCCTGCAACCCCAGCCAGCCTGGGGGTCTGTGAGACGAGATCTTGCTGGGCTGGGAACCTGCTCATGAACAACCTCTGCACTGAGAACTTTCCACCAAGCAGTGGAGAGAGCCCAGGGACTGGAGGGAGAATGGCAAACCCGTTGGGTTTGTGATGCTCCTGCCACACAACGGGGCTCAGTCCTCGCCAGAGCCCTGTGAGGACCAGCCGGGCTGCCCTCCCACGCTTGGCTCTGTCGGGGTTTTAGGAAGAGCCTGCTGTTTGTTTTCTGGTGACCTTTTCCACCTCGCTGTGGTTCTGCGGCTCCTCACCACACCCCGGCTAAGAGCGGGGAGAAGCTGTGGGGGTAGGAAGTGGCTGCGCACCTATTTAGCAGGGCAGATCCGTCCCAGGAGATCTATTAAAAGAAGTTCCATCCTGCAACCTAAACCAGGATGAATAATCCCCAAACAGGCTTTTTCTGCCTCAAAATGCCTTGTGGTCAGGAGAAGGCAGGAAGAGCCCAGCCCAAGGATGCGGAGCCTTCCTGGGCAGAGCTGGGGGCCAAGCTGTGACCCCCTCATGTCGTGCTGGTGCGGGATGTTGACTGGGATGTGACCACGCTGGCCACCAGGAGCTGGGACGCGGCCACAGACCCGTGTCCAGCTCTGGAAGATGCTGTCGCTCTGCGGGCAGCGCCACGGGCAGATGTTGGTGGCTCTTCTTGCAGAGGTGCCTCCTGTATCTGTCTCACAGCTCTCCATGCAGCGAGCTCCTGGGGTGGAAGCTGAAAGATGTCCTTCTAAAGAGTCCTGTTCCTGCCCTGTGTGAGCTGATGGAGCTGGGACAAGTCTCCATCACCCCACCAAGGCAGAGGCTGCCAGTGGGATACAGAGCCTGACGTGCTGCAATAGTAAGGCAAGCAGCACGTCCTGCTTGCTTTCCAGCACTATCTCTTGGGGTTTTAGACCTGTGCAACTGCAGGATGGACAATATGTTGTGGGGTTAAAGGACTTTTTCGGGCTGGACATGATGCAGAAATTGTTTGTGCTGAGGGTGGTGAGAGCCTGGCCCAGGTTCCCAGAGAGGTGGTAGATGAACCATCCCTGGAGACATCCCAGGCCAGGTTGGACGGGGCTCTGAGCAACCTGAGCTGGTGCAGATGTCCCTGCTCGTGGCAGGGGGAACTGGGGGAGATTTAATGGTCCCTCCAACCCAAACCATCCTGTGATTCTGTGATCCAAGCTGTGGGGTGAAAATACCTGGCCTGATGCTGCAGAAGGTCAGACCAGCCCCTGGACACGTCCCTGGCGTGAGCCTTGCGAAGGCGTGAGGGCTGCAGGGACGGAGGTGCTAACGCGAGAGAGACGTCAGCGCTGAGATGTTCCTGGCAGTGCATCAAACACTGAGGTTGGCCAACCAAAACCACAATGCACTTCGGGACTGTGGTTTCCTTCCCTTCCCTGGAGCAGAGGAAAGTGGGTTTTTCTCATAGGCCAGTGCCAAGCGCTCATTAGAGGAGCAAATTATCCCAAAGAGCCTGGGACAGTTGAATTAGGCTTCAGTATCACAGAATCACAGAATGTCCTGAGCTGGAAGGACCCGCAGGATCATGGAGTCCAACTGCTGTCCCTGCACAGGACACCCCACAGGTCACCCCGTGTGTCTGAGGACGTTGTCCAGTCTCTTGTTGAACACTGTCAGGTTGGGCCGTGACACCTCCCTGGGGAGCCTGTTCAGTGTCCAGCACCTCTGGGGAAGAACCTTTTCCTCATGTCCCATCTAAACCCTGGCACATCTTCTGCCATTCCCTTGGGTTCTAGAGAGGGTCCAGTAGATGACCAAGCTCCAATAACAAATTTGTTCTGCAAAGCGCGTCCCTGTGGGACATGTCGCTTTTGGAGGGAGGAGATTGATGTGCTCCTGCATCACGTTTCCACTCCTAAGTCAACAATGTTAACAGCTGCTGTGCTGGGTCAGTGCTCAGATGTGTTAACAGACCCTGTTAAGCATCAACACCCACAAGCTTGGTGACTCTTCCCCAAAGTGGGTCGTCATCTCAAGCCCCCTTGCCCAGGGAAATCAAGCACTTCTGCTCTTGGTTTTGGGAGGCGATGGCTCGGAGAGCATGCCGAAGGGTTGGTGGGTCTTTGCCATGCGGTGCGTTGCTTCTGTCTATCACCATATTGTTGGTGTAGAGTAACCTCTGTATCTGAGGAGGCCTGTTGGCTTGAAGAAGGTTTGACCACCTCCAGGGTTCCACCAGCATGGCCTGGGTGCACCCCCTTCCTCGTGCAGTTCTTGGGGACGCCCTTGGTTTGGGGTGAGGATGACTCTATGGCAGCAAAGCCATCAAGTGTCCTCCCAGGGGATGGTCCATTCCCAGGTCCCACCAGAGCCCATCACCGCACAGGGGTCTCTGCATCCACCTCCCCTCGTTGACCTGTGTGGATGGATGTCACTTCCAGGGCTTGGACATGTCCCCTACAAAGGGACCCCCAAGCTACACCCCCTGTTTCTCAGCTCCCAGAGGTCAGGGGTGCTCAGATAAGGGGTTTTCATCCAGTCCCTTCTCCGGCAAACAGAAACCACACTGGCAGCAAGCTCTGCATTTCTACAGTTTATGGGATTCTCTGAAATTTATAGGAAACAGACAGCGCGCCAGGCAACGGTCCAAGGCCAGGCTTTAAGCAAAGGCCTGTTTTTCTGCCGCACCAGTCTTACACATCCATAATGACTTTGCTGAGCAACCAGTTCCTGGGAAATAGAGCCTGTCCTGGGGTGGGGAGAAACCTGGGGGACATAAGCCTCCTCCCCAAAAATCCTGGGTCAAACCATCCCACAGAGATGTTCTGACTTGGTCAAGCCACAACTTCTGTCCACAGCAGAGTCCTGACTATTCTCCCTTGTTGGTATTTTCCTATCCTTGATGCATTTTCCCTCAAAATTACCCCAGTGGAGTATTACTTTTCTCCTTTCCAAATGGGGAAAATTCTTCTGGAAAGTGATTATACATCAGTCTTCTTCACTCTTCCATGGAGAACACTGTGCAGGGAACACGTTCAGGAGGAAACAGCAGAAAATGAGCCAAGGCAGGGATTACTAATTCATAGATAATTTCAGGGCAATGAGAGAAGTTCCCTTCCTAAACACCATGTGCAGGCAAGGAGGGAATTGTTGGTATGTTGCTGAAGGCAGAACATGTTTCTGCCCATGAAGATGGGGGTTGGCAGCTTCTCTTGGGGCTTGGTCTGGGACCATGGTGGTGCATGTCACCCTGCAGACCCAGGAGCTCTTTCCACCCTCCTCCAGTGATGTCCCATCCCATGAGCTTTGCAGGTTTTGTGCCCTGCCCCTCTCTGCAGCGCTGATTTTTGGAGCGGAGGTGATGCAGGACATCAATGAGGACCAAGCTTCTGCCATGGGAAGAGCTGAGGGTCACTTGTCACGGCATCTGTGCCAAAATTGTCTGCACGCTCCAGAATGTCCAGCCTGAGCTGCGCTGATCGACCTGCAGTGGGAAATGGTTGAGCAAACCCTTGACACTGGTTGGGTGGAGGCACCATGAGGACGTTCTGGTAGGACCAGTGGTGATGCTGAACTCGTGAGCTCTGTCGCATCCCCAGGGTCTCTTCTTTCCAGCTCACAGGGGTTTGTCCCCAGCCAGGGATGTTCTTCATCCTGGACACCTCGTGGAGCTGAGCTTGACCCAAGAGTGAAGTTCATCAAGCTGTGCCACCAAAGGGACGATGTCCTTAAGAGAGATGTCCTCTCTGCTCACTGGAGAGGTTTTGGGAGAAAAGAGAGATGGGAAGAAGGGAAAAGGAGAAAAGCCTTCCTGGAGAGCAAGGAAAAGCAAGGGGAGTCCTTATTGTGGCTTTTCCAGAATGAAAAGGGGCCAAGAAGAAAGATGGGGACAGACTTTTGAGCAGGGCCTGTTGTGACAGGACGAGGGGTGATGGTTTTAAACTAAAGGAGGGAGATTCAGGCCGGACATGATGCAGAAATTGTTTGTGCTGAGGGTGGTGAGAGCCTGGCCCAGGTTGGCCAGAGAGGTGGTGGATGAACCATCCCTGAGACATCCCAGGCCAGGCTGGACGGGGCTCTGAGCACCCTGAGCTGGTGAAGATGTCCCTGCTCATGGCAGGGGAAAATGGGGGAGATTTCATTCTCCCTTCAACCCAAACCATCCTGTGACTCTATGAGAGCAGCAACGGTCTCATGTGGCAGTTGAGTTATTTACTCCAAGAGTTTCAGTCCATGACTTTTGTGCCCAGCACTGCTGAATCATTCCTGTTCCTCAAGCTCCACCTTTGCACCTTCGCTTCTCTCCATCATTCCTATACAATGCCCTATAGGATGGAGTCCAGACTCTGCAGGGAAAGCACTTCTAGAGTCACAGAATCATTTTGGTTGGAAAAGCCCCTCAAGGTCATGGAGTCCAACCATAACCCACCCCATGTCCTGAGAACCTCATCTATGTGTATTTTCAACCCCTCCAGGGATGGTGACTCCAGCACCGCCCTGGGCAGCCTGTTCCAATGCCCCACAGCCCTTTGGGGGCTCATATTGTTCCTCATATCCAACCTTTAGCTCTGGAAGAGCCAGATTTTTGGGGACAAACACAAAACCCCCATAACCGTTGTTTTCCAAGCCCGTTTCCTGCGGGCTGGGGAGGCGGGTGGTGCAGAGCAGGGGCTGCTGTGGCGTCCCGGGACCGTCCCGTGCCGGGAGCAGCGTCTCTGGCGCCCGTCCCGCTGCTGGGGGGGCTGTTCCCATCTGGTTCCCATCAGCGGGCCGGGCTGCGGGCAGCGTTCCTCATCCCACACAGCTGCGCCTGCCCGGGGGACCCATCGCGCCTTCCCACAGCCTCCGACTTAAAGGGCAAGAATTTCCTGCATGCTTTTTTTTATTATTATTATTATCATTATTTTATTTTGTACAAGATCTCAGAGCCTGTGTGTGCTGTTTGTTATTCTTACACAGAGACAAAAGGGGATATAGCAAAGCGGGGCTGTGCCGCAGGGCTGGGGGTCTCTTGTGGAACATCGCTGGCAAAGCCAGGACCAGCAAAGCCAGGACCAGCAAAGCCAGGACCGGCAAAGCCAAGCCCACAGCCTCGCTCAGGATGGTGTTTATAGTGGTGCACGCCACAGAAAAGCACATTTGCTGCCTGCTGGGGGCAAAGCTGGAGCACAGACAGGGTTTTGGGGTACGGGGTGCAGGCGCAGGCAGCCCGTGCTTGCGGGTCACAAGGAAAGCCAAGCCATGATACAGATAATTAGTGAGCTCATTATTTTTCCCTGGAAGCAGGCGTGTTTTCGGAGGCAGCCTGTTTACCCAGCTGCTCCGAGCCCCTCGGCATCGCTGCTTTGGGTTCAGCAGGTCTGCTCGTGCGGAGGGACCCGCTGGGTGCAGGAGGGTCGATGCTCCGCCGGGGCTGCAGGAAAGCACATCCCTGCCCTTGACCTCTGCAAAACGAGGCCTTTTTAGCCCCAAATTTGGGGTTTATTTAACCCCAGACTCAGGCTTTGCTTTCCTTTATTCCCGCTCCGTTGTTGGGATGGAGCGGGGCAGAGCGGATGTGATGGTTTGAGGGACCACCAGCCCCTCCATCCTCCATCTCCTGCGGGACGTGCACCCCAGGAGGACTTTCAGGGTGTTCTCCATCCTTTCCCTGCACCCCAAACCGAGGGTATTGTAGAGTCCAAACCAAGGGGTGCCCAGGGCAGGGTCCCCCCTGCAGATACAGGGGTGAGGAACCACTTTGAAGCTCAAACCCCGGAGCCTGGGGAGCCGCTGGTGCCGCGCAGGATAAACCCGCACAAAGCCGTGTTTTCCCAGGGCCAGGTTGGTTTTGCTTTTCAAAGCATCATCCAGGAGAAGCTGGAGGGGTGAGAAGGTCCCATTGCCAAGCAGAATGTCTGGGGGGGTCAGGAGAGGGGATGGCAAGTCATTTGCTGCTTTGTGCCTCAGTTTCCCCAACCTGATCAAGCCTTCCAAGAGCTGCTGATACCTCAGAGCAGGATATCTGGGAAAAAGCTGATTTTTAACAAGATTTACGGCTTTCTTTTCCCAGGTGACCGTGGCCTGAAGGGAGAGAAGGGGGACCGAGGTGGTAGCACAGGTAAGCGCTTGATCACGGTCATCTCCCCAGTGCTTTGGGTATGGTTTTGGTGGTGTTATGTGGGGCAATGGCTCCTGCAAATCGGGCGGGAAAGCTGCTGGACGAGGCTGCTGAGCCCTGAGCTTGGCTTTTTCTCCTTGGGCAAGAAGGAACCGGTGCAACCAAGAGGTGGGAGGGATGTCCGACCAAGGATGCTCAAGGAAGGTGGTGGTGACGTTAAGGCAGAGCCAAGCAGGGGGAAGCACCTTGTTCTGCAGCCCCAGGTGTGCGGAGCCCCCAACCGGAATGGTGGGGCTGACCCTCCTGCCAGCCTGGGGTCATCCCTCCTTGGGGACATTCCTTCTGCCTCCTCGAGGACATCCCTTCATGGGGACGTCACTCCTTGGGGACATCCCTCCCTGGGGACATCCCTCCTGCCTCCCTGAGGACATCCGTTCTGCCACCCCAGGAACATCCCTTCTGCCTCTATGGGGACATCCCTCCTGCCTCTCCAGAGTCATTCTTCCCTGGGGACATCTCTCCTACCTCCTTGGGGACATCCCTCCCACCACCCCAGGACATCTCTCCTGCCTCAGGTGCCCACACAGATGCCCAAAGCCAACTGGGGTGTTCTGCTCCCCGTGTTTTCCAGGAGATAAAGAGGGTCAAGCTCAATCATAGAATCATTTTGGTTAGGAAAGACCTTTAAGATCATCGAGTTCAACAATAACCCACCCCTGGCACTGCCCTGTGTCCTGAGAACCTCATGTCCGTCTGTCCAAGCCTCCAGGGATGGTGACTCCAGCACTGCCCTGGGCAGCCTGTTCCAATGCCCCACAGCCCTTTGGGGAAGAAATTGTTCCCCACATCCAACCTCAACCTCCCCTGGCGCAACTTGAGGCCGTTTCCTCTGCTCCTGGCGCTTGTTCCTGGGGAGCAGAGCCCGACCCCCCCAGCTCCAACCTCCAGTTCAGAGAACAAAGAAATGCCAGGGAACAAGCCCAGGGCTGGATGCTGCCCACCCTTATGGCTGTGCTGGGCAGGTACCTTGTCCCTGAGACCCCTGGAGATGCTGATGGTTTCCTCCAAGCTTTGGACATCCCTTCTGGGGACAACCCTCCTGCCTGTCCAGGGTGTCTCTTCTTGGGAACATCCCTTCTGCCACCCCAGGGACATCCCTCCTGCCTCCTCAAGGACATCCCTTCTTGGGGACATCCCTCCTGCCTCTCCAGGGTCATCCTCCCTTGGGGACATTCCTTCTGCATCCTCGAGGACATCCCTTCATGGGGACGTCACTCCTTGGGGACATCCCTCCCTGGGGACATCCCTCCTACCTCCCTGAGGACATCCCTTCTGCCACCCCAGGGACATCCCTTCTGCCTCTCCAGAGTCATTCCTCCTTGGGGACTTCCCTCCCACCACCCCAGGGACATCTCACCTGCCTCAGGTGCCCACACAAGGTCTCCAGGTCCCCGTCACCAGTCACCATGACACCCAAAGGGTGCCAGGCACAAGCAAGGACGTGGTGGGGCCATAAGGGGAGCAGGGGGCCCTGCGGTGGGACGCACCTGCACCCCAAGAAGGACCCAGCACCCCCGTCCCCTCCAGCCGCTCTTGGTGGGCGAACACGACCAGTTCCTATCTGCAAAGTCCAAATGATGGGGAATATCACGATTTAGTTTCCTGGGATAGACGTACCCCACATCCACCACCTGGAAACTTGATGTTTGCATCCAGAGTCACAATCCGAAGGGAGCAGAGCGGGGGCAGCAGGAGAGGGAGGTGGGGGTCCAGGGAACGGGGGCAGATGGTCTCCATCATGGGGGGAAAGACAATATCTCAACCCAGCTGCAAAGCATCAGGCCCCATTTTCTCAGCCACTGGGAGTCATTTCTCCTCTTCAGCCTTTCCTTGTGTGTTTTGCTGGATTTTGGGGGCCGGGCAGGGAGGAGGCCGAGGGGTTTGGGAGGATTTGCTGCAGCAAAAACCAAACGCACACGCCCAGGATGAGGAAGAAACGGCGGTTTGGGGGGTTTAGTGGGTATGTTGGAGCAGGACGGGGCCGGGAGATGCTGCAGGCAGGGCTGCGGTCGGAGACCCTGATCTTGGGCAAAGCTTCTGCAGCACAAGGATGTGGACAACCCGCTTTGGTCCCCGAGCAGCTCCTGGTGGCTCCACCGGCTCCCGGGGGACAGGACACGAGTGCAGCCCCCACTGCAGCTTTTGAAGGGTCTCCAGGGGCTGTGGGCTCAAAACAGCCCCAGGCTGGGCTGGGATCAGCTGGGTTGGGACTATCTGAGCTGGGATCAGCTAGGCTGGGATCAGCTGGGTTGGGACTATCTGAGCTGGGATCAGCTAGGCTGGGATCAGCTGGGTTGGGACTATCTGGGCTGGGATCAGCTAGGCTGGGATCAGCTGGGTTGGGACTATCTGGGCTGGCATCAGCTGGGTTGGGACTATCTGGGCTGGGATCAGCTGGGGCTATCTGGGCTGGTCTGCAGGGCTGTTATGGGCAGCTGATACTGGTTTGTGAGGAGACTTCTGGGGTTTATGAGCTTTTACGAGCCCTCTAAGCAATGCTCGTTAGAGGCTAAGCGGAAGGGCTGAGCTCTGAGAGTTAATTAGCAGCCCTCACCCTGCTGATTAATGGGAACATGCTGGTAGAGCTTGGATCTCTGCCCTCATTCCACATCTCTTCTCCTCCTTGGGGATGTGGTGATGAGCATCTAGTGAAGAGACGGGACAAGGATGGACTCATGGGGAGGAATGAGGATGTTGGGTGAGCAACTGGTTTGGGTTGGAGATATGGAATGGGACCTGGGTTGTCGGTCACCTGCCTGCTCTCCTGGCACCAGGGAGTGTGGGTGGCTTTGGACACAGAGCTAGATGGACATTAGATAGGATCTTGGGAACAATTTCTTCCCCAAAGGGCTGTGGGACATTGGAACAGGCTGCCCATGGCAGTGCTGGAGTCACCAGCCCTGGAGGGCTGGGCAGACAGACACGAGGTTCTCAGGACATGGGGCAGTGCCAGGGCTGGGGAATGGTTGGACTTGATCTTAAAAGTCTTTTGCAACCAAAATGATTCTGTAATTCTGTGATATCCCACCACCACGAGGTTAAAGCAGAAGCGGGACCAATGTCAGATGTTTCCGGCTCTTTGCAGCTCCCTCTGCAATGGTCACCTCTTGGCGTGGAGACCCTTGGTTTCACCCCTTGAGAAGCTGCCGTGGTCCATGCGTGGGCAAAATCACAGCAGATCAGGAGGTTTTGTTCCTGTTTGCACTGCTGGACCGTTGGTGGTGGTTGTGGTGGTTTTGGTGAGATGGAAGCAGAATGCAACCCCCCAACCCCATTTCCACTGGGGACCAGCCTTGGGCATGGAGGATGAGCTGATGGGCGTCAGGAGGAGACTTCGCTGTGCCTGGAACCGCTGCTTCATGCAGCAATCCAACCCCAGTTATCTTCTCATTCGAGAAGTGATGTCAGTGAGCATTTCCAACGGGAACGCGTGTTTTGATAGGGGAAAGAAAAGAAAACAAACCAACACCCTGGCTTTGAGAAAACCTCTTTAAATACAAATCTCTGAGCAGCTGCAATCCAACCTTGGCTGGGGGGGCCCAGCTCCACCCGTGGCCGCCGTCCCAGCCTGTGGTGACTCACGGAGCCCAGCTGCCCGACAGCGATTTTCTCCATTTGACCCCTTTTCCATCCCAAATAACGGGATTTGTGGCGTGTTCCTTTTCTGGGTTTCCTTGGCTGGGGGTGGAAGGAAGAACAGCTGTGGGTTGGGTTTGGTGCTGAGCTCCTCGGTCATTGCCCTGGCAGATAAACCAGCACCCCCAGTGCTTCTCCCTGGGTGACCACGCTGGTCCCGCCTGGTGACAGGGTGATGATGGGGGGGGAGCACACATTGTATCCCACCACCCCAGTTCGGCTTTTGGACCCATTGGAGCTTCCCCACAAGCACCAAGTCAGGGTCCAACTGGGCAGCATGGACTTGGTCCTTGTTCTCCAGGCTGGAAACACAGAATCCTAGAATGTCAGGGGTTGAGGGGCCCTGGAAAGCTCATCCAGTGCAATCCCCCCATGGAGCAGGAACACCCAGATGAGGTTACACAGGAAGGTGTCCAGGCGGGTTGGAATGTCTGCACAGAAGGAGACTCCACAACCCCCTGGGCAGCCTGGGCCAGGCTCTGCCACCCTCACCCCCAACAAGTTGCTTCTCCTCTTGCAGTGGAACCTCCTGTGTTCCAGTTTGCACCCATTGCCCCCTGTCCTGTCCCTGGTTGTCACCAGAAGAGCCTGGCTCCATCCTCCTGACACTCCCCCTTTCCATCTTGATCCCCAGGAATGAGTCCCCCCTCAGTCTCCTCTTGTCCAGCTCCAGAGCCCCAGCTCCCTCAGCCTTTCCTCCCACGGGAGATGCCCCACTCCCTTCAGCATCTTCGTTGCCCCGTGCCTCCCAATCACTTGAGATTCCCTTTCTAGTCCCTTTTGGAAATGCTTTGTGCCCCGGTTGTGTTGGCATCGTCCTCCTCCCGCCTGGTTGCTCAGATCTCCCTCCTCATCACCAGCCTGAGCTGTATCCCTTTGGTCTCACCTTGGTGGCTTTGGGACTGGGTTTTGCTGGTCCCTGCCCTCCCTGCAGCAGTTCTAGGCTGTGAGCAGGTTTCCCATCTTGGCGTGACCACTGCAAGGCTCATCCTCCCCCAGTAAAATAGGGACATGGGGCAATGGGTGCAAACTGGAACACAGGAGGTTCCACTGCAAGAGGAGAAGCAACTTGTTGGGGTGAGTGTGGCAGAGCCTGGCCCAGGCTGCCCAGGGAGGTTGTGGAGTCTCCTTCTGTGCAGACATTCCAACCCGCCTGGACACCTTCCTGTGTAACCTCATCTGGGTGTTCCTGCTCCATGGGGGGATTGCACTGGATGAGTTTTCCAGGTCCCTTCAACCCCTGACATCCTGGGGTTCTGTGACAACCCTGGGTCCCTTCCAGCACGGTACATGGTGGTGGTGGGATGTCCTCAGGTCTCCTGGAGGTGCATCACCCTGTACTTTCTTCAGCTGAGGGCACGGAGGTGGGCAAGAGCAGGACTCAGAGATGCCACCGCGATCCCTCTGACTTTGTTCTGTGTCCCCAGCAGCCACCGCCGAGGAGGGGACGGTCCGGCTGGTGAACGGCTCCAGCTCCCACGAGGGACGGGTGGAGGTTTTCTACGACCGGCGCTGGGGCACGGTGTGCGACGACGGCTGGGACAAGAAGGACGGGGACGTGGTGTGCCGGATGCTGGGCTTCCGAGGCGCCGAGGAGGTGTACCGCATGGCCCGCTTCGGCCAAGGTAGGACCCTGCACCCCTGCCCCACCTCATCCACCATCAACACCCAAAAATCAACCCAGAAATGAGCCTGGAGGCATCCAGCGTGTCCCCGACAAGGACTGTGGTGGCCCCAGAGTCACAGAATCCCAGAATGTCAGGGGTTGAAGGGCCCTGGAAAGCTCATGCAGTGCAATCCCCCCATGGAGCAGGAACACCCAGATGAGGTTACACAGGAAGGTGTCCAGGCGGGTTGGAATGTCTGCACAGAAGGAGACTCCACAACCTCCCTGGGCAGCCTGGGCCAGGCTCTGCCACCCTCACCCCAACAAGTTGCTTCTCCTCTTCCAGTGGAACCTCCTGTGTTCCAGTTTGCACCCATTGCCCCTTGTCCTGTCACTGGTTGTCACCAGAAGAGCCTGGCTCCATCCTCCTGACACTCCCCCTTTCCATCTTGATCCCCAGCAATGAGTCCCCCCTCAGTGTCCTCTTGTCCAGCTCCAGAGCCCCAGCTCCCTCAGCCTTTCCTCACACGGGAGATGCTCCACTCCCTTCAGCATCTTGGTGGCTGCGCTGGACTCTCTCCAGCAGTTCCCTGTCCTTCCTGAACTGAGGGCCCAGAAGCTCCATTCCGGTTCAGCACCAGTTTATTCAGCACATCCAGCCAAATATTTTGGCGCTGGCTCACGGGGCCGCGTGCGAGGCCACCGCTGGCGCTGGCCCAGGTGGCCCGTCCCGTCCCCGTGCTGACTCAGCGCTGCGGGACCATCCCTAGGCTTGTTGTTTTTGAATGAACGCTTCGGGTTTTCCAGCCGGATGTGATTTTTGAGATCTATTTTCTTTTTAGAATAACAAAAGAAAAAGAAAAAAAGGAAAAGCTTTTAAAAACAGAGGGGAACTGTCAGGAACACTTTGGCGGGCGGAGGGGCGGCCTTTGGCCCCAAACCGTTGGGGTGGGGTGGAATTGATGATCTTGAGTGTCTCTTCCAAACAAAATGATTCTGTGATCCTGTTCAGAGCAGCTCCCTGTGCACTTGGGCTCTTGAGCTCCTTGGGTTGTTTTCTCCTCAGCTGCTTGGGGCTGCCGAGGAGATGATGGGTCCCAAAAGCAGGTACCCACCATGGCCATCATCTGGACAGGAACGTGTCGGGTGGTCAGAAAGGCTGAGGGAGCTGGGGCTCTGGAGCTGGACAAGAGGAGACTGAGGGGGGACTCATTCCTGGGGATCAAGATGGAAAGGGGGAGTGTCAGGAGGATGGAGCCAGGCTCTTCTGGTGACAACCAGGGACAGGACAAGGGGCAATGGGTGCAAACTGGAACACAGGAGGTTCCACTGCAAGAGGAGAAGCAACTTGTTGGGGGTGAGGGTGGCAGAGCCTGGCCCAGGCTGCCCAGGGAGGTTGTGGAGTCTCCTTCTGTGCAGACATTCCAACCCGCCTGGACACCTTCCTGTGTAACCTCATCTGGGTGTTCCTGCTCCATGGGGGGATTGCACTGCATGAGCTTTCCAGGGCCCTTCAACCCCTGACATTCTGGGATTCTGTGACATTCTCTGCGAGCAGGGCTGGATGCCTCCAGGAGTTGGTGTCCTTCACCCCAGCCCTGGGACACCTTCCACCAGTGCCTGGTTGCCCTTTCCTGGGTTTCTTCCACCATCTCCCAGCCTGGTCCTCTGTTACCCCTGAAGCTGGTACAACCTCTTGGCTGTGGAATCATTGAATGGTTTGGGTTGAAGGGACCATTAAATCTCCCCCAGTTCCCCTACCATGAGCAGGGACATCTGCACCAGCTCAGGTTGCTCAGAGCCCCGTCCAGCCTGGCCTGGGATGTCTTCAGGGATGGTTCATCTACCACCTCTCTGGCCAACCTGGGCCAGGCTCTCACCACCCTCAGCACAAACAGTTTCTGCATCATGTCCAGCCTGAATCTCCCCTGTTTTAGTTTAAAAGCATCGTTGTTATTGACTCATGTCCAGTCTCAGCCCAGCACCCCAAGTCCTTCTCCTGGGGCTGCTCCCCATCCCTGCATCCCCAGCCTGGACCGACACCGGACTTGCCCCCACCCAGGTGCAGGACCTTGCCCTTGGCCTTGTTGAACCTCATGATGTTCACATGGCCCCACTGCTCCAGCTTGTCCAGATCCCTCTGGGTGGATCCCGTCCCTCAGGTGTGTCCCCTGCACCACTCAGCTTGGTGGCACTGTGAACTTGCTGCGGGTGCTCTCCATCCCACTGTGTCACTGATGAAGATATTCATTAGTCTTGGTCCCAGTGGGTCCCTTGATGGACATCCCACCTAATTGTGAATAGTGACCTTGCATAGAAGTGACCCACTTTATTTTATACATATATGTTATTTTTATATATATTTTATATATATAAGAATATATTATATATATAAAACATATATATATTTATATGTTATATATACACATAATATATTATGTATGATATGTATGAAATGTAACATGTTATGTAGTATATAAGTTATATGTTACATATTATATATATATAAAAATAACATATGTATAAAGTTAATACACTTTATACTACATAAATATACACTTTATAGTACATAATATCATATATAATATATACTACATAATATGTTACATTTCATACGTCATACATAATATGTAATGTATACTACATAATATGTTACATATTATACATAATATATAATATATACTATGTAACATGTTACATTTCATACATATCATACATAATATATACCACATAATGTGTTACATATTATGTAGTATATATGTTCTGTATTATACATGAAAATAATATATATGTATAAAATGAACTTAATACACGTTAGCAGAAAGAGGGGTGGATGCAATAATGACCGGGGGGATTTTCATAAGGGGCGATGCCTTTTGTTCAAGGCCTTGAATGAGTTTCGCTTTGTCCCCGTGACGCGTGTTCCCTTGGTCACGGGGGACGCGCTGGGACACCAGTGCCCATACTGGTACCAGTGCCCATACTGGTACCAGTGCCCATACCGGTACCGGTGCCCACCCCAGTGCCCATACTGGTACCAGTGCCCATCCCAGTGCCCATACTGGTACCAGTGCCCATACCGGTACCAGTGCCCATACCGGTACCAGTGCCCATCCCAGTGCCCATACTGGTACCAGTGCCCATACTGGTACTGGTGCCCATCCCAGTGCCCATACTGGTACCAGTGCCCATCCCAGTGCCCATACTGGTACTAGTGCCCATACCGGTACCAGTGCCCATCCCAGTGCCCATACTGGTACCAGTGCCCATACTGGTAACGGTGCCCACCCCGGTGCCCATGCTGGTACCAGTGCCCATACTGGTAACGGTGCCCACCCCGGTGCCCATACTGGTACCAGTGCCCATACCGGTACCAGTGCCCATCCCAGTGCCCATACTGGTACCAGTGCCCATACTGGTAACGGTGCCCACCCCGGTGCCCATACTGGTACCATGCCCACCGCAGTGCCCATACTGGTACCAGTGCCCATACTGGTACCAGTGCCCACCGCAGGGCCCATACTGGTACCGGTTCCCATCCCAGTGCCCATACCGTTACCGGTGCCCATACCGGTACCAGTGCCCACCTCAGTGCCCATACTGGTACCAGTGCCCATACTGGTACTGGTGCCCACCGCAGTGCCCATACTGGTACCAGTGCCCATACTGGTTCCAGTTTGGCTGCCGGTGTCCCCAGCGTGTCCCCGTTCCGCAGGCACCGGCAGGATCTGGATGGACGACGTCTCGTGCACGGGCACGGAGCAGAGTCTCCAGCACTGCAGCTTCTCCGGCTGGGGCAGGACCAACTGCGGGCACGCCGAGGACGCCGGCGTCAAGTGCCTGGCGCTGTGAGGGGACGGGACCCCAAATCTGCCCGGGGGGTTCGCTCCGTCCCCGCCAGTCTCACCCGAGCTTCCCAAAGTGGTTTGATTCTTAGAGAAATAAATGCTTTTTTAATATTCTCTACCGCGCTGGTGCAGCCGTGTTGGGGGGGGCAAAGAGCGATGGGGATTTGGGGGGTCCTGGGGGGGCATAAATACACAGCCTGGGTGTGGGTTGGCCCTGGTTCAGGAAGCCCCTGCGTGGGGGGTACGGAGCACCCTGGGGTGTCTAAGCTCCCCAAACCCACCCAACGAGACACCCCATGAGGGCTTGAGGATTCCCCCCAGAGACCCCCCAAAATGCCTTGGAAACCTCCCAAGGGCTTGGGGACGCTGCTGAACCCCAGAGACACCCTCCTCATGGTCTGGAGGCTCAAGAGCGAGCCCCACAAGGGGGTGGCAATGCCATGGAGACCCTCCCCAAGGGCTTGGGGACCCTATAGAGACCCCTCCAAGGGCTTGGGGACCCCATAGAGACCCCCCGCCAAGGGCTTAGGGAACCTATAGAGACCCCCTCAACGGTTTGGAGACCCCATAGAGACCTCCCCTCCAAGGGCCTAGGGAACCTATGCAGCCCCCCCCTAAAAGCCTTGGGGATCCCTTAGGGCTCCCCCGAAGTCTTGGTGACACGTGTGAACCCTCCAGAGCCCCGTTGACCTCCCTCAGGTGCCCCCAAATCCTTGGGAACACCCAGGGGACCCTCCAAAAGCATTTGGGGGTCCTTTAACGCCCCCAAACCCCCTCTCAGAGCCTGGGGACACCCTCAGACCCACCCCCAGACCCACCCCAAGTCCCGCCCAGCCCCGTAGGCCCCGCCCCTCGGGCTGACCCCGCCCCCTGGACTGTCCCTGCCCCCTGGACTGCCCCCGCCCCCTGGACTGCCCCCGTCCCCTGCACTGCCCCCGCCCCCTGGACTGCCCCCGCCCCCGTATGCTGATCACTCCCCTTTGGGCTGGCCCCGCCCCCTGGGCCGGCCCCGCCCCTCCTCGTTCCGCCTCGTTTGGCTGCGCGGGATCGCCGTAGCGGGGCGCGGGTTGGTTCCGATTTCCCGCGCGCGGGATTCAAGCGGCGGCGACCGGTAACGGCCACGGGACGGGGACACGGGGAACACGGGAACCCCAGAGACCCCAGAGCCGTCCGGGGGACAGGGCGGGGGACACGGGGGACGGGACGGGACGGGACGGGACGGGACGGGACGGGACGGGACGGGACGGGACGGGACGGGACGGGACGGGACGGGACGGGACGGGACGGGACGGGACGTTGCTGCCCCTGCGGAGCCCAACGGGCGCCTGGGTGCCGGGCACGGGTTGGGTTGATCTTCGTATGGGATTTGTTGGGTGTGTTTGTTGTTGTTATTGTTGTTTTAATTCGATTTATTTCACTTATTTAGTTGATGTTTCATTTTATGTATTTGTTTTATGATTTAATTTATTTATTTTTTGTTTTACTATATTTGCTGTTTCAGTTTGTTTATTTGATGTTTCATTTTCTCTGTTTTTTTGAGCTTTTGTTCTATTTTTTTACTTTACGTTTTTATTTTACTCATTTACTGATGTTTGATTTATTTCATTATATTTGATTTATTTTTTGATGTTCTTGTTTGCATTTTTATGCGATTTTATTATTTGCCTTTTAATGATTTTATTATTTGCATTTTTGTTTTTTTAATTTGCATTTTAATTTATCTTCATTTTTGTCTTTTTTATTATTTCCTTTTTAACGTTTTTATATTATTTGCTCTTTTATTATTTTATTTATTTTATTTTTTATTATTTTATATTTTATTTTATTAGATTTTTCTTCCTTTTTTGGCTTTTAAATCAATTTTACCTCTTATTTTTACCTTTTAATTTGACCCCGTATTTAATTGACTTCTTAGCCTCCCATTTGATTTTTATTTCATTATTACTTTTTCCTATTATTTTTAATTTTAAATTTTTATTTAATTTTATTGTTTTAGTTTTTGGTTTCTTCCCGCTTTCACTTTTCCTGCCCCACTTTCACTTTTCCTGCCCCACTTTCACTTTTCCTGCCCCACTTTCACTTTTCCTGCCCCACTTTCACTTTTCACTTCTTTATTACTTTAATTTTTTAAAATTATTTTAACTTCTTGATTTATTTCTAATATTTTTTTCCTTTCGAACCCCTTTTCCTGTTGAATTATTTTCTCTGTTTCATTTGGCTGCTTTTTCACGTTGTTTTCTTGGGGTATTTTCTCGGTTGTTGTTTTTCACGGTTTGGTTTTGGTTTTTTGGGGGGGTTTGGGGGTTTCCTGCTGTTCTTGGTTCAGTTTTTCGGTGTTTTCTTGATTTTGTGGTATTTATCGTCCCGCCGTGCTGCCCATAGGGCCCCATAGGCTGCGGGTGACCCCGGCTCCCTCTGCTCCACCACCATGGAAACCTTCAGGTCCCCCAACCCGGCCCAGAGGGACAAACGCGGTGAGTCCGTCACCCCAAACGCGGGGGTCACCGGGACCAAACGTGTTTAAGGGGTAAAACCATCCAGCCAAGGAGCCTGGGGGGGGGTTGCTGAGATATGGGGCGAAAAGGAGCTTTTCAAGCATCCAAACAATCACCATTTATAACCAGAGCATCAATACTCATGGAATCGGTTCGCTTGGGAAAGACCTTTCTGATGGGCGAGTCCAACTGTTGAGTGGTGCTTTGATCTGTCACACGTAGGGCTGGTTTTGTTGTGTTTCTTATATATATATCTTAATATTTATATTTATTTTGGTGTTTTGTTGTCTGTTTTTTAACCGGGGGCCCAGTTTCCATCACCATCCCAGCCTCTCCCTTCATGCAGAAGTTGGGATACGGCACCGGGGTCAACGTCTACTTGATGAAAAGGTGCGTGTGCAGGTGGGGCTGGGAACGGTGCTGGGCGCTGGTTTTCCTCCAAAACCATAGAAATCATTGAATCACAGATGGTTTGGGTTGAAGGGACCGTTAAATCTCCCCCAGTCCCCCCTGCCATGAGCAGGGACATCTGCACCAGCTCAGGGTGCTCAGAGCCCCGTCCAGCCTGGCCTGGGATGTCTCCAGGGACGGTTCATCCACCACCTCTCTGGCCAACCTGGGCCAGGCTCTCACCACCCTCAGCACAAACAATTTCTGCATCATGTCTGGCCTGAATCTCCCGCCTTAGCAGTGTAGGGGAAAGGGACCTGGGGGTCCTGGGGACAGCAGGGTGACCATGAGCCAGCACTGGGCCCTTGTGGCCAGGAAGCCAATGGTACCTGGGGTGGGTTAGAAGGGGGTGGTCAGTAGGTCAGAGAGGTTCTCCTGCCCCTCTGCTCTGCCCTGGGGAGACCACACCTGGAATCTTGTGTCCAGTTGTGGCCCCTCAGTTCCAGCAGGACAGGGAACTGCTGGAGAGAGTCCAGCGCAGCCACCAAGATGCTGAAGGGAGTGGAGCATCTCCCGTGGGAGGAAAGGCTGAGGGAGCTGGGGCTCTGGAGCTGGACAAGAGGAGACTGAGGGGGGACTCATTCCTGGGGATCAAGATGGAAAGGGGGAGTGTCAGGAGGATGGAGCCAGGCTCTTCTGGTGACAACCAGGGACAGGACAAGGGGCAATGGGTGCAAACTGGAACACAGGAGGTTCCACTGCAAGAGGAGAAGCAACTTGTTGGGGGTGAGGGTGGCAGAGCCTGGCCCAGGCTGCCCAGGGGGTTGTGGAGTCTCCTTCTGTGCAGACATTCCAACCCGCCTGGACACCTTCCTGTGTAACCTCATCTGGGTGTTCCTGCTCCATGGGGGGATTGCACTGGATGAGCTTTCCAGGGCCCTTCAACCCCTGACACTCTGGGATTCTGTGAGACTTGTCCCAGCTCCATCAGCTCACACAGGGCAGGAACAGGACTCTTTAGAAGGACATCTTTCAGCTTCCACCCCAGGAGCTCGCTGCATGGAGAGCTGTGAGACAGATACAGGCGGCACCTCTGCAAGAGCCACCAACATCTGCCCGCAGAGCGACAGCATCTTCCAGAGCTGGACACGGGTCTGTGGCCGCGTCCCAGCTCCTGGTGGCCAGCGTGGTCACATCCCAGTCAACATCCCGCACCAGCACGACATGAGGGGGTCACAGCTCGGGCCCCCAGCTCTGCCCAGGAAGGCTCCGCATCCTTGGGCTGGGCTCTTCCTGCCTCCTCCTGACCACAAGGCATTTTGAGGCAGAAAAAGCAAGTTTGGTGATTATTCATCCTCTCACCACCCTCAGCACAAACAGTTTCTTCCTCATGTCCGGCCTGAATGTTTCTCCTTCAGTTTCAAACCGTGTGTTATTATGCACCTCTACCATGTGCACACGAGCAGATCTTAGTTTATTTTAGCATTATTCTTTATTAATTCCACCAAACCAAGTCAGACGCTCTCCAGAACGGCTCCTTGGTGACCCATCTGTGCTTTAACCCCGGTGCTGCCCGCAGTTCTGAGTCGTGTGTGTGTTTTCCCCCGCAGGTCTCCCCGCGGTTTGTCTCGCTCCCCTTGGGCCGTGAAGAAGATCAACCCTCAGTGCAACACGAAGCAGCAAAGCGTCTACCAGCAGAGGCTGAATGACGAGGCCAAGGTCCTGAAAAACCTGCAGCACCCCAACATCGTGGGTGAGTTTCCAGCACGGCCCGTGTTGCTTTAATTGCGAATGACGTTGTTGGAGCTGATGTTCAAAACTGGCCCCGGCTGGGTGGAGAGGTGGTGGATGAACCATCCCTGGAGACATCCCGGGTTGCGATAAAATCATAGAATCATTTTGGTTGGAAAAGACCCTCGAGATCATTGGGTCCAACCATAACCCACCCCTGGCATTAAACCATGTCCCTGAGAACCTGTCTAAATGCCTTTTAACCCCTCCAGGGCTGGTGACTCCAGCACTGCCCTGGGCAGCCTGTTCCAATGCCCCACAGCCCTTTGGGGAAGAAATTGTTCCCCACATCCAATAACAAGAACAATAAGAAGATCCAATAATAAGAACAATAAGAAGATCCAATAACAAGGCTCCGGATCCCCCTGCTGCCCCTTTGTGTGTGACAGTCGGGCTCTGTCACGCTCTTGGCTCTACAATAGGAATACTTTGAGAAGGTGCTTTAGTCTGTGTTTAACTTTGCTCTTGTCTGAAGTCTCTCCAGCGGGAACAGCAGCTTTGTTTGACTTCATCCTGTTGTTTGTGCTTTAAAGTGCCTGGTTGAGGTCACTTGTGTTCGAAAGGCTGCGTGCAAAGAACGTTGTTTGTACCCCTAAAGCGGCATCTGTCGCTTCTGGCAGGAATTTAAGAGCCAGGGTAGTCTTGACCCTTCACATTGCGAACATTTCAGTGCTTTTGTCTGTAAAAGGTGCCGTAAATCATTTACAGGGTGAGAGTTCTGCTATGTGGTTACGCAAGGCTTTGCCATTTCTAACCCCACCTGAGAATTGTTTATGGACGGGAGTAAAACCTGGAGGAGAAAGGACGGGCCGGTCCGTGTGTGTGTTAATCTTGCGGGACGGCCCCTGTGACACTGCGGTTTGACTTACTGAATGTCACCTCATCCTCTGTGTGCCTCCTGCTTTTTGTATTGGGGGATGTCGGTGCCACCGATCTGCTTCTCCATCCTATAAAAATCAGGGTCAAGGTCCTTGCCCTGGTATGGGGTGTAAAGCTGAGCTGGGAAAGCACCTGCGTAGCAGCTCCCAGTGCTCCATCAGGCTGGAAAACGCATAGAAACGCTCATGTCCGCATCGACTCTAACAAATAATGTCTGTTGGAAGGTTACCGGGCGTTCACCGAGGCCAACGACGGCAGCATGTGTCTGGCCATGGAGTACGGAGGAGAGAAATCCCTCTACGACTTAATCGAAGAGCGAAGCGGGGACGCGCTGGGCCCTTTCCCGGCTGCCACCATCTTCAAAGTGGCCTTGAGCATGGCGAGGGGGCTGAAGGTGCGTTCGGCCTTAACCGGGGCTGCTCTGGACCCGCGCACGCTGGGGAATAACGGAATGTGGTGTGTGAGGCGGCAGGTGCAGAGCAGATGCTGCGGCGCTTCGTATAAAGCCTCGCTGGGCTCTTTTTTACCGGGGTGCTGTACAGACTTAGGTCAAACCAAGCCCTGAAGCTTCAATGAGCTGCTTGTTAGGGGAAAAAGGGAGAAAACAGCCTCAGTGGTGCTGTGGAGCTCCAGGGATCAAACAGACGGGTCCTTGGCCGCTTGTTAACACCCGTTTGTTGCATCACACTCAAGTGTTCGGTGCTAGAGGCGGTTTAGAAAAAGCAACCATAAGCCTCCAAAATTAGGCTGGGGGAACAACCTGCCCTGTGTTTTGTACACGTTACGGATAGTTGTCCCATCCTCGAGGTTTTAAGGCTAAATCTGTTAAATATTAAGAAGTTGGTGCTTTGTTGTCCAAATGCGACGGCTCCTCCCGCCTCGCCGTAGCTGTGTCGGCGCTAACGGCCTCTCTCTGCCCTCAGTACCTTCACAACGACAAGAAGCTGCTCCACGGAGACATCAAATCTTCCAACGTCGTCGTTAAAGGGGATTTTGAAGCCGTCAAGATCTGTGACGTGGGAATGTCGCTGCCCCTGGATGAGAACATGACCGGTAGGTTGAGGGGGAAGGACCCGAATCCTCGGTGCATCTACCTGGGAGGGAAGCACCGACGGGTGGTTTGCAGCAGCATCTCTGGGCGGTCCAGCGTTAATTTTCCAGCCCTTGACGTCCGTCTCGTGCCCTCCACGCTCGTACAGACACAGAATTGCCGGGATGCTCGCGCTGAGGGTCTCGAATCTTTCACAGGGCTGGAAGGAAGCACGAGCCAAACGTGTTACAAACGAGAAGCAGATGCCTAACGGCGTCGCAGCTTGGCTGCCAACAGCAAGAAGGGGTTTGGGTTAATCACAAGAACGCCTTTTCACGCAGCGCTTGGGCCTGCGACAGCCTCGTAATTTATCAAGCTGCTCCATTACATTTTTATTAGTAGCTGTTCCCTTTTATAAGGAGCGAGAGAGCTGGAGGCAGCGCCCCAGTGTAATCTCCTGAAGAGGAGCATGGTTAAAATATCAGGTTTTGGGCTGGTTGAACAGCAAGAATTGCTCTCCACCCAGCCTGGAGTTTGGCTTTGCCTCTTTGTCTTGAGGAGACAACGCGTACCCACCAGGGGTGATGGTGCTGGGTCCATGTGGCAGCCAAGGATTAAAGCCCAACAGTGTGGAGGGATTTTGGAATTCGCTTCTTAATCAGCCACGTGAGAGAAGTTTGAGCAGCCGAGATCTTTCCCCAGCTCAGGGATCTGCGGGGGAAATGCAGCACCTGGCCTTGGGGAGCACTGCCCGGAGTTAGAGAGGGATGAAAGGGATCCAGTTGGAGCTGGTGCTTCGTTCATCTTCATCTTCAGCTCTCTGAGGCTGGTTAAGATCAAGGAGGTGTTAAATTGAACAGTGGTTTGGGCTGGTGTAAAGAAGAGGGAGTGTGGGTGGAGGTTTTGGCGCCTCACGAGGAGGGGGTTGGGGTGGCTTCGTCCCCTGGCTTGTCTGGGGACAGCGATGTGTCCTGTGAGGGGCGCTGGGCAGGGGCCACAGGTGAGTAAAACGCAGGTAACACCCCTGTCCATCACGGGGTGCTTAGAGCGGGCTGAGCCCAGAGTGCAGCTCCAGCCTTCGGTTCTTCACGCTCTGCGTGACCTCGGACACTTTGCCGCAAAAAATCTCGCTGTGACGGTGTCTTGGTGGCTTTGACAGTCCCAGCGGGCACCGGAGCTGCGTTGTTTCCTTCCAGTGAGCGACCCGGAGCTGTGCTACGTGGGCACCGAGCCCTGGAAGCCCAAGGAGGCTCTGCAGGACGACGGCGTGATCACCGACAAGGCCGACATCTTTGCTTTCGGGCTGACGCTGTGGGAGATGATGACCCTCTCCGTGCCCCACGTCAACCTGCGTTGTGACCCTGACGATGAAGGTTTGTTCCTCCGCTGAGCAATTTCTGCTCCTAGAAACGCTTTCCTCCCTCGGGGGGATCGATTTGTGCAGCTGCAGCTCTGGGGGGTGCTGTGTCGATACCATCAAAATGACACAGCCAGAAAAGCCTGAAACGATGCGGTGCTTGAAATGGTGCACCAAAATATTTAAGGCGGCCGAGTCTTTTAGGAAGAAGCGAAAGTGGGGATGCTGTGACACGCTCACCTCTGACAAAGCACAGGGGAAGGCTTGAGTTGCTCCAGGGATTTGTCACAGAATCATCGTGGTTGGAAATGACCTTTAAGATCATTGAGTCCGACCATAACCAGCCCCAGCACTGCCCGCTTGTTTCTGGGGAGCAGAGCCCGACCCCCCTGGCTCCAAGCTCCTTTCAGGCAGTTCGGAGATCAGAAGGTCTCCCCTCAGCTCCTGTTCTCCAGCTGAACCCCCCAGGTCCCTCACCCTCGTGCCCCAACCCCTTTTCCCCCTTCTCACCCAGATAACTCTTTTGACGAGGACTCCTTTGATGAAGAAGGGTTTTACGCGGCGCTGGGAACCCGTCCTGCTCTCAACGTGGAGGAGCTGGACCCGTCCTACCAGCGCATGATCGATCTCTTCTCCGTCTGCACCAACGAGGAGCCCAAGCAACGCCCGTCGGCCGCGTGCATCGTGGGAGCCCTGGAAGCCACCGTGTCCCAGCATTAACAGCACTCGAGCTCAGGGATCGCCGCTCTCTCCTCTTGAACTCCTCCAGTTAGGAGAACAGTGGAAGTACATAGAGAAACAAGCTCAAAGAGCAGCAGTTCACACCTTTTATTGAGCAGGCAGCCCCCCAACAGCATCTCCTGCAGCACAACACCATGAGGGGGCCCAGGCCTTACGCGCTGGGGGAAAATCCTGTTGTTTTAAGACATCTCATAGCATATAAATTTAGCAACAGCTCGGACTAAGTCTTTTGCCTTTCCCAGCGCACGCTGCAGGGAGCTCGGGGAGGAAACAGCATCTTTATATTAATTAAAGTTTTTAAGTTACTCACAATAAAATTTAACTTTAGTAGAAACAAACCTACCGTTAACACTAACCCGTAAGACAACTCTGTACACAAAGTGACCCGTTCTGCCCCAGCTCGCTCGCACGGGCAGGGAGAACTCGCGCTCAGCAGGAAAACGGCCTTTAGCCGCCTAGCAAGGCTCAAGTGTTCATTTCAACATGGATCTTTAGATTATTAAGCTCAACTTGTACTGATACGTTAGATCAGTTGGTATAAATAAAATTATAGACAAGGAAGTTGGGGGTCTGGCAGTATTTTGTTGCGAATAACTTGCCATCTGGGGTGGGGTCGGAGAAGGCGATTTCGTCGGTGCTCAGGTAGCAGCCGTACATGAAGGTGCTCCTGAAAAAGAGAGAAACGAGGGTGCTGCAAACACTTTAATCTGACGCTTAAACCACATTTTCGAGGTGTTTTCCCCCAAGGCTCCTTTGCAGGGAGCTCGTTTTGCTTCCATCACTTGGTTTGAAACCAGAGAAGACAGTTGTGAGGTGCCAGTTTGTCATCTTGGATATAACCAGGAGGCGTTTTAAAATGAGCAAGAACAACGATGTGAGAGCAAATAGAGGCATAACACTCCCAAAATACAGTTTTACATGGAAACCTGGGGGTTTTAGTTCGATATGTTGAAGCAGTTCCCGTTTGGAGCCCAACACGGCACCCATGGCCTGTGGGGTGAAGACATTAAACACTAAACCATGGGAGAACATGGAGAATATTCAGAATACTGTGATTCTACACAAATATATACATAGGTACCCGTATCTCTGTGTTTCATGCACACAGAGCGAGCAGATATAAGATCTGTGCTACTACAGACCCACAGACCATCAAGCTCCCCCTCAAGTGAATCTGTATCAACAGACAAGGGGAAGATTTTAACTCTTCCACTTTGGTTCGAGCTTTTCAAGCTCAGAATTTCCTGCCTGGAAAAGTCTCCAGTGTTTTGGGCCCATCCACTAAAATAAAACATAGAAGATTTTTTTCCCCAACAAGCACAAGTTTCTCTTGGAAAATCCAGTCTGTGTAGCTGTGTTTCAGGTTCTAGCCAGAAATTAACAGCTTGGCCTATGCTTGTATCAGATTTTAAATGAAAATATTAGATATACAGAGGATATTTGATTTATATCCTTCCAGTGTGAAGCGGGGCTGATGGAAAGGGAAAAATTTGTAGAATCCCAGAGAGTCAGGGGTTGGAGGGCCCTGGAAAGCTCATGCAGTGCAATCCCCCCATGGAGCAGGAACACCCAGATGAGGTTACACAGGAAGGTGTCCAGGCGGGTTGGAATGTCTGCACAGAAGGAGACTCCACAACCCCCTGGGCAGCCTGGGCCAGGCTCTGCCACCCTCACCCCAAACAAGTTGCTTCTCCTCTTGCAGTGGAACCTCCTGTGTTCCAGTTTGCACCCATTGCCCCTTGTCCTGTCCCTGGTTGTCACCAGAAGAGCCTGGCTCCATCCTCCTGACACTCCCCCTTTCCATATTGATCCCCATTAATAAGGTCAATGAGCCACCCACCACATCCCACCTCACCCCCAGGGAGGCAAAGTCACCCCCAACAAGTTGCTTCTCATCTTTAATCAGAACTTCCTGCGTTCTGGTTTGTACCCATAAATACTTTTTGCTGCGGTCGTGGTTTTCCCTGTTGAAGGGCAAACCCGGGATGGGGTCCTGCTCCTACCTGACCACGTCCACCATGCGCCGGGCGATGCCTTTTCCACGCTGGGGCCCGAACACCCAGATCCTGCTGACGCCGCAGAGCGCGGGCTCGGCCCGGCTGGAGCAGCGCCAGGCGCGCTGGGGCTGCGGCGGGGCGTGCGGATCGGGGGACGCGGCGGCTCCCGCCTCCGACAGCACCCGGAACGCCTGCGGGATGAGAGGACGTGTCAAAATGCTCCTTATCGCCCTGATAACAGCATGAGCTCTGCTTTAATTTCTTTGTTGTTGTTTTTTTCCTTTGGGAGGGGTTGTTTTTTCATAGAATTACTGTGGTCGGAGAAGACACTCAAGATCAACAAGTCTAACCATTACCTGCCCCATGTCCTGAGAACCTCATGTCCGTCTGTCCAGCCCTGCAGGGCTGGTGACTCCAGCACTGCCCTGGGCAGCCTGTTCCAATGCCCCACAGCCCTTTGGGGAAGAAATTGTTCCCACATCCAACCTCAACCTCCCCTGGCGCAACTTGAGGCCGTTTCGTCTGCTCCTGGCGCTTGTTCCTTCACTCCAACTCCTTTCAGGCAGTTGGAGAGAATCGGTTTTATTTCCTCAGCTTGATCTCCCCCCATCCCACATTTCTAACACACAAACATCCCCAGTTATTCGCAATTTCCCCCTCTAATTAAAACCACGTACCTGCTTGATTGACTCAGCCACTAAGCACCCGATGATCATCTTCTCGTTGGACACAAACAAGTACATTTTCGTCTTGGCTGGGCAGCTCAAAGAAACTTGCTTAAAGCCCAGCTCATTATCTACAATTTCTCGCACATCTTCTGCCTAAGCAAACAAAACTGGAGCATTAGGAAATAAAACGCACATTCTTTGGCGTGAAAACTGTCAGAAAGAGGCCCTGTTTCCTCAAATAAGCTTGTTTTCACACCGAATCAGGCCCTAATGGCGTGGAGAATGGGCTCTCACTTGTGTCTTAACCCCCTACGCTCATTTGCTTCTCACCCCCGTCCTCAGGATGGAAAAGATCAGGTTATGTTGGTCAAATAAGAGCCGAAGTATCAGTGCAAGGTGGGGATGTGTCGGGTGGGTGCCCACAGCCCCCTTGGCTCTGCTGCTCGCCCCGGCACTGCTCCCAACGCGTGATCCGTCCTGGGAGCTGAGCCAAAGCTCGGCTACAACACACCCCCAAAAATCAGCAAGCCTCTACCTTCTTGACGGCGTATTTCGGGTCATTTGGAAGGATCAGGACAATTTTCCCATCCCAGAACTCGGCCACAACTCGCTCTTTCTTCCAGCCCTGCCACAGAGGGGAAAGAGGGAAAACAAACAAGTGGTTTAGCATGAGAGAAAGCGACTCCGTGAAAAATCTGGCACATGAAGCTGTAATTTGAACCACCTCAGCTTTCAGGAATAAAACCGAGTTATGCTCAAAGTGGTGAAGACAGAGTGGCTGGAGCTGCTTGACTTGCACTTCAACGTCCCCCGCGGGTGACAACCGCTGCATCCAGATGTCACCCGCGGTTCCCCCGCTCGTCCTGGCCTTACCACGTATCTGAGCCCCTCGAGGAAGCGCTCGTGGTGCTGGATGTGCTGCGCCTCGTCCTCCGGGCTGGCCGCCGTGTAGATCATCCCGCACGACTTGCAAACCACGGCACCAAAATGCTTCTGTCCCGCGTCCTGGTGGCAAACAGAACCACCTGAGCGCTCCAAAACTCTTCAAAACCACGTTTGGTTTAAGGAACGAGCTTAAGAATCGGTTCTAGATACAAGAATCAAAGATTCAAGTATTTGTTTTCATTTGGATTTGTGAAGGGGAGGACAAGCTGCTGCTTATTTGCAGAATATTCAGAACTCTATGGCATTAAATTATCCAGGGATGGTTCATCCACCACCTCTGGGCAACCCGGGCCAGGCTCTCACCACCCCCACGGTGAAGAATTTCTTCCTCATATCTGATCTAAATCTCCCCTCTTTTAGTTTCAAACCATCACCCCTTGTCCTATCACATATATACAATTAACGTGCTGTTTGGAACAAGCCCTGAAATAGTTCGGCAACATCCTCACTGAGGAAACAACGCAAAAGCGCACTAGAAATTTTTTAAAAAGATGAATTTCTGTATAGTTCCGTATAGTGTTTTCATCAGTGATCAGCAGACAAGAGCGATCACACCAGCCCTGCTCCCTCGGGAAACCGGCTTGAAAGAGTCGGCGTGTCACCGAGCGAGAATGAACGGTTTACAAAACAAATTACCCATTGCTGAGGGTGTATTTTCTGGAAACCCATACATGTGATGGCTCCGTGGCACACCAGCCTCAGTAACACCGTTTGGGCCTCCTCCTGCTCCTAAATCAGTATTCCACGCTGAAGGGCAGCAGTGGGAAGGCTGGCGTGGAGCTACCAGAGGCAGCTGGTTGTTCTCATAGTGAGCTGGTTGGGGCTCAGCACCTGGTTGTGCATGCCTGCTCCTTGTTGCATGTCCTTGCTCATTGTTGCACATCCCTGCTCCTCATCCCACATCCTTTCTCCTCACTGCATGTCCCTGCTCATTGTTGCACATGCCTGCTCCTCATCCCACATCCTTTCTCCTCACTGCATGTCCCTGGTCACTGTTGAACGTCCCTGCTCCCCGTCACACATCCTTTCTCCTCTCTGCATGTCCCTGCTCATTGTTGCACATCCCTGCTCCCCGACACACATCCTTTCTCCTCACTGCATGTCCCTGCTCATTGTTGCATGTCCCTGCTACTCACTGCACATCCCAACTCCTCCTTGCATGTCCCTGGTCCCCATTGCACATCTCTGGTCCCCGTTGCACATCCTTGCTCCTCACTGCACGTCCCTTCTCCTCACTTGCATGTCCCTGGTCATTGTTACATGCCCCTGCTCATCGCACATCCTTGCTCCTCACTGCATGTCGCTGCTCATTGTTGCACATCCCTGCTCCTCACTGCACACCCCTGCTTGTCGCACATCCCTGCTCCCCATTGCACGTCCCCTGCTCCTCACCCTATGTCCCTGCTCAGTGTCGCACATCCCTGCTCCCCATTGCACACCCCTGCTCCTCGCCCTATGTCCCTGCTCAGTGTCGCACATCCCTGCTCCCCATTGCACACCCCTGCTCCTCGCCCTATGTCCCTGCTCAGTGTTGCACATCCCTGCTTCCCATTGCACGTCCCCTGCTCCTCGCCCTATGTCCCTGCTCAGTGTTGCACATCCCTGCTCCCCATTGCACGTCCCCGCTCTCCTGGCTGCCGCTCGCCCCTGTGGTCGCAGTGCTGCGCCGATTCCGCTCCCAGAGCAGGCCAGAAAACCACGGGAAAGGAAAATTATCTGGCCAAATTCACTCCTACAGCATCCATACACGCTTGGCTGAGTTTCTCTTGGCCTTTTTTTTCTAGCATTACGTTCCATAAATCTTTTTAATTCTAAAACGCACGAGTCCCAGTGCAACCGTAACAACCTATTTCCCAGCTACTACCCTCTCCTTGTTTAATACGAAACATGTTAATCACCACCCTGTCATGCTCATCAGTGCGGTCAGTTTGGGGTTGACAGGTGAGGAAACCCACTTATCGCTTCTCCGAGACATTTCCCTTGTTCCCTGACCACCGAGCTGCCCCGAGGGAACCTTACGATGATCATCTGGTCCCGGGAGCTCCTGCTCAGCTCCTTCGCCTTCTTGCTTTTCTGCGAGGTGTGAGACGGTTTTGCGCATGGGCTGGAGCCAAACGGAGAAGTCAGTTCATCCAGTGCAGCCTGCGGCCTGAAAATCATTGCAGAGAGATAGAAATTACTGCAGACAAAGGTTAACGTTACTTGCTGGGTACCAGGGCAGTGACTGTTATTCCAGAACAGCCCAAACTAAGCCAGGTACAGCAAAGCTTCTTGGCCGCTGTGGCGCCAACTCCTCCGGGGGAAGAGGCTCTAGAAATTGCACCAGAAACTCAATAACGGTTGATTGAGCATCTCTCCCACTTCCACGTTCATCCCATTCCCAGGATACTGGAAAAGCAGCAGCTCCTTGAACAGTCAGAGGGACAAACAGCAAAGTGATGAGCAGAGAGGCAGGTCCGTGAAGTGTGGAAACTGTGGGTGAAGAAATTGGTGCCCAAATCCAGCAGCTCCCTCCTCAAACCCTGGACATCCAAACTCCCTGCACAGCCCCAGGTTATGGGCAGTGAGTTGCTCAGCTCCAGGAACCTGCCACCCGAGCCTGACCAGGATACAACACACACAAAGTCTGCCCTAAACACTCCACAGACGCTCTCCTGACTTGTTTAATTTGTGCACAAAATAACAGCCACCTAAACTATATCTCTGCCACTGGGTGGGTTGAGATCTGTGGGTTTGGAACGTCTCCCGTGGATGGAAGGAGAGACCAACATGAGGAGCCGTGGCTGTGAGGACCTGGGAATGTGGGCACAGGGGACACAGGGAGCAGGAGCCTCAGGTGTCACCAGGGTGTGACACACAGAACCGCAGCTCAGGGTCTGCACTGGGCTTCTGGGAGGTGACATCAGTTGCGGACAAGGGTCCTCCCTGCCAGGATCGGCAGGAGAAGCAGCATCGCAGAATCATTTTGGTTGGAAAAAACCCTCAAGATCATGGAGTCCAACCACAACCCACCCCAGCACTGCCCCATGTCCTGCAAACACCGTCTACGCACCTTTTAAACGCCTCCAGGGCTGGTGACTCCAGCACTGCCCTGGGCAGCCTGTTCCAATGCCCCACAGCCCTTTGGGGAAGAAATTGTTCCCAGATCCAACCTCAACCTCCCCTGGCGCAACTTGAGGCCGTTTCCTCTGCTCCTGGCGCTTGTTCCTGGGGAGCAGAGCCCGACCCCCCTGGCTCCAAGCTCCTTTCAGGCAGTTCAGAGATCAGAAGGTCTCCCCTCAGCTCCTGTTCTCCAGCTGAACCCCCAGGTCCCTCAGCCACTCCATCACACTTGTGCTCCAGCCCCTCACCAGCTCCGGTCCCTTCTCTCCACTCGCTCCAGCACCTCAAGGTCTTTCTTGGCGTGAGGGGCCCAGAACTGCCCCAGGATTGGCGGTTTGGCCTCCCCAGGTCCCAGCACAGGGACGGTCACTGCCCTGGGCCTGCTGGCCACACCAGTGCTGGGACCAGCCAGGATGCTGGTGGCCTCTTGGCCACACGGTGGCTCATGTTCAGCCGCTGTCACCAACACCCCCAGGGCCTTTTCCAGCCGCTCTTCCCCAGCTGCAGCGTTCATGGGGTTGTTGTGACCCAAGCGCAGGACACAACACTTGGCCGTGGTGAACCTCAGACAATCGGCCTCAGCCCATCATCCAAAACCGCCTCACAAAGCTCCGAGTGTTCCCATTTTGCAAGGAAAACTGACTCTAAAGTGCTCGCCACGCCAGCACCACCATCCCCTCAAGGGGAAAAAAAGGGAAGAAAGTGAAAAATTGAACCCAAAGAACTAGTGGAGCATTTAATCCAGGTTCTGATCAAGGTGGACAGGAATTAGGCCAAGAGGAATTGTTTCATATTCAGATCCAGCCATAGACATTTTACATCCATTTTTGACTTTACGACGTGGGCTTCAGCTACTGGGAAGCACATTGCTTGGGGCGTTAATAATTTAATTCATAATAATCTAACCCACCTTCAGGCTTCTGTAGGTAGGGTGGTATTTCTCAAGCAATCATACAAGTGGGAAATTGTAACTGTTGTGCAGCAAACCTTAAGATGGAACTAATACACCAAACGATTTTATAGATTTGGCTGCTAAGGAGAATTTCCGAAGCGGAGACTCGATGGAGGGAAAGCTTGTGCTCATCAGCCCCCCCAGAGAACCACGAAGCTGAGAGCGTTTGTGCTTAATGACAAACACGGCGATTTCCCCCCGTTCCAGGTCCCGCCTGCGCCACCAAAGCCATTTGAAAAAGCCACATGAGGAAGCAAAGCAAATATGGCAATCAGATCTCGCTTTCAACACCCCCGCGGCACAGCGCTGCGGTAGCGACTTCTGGAACGGTTTATTTGGCTCTTTTAGGAGCAAATTCAAGTGGGTTTGTTTTCATATGTTCACACTAAGCTCGGCTCACAGTGCTTGAATCGGTAACAAAATGCATCAAGAAGTCAGTTCAATATGGGCGGGGGATTAGCGGCTCTGCTTCTCGTGTGGGCAAACAAGGCTCTTCCCACTATGAGCACAGCAGCAAATTAATTGAAAAAATCAGCTAATTGGAAGCAGAGCCACCAGGTAGCAAAATGACACCTTGCCAGTAAAAAAATGAGCAAGATGATGCTTTTCAGAGCCAAAAAGGAAACTTCACACGTTTGTGATTTGTTTCCAAATATCAAACGTGGCCCAGCAGGTTTGTAAAATACCCACTTAGGTGAGCACGGGAAAGCAGAGGATTCCGTTAATCCTTTTCACCCGTTTTTATTAATATTACAACTTCTGTCTTGCCTTTGGCGCCCGGATCTAAACTCCTGAGCGTGCTGCCGCACTGAAAATTTACCTGGTTTAAATACCAACGAAGCGCAATACAAAGCAGAGCTGGGCGGTAACTGCTGGGTGCATTGGGGCGGTTTCCGTGCAGGATGTTGGTCGGTCTTGGCCATGGCGCCGTTCACTTACAAATGTACAATCACAGGAGGAGCTATTGCGGAAAAGCAATGAGCTGATGGCGGGGAGATCGGTTTGACGCTCAATTTAAGGAATATATAAAGAGCCAAACCCTGATGAGATTCTAGTGAGGGATGGTGACACCTCCCCACATCGAGCAAAACAAAGACATCATGGTTTGGTACCAACTCACATTGTATTTGGCACTGTTGAGTCTCTCTGGGAAGCGACTGCTCGTTGTAGACACTCCAGATAAAGATATAGAACATGCAGAAGTCACATAAATAACTAAAAATCCCTCTACGGGCCCAAACGACCCCCAGGTTGTGCTGTTCTTAGTGATGAATATATCCTGAACCAGCCCCCCTTGTTCTAATGATTTTATCATTAGCAACAGCTATGAGAAAACTGATCTTTCCTTTTTAGCGAGATAAAATAATCAGCTCAATAATATGTATTATACAAATTCACAGGTAAAATATGTGTATTTCCTTACTCATGGGCTAATATCCCTCTAAACCAACCGCTTTCATCTTCCCTTTAAACAGAAAGCAAAGAAGAAAACCCTATGAAAACGCCAGACTCCCAAACCTTCCAAGGACGGGGAGAAAGCGAAGTTACTGTTTTTAGAACTAGTATTATTATTACTTTTAAAGAACCATTCAGATACGACACTTCTGATCATTCTCGAAGGGAGCTGGCAAATATCACAGTATCACAGTGTGTTTGGGATTGGAAGGGCCCTGGAAAGCTCATCCAGTGCAATCCCCCACGGAGCAGGAACACCCAGATGAGGTTACACAGGAAGGTGTCCAGGTGGGTTGGAATGTCTGCACAGAAGGAGACTCCACAACCTCCCTGGGCAGCCTGGGCCAGGCTCTGCCACCCTCACTGAGAACAAGTTTTTTCTCAAATTTAAGTGGAACCTCTTGTGTTCCAGCTTGATCCCATTACCCCTTGTCCTATCATTGTTTGCCACCGAGAAGAGCCTGGCTCCATCCTCATGGCACTCACCCTTTATATATTTATAAACATTACTAAGGGCACCCCTCAGACTCCTCCGAACTAAAGAGCCGCAGCTCCCTCAGCCTTTCTTCATAAGGGAGATGCTCCACTCCCTTAATCATCTTGGTTGCCCTACGCTGGACCCTCTCCAGCAGTTCCCTGTCCTTCTGGAACTGAGGGGCCACAACTGGACACAATATTCCAGATGTGGTCTCACCAGGGCGGAGTAGAGGGGGAGGAGAACCTCTCTCGATCTACTAGCCACCCCCCTTGTAATACACCCCAGGTACCATTGGCTTCCTGGCCACAAGGGCCCAGTGCTGGCTCATGGTCACCCTGCTGTCCCCAGGACCCCCAGGTCCCTTTCCCCTACACTGCTCTCCAACAGGTCATTCCCCAACTTATACTGGAACCTGGGGTTGTTCCTGCCCAGATGCAGGACTCTACACTTGCCCTTGTTAAATTCCATCAGGTTATTCCCCGCCCAACTCTCCAACCTGTCCAGGTCTCTGATGGCAGCACAGTTTCCAGTGTCACCACTCCTCCCAGCTTGGTGTCACCAGCAAACTTGCTGATAGTACACTCTATTCCCTCATCTAAATCGTTAATGAATATATTGAATAATATTGGCCCCAGCACTGACCCCTGAGGCACTGCACTGGATACTGGCCTCCAACTGGACTCTGCCCCATTGACTACCACTCTCTGGCTTCTCTCCTTAAGCCAGTTTGCAACCCACCTCACTGCTCTATAGTCCAGACCACACCTCCTCAACTGAGCTGTGAGGATGAACCCACCTTTTCTTGCTGGTCGGGGCTGTGCTGAATATGGGATAGACGACAGCGTTGGAAGGAGACGCTGCAAAACACAAGAGACGTTATTGTGGTTTCGGATCCTTTTTGGTTGCAGAAGCAGAAATTCCAACACCAAGGAGGCTTCAAAACGACCCACGACAGTAAAATCCAACTGCATAACGAGTTTACAAGAGCAATGGGAAGCTGGCGACGCTGCAGGATAGAATATTTATCTCCATAAGTGCAATCTAGGCTTTAGCATTTCCTTGGCTATTAATTAAGGGTGTTAATTAAGCACAGGCTTCTCCATTTGCCATTATTTTGGCTAAGCACTAACCCACAGCTTCATCCTGGAGAAAGTGCGAAATGACAGCAGTTTTAGGATAATATAGCAAAGATTTTGGTAAGTAAAACTAATCAAATTATTAATTAGGAATATATTTTCCCTCCGGTGTAAAAGGTTTAGGAACGAGAGTGTTTTATGCACCAAGTGCATCTGCAAATAGACACGAATTACAGAAGAACACTAAGGTGCGTAGGCAAGAACAGGTTTGGAGAAGGGGTGAGCCTACGGAAAATGACTTAAAGTTCCAAAGGCAGATAAATAAGTTCCCATGGGAAGCAAAACTAAAGGGAAATGGGGAAAAAAAGCTCAGGGGTGTTGGCGATTCCTTCAAGAAATGGATTAAGAGCAGCTGGGCCAGAAAGATGTGGAGGAAGGGCAAATGTGAGTAAATGTGGAGCTTTTCCTGAAGGGACCATGAGGGGAACAGGAACCTGGGGGAGCCGAACGGGAAGGGGTTGAGGCAAACACGCCAAATTGTCAAATCAGCTTCAGCTGAGAAGGCAACGAAAAGGGGAAAACCCTTAAACCAGCTGGCAAAACACTTGGTGAGGTTTCATTTCAGTCACCAATAAAGAAATGGTTGTGCCGAGGTCGTCAGCGCAATTAAGACACAAAGGAGTGATGAATTCCCACAGCTGGGGGAGGGCGCAAAGAGAACTCTCAGGTAAATTAGATGAATGAACCCAGGGCTGCTGAGGCCGGAACAGCAAATGCTGCTTCATTTTAGGGGGAAAAATGGAGAAATGAGGATAAAATAACACGAGCTCAGCCCCTGCAAACATCCACATTAGCACATATTTGGGAGATGAGACAGCAGGTAGAGGCCAACACAATAGTTGGCTTTAATGAAATAATATTTGGGCAACGTGGTTTAGTTTTTATTATCACCAAGAGGAAAAATAACCAATGTATTGAAATATATATAAGGAACTTGTGAAAATTTCCTTGCGTTAGTGGGGAAATACAGTGGTTATAAACCAACCGTCATTCTGTGGTTACAAACCAACCAGGAGGGTCAAAGAAATAATGATTGTTAATGATTCGTTGCCAAAACACAAAGTGTGGAGTGGAGTTTCCTCAGTGATTATCAAGAGGAGATAATAATAGATCCTTATAACTTTGGGGATAAAAGAACACATAGCTTAATTTAAAAAGAATTCTTAGGCTGAGAATAAGCAGAAACAGATTGAAATAAGGATAAGGAGATGACCGCACTGAACAACAATGGGGAGAATAAGGGGTAAAGATCAACCCTCTGGGCAGCAGCTGCCTGGAAAACACTCAGGTTGCTTTAAATAAAGGAAAAATGGGTTTTCTGTGGGCGTGTGAGGTGTATTAATTAATGCCTTCCTGCTAATTAGGGCTGCTGAGGCTCAGATGGGTTTGGGAGCAGCACAGTAAAACATACGGAAAACAGAGAAATGAAAAGTCAGGTGCCTAAAAATCCTGGTTTCTAAAGGCAAATGGGAAGAATCGGGATAATAACCCAGGGAGAAAAGAATGGGGGGAAAATAATAGGATTCAGATGCAATGATTTCCCAAATCTTACAGGGAATGTAGTGAAGGAAACATGGGCCATAGACATGAGGAAAACAAACAGTTTATAGTGCTTAAGAATAAGAGATTGATCAGAGAGACAGCAGCATCTCCGTAATTACCGAACCGCTAATTAAAGCACCAAATGACAGGGGGAGATGGGAATTGAGCAGAGCGGGTCCTGCTGGGGGAAAACCAGGTGAATAGAGGTTTTTCCACCTCGTTTTCCTGCGGGAACAAAGTTCACAGACCAAAACGTGGATAATCCAGCTCACCTCGTTTCTTGGCCTGAAGTGGAGAGTGGCTGGAGGTGATAACGCAACCGTCCGACTCACAGGTGGTGGAAGAACCAACTTCATCACCTTCCTAGAAATTAAAACCATATTTTTAGGGCAGAAAGAAAGTTGATCGAGTTCTCGGGCAGCAGAATCCCACACGCTCAAGGGGCGATAATTGACATTACAAAGCGGATTTTCCAAGAATAAAAGGCGGGCTTAGCAGAACAGGCGTCTCACCTGTTATTAAAGTCACACCTGATTAACTTGAATTTGAAAATGGTTTTGATTCTCAGCACCTGCTTTGGGTTTATTGCAGCATACGGGGGTTTTCCCCTTTTGTTTTAAAATACATCTTGAGCATAGATGTTTATATCATTTCTCACCTGTGTTTCTCTGCCTCATTCTCGAGGTGTGTGTCTTTCTGGACCCCTCTCATTAACGTTCTATACAAAATTAACATTTGCCAAGCTGATTTTTGCCTTGAATTCCGCTCTTTTTCTATACAACAGCGTGTTAATTCCCATCTCATCAGGAACAGCCCCCAGGTAAAGCTGTGGCCGAATCCCAGCCCAGATCAAGCCCAAACTTGGTCTATATTACAGAATCACAGAATCGACTGGGTTGGAAAAGACCTCAGAGATCATCCAGTCCAACCCTTGGTCCAACTCCAGTCCATTGACTAGATCATGGCACTAAGTGCCATGTCCAATCTCAGTTTAAAAACCTCCAGGGCCGGTGAGTCCAGCACCTCCCTGGGCAGCCATTCCAATGCCTGACCACTCTCTCTGCACAGAATTGCTTTCTAATCTCCAGCCTCAGTTTCCCCTGGCAGAGTTGAAGCCCATGGCCCCTTGTCCTATTGCTGATGCCTGGGAGAAGAGCCCAATCCCCACCTGGCTAGAACTGCCCTTCAGGTAGTTCTAGAGAGTGCTGAGCTCAGCTCTAAGCCTCCTCTTCTCCAGACTAAACAAGCCCAGCTCCCTCAGCCTCTCCCCATAGGGCTTGTGTTCAAGTCCCTTCCCCAGTCTTGTTGCTCTTCTCTGGACCCGCTCCAGCACTTCAATCTCTTTCCTGAGCTGAGGGGCCCAGAACTGAACACAACACTCCAGGTGTGGCCTCCCCAATGCAGAGCACAGGGGAAGGATCACTGCCCTTGTCCTGCTGACCACGCTGGTTTGGATCCAGGACAGGACACCATTGGCCTTCTTGGCCACCTGGGCACACTGTTGGCTCCTGTTGAGCTTCCTGTCCATTAGTCCCCCCAGGTCCCTTTCTGCCTGACTGCTCTCCAGCCACTCTGTGCCCAGCCTGGAGCGCTGCAGGGGGTTGTTGTGGCCAAAGTGCAGCACCCGGCACTTGGCCTTGTTGAACTTCATCCCACTGGAATCAGCCCAGTCTATCCAGATCCCTCTGCAGAGCCCTCCTGCCTTCCAGCAGCTCCACACTCCCTCCCAACTTGGTGTCATCAGCAAATCTGCTGATGATGGTCTCAATCCCCTCATCTAAATCGTCAATAAAGATGTTAAACAGGACTGGACCCAACCCTGACCCCTGGGGACACCACTAGTGCCTGGCCGCCAGCTGGATGCAGCCCCATTCACCAGCACTCTCTGGGCCCGGCCCTCCAGCCAGTTCTTAACCCAGCAGAGAGTGCACTTGTCCAAGCCATGGGCTCCCAGCTTTTGCAGGAGTATATTATGGGAGACAGTGTCAAAGGCCTTGCTGAAGTCCAGACAGACCACATCCACGGCTTTCCCCTCATCCACCAGGTGAGTCACCTGATCACCAAAGGAGATCAGGTTGGTCAGACAGGACCTGCCCCTCCTATACCCAATAATAAAAAAAATGGGTATTTGTAACTTTTTCACTTTTGGCCTCGATCACACAAAATAATTATATATATATATATTGTCTTTTGCAAAAAGATCCTGTGGAAATCATTCCTTTCAGCTATCAGGAATGGAATATTAGTGCAACAGAGAGATGGATGGTGAGACTGGGACGCTGACAGAAACTTCATTAATATTTACCACAGTTTTAGAGTCATAGAATCATTTTGGTTAGAAAAGAGCCTCAAGATCATTGAGTCCAACCATAACCCAGCTCTGGCACTGACCCATATCCCTAAGAACCTCATCTAAGTGCCTTTTCAACCCCTCCAGGGCTGGTGACTCCAGCACTGCCCTGGGCAGCCTGTTCCAATGCCCCACAGCCCTTTGGGGAAGAAATTGTTCCCACATCCAACCTCAACCTCCCCTGGCGCAACTTGAGGCCGTTTCCTCTGCTCCTGGCGCTTGTTCCTGGGGAGCAGAGCCCGACCCCCCTGGCTCCAAGCTCCTTTCAGGCAGTTCAGAGATCAGAAGGTCTCCCCTCAGCTCCTGTTCTCCAGCTGAACCCCCCAGGTCCCTCAGCCGCTCCATCACACTTGTGCTCCAGCCCCTCACCAGCTCCGGTCCCTTCTCTCCACTCGCTCCAGCACCTCAAGGTCTTTCTTGAGCCCTCAGGTGATTTTGGTGCCCCTGACGCCACCATTTTGAGCCCTAAGGGGATTCCCGCCATGCCTGGGGACGCCATTTTGAGCCCTGAGGTGATTCTGGGGCCACCATTTTGAGCCCTGAGGTGAGGAGCCCAGAACTGCCCCAGGATTTGCAATTTGGCCTCACTGTGCCCAGCACAGGGACGGTCACTGGTCCTGCTGGCCACACCAGTGCTGGTACCAGCCAGGATCCTGTGGCCTTGCTTTCCTATGCAAAATCCACTAATTTATCTGAATAAAACCCAGCGTTCAAACCACTGGAGCTTCAGCGAGCTCTGTGTGCGTCACCCCAACATCCCTGTGACAACTCACCGCGTTCTCGGCATCGCTGCCTCTTGCACCGAACAGACCCGAGGTGCTTCCACTTTCCTGCGGGGACGTTTTTCCTTCACACGCCGAATCTCTCTCTCGATTCACACACCTCGTGAAACCCTCCTTGTCTTCACCTCCCATCTGCTGAGGTGCGGGAATCCTCCTCAACACCTCACCCGCCTCCAGAGCTTTGTTTCTATCAGCCCAATCAGACTTTGCAGCTGCCGGGGGCCGGGGCTGATCGTTTTCTTGCAGAGATCTGGTGTCCACAACAGGTTTCTTGGAGTGCGACCTCTTCCTGGCAGAAAAGAACGCAGCTCCCAGCTGGAGTTTCAGGGCTGGTTTCACCGTCATGCTCAGCACTCTGAAGGGTGAATCCATCTTCTTTTTAATTAAGGGATTCACATTTTCCTTCTCCACAGCAGCTTTTCCCACCGGGGCGCCTCCCTTTGCCTTCTTGAGCGTTTTGGGGACGGTTTTGCCATGTTTGGAGCTGGTTGCGTGCTTGGGTGGCTTTATGCTCGTGTTCCTGCTCACATTCACGTTCATCTTCTCACTCTTGCTGGCAGTGGGGAGACGTTCCCCCCTGTTCTCCTCACCCAAAAAGCGGCTCTCACTCAACTGTTTCCTCTCCACAAGAGTCAGGTACCGCTTCTCCTTGCTATAAAAAGACACCACGGGAATGAGTGGCTTGTAGGACGACGCCGTTTTTGGGGATAATTCCCCTGAGGATCCGCTCTGTGTGGCCATGGGAACGCTGGTCGCTTGAAGAGGAGAAATATCCAACCTCCTCGGTAGCGCCGGCTTCACCTCGTTTTCCTTCATCTCATCACCAGAGCTCGAGGACCATTTTATTGTTGAAGCAGAGCCATTATTTCTGGGTTTCTTGAGTGGAGACGGACGTTCGGCGAAGCCCGTCATCGGTTTCTTCACAGGAGTCTCGAAGGATAAGCTGTGAAAATAATTACGGAGCAAAACACGACATGTACGCTGAGAGCTTTTCGATTCCTCTTTTATTTAAGTAGCGCTTAATTTTCACTCAGCCTAGTTGCCTGTACTGATATACACCCTGTAACAAGTATCAGACATCGAAATATAATATATGTGAGAAATGCAGTTGTGATTCGTGCTAAGATGTTTAGTGTTTACAGATACAACCAAATGAGGCACAGGCTCTGAACCTGGAAAAAGGAAAAGGTGGTGAAGTTCTATGTAAAAAGTTATGAAACTTGTTTATGAAGTTATATTGATAGAGGGTACTAACATTTCAAGGTTTAACCAACCACATAAGGGCCTACTAATGAACTAACACTTTAAGCCACGTAATGAATATCTAGTTTAGAGCCACATGTAACCAATTGTGTCAAGAAAAAACCAGAACCTCGTTGACTGCGGAGATCAGAAGTTTTACAGCACCAGCTGCAACCTTGAGGAGACAAGATAACGAAGATTTACAGCAAAAGGGGGCGCCAGGCTGGTCTCAATCGACTTGGCAGCTTGGGTTCCAGTCAATTCAACACAATGAGCCGCAGGTACAAAGTTCACTGTGATGAAGCTGAAGGAGCCTTCATCCAAAGACCCCTCCTCAAATTCACCAAGCGGCACTGAGCAGGCGCAACAGTGAGGGGTCAAGGAGGAGACTATGGAAATGGGTGTCTGAGACTCATTTTAATAAGGAGCGGGAAAGGTCATGAATATGTATGTTCCTGGGGTCATTATGAACATGTAACACGTTACTGTATTTAAGCACACCTCTTATTGTTTAAAGGTGTGCGTGTTGGGCGGAGCGAATCCCCCGCACCCCCAGCGCTGTTTTGCTTATGCTCTACTGAACACGTGTTTAAGGAATTGGATTAAATGTTGTTTATCCACAGAAAAAGCATAAGTTATTTATTTCCTATACAAATATCAAAAAGCTTAAGGCTGTCTCGCTGTTATTTTCTTTCCATAGCAACTCTGCTTTCCTGCCTGACCCCGTTACAGCACTTTGGGGTGGAATTTGGACAAATCGGCACTATTTGTGATTAAAGAGAACAATAAAATGTGTTCTTTGTTTCAGACTAACTCAGATTTGCTCCTGAACCCGCTGGCCAAGAGGAGACAATAGGGTTGTTTAAAACCACGTTCAGCTGTTCCCGGTTGTAACACATTTGGTGCAAAACCCCAGGAGGTGTTTGTTTCCTCAGCGCCCGTTTACACTTTATCTCAGGCATTTGTCCTTCAGAACTCAGAACCCAAACTTCACTCCCCTCCCAGGAACGTTTTTGGGGGGGAAGAACAGGACGAGCGTGAGAAAAAACTGTTCAGCTGCTCCAGTTAGGAAAGAATGAGAAACAAGCTGGGCTTTGTGCTTTAAAGCTCAGCTTTTGTCCAAAGTTTCTCCTTCACTAGATTTAGGGGAAAAAAATCTATAAGTTTTTAGGTATATCTAACTGCCCTGTGCTATGCCACAGATTTTTAGCTTCAGTTTCCTTGACTATTAGATGAAAACTCTCAAGACGCTCAATACAATGTAAAAAATAACATACGTTGGGCGGGGAATAACCTAATGAAATTTAACAAGGGCAAGTGTAGAGTCCTGCATCTGGGCAGGAACAACCCCAGGTTCCAGTATAGGTTGGGAAATGACCTATTAGAGAGCAGTGTAGGGGAAAGGGACCTGGGGGTGCTGGGGACAGCAGGGTGACCATGAGCCAGCACTGGGCCCTTGTGGCCAGGAAGCCAATGGTACCTGGGGTGGGTTAGAAGGGGGTGGTCAGTAGGTCAGAGAGGTTCTCCTGCCCCTCTGCTCTGCCCTGGGGAGACCACACCTGGAATCTTGTGTCCAGTTGTGGCCCCTCAGTTCCAGCAGGACAGGGAACTGCTGGAGAGAGTCCAGCGCAGCCACCAAGATGCTGGAGGGAGTGGAGCATCTCCCGTGTGAGGAAAGGCTGAGGGAGCTGGGGCTCTGGAGCTGGACAAGAGGACACTGAGGGATGACCTCATTAATGTTTATAAATATATAAAGGGTGAGTGCCATGAGGATGGAGCCAGGCTCTTCTCGGTGGCAAACAATGGTAGGACAAGGGGTAATGGGATCAAACTGGAACACAAGAGGTTCCGCTTAAATTTGAGAAGCAACTTGTTTGGGGTGAGGGTGGCAGAGCCTGGCCCAGGCTGCCCAGGGGGTTGTGGAGTCTCCTTCTGTGCAGACATTCCAACCCGCCTGGACACCTTCCTGTGTAACCTCATCTGGGTGTTCCTGCTCCATGGGGGGATTGGACTAGAAGATCTTTTGAGGTCCCTTCCAATCCCAAACACACTGTGATACTGTGATACATCACTAAATAATAAATATGAGGTGATGCTACATGTATCTCAGAACAATCTTAATATCTTTTCCACTTTGCATTAGAAGCTCTGAAGGATTTTAAAGATCTGTTTTATTCTATCTGCAGCAATCAGGTTGTTTTATTATGAAAGTTCACATACCCATCGGTCTCGGTAGAACCGCGGCTCCTTTTCTGGGGGGCAGCGGCTGCCCCGTCCTCAGCAGAGCGCCTGCAACAACACGGGTTTCATGGCTTGAAATAAGATTTCTAGTAAAAAACCAAAATTAAACGTAGTCAAGAAGGAAGAGAAGGCGGGGAACCAGGAAGAAAACAGCGTGACGGAGGCTAAAATAACGTCGGGATGCGTTTTGTGGAGCGTGAGCTGTAAAACAAGCGCACCCAAAGGATCTTCAGCTCACGTCCAGTTGTTCATCACAAGCGGGTCCTAGAGCTGTTTCTCTCAAGTGGAGTCGGATCATTCAGAAACATGTTTTATTGTCCATCTCTGACAAAGCTCTTTCCACAGTGCTCCTAGAAATCTGCCTCTATCCATGGACACCTTATTCCTATGAGGATTTCACATTGGTGTTTACCTCCCAGCCAAGGCAGCTCTTTACACAATGCACTTTTAGAGTTTCTCTCCCACTTTCCACCTTGCCCAATACCCCAAAACCCACTTTTTGAGCCTTCAATGACACACGAACCAATAAAAGCACATTAACACTCGCTGCTGTTTGATCCATCTCTTCCAGTCTGAGCCTTTGACACAGTCTCCACAGCATCCTCACAGCTCAGTTGAGGAGGTGTGGTCTGGACTATAGAGTAGTGAGGTGGGTTGCAAACTGGCTTAAGGAGAGAAGCCAGAGAGTGGTAGTCAATGGTGCGGAGTCCAGTTGAGGCCAGTATCCAGTGCAGTGCCTCAGGGGTCAGTGCTGGGGCCAATATTATTCAATATATTCATTAACGATTTAGACAAGGGAATAGAGTGCACTATCAGCAAGTTTGCTGGTGACACCAAGCTGGGAGGAGTGGTGACACTGGAAGCTGTGCTGCCATCAGAGACCTGGACAGGCTGGAGAGTTGGGCGGGGAATAACCTGATGAAATTTAACAAGGGCAAGTGTAGAGTCCTGCATCTGGGCAGGAACAACCCCAGGTTCCAGTATAGGTTGGGAAATTACATATTAGAGAGCAGTGTAGGGGAAAGGGACCTGGGGGTGCTGGGGACAGCAGGGTGACCATGAGCCAGCACTGGGCCCTTGTGGCCAGGAAGCCAATGGTACCTGGGGTGGGTTAGAAGGGGGTGGTCAGTAGGTCAGAGAGGTTCTCCTGCCCCTCTGCTCTGCCCTGGGGAGACCACACCTGGAATCTTGTGTCCAGTTGTGGCCCCTCAGTTCCAGCAGGACAGGGAACTGCTGGAGAGAGTCCAGCGCAGCCACCAAGATGCTGAAGGGAGTGGAGCATCTCCCGTGGGAGGAAAGGCTGAGGGAGCTGGGGCTCTGGAGCTGGACAAGAGGAGACTGAGGGGGGACTCATTCCTGGGGATCAAGATGGAAAGGGGGAGTGTCAGGAGGATGGAGCCAGGCTCTTCTGGTGACAACCAGGGACAGGACAAGGGGCAATGGGTGCAAACTGGAACACAGGAGGTTCCACTTGAATCTGAGAAGCAACTTGTTGGGGGTGAGGGTGGCAGAGCCTGGCCCAGGCTGCCCAGGGAGGTTGTGGAGTCTCCTTCTGTGCAGACATTCCAACCCGCCTGGACACCTTCCTGTGTAACCTCATCTGGGTGTTCCTGCTCCATGGGGGGATTGCACTGGATGAGCTTTCCAGGGCCCTTCAACCCCTGACATTCTGGGATTCTGTGATAATCTTCACGCAATATTCACTTCTCACACCTGAAACCCCAGAATAACCAAATACCCATATCACGGGAGACTAATAACAAATATTCATAAACTGCTAGAACACCACGTAAAGAATTATTTTTATTAATTCAACAATCTGCCAGCAGGGGGAGGTTCCTCCCAACCTGCCCGTGTTAAAGCATTGCTGGTTTTGGGGTGAAGAGAAGCTGCTAAATTAATGCACCTTGTGATTAAGTTATAAAAGGCACACCCAATTAACCAATTAACATGATAAACACTTTCTGACCACCTGCAAAACGAGGGGATATTTTTCAAGTTTTAGATCCTTCTGTGTGACAAGAGGAGACAGAAGATGAAGTAAAATGTTGTTTGGAAGCAGAGTGCTTAGTTTATATTTAACTAATAATTAATAGACGTATTGTAAGTAAGAAACTAAACAATTATAACGAACATCATCTATTATTTCTTAGTATAGATGCATTGTGTGTTGACATCTTCAAAAATTGTAATTAATATGTAATAATTATGTGAATATAAGCAATGCAAGAGCATCCAGTCTTGGGAGCACTTGTGGAGGATGATCCCCGGTGTTCCCCAGGGGAGAAGGACCAAGAGACATCAGACTATGAATCCTTAATGTAAAACACAGTCTTTTCCCAGAATATATACTGATAACTTTATACATACGGACACCTGTATTGATAAGTTAATTTAGGGGCAAGTGTAGCCAAAGTACCGGGAATCCATATTGATAAAGGGAAGGGTATTGCGTGCGTTGGGGTAGTCTGTAAACCCTGCAATACCAACCAATGGGGAATATGGGAGAGAAATTGCCGCTGGGACTTGGGGGGGATATAAACAGGGGCTTTTTGCCCTATTAGGTGTGCCTGCCTTTAGGTAGAACACTCGGTCTTGCAAAATCCTTATTAAAATATGCTTTGCTGAGAGATCCTGCCTGGGCCTATTATATTCGCAAAATAATTGCTTCCTACAGATTCTACTGGGGCAGCAGCCCCTTAGCCCAGCACCCCACACACTCCCACCAAAAGGGCCCTACCAAAGGCCAGACATAGGGAAGAAATTGTGCTGAGGGTGGTGAGAGCCTGGCCCAGGTTGGCCAGAGAGGTGGTAGATGAAGCATCCCTGGAGACATCCCAGGCCAGGCTGGACGGGGCTCTGAGCAACCTGAGCTGGTGCAGATGTCCCTGTCATGGCAGGGGGCACTGGGGAATCCAAACCATCCTGTGATTCAAAGTGCCCCAAACCCCCTACACCTGACCCAGCACCAGGGCCTGACCCCACGCTGCACTCCCCCCCAGTCCCCACTCCACCCGCGACAGTACGTGGGGCTGGGGCACCTCAGCACCGCCCCAAACCCCCAGCTCGGCGTCCCTCTCACAACCCCCAACCCACACACCAGACCCCGGGCCCAGCGCCACCCCGCCCCAGCCCTCAGCGCCTGAAAACCGCCCCGGGCTCTGCCACCCGCACCCCTCGACCCTTCCAGCGCCTCGACACAGCCCCAAACCACCACCTCCCGCCCCTCCGAGCACCCACAGTCCCCCAAACCCGCCCCCGGGCAACCAGACCCGACCCTGCTGCCTCACCTCAACGCCGCCATCACTCCCGCGCGTTCGAACCCGCGCGCCTTCTCCCGCTCGCCCACCCTCCCCCTACCATTGGCCGAGCGCCCCGTCACTCACGTGTATTTCACTGCCATTGGCCTATCTACGGCGCGCCGCTTTGCGCCCGCCCTCTGCGCTTTCCAGCCAATCACGTAGCAGAGCTTGCCGCAGCAACACCCCGAGAGACTACAACTCCCAGCGTGCCTCGCGAGCACAGCGCCGCTTCTGCCCCGTGCGGACGCGCGGGGGCTGCTGGGAGTTGTAGTCCGTGAGGTCCCGGGGGCGACTTCGACGTGTGGAGGGATGGGGCGAATAGAGAGACATTCGCGAAGGCTAAGGGGGCATTTAGGGGGTGCTCGGCAGCGCTTTTGCCTTTCAATGGGCCATCAGAGCCCTGCCGGGAAGAGCATCCTCCACAAACCAGGGTTAATTGCAACTGAAAAGCAAAACCCCGCAGCCCGGAATGGGGCAGAGGGAACAAGGAGCGTTTCCATTGCCCGGGGCTGCACGGGGAATCACCCGGTGAAGGGAGGAAACGACCTGAAACTCTGCTAGTGGCCTTTGCTCCTTATAGAACAACGTTGTTTGGAAGAGACCCTCAAGTCCAACCGTTACCCCAAACCCTGGCACTAACCCACGTCCCTAATTAAACAAACAAATAAACTGAACAGCAGAGTCAATTATACCGTTAAGCAGCATTCTTTATTTTATCGGTGCTGGGGAAAGCTGGGGATCATCCTCCATAAGCGCTCCAACAACTGGATGCTCTCGCGTTGCTTATATTCACATAATTATGGCATGTTCATAACAATGTTTGGAAACTTTTAATATACATCTATAACCATAAGGTTGGTATGAAGTTAGTGATAATTGATTAGTTTCCTACTTACAATACGTCTATTAATTACTAGTTAAATATAAACTAAGCACTCCGCTTCTAAACAATGTGCCACTTAATCTTCTATCCCCCTAGTTTTGCAGGTGCTCAGAAAGCATTTGTTATGTCAATTGGTTAATGACGGGTACGTCCTTTGTAACTCAGAATCACAGAATCATTTTGGTTGGAAAAGACCCTCAGGATCATTGAATCCAACCATAAGCCACCCCTGTCCCTGCCCCATGTCCCTGAGAACCTCATGTCCGTCTGTCCAGCCCTGCAGGGCTGGTGACTCCAGCACTGCCCTGGGCAGCCTGTTCCAATGCCCCACAGCCCTTTGGGGAAGAAATTGTTCCCACATCCAACCTCAACCTCCCCTGGGCAACTTGAGGCCGTTTCCTCTGCTCCTGGCGCTTGTTCCTGGGGAGCAGAGCCCGACCCCCCTGGCTCCAAGCTCCTTTCAGGCAGTTCAGAGATCAGAAGGTCTCCCCTCAGCTCCTGTTCTCAGGCTGAACACTCCGAGCGCCACTTACTGTACCCTGAGCCGCTTTCACTCATATTGCGCTGGAGGAGTCTTGCGCATGTGCACAAGGGGTGGCGTCAATTTGCAAACTGCGCATGCGCAAATCGACGTGCCAGGCTGCTGGGATGGACAGCGCATGCATATAGCCCACATGACTTGCCAGCACACTATTACGCATGTGCCCAGCTCTCAACGGCTTCACTGCCCAATGAATTTGCGCATGCGCTCTGCTCTCTTTTCCACTCCTGCTTACCCGTCAGCAGGCGCTGCCGGAGCGGGAGCCCGGGCCGGGCGGGCCGAGGAGCCGCCGCCATGGTGTTTTTCTTCACTTCCAACGGTGAGTGGGCGAGGGGAGAGCGTCTGGAGGCCTTGGCTCCCTCTCCGGGGCGGTGTGGGGCCTGTGAGGGGCCGGTCCTGCCGCGGGGAGCGGAGCGCTGGGCCGCGGCCCTGCCCAGTAACGAGCCGCCCTGCTGAGCACCCTCTTTATTGCTTTCAGTGTGGAGTGTTGAACTTAGGCAGGAACAACCCCGGGCTCCAGTATAGGTTGAGAAATTACATATTAGAGAGCAGTGTAGGGGAAAGGGACCTGGGGGTGCTGGGGACAGCAGGGTGACCATGAGCCAGCACTGGGCCCTTGTGGCCAGGAAGCCAATGGTACCTGGGGTGGGTTAGAAGGGGGTGGTCAGTAGGTCAGAGAGGTTCTCCTGCCCCTCTGCTCTGCCCTGGGGAGACCACACCTGGAATATTGTGTCCAGTTGTGGCCCCTCAGTTCCAGCAGGACAGGGAACTGCTGGAGAGAGTCCAGTGCAGGGCAACAAAGATGCTGGAGGGAGTGGAGCATCTCCCGTGGGAGGAAAGGCTGAGGGAGCTGGGGCTCTGGAGCTGGAGAAGAGGAGACTGAGGGGGGACTCATTCCTGGGGATCAAGATGGAAAGGGGCAGTGTCAGGAGGATGGAGCCAGGCTCTTCTGGTGACAACCAGGGACAGGACAAGGGGCAATGGGTGCAAACTGGAACACAGGAGGTTCCACTGCAAGAGGAGAAGCAACTTGTTGGGGTGAGGGTGGCAGAGCCTGGCCCAGGCTGCCCAGGGGGTTGTGGAGTCTCCTTCTGTGCAGACATTCCAACCCGCCTGGACACCTTCCTGTGTAACCTCATCTGGGTGTTCCTGCTCCATGGGGGGATTGCACTGGATGAGCTTTCAAGGGCCCTTCAACCCCTGACACTCTGGGATTCTGAGTGTAAAAATCCCAGTTTGGGCTGAGATGGGCTTTAGCTTGAAGGCATTTCAGGACTTGAAGGATTCACTGAGCTGAGGAGCCTCTTGGTGATGGTTCCTGAGGGGCAGCGGTCCCTGTGTGTGGCTGAAAGGTGTCCTGCACTGTATTTCTGTCAGCAGTTTGAGGGAAGGCATAATGTCTAAATTGTCTCATTATTTTTCCTTGAATCGAGATGGTTGTTTTGTCTGCCCATATACAAAGATTGTGAAGCATCACAAACCTGTGGTTTGATGTGCTATAGGCTGATAATACAAACGGTAGTACAGGAATGTTCCTTTTTTATTTACCCAGAGTCATTTCACCAATGTATAACCTGCTTTGTGGAGTTTTCTGTGTGGAGTTTTCTTGCCTGCTGTAACCACAAACTTGTATCTTTAGCATTGGTTCCTTCAGGTTTGGAGATGTTATTTGCTTGATGAGCAGGATTTGACTCCTGGCTGTTTGATTTGCCTCGGGAAGGCAAAACTTAACAGCCTTGTGAGTGTTTCTGAAATAAATTTGTGCTTGGGTTTTGTTGAAAACCTTTTTATCTTCTCTTAGGGAAACTGGGGCCCATTACACACGCAGGGAAAGACACCCTGGCTGTGTCATCGCTTAACCTGACACTGCATGGAAACATTTTCAGCTGCTCAGCAGCTGCGAGTGAGGAGTTCAGAGATTTCCATTGACTTGGCCCTTTTTTGGGGGAGAAAAGAGCCTGTTATGGTGCTGGGCAGATTTGGTAGCTTGGGGGTTAGCGGGAGCAGACAAGATACAGTTAATGATATGAACAGTCTCCTTTATTTGTGAATGATGGTTGCACAGGGTGTTCCTGACACGTTATCATCAGTTTTGCTGCCAGGGAGAGCTCGACAAGAAGCAGAATGTTGTGCCGATCTGGTGCGTGTTAAATCACCGAATCACACAGAATCACAGAATGGACTGGGTTGGAAAAGACCTCAGAGATCATCCAGTCCAACCCTTGGTCCAACTCCAGTCCATTGACTAGACCATGGCACTAAGTGCCATGTCCAATCTCAGTTGAAAAACCTCCAGGGCCGGTGAGTCCAGCACCTCCCTGGGCAGCCATTCCAATCCTGACCACTCTCTCTGCAAAGAATTGCTTTCTAATAGCCAGCCTCAATTTCCCCTGGCAGAGTTGAAGCCCATGGCCCCTTGTCCTATTGCTGATGCCTGGGAGAAGAGACCAATCCCCACCTGGCTAGAACTGCCCTTCAGGTAGTTCTAGAGAGTGCTGAGCTCAGCTCTAAGCCTCCTCTTCTCCAGACTAAACAAGCCCAGCTCCCTCAGCCTCTCTCCATAGGGCTTGTGTTCCAGTCCCTTCCCCAGTCTTGTTGCTCTTCTCTGGACCCGCTCCAGCACTTCAATCTCTTTCCTGAGCTGAGGGGCCCAGAACTGAACACAACACTCCAGGTGTGGCCTCCCCAATGCAGAGCACAGGGGAAGGATCACTGCCCTTGTCCTGCTGACCACGCTCGTTTGGATACAGGACAGGACACCATTGGCCTTCTTGGCCACCTGGGCACACTGTTGGCTCATGTTGAGCTTCCTGTCCATTAGTCCCCCCAGGTCCCTTTCTGCCTGACTGCTCTCCAGCCACTCTGTGCCCAGCCTGGAGCGCTGCAGGGGGTTGTTGTGGCCAAAGTGCAGCACCCAGCACTTGGCCTTGTTGAACTTCATCCCATTGGAATCAGCCCATATTTCCAGTCTATCCAGATCCCTCTGCAGAGCCCTCCTGCCTTCCAGCAGCTCCACACTCCCTCCCAACTTTGTCATCAGCAAATTTGCTGCTGATGGTCTCAATCCCCTCATCTAAATCGTCAATAAAGATGTTAAACAGGACTGGACCCAACCCTGACCCCTGGGGACACCACTAGTGCCTGGCCGCCAGCTGGATGCAGCCCCATTCACCAGCACTCTCTGGGCCCGGCCCTCCAGCCAGTTCTTAACCCAGCAGAGAGCGCACTTGTCCAAGCCACGGGCTCCCAGCTTTTGCAGGAGTATATTATGGGAGAGTATATTATCTTACAAGTTGGAGTGAAATCCTCCTCGGTTCTGTTAGTGTTCCCCTGCTCTTCGGCAGGGTGGCTTCATTTTCACAGAACCATCGCTAATGCAACTTTATTGTCGATCATTTAATTTTATGCTATGTGTAGCGCCTGTAGTCACAATGTTGTCACGTTCTCTGAACCCTCCTACATATCCAGGGTGGATTTTTTCCCAATTTTTAACTCCCACAGGCATATAATCCTCTCCTATTTTTTATATTTATTACCTCATCATTAAATTGACAAGTTTTATCTGGGCTATGTGCTTGTGATGTTTGATTTCTAATGTAAAAGCTCTTTGGAAAGGACCGGGTCTGTACCCACGTGGTTGCGCTGCCAGAGTTGTGACACGTAACCGAAGCGTGTTAATTATTTTAGTGACTTTGCAAATAAGAGATTAGACGCTGTATTTTCAAAGGGTCCTTTCTGGAGGCAGGTTTGGTCACCTGCGCTTCATTCGTTTGCTCTCGGTCCTTAATTTACACGGCATCGGTGAGGAATTTTAGCAGTGCCACCGTGAATTCTGTTTGCTCTGCAGCAGCGGATGGAAAGTGCAGCCCTGGTGCTGCGGCAGGTTGGTTGAAAAACGCCGCTTTCCAAAATCCTTTGAAGCATTTGGGACAAAACGTGGAGGAAACACAAGCGAAGTTTCCTTTGGCCCCAGGAGGGACATGGGACGGGTGATTTTAGCTCTAATTGCTGTGCTGGAGGCTGGAGTGTGGGCGTCATTCCTCACAGAGTTTGTCCAAACCCCTTTTGACTTGTTTCCCTCTTTCTCTCCCTCAGTTGTTCCTTCCGTTTACACCATTTACATGGGAAAAGACAAGTATGAAAGTAAGTACGTTAACATAATGATGCCTGACAGCTCGGATGTGGTTTGTGGGGATTTAAGGTCATTTTGAAAGAGGATATCTTTCTATGTCTTAATTTGATGTATTCTTTGAAAACTTGTCTACCCTTTCAAGTAATCCTGACTTACCCCTCTGAAATCCACTGCTTTGGGATAAATTTTATAAATCCTCTAGGCAGCGTGAGTGCCTTGAAATGCTAAATTAAGTGGAAAAAAGCTTCTCTAGGGAAAAAAAACAGCATATTTTCAGGTGGTGTCTGATAACTTCTCGCAAACCGACTGTGTCCCCGCTCAGCTTGGACTTTCCCCTCTCCACAGTGATTCATAGTCCGCAGGTTTCTCATCCTTTCCCTCAAGGTGAAGGTCGCGGTTCTGCCTCATCTCCCGTTCCCACGTTGGCAGCTGATATGAAACCCAGGGAAGAGCAATTTTGGCGACGTGCCCTGAAAGTTTCCCCCCAAGGAATCTATTTGAAGAAACGTAGTTTCATTTAAAAAATTCAAAATGCAGAAGGGGTGGAAGTGGGGTGTAAAGTGAGGTGTAATCTGGGCTTTTCTGGTCGTCACCCCTCACCGGGTGGTTCCTGCCCTCCCTGTTTCTGCCAGACCGGGGTTAAAACCCTTCCTGCTCATCGGGTTTGTTGGTGGTGAGATCCTGAGCTTTGCTCATTGATACTTTTATTCCTACAGATGAAGATCTAATAAAGTACGGCTGGCCTGAAGATATCTGGTAAGTACTGAAACTCACTGGAAAACCGAGCCGAGTGATCAAACAACCCACAGAAGCTCTTGATTTCCATGGATCTCTGAACTGCCTGAAAGGAGCTTGGAGCCAGGGGGGTCGGGCTCTGCTCCCCAGGAACAAGCGCCAGGAGCAGAGGAAACGGCCTCAAGTTGCGCCAGGGGAGGTTGAGGTTGGATCTGGGAACAATTTCTTCCCCAAAGGGCTGTGGGGCATTGGAACAGGCTGCCCAGGGCAGTGCTGGAGTCACCAGCCCTGGAGGGCTGGACAGACGGACATGAGGTTCTCAGGACATGGGGCAGTGCCAGGAGTGGGTTATTGCTGGACTCAATGATCTTAAAGGTATTTTCCAACCTAAACGATTCATCCCCCTGCATCTCAACCCTCCGTTTTGTTCATCATAAGATCTGGCCCCTTTCTGAAGCTTTTTGAGATTTCTCTCTGCAGGACTCCAACAACTCTATGAGAATTATAAACTGAAGCCCTTCAATGCAGAATTTGATCAGTTTATGTAGTCTTAAACTGCTGATTATGTAGTTACATTATTTATACTGCATAATTATATTTAGATTACGCACTGCCTATGTTTCTCTAGCTAAGACATGATTGGTTTCTATCTTAGACACCCATCACCTCCCACGTTTCACCACAAAGCACTTTAATTCCCCATTCTCCTCTCGCTTCATCAACTTTCTTCCCCGTTCTGTGTGGTCAAGGGCATTTCAGTGACCCTTCAGTTGTGGGCTGGATCAGCTTGATGCAGCCTTGCTCACTGCACGGGTGCCCATTTGTTTGCATACACAGTCCCGCATCTCTCCACGTGCAGTAGCAGTAACTCCACACGCTGATATCTGAGTTTCAGAACATTGGTGCCAGTTTGCTGGGGAAATGGGCAGAGATGAATGGGTGCAGATCGGTATTTGTGAGAGCGAGCGTCTCCTGAGTGTAGCAAGAGCATCTCTGCACGGAGCAACAAACCCAGAACACTGAGAGAGGACAGTCAGGTGCCTTCAGAAGAGAAAAGCAAGAGAAGGGGAGTTCCCAGACCTTTTAGCAGCATCTTTGGCTGGATTAGTCCCTGAAATTAGAGGAGCCCGCTCGCGGTCGGGCGGTGTTGCACAGAGCAGAGGTACCGCGCTTGCTGCCCTCTGCTTTGCTACCGGTTTCTAAACAAGAATCGCCCCTGGGTTGTGCTTCTTGTTCTTCGTTTGCCCTTTAAGCTGCGGTGTTGTGGAACTGGAGCTCGAATGGCTGGTAACTGCCGCTCCGCAGAGGATGGTTTGTCAGCGCTTTGACCGGCAAGGGAATATTGTGTGTTCTCTTCTAGCCAAAGAGATTGCCCTTCAGCCGAATAACACACTGCTGTAGCAGTATCACATTCATTTTCATCCTATCGCTGTGTAATTTAAGGTGTTGCTGTTATTTAGGAGTGACCTTGAGTTTCATCCACAAGTTCCCTGAGCAGTTATTTTTTCCCCATCTCTCTCCTGCCTTTTTGCCCACACTGACATAATCCACGTTGTTTTTTCATATTCTGATGCCATCTCAACAAAATATTGCAGGTCCTTGTGCAGAGGCCTCCTGGGAATTATCTTCCTAATGTATCTGGCACCCTTTAGACTTAAATTTGTTTAACAGGGGTCCAGTGGAATGGGGATAAGAGGCTCAGGAGGTACAAGCGAGAGTCCATATGTTGGTGCTTGAGGGGTTTCTGTCTTGCAGCAGGAAGGAAAAAATCCCATTATAAAGAAAAGGGTGTTGAGAAGGGTTGGAAGGTGACGTGAGATCAGTTCCCCGGCTCTGTCCTTGGAGGTCTGCAGGGCTGGAGTGAGCGTTGATCAGCACAGAGGCGTAAAAAGTAGGTGGTAAAACAGGGTGAAGTTAGAACAGGTCTGGAGAACAAGCAGAAACAAAGGAGGGGAAAGGGGGTTTGTTTGCTGTGTCTTGAAGGACGGGCCCTGACTCCCTTACCCGCTTTTAAACGCGTCTGTCCTGACTGTTGCTATAATTTTGTTGTCTGTGGAGTGGCTGTTTTGTTACTAGTTAGAAATCCGAGCAGATCACCATCTCTTACCCTCTGTTAAATGTGCTGCTTTTTTCTTCTGTAGGTTTCACGTGGATAAACTGTCCTCCGCACACGTGTACCTTCGCTTGCACAAGGTAATCCTTTGACATGTATCTTTAAAAACATTCCTATTCATCCATGTAAGAGCTGCACTTGCAGATTCTGGAGCAATTATTGTGCATCTGACCGTCTTTTCTCTCATGCAAAGTCCGTGGGGCTCCCAGAGGGTGCAGGTAACTCCCAGTTTGGGGAGGCTGAATTTCCACCCTCCGCTCCCACATAACCCGATAGGGGGAGTGACAAGTTTCCTGTGGCCCAGCGGAACAGTTAATTTCCGCTTGACGCCAAGTGTGTGTCCAAGAACCATCGCCCCGCTAAAACGTGGAGAACACCTTTGAGAGAAGTGGGGTGCGGATCTCTGGGGCCGTGGCGCGTCTCCGCGTGCCCCTCGGTCCCTGCAGCCCCGCTCACTTTTCCTCGCTCTGCCGCAGGGCCAGACAGTGGACGACATCCCCAAAGAAGTGTTGATAGACTGTGCTCACCTAGTGAAGGCGAACAGCATCCAGGGTAAGGCCGATTCCCCGCAGATAGGTGCGAGGCGAGTGTTTCTGCTCCGCACAAGCGCCTGTTTTTTGGATCAGACCTTTGTGACGTTCCCTCTGCGTTAAGCCCGTGCCTGCGGGTCTCACGGAAAACAGATGTCGCGTTATGCTCTTGTAAAGAGGAATTTGAAATCTCCAAAGTTGTTTGTGCCTCCCTGTTGCTGTCTGAGCCAAGGAGGCTTTGCAGCCTCCTCTGGAACACCACCTTGGGGCCCCCCTTCCGCAGTAATCACTCTGCTGGCAGGGACGCTCTCCATCTGGAGTTCGTTAACGCTGCCGCAGCACTTGTGTTGCTGCAGAAAACCATGTCGTGGTCTTCTGTTTCGCGCTAACACTGCAAGGGCTTCTCCGTTTTCTCCTTTTGTAACGTTTGTGGCAGCAATAACTGCTCGTTTCCACACGCACTGAAGGCTTCGTGGCCTCTTTCAGCGGGGAGAGAATGGAAATGTTTCCCTTTGTTTCTCCGCTAGGCTGCAAGATGAACAACGTCAACGTGGTGTACACGCCGTGGACTAACCTGAAGAAGACGGCGGACATGGACGTGGGGCAGATCGGCTTCCACAGGCAGAAGGATGTAAGTGCTACAGACTGGAACGTTTCTGCGTTAGGAACTGGGCGGATCGTTTTCAGCGCTTGCCCCTAAGCCGGGGAATCATCCGCTCCTGAAATATCAAAGAGATCCCATGTTTGGAACATCATCTGAAAATCCGTGATTGAGTGTCAGCCTCGTGTTTGCAAATGCAGCTCGGTGTACCCGACGGGCCTCTGTGCATACCCAACGATTCCACCTGCTAATCTGTGCTATCTGCTTGAATTTATCTCCACCGAAATCCCCTGTCTGCATACAAGCCGTCACTTTACATCGGCTCACAGGCAGTTGTTAGGAAGCTCCTTGTCCCTGAGGTTTCCCATAGCAGAGACCAAACAATCTATTCTCAAGGTACGGTGTTGAGCAGCTCGAGCTGGTGCCTCCCAATGAGGTGGAAAAACCGTGGACAATTCTACCCCTATAATCCAGTCCCACCCCCTGCGCATCACTCCAGGCAAGCTGCAAATTATTGTAGAGTCCGGGTCTCCCCATTCTTCGTCACATCTCTTAGAGCAGCAAATGGTAGGATGATGGAAACAGCCTCAGGTTGCACCAGGGGAGGTTGAGGTTGGATCTGGGGAACAGTTTCTTCCCCAAAGGGCTGTGGGGCATTGGAACAGGCTGCCCAGGGCAGTGCTGGAGTCACCAGCCCTGGAGGGGTTGAAAATACACATAGATGAGGTTCTCAGGGCCATGGGGCGGTGCCAGGGGTGGGGAATGGTTGGACTTGATGGTCTTTTCCAACGCAAATGACTCTCTGATTTTCATCAGGTGGGCTGTCAGTTAAAGTCCTGACCTTCAGTTGCTATTTTGCACCCAGAGCTGGAGAAAATAAGTTCTTAGGAGCAGCCAAAACCGTTGGAGGCAGTTCTGTCCCTTTACTTATGTCCAGGGCTGCAGCTCCCTGATCATCCAGCTTGAAGGCGCTGAGGCCTTTTTTACTTGCCAAAGGTTCACAGCCCACAGAAGTTACACTGAGCAGATTAACTTACGTTAAGCGAACTCCATATGAGTAGTTCCTAAACAAGCTCCACGAGGAGCAGTTCAGCCAATAATTCAGTAAGCTCAGGCAGTCCCTCCTCTAAGCCAGGCTATTCCTAAGCCTGACCTAGTGTCCGCAGATAATATTATACTTAAATTTTGGTTAATTGGCTGCTGGGAGAGAAGACGCTCTAGAGGTGCAGTTGTTTGACTAAAATAGGTCTGTACCAGGGCAAGAAGTGCTAAGAATCCTACAGTCACCAATGACCACATGAGCTTCTCTCCCCAAACGCTTTGCAGAGACCCCGGCTTGTCTGTTGGCCTCTGTTGAGCTTTGTGCCTAGAAGCAAAACATTAACGCTTATGTACTTAGAAACCCTCCAGCTTACGGGCTCCAGGCACTGGGAGTCGCCCCTTTTTGCTGTTACACAACTTGCTGAACAGGCCTCGGCGGCAGATTTTCCTCAGCGGCTGTTTTTGTGGGATTCAGCCACGCGTGAAGTGGAAATGGGGCGTTTGCTTTCCGTCGAGAAAGCTCCGGGATCAAAGTTTGGGTGGTGTTTTGGTTTTTTGTTGTTTGTTTGTTTGTTTTTTTAATAAGGATCATAGTTTTTTGCACTCCAAAGGTAAAAATGCTGACGGTGGAGAAGAAGGTGAACGAGATCCTGAACCGGCTGGAGAAGACCAAAGTGGAGCGTTTCCCAGACCTGGCTGCTGAGAAAGAAGCTCGAGACAGGGAGGAGAGGAACGAGAAGAAAGCCCAGATCCAAGAGATGAAGCGGAAGGAAAAGGAAGAGATGAAGAAGAAGAAAGAGCTGGAGGAGCTTCGGTAAGTGTTAAATTGTTGTGCCAAGCGCTGCAGTTCCTGTCGGTGCTGCGAGGGAGTCGCGGGTCAGCGGGTTCGGTTGAATCGGCGTCACTCGGTGCTCAGCTGGCACAGGCGGCTGCACGGCCCAGCGATTCCCTTTGTCTTTAGAATAAATGCATTTGCCTCGTTTCACCGAAAAGAAACCGGGAGGTTAAAGCGTTGTGGAAAGAAAGGACTGTGTGGTTTTGCAACCTGTCCCTAACCTGGGTGAAATGGGGGGAGTCGCTGGGATGGAGCGGTCGCTTCCAGCTCTGCAAGCACTGAGCTTTCCTTAGAGTTCTCCAGCTTCCTTTTGCATCCCTGATTTTAACTAAAATGCCTGGAAACCCTCAGTTGGACTCTCCTTTAACCACAGAACGGGCAATGGTTTGAAATGTCGTTCTGACCTTTCTGTGCCGCAGCAAGTCTGCGCTCGTTCCTTAGTACTGACCGCCCCGTGCAGCGTCCAAAATCTCACTTTGAAGCTTTATTAAGTCGTGTTTATCTGTAAATGACAGCAAAGCCAGAATTTGAAGAAACACTGGGATTTCCTGAACACTTCTACACATGTAGAAGTCAGAATAGAGGGATTAGAGAAGCAAACTAAACCGAAGAGAAGGCACCGGCTGGTGTGTGGGTGCTGCAGAGTGAGGGCCCTGCCTGCTTATTTAACCTTGTCCCCTTGGCCATCCCTCAGAATCAAGGTTTTCTACCTCCTGGCTTGGTCTAGCTGGTAATTGCTGAAGAAAGCTGTGGAGAAGCCGCCTGCGCAGCGCCCGGCCTTTCTCCGCTTGTTTTCATTAGCCCCAGAGTATGAGATAAGCAAATATTTGTCCAGCCTGCCTGAGCTCGGAAAGGGAAAAAAGTTGTTTTTCTAGTACTCGGTCGTGTTTTATGAAAAAGGCGTCTCTGTCGGTGGGTTTTTGCAAACACAACATGCAGGATAATGTCATTTCCTTTCCAGGAGCTACTCGTCGTTAATGAAGGCTGAGAACATGTCCTCTAACCAGGTGAGAGCCAGTTGATGCCCGCAGAAACCTTTCCAAGACGGCTGAAATTCCACACGGGATGGGGATGGTGCAGCCTGCTGTGGGTGACACAGGGGACGTCGCTGTCACCTTCCTGGAGGCCGGAGCTGCTTTCTGAGAGGGCCCCATTGGTTCTGTGAGCTTGTGCTGCTGGAAATATGTGTGGAGTTCAGAGTCCCAGAGTGTCAGGGGTTGGAGGGCCCTGGAAAGCTCATGCAGTGCAATCCCCCCATGGAGCAGGAACACCCAGATGAGGTTACACAGGAAGGTGTCCAGGCGGGTTGGAATGTCTGCACAGAAGGAGACTCCACAACCCCCCTGGGCAGCCTGGGCCAGGCTCTGCCACCCTCACCCCCAACAAGTTGCTTCTCCTCTTGCAGTGGAACCTCCTGTGTTCCAGTTTGCACCCATTGCCCCTTGTCCTGTCCCTGGTTGTCACCAGAAGAGCCTGGCTCCACCCTCCTGACACTCCCCCTTTCCATATTGATCCCCAGGAATGAGTCCCCCCTCAGTCTCCTCTTGTCCAGCTCCAGAGCCCCAGCTCCCTCAGCCTTTCCTCACACGGGAGATGCTCCACTCCCTCCAGCATCTTGGTGGCTGCGCTGGACTCTCTCCAGCAGTTCCCTGTCCTGCTGGAACTGAGGGGCCACAACTGGACACAAGATTCCAGGTGTGGTCTCCCCAGGGCAGAGCAGAGGGGCAGGAGAACCTCTCTGACCTACTGACCACCCCCTTCTAACCCACCCCAGGTACCATTGGCTTCCTGGCCACAAGGGCCCAGTGCTGGCTCATGGTCACCCTGCTGTCCCCAGGACCCCCAGGTCCCTTTCCCCTACACTGCTCTCTAATAGGTCATTCCCCAACTTACACTGGAACCTGGGGTTGTTCCTGCCCAGATTCAAGACTCTACACTTGCCCTTGTTCTAGTTCATTACATTTTTCCCGCCCAACTCTCCAGCCTGTCCAGGTCTCTGATGGCAGCACAGCTTCCAGTGTCACCACTCCTCCCAGCTTGGTGTCACCAGCAAAGTGGCTGACAGTCACTCTATTCCCTCATCCAAGTCATTGATGAATATATTGAACAGCACAGGTCCCAGCGCTGTCCCCTGAGCACTCCACTAGATCCAGGCCTCAGCTGGACTCTGCCCCATTGACCACGAGTGGTCCCGGTTCCCTTCCCACCCCACTGAAACAGCTAGAGCCAAAGCGATTCGTCTCCCCATGAGCTGTTTGGGCATAACCTGCCGCTCCCTAACGGTGACCGTGACCTGCATGTGCCACCTTGATACCTCGAGGAAGGGGAAAAATGCACATTTTTAACAAGGAATAAGCAGGAGTGTAAGGACAGGAGGTTGGGAGGGAGGGTGAAGTTAGAAGAGCCCCTGGTTGTGTCTCTGCTTTGCCGGAGCTCTGTCACATCTTCAACATCAACCTTGGGTAAATGGAGCTGCGGGGAGTGAGCCTCAGTTTAAGCCCCACCTTATTTACTGTAGTCCCAGCCTAACTGCTCAGAGCCATGTGTGGTTTGGAGAATTGGGGCTTTTCCTCCTGCTTGGCGTGCAGATCCCCTTGGAAATCTGAACCGGGTTGAAGTCTGAGCGTCTCCTGACAGGCCTGGCCCGGCTGTGCCATTGGTGACGCGTCCCAGGGAGGGACCCGGTGAAAGTGCTGTGCCGGAGTCTCCTCTCCCGGCCCTTTTCCTTGTCCCGGTTCAGCAATAAGCTCAGGATCTGCGGGACGGGGATGGGTTGTGCTGCTGGTGGGATCCTGGGCTCTGTTCCTCCCACTGCAGTTGCCCAGAAGTGACACTTTGCCAAGTGACTTTTTGCAGGGACAGCAAACTGCAAAGTTCCCACCCCAGAGCTCTGGTTGTGCGGTTATTTGGGCTGATTTTGTGGTGTCTGTACTGAAACGACAATTCTGCAATCCCGCTGAACGCTCTTTTTCCCATTTTCACATGCACAACGATCCTGATTTGTCTTTTCTCTCCGCAGGACGGCAACGACTCGGATGACTTTATGTAAATAAAGTCTCTCTCCTTTCTCAATCACGAGGTGCTTTGAGATGTCTTAATATATCACCGTCGCTAAGAATACCAAAAAACACCCCAAACCAGTGAACTCTGACTCCATTTCTTCAGAACCGGGTTGGTTCTCCGGGCAGCGCAAATAGCAAAAGGAGGTTCCTGTGTCTGCGCAGCCGGGGTGGACGGAAGCACAACCGCCTTTCAGTTCTACAAAGACAATGATATTTATTCTCGGGTGTAGCTCTTAACCCAATGAGATTGAAAGAAAAACCACGATGACGCCGCCAGCTCCAAACCGGGGGTGTAAAACCAGCTCACAGGTGCTTCGCAGACCGGAAACCTCGTGGCTCATTAAATACCAAGCAACAAACAATGAAGTTTGAGCTGAGCTCTAATTGCAGCCTCCTCACCTATGGGCTGGGAGCAGAAAGTAGCCCCGCAGTGTATTATTTTCTTAACTTACATTTGATTTCTCGGCTGGAAATCTCAGGAGAGAGAAGTTTGGGAAGATGTGGAGTTTTGCGCAGCGTCTGCCTGGGCCGGACTGAGCGCTCACTGTACGAAACGGTCGCGATAATCACGACAGCCCCTGTATATACGTCACCATTAAATCCATATCGTGCTGATGAAACACTGTGAGGTACAGGGGAACAGCAAAATCTACACCAGTCTGGGTTTTGGTGCAAAGGCGGCAGGATGGGAGCTGGGGAAGAGCCCCCAGTGCGAAGGGACCATTTCTGGTCCAGGGTGGGTTTTTGGGGCAGACAAAGGCGAAAGGGAAGCGCATCTTAGGGAATGGAAATCCTCATCTCAGCAAAGAATGAGCCAATTACAGGAGAAAAATCCTCCCCTGCTACAAGGATCAGTCCCAATAACAGTAAACTTTCTGATATTTTACTTTTATTTATTATTTCATTATTAAGGGGTTTTTAAATTTTATTGTTAAGTAAACCTAAAGTTTGAAACATCAACTTATTTTACATGTTTCCCAGCATCTGGGTGCAGGGTCGGGGGGAGCAGGGGGGCGTCCTGACCCCCGTCCACCCCAGTTCCTTACTGGGAGGAGGCCGCTGGTGGCCTGTGCATCCTCTTGCTCCTCGTGTCCCGTCCAGCTGCCACCACCCCGGACTGTCCCCAGTGTCCCAGCTCTTTAGGGACCTGCTCTGCGAACTGGGGATGAACCACTGGGGCTGCTGGGGAAACTGAGGCAGGTGTGGCAGCTGCTTTTCTTCCCCCTCCCAACCATCAATGGCCCCTTTGATGGGACGGGTGGTGGCCGGTGACGGTGACGTTGTGGAGCTGCCACCGGTGACAGTGACGTTGTGGAGCTGCCATCGGCACCGCCCGGCGCTGCAGCTGCCACTGTTGTGCTTGGCCGCAGTTCCGGCTGTCCCCGGCCACCCTGCATGTCCCCAGGCACCCTCTGTATCACTGACCATGGGGCCACATGTCCCCAAGCACCCTCAGCATCACTGCCATAGGGCCACAGTCCCCAAGCACCCTGTACATGGATGTCTATGGGGCCACCTGTCCCCAAGCACTGTGTGTATGGTTGCCCGTGGGCTGTGTGTCCCTGAGCACCCTGTGTGTCACTGTCATGGGGCTACTTGTCCCCAAGCACCCTCTGCATGGCTGTCCACAGGGCCATGTGTCCCCAAGCACCCTCAGCATCTCTGCCGTAGGGCCACATGTCCCCAAGCACCCTGTGCATGCCTGTCCATAGGGCCATGTGTCCCCAAGCACCCTGCATGTCCCCAGGCACTCTGTGTGTCACTGTCATGGGGCCACATGTCCCCAGACACCCTGTGCATGGATGTCCATGAGGCCACGTGTCCCCAACCACCCTGTGCACGGCTGTCCATAGGGCCACATGTCCCAAGCACCCAATGCATCAACATCCATGGGGCCATGTGTCCCCAAGCACCCTGTGTGTCCCCAGCACCCTATGCATCAATGTCCATGGGCCCACGTGTCCCCAGGCACTCTGTGCACTGACGTCAATGGGGCCACATGTCCCCAAGCACCGTGTGTATGGCTGCCCGTGGGCTGCGTGTCCCCAAGCATCCTGCGTGTCCCCAAGCACCCTGTGCATGGCTGTCCATAGGGCCATGTGTCCCCAAGCACCGTGTATATCACTGTCATGGGGCCACATGTCCCCAAGCACCTTGTGCATCAACAACCACGGGGCCACGTGTCCCCAGGCACCCTGTGTGTCCCCAGCACCCTGTCCATGGCTGCCCCGGTCGGTGGGTGCTGGCTCCACACCATCCTGCCACGACCCCATTTGCGACAACCCCGGGGCAGGACATGGTGACAGCAGCAGGGGTGACACCCCAGCCCCCCATTCCCCTCCGTGCCACCCCCAGCCCCACAGCCGCCAAACCAGCCCCCCCGATGGCCAGCAGCCCCGTCAGCACATCCCGCCCGGCCCTTCCGCCTCTGCTCCTCGTTTATTTATTAATCCTCCTGCTCCCAGCTCTGGAATCCCACCCCGCCCTCGCCCCCGCCCGCAAAGACAAACTGTGGCGGGTTTCGGGGGGAAAACCCTGCTCTTGCACATTTTTTGGAGGCCGGTCCGCAAACACTGGCACAGCCGCTGCCCGATGTTCCGCTCCCGGCCAGATGTGCTCCGGCTTTCCGCACACGCAGGAGTTTGGGAGGGGGCCAGGGGTCGCGGTGGGGGTTACAGCACGGTCAGGGTGGGTTTACTGGGTCCCCATGTCCCCCCAAAGCACCAGGCAGGTTTGCAGGGTCCCCATGTGTCCCCCCAGCATTGGTCAAGTTTGCAGGGTCCCCATGTCCCCCAAAAGCACCAGGGAGTTTGTCAAGGTCCCCATGTGTCCCCCCCAGCACCAGGGAGGTTTGTGGGGTCCCCTTTTCTCTCCCCACCCCCAAAGCACCAGGCAGGTTTGCAAGGTCCCCATTGGTCCCCGCAGCACAAGGGCGGTTTTTGGGGTCTCCTTTCTCCCCCCATCCCGCAAAGCACCAGGCAGGTTTGCAAGGTCTCCATGTCCCACCCCTCAAGCACTGCTCAGGTTTGCAGGGTCCCCATGTCACCCCCAAACACCAGGGAGATTTGTGGGGTCCCCTTTTCTCACGCCCCCCAGCACCAAGCAGGTTTGCAGGGTCCCCATGTCCCCCCAGCACTGGTCGGGTTTGCACGGTCCCCATGTCCTCCCAAAGCACCAAGCAGGTTTGCAGGGTCCTCATGTCCTCCCAAAGCACCAGGCATGTTAGCAGGGTCCCCATGTCCCCCCACCAGCACGTTTCCATCCCGTCCCTTGTCACCAGCTCCCTCCCGTCCCCAGAGCCCCAGCAGTCCCACCCAGCCCTGCCCGGTGCCCGGTCACCTGTGCCCATCAGTGTCACGAGTCGCAGGGTCTCTGCTCCCCCAGCTCTGTCCCCCCCACCCAGCGCTGGCGGCTCCAACCAGGGCCGGGCGCCTTGGCCCGTGTTACCAACCAGCCCGGGGCTGTTTCTGCACTGAAAACAGGAAAAGCCTTTGCCAACAGCAATAAACCACCCGGCCGGCTGGATCCTGCGCCCCGGGCAGGGCACGGGGCTCCCCCAGCCCAGCCCTGCACCCTTTACAGCGTCCCCATGTCCCCCCCGCACCGGGGAGGTTTGCGGGGTCCCCATGGGTCCCCCAGCATGGGGCAGGTTTTCAGGGTCCCCATGTCCCCCCAAAGCACCAGGCAGGTTCACAGAGTCCCCATGTCCCCCCAAAGCACCGGTCAGGTTTGCAGGGTCCCCATGTCCCCCTAAAGCACCAGGCAGGTTTGCAGGGTCCCCACATCCCTGTAAAGCACCAAGTAAGTTTGCAGGGTCCCCATGTGTCCCCAGAAAGCACCAGGCAGGTTTGCAGGGTCTCCATGTCCCATCCCCCCCCAAGCATTGGTCAAGTTTGCAGGGTCTCCATGTACCCCCCGCACCGGGCAGGTTTGCAGGGTCCTCGTGTCCCCCTCAGCACTGGTTGGGTTTGCAGGGTCCCCATGTGTCCCCCCAAAGCACCAGGCAGGTTTGCAGGGATCCCACGTCCCCCAAAAGCACCAGAGGTTTGCAGGGTCTCTATGTCCCTCCCGGCAGATGGAGGGGACAGCGGGACTGTTGTCCCCAGCACCACGATGCTTTTGGCACCTGGGACCTGTGGCCACCCAGTCTGTCCATGTGGGTCCCCCCACAGCCCGGGTTTGGGGACCCCAGGTTTGGCTGACATGAAAATGGGTCCCATTCCCTTCTGCCCCTGCAGTCGGTCTGGCCAAGCAGCCCAGTTGGGGAAACTGAGGCACGGAGCAGAGCAGCAAGCGCCTTCCCGTCTGTGGGGGTCCCAGCTGCAACCCCCCCTATTGCTTACACAGATCTATAGGCATCCTGTGTGCCTATACATGCGTGCGTGTGCCCACACATGCACACACATCCTCATGCACACACAGTCATGCACCCCAGTGTCCCCCCCCGCAGTGTCCCCAAGGCAGGAGCCACCTGTCCCCAAACATCTTTATTGTGCTGGGAGTACACTGGGGACACAGCGTGTGGTTTGGGGGGGATAGTGAGGACCAGAGCGGGGACAATGGCACAAACCAGCTGCACCCGTCCCACAGGGACCCCCCAGTGCTGAGCCCGGAGCCGGCAGCACCTTAGAGCGGGGACCAGCCCCGTCCCTCGACTGGGGACACTGGGACCCCCCACCCCCCTGTCCTGCGAGGCTCAGCCTCACACCCCCACGGGGGACACTCTGGGGGTGGCAATGGGGACCCCCTGTCCCCGCTGCCCTGGTCAGCATCAGGCCGGGTTACTGTCCTGGGGGGCCGGGGGGGCCCGGCAGCCCGGGGGGGCCCTGCAAACCGGGGTCTCCCTTGGGCCCTGTGGGGCCAACCTGCCCCACAGCCCCGGGGGTCCCGGGCAGCCCTGGGGTGCCCTGGGGGCCGGGGGGTCCTGCTGGCCCGGGCACCCCAACTGGCCCAGGGGGGCCGGGGTCTCCCTTGGGCCCCCCCTGGCCCCGGGAGCCCGATTGCCCGAAGCTGCCCTTGGCGCCCTTGAGGCCGGGGAAGCCTTTCAGGCCCAGGGGGCCCCTTTCTCCCTGGGGACCGGGGGGTCCTGGGGGGCCAGAGGGTCCCGGGGGGCCTGGCGAGCCGAGGCCGCCCACATCACCCTTCTCGCCTTCGTGTCCAGGGGGGCCCTTGGTGCCAACGTCGCCCTTGGGGCCGCGGGGGCCCGGGAGGCCGGGAACACCTGGGGGGAGAGGAGGGGTGAGTTGGGGCAGCAACCTGAAACGGGGACATGGGGACATGCACAACCCTGCAGATCTTCAGTAAGACCAGGATCAGCTGAGCCTGACTCCCCCAGCCCTGCAGATCTCACTAAGACCAGGACCAGCTGAGCCTGGCTCCCCCAGCCTACAGATCTCACTAAGACCAGGATCAGCTGAGCCTGGCTCCCCCAGCCTACAGATCTCACTAAGACCAGGATCAGCTGAGCCTGGCTCCCCCAGCCCTGCAGATCTCACTAAGACCAGGATCAGCTGAGCCTGGCTCCCCCAGCCCTGCAGATCTCACTAAGACCAGGATCAGCTGAGCCTGGCTCCCCCAGCCCTGCAGATCTCACTAAGACCAGGATCAGCTGAGCCTGGCTCCCCCAGCCCTGCAGATCTCACTAAGACCAGGATCAGCTGAGCCTGGCTCCCCCAGCCCTGCAGATCTCACTAAGACCAGGATCAGCTGAGCCTGGCTCCCCCAGCCCTGCAGAACTCACTAAGACCAGGATCAGCTGAGCCTGGCTTCCCCAGCCCTGCAGCCCTTTCTGTGGGTCCCAAGGGGGGCCACAGTGCCATGGAGGGGACACTGCAGGGCTCCCCCTAAAACCAGGTCCAGGCAATGGCCTGGGCTCACTAATTAGGGCAGCCCCATAACGATAGCTGCAGGCTGGGTGGTCCATGGTGGAGGGAGAAGCTCTGGGGTGCCCATGGGCTTGTGGAGCCGGTGGTGGAGCTGGGCCAGCCCCGCTGCTCCCAGGGTGCATGGAGATGTCCCCAGTGTGCATGGAGATGTTCCCAGGCCACCCGAGACACTGGGGGAAGCTTTGAGCACCCTCATCCAGGGGCCTCTCCAGCAGGACCACTAAGAGGGGTCACTGGCATCAGGCTGGAAGGACAGGGCTCACCTCCCCGCTGTCCCCATCCCCACACACAGGGACAGCTCTGCAAGCCAAGTCAAAGAATCTTTGTGGTTGGAAGAGACTCTCAAGATCATCGAGTCCAAACATTACCCCCAGCCTGGAACTAACCCATGTCCCTAAGAACCTCATTCATGCATGTCCATGCAGCTCCATCCCCAGGACACCGCTGTATCCATGGGCATGTGTCTGGCTGCCTTTGAGCGCACCCCAGCTCCACCTTGGCCTCAGCAATGGTGGTTGGGCTCCTCCATGGTGCAGGACGCTCCCAAGGACACCAGATCCCACCATGCTCAGCCCCAACCCATCCCCTGCCCACCGGGATGCTCCTCACCTCGTAGGATGGTGATGTTCTTCAGCATCTCCCCATGCCGCACGTCCACCACCTTCATCTCCTCCATCACCATGGACAGGTTGCGGATGTCGAAGTCCAGCCGGGCGCTGAGCAAGCTGTACCGCTCCCGCAGCAGGTCTGTGGTGCCCTGCACCAAGCTGAGGGACTTGTTCAGGTAGTAGAGCTCCTCGGCGTGGGTGTGGAAGCCCAGGGTGCAGGAGAGCCGCACGTCATCCAGGTAGCGCAACATGCTGTGCACATGGCTGTCGGTGGCGTTGATGTTGGCGAAGATGGTGCCGATCTCGATCTCATGGGAGCTCATGCGACCTTCCAGCGTCTCGAAGCGCTCGGCAGTGCGGTTCTGCGTGTACCTGTTGTGGTAGCGCAGGTCGTTCATGTTCTCCTCGTGGTCGTCCAGGAAGGAGGAGATGTTGTCCAGCTGGAGCTGCAGCCCCATCACCTGCAGCACCAGGTCATGCATGCTCTCCGAGTTCTGGCCAACCTGCCGCGCCACGGCGCCCGCGCTGCCCTGGATGCTCTTCACCAGCTCGCTGGTCTTGGACGAGGTGGCCCTCAGCCCGCCCAAGAGCCGTGTGTAGTTCTGCCACTCGGTCACGATCTTCTGCAGCGTCAACGTCTCCTCGTCCGTCTTCCTCTGGATGACCTGGATCCAGTCGGAGGTTTGCCCCAGGGTGAAGTTCATCTGCTGCACGGCTGCTTGGACATCGTAGCGCTCCTGGGCCAAGCCCTTGAGAGAGTTGTCCAGCTGGGCCGTGACCACCTGCCAGCCCCCAACCTGGGCCAAGAGCTGCCTCAAGCTCTCGTTGACCTGCCGGATGGAGAAGGAGCAGTTGTCCACCTCGCTGGTGATCTTGTTGCTGGTGGATGAGAGTTGGTTGTGGGTCTGGGCAGTTCGATCGAGCAGGATTTCTTGAACCAGAAGCATCTTCTGGATCTCCTCCAGCTCGCCCTGCAGCTTGGTGATGTCCTGGCCCAGCTGTCCTGTCTCGTGGCACAGGGAGCAGTTTCCCGAGGTCCTCTCATCTGAATGAAGGGCAGAGGGGTCTGTTACCCGACCCCATCCCTCACCAGGCCTGGAGACCCTCTTGCTGAGGACCAGGAAGGAGGAAGGAGCCTCACCATGGTCTGTCCTTGCAGACCCTGGGGATGGTCACCACGGAGCCATGACTGAGACAACCCTGATGCCACCAGCCCACACCAGCTCCCACCCTCATCCTGCTCCTGCCACCTCTGTGCAGAGTGATCTCCAAAAAGCCCAACCCCACCAACCCCACCCTTGGGGTTGTACAGTTGTCCCTTCCCAAAACCCTGGGTGATACAGAATCCCAGAATGTCAGGGGTTGAAGGGCCCTGGAAAGCTCATCCAGTGCAATCCCCCCATGGAGCAGGAACACCCAGATGAGGTTACACAGGAAGGTGTCCAGGCGGGTTGGAATGTCTGCACAGAAGGAGACTCCACAACCCCCTGGGCAGCCTGGGCCAGCCTCTGCCACCCTCACCCCAACAAGTTGCTTCTCCTCTTGCAGTGGAACCTCCTGTGTTCCAGTTTGCACCCATTGCCCCTTGTCCTGTCACTGGTTGTCACCAGAAGAGCCTGGCTCCATCCTCCTGACACTCCCCCTTTCCATCTTGATCCCCAGGAATGAGTCCCCCCTCAGTCTCCTCTTGTCCAGCTCCAGAGCCCCAGCTCCCTCAGCCTTTCCTCCCACGGGAGATGCTCCACTCCCTTCAGCATCTTGGTGGCTGCGCTGGACTCTCTCCAGCAGTTCCCTGTCCTGCTGGAACTGAGGGGCCACAACTGGACACAATATTCCAGGTGTGGTCTCCCCAGGGCAGAGCAGAGGGGCAGGAGAACCTCTCTGACCTACTGACCACCCCCTTCTAACCCACCCCAGGTACCATTGGCTTCCTGGCCACAAGGGCCCAGTGCTGGCTCATGGTCACCCTGTTGTCCCCAGCACCCCCAGGTCCCTTTCCCCTACACTGCTCTCTAATAGGTCATTCCCCAACTTACACTGGAACGTGAGGTTTTGGCTCTGGGGGAGCCCCAGGACCTGAGAAGTGATGACGCTTCAGCCCTTGGGGGGACACTCGGTTCCAAAGCCTGGAGAAGACCTCCAGGTCCAGGTGCAAACCACTCACCCAACCCTTGGAGATCCTCCTGGATGGACATGATCTTCTTCTCATAGTAGGTCTGGGCTGAGCTGATGTCGTTGGAGATGGAGTTGACTTTCTTGAACACTGTGGAGGAAAGGTGGGGGTCAGGGCTGGCGGGCACTGGGACGTGATGGTCCCTCCACACCTTTCCCCTGGGTTCATTCCTTGGCCAGGAGGGTGGCCAGGACTTGAGGAGCTGGGCTGGGTGCATGGGTGCTGGCTCTTCAGGGCGGGTGTCCCAAGGGACTTCAGGTTCAGGGCTTGGCTGAGATCCCTGCTCATGGCAGTGGGGCTGGACTAGCTGACCCTTGAAGGTCTCTTCCAACCCAAACTATTGGACTGGATGACCTTTGAAGGCCCCTTCCAACCCAAAGTATTCTGTGATTCGATGATTCTAAGGTCCACAAAGCATCTCCAGGGTCCCAGGGAGCAGCCGACCCTCTGCTGAACCTGGAAGAACCTTCTTGCTCGTGGAGGTGATGGGGTGCCGACCTCTGGACTCTGGGGTGGTTCCTGAGGTCCCCATGGGGGTAAAACCACCTCCTGGTGAGGTGGCATCACACACAGGGTCCCACACGAGTCCCAGAGGGAGCTGGATGCTCCTCCCCATACCTGTTTGCTGAAGGTGCTTTGGGGAACCCCAAAACCCCGAGGAGCTGGACCCCCCAGCCCTGCTCGCGCTCACCCACGGCAGCCAGGATGCTCAGGGCCACGATGAGCAGGATGGAGAAGCCGTAGAGGACTTTGACGGCCTTCTGGAGGGAGAGGTGCTCCTGGCAGCGGCTGCAGCTGCTCCGCGCCCGCCCTGAGCGCAGAGAGGGGAGGATCAGGCCCTGCCGCCCCCCGTGTCCCCCCCGGGACGGCCTTACCGCTCGCTCGGCAGCTGAAGGTCGGCATCTCCTCTTCCTCTGCTCCCGCTGGTTCGGCTTCTGAAAAGTCAACACAGGAGTGATCTGAGCTGCCTGCACCTTGTGTCCTGCACCCTGCACCCTGCACCCTGCACCCTGCGTCCTGCACCCTATGTCCTGCACCCTGCACCCTGCATCCTGCACCCTGCGTCCTGCACCCTATGTCCTGCACCCTGCACCCTGCGTCCTGCACCCTGAATCATGCACCCTGCGTCCTGCACCCTATGTCCTGCACCCTGCACCCTGCATCCTGCACCCTGAATCATGCACCCTGCATCCTTTACCCTGCATTCTGCATCCTGCACCCTGCGTCCTGTGTCCTGCGTCCTGCATCCTGCACCCTGCATCCTGCGTCCTGCACCCCGCATCCTTTACCCTGCGTCCTACACCATGTCCTGCACCCTGCGTCCTGTGTCCTGCATCCTGCATCCTTTACCCTGCATCCTGCACCCTTCACCCTTCACCCTGCGTCCTGCACCCCGCATCCTTTACCCTGCGTCCTACACCATGTCCTGCACCCTGCGTCCTGTGTCCTGCATCCTGCACCCTTCACCCTGCGTCCTGCACCCTTCACCCTTCACCCTGCGTCCTGCACCCTGCATCCTGTGTCCTGCACCCTGCGTCCTGCACCCTGCACCCTGCCTCCTGCACCCTGAATCATGCACCCTGCATCCTTTACCCTGCACCCTGCATCCTGCACCCTGCGTCCTGCACCCTGAATCATGCACTCTGCATCCTTTACCCTGCATTCTGCATCCTGCACCTTGCATCCTGCACCCTGCGTCCTGTGTCCTGTGTCCTGCATCCTGCACCCTGCGTCCTGCACCCTGCACCCCGCGTCCTTTACCCTGCGTCCTACACCATGTCCTGCACCCTGCGTCCTGTGTCCTGCACCCTGCATCCTTTACCCTGCATCCTGCACCCTTCACCCTGCGTCCTGCACCCTGCATCCTGTGTCCTGCACCCTGCGTCCTGCACCCTGCATCCTGCATCCTGCACCCCTCACCCTGCGTCATGCACCCTGCGTCCTGCACCCTGCATCCTGCACCCTGCATCCTGCACTCTGCACCCTGCGTCCTGCATCCTGCACCTTGCACCCTGCATCCTGCACTCTGCACCGTGCACCCGGCGTCCTGCATCCTGCACCCTGCATCCTGCACCCTGCATCCTGCGTCCTGCATCCTGCACCCTGCATCCTGCACCCTGTGTCCTGCACCCTGCATCCTTTACCCTGCATCCTTTACCCTGCATCCTGCACCCTGCATCCTTCACCCTGCATCCTGCACGCTGCACCCTGCACCCTGTGCCCTGCACCCTGCATCCTGCACCCTGCATCCTGCACGCTGCACTCTGCACCCTGCATCCTGCACCCTGCATCCTTCACCCTGCATCCTGCACCCTGTGTCCTGCACCCTGCATCCTGCACCCTGCATCCTGCACCCTGTGTCCTGCACCCTGCATCCTGCACCCTGTGTCCTGCACCCTGCATCCTGCACCCTGCATCCTTCACCCTGTGTCCTGCACCCTGCATCCTGCACCCTGCGTCCTGCATCCTGCACCCTATGTCCTACACCCTGTGTCCTGCACCCTGCACCCTGCCTCACATTGTATTAAACATATCACATTAGCTTCCCAATCAAAGGCTGGGAAATGGTTTTAATACGAAAATATATACTAACAAACGCTAAAGCAAATGATTTTCTTCTCTTTTGCTACAATTTTGTAACAGCCACATGTTTTTATTCATAAAAAAGGGGGGGAAGAAATCACTTCATTTAAAAAAGGTTATTTCTTCCCTGAAAGCGAAAATAAATCCTCAAAGTCTGAAATTTCCAATAACATTAGAAAACAGGGTATGGCTAACATGCATGACATGAAATCTAAATCTTAGCGACGCGTCTAACTCCTGATTTAAGACATTAAAACCATACCCAAAATCACTAATGAGAAACTCGTTTTGAACACTGAGACTTTTCCTCATCTCTCCGGGCTCTAAAACCGGAAGATTTGACGGAGCTTTTTCCAAACGAGCGAACACGGTGCAGATTGTTCCTGCTATAGCTGGGACCAACATTCATTTGCATCAGAGATGAGTTACCTGAAATCCTACATAATATTAAGAGCCCCTTTTCTTGCTATAATACAATGCATTGCATGGCGTTGCATGGCGTTGCATGGCGTTGCAATGCAACGCCATGCAACGCCATGCAATGCAACCGCACGTCACCCTCAGCCCAGTGACAAAACCCCTTGGGGACACATCGCCCCCACTTCTGCGGGACTCAACCGGGACCTTTGCGTTGCCAAATGGGCAATTTGGGGATATTTGCTTGGATTTGCCCAAAAAGCTGGTGATGGAGAAGCCGATGGCTCCTGGAAAACCCCCAATCCCATGGGGCAGGGGGATAGTGGCCCCTCTCCAGCACCCCAAAACTTAACCCCCCCCCCCCCATCCCTGGCCCCCCAGCTCCTCACCAGCCAAAGGGGTTTCCAGCCCAAGGGGACACAGCCGGGGTGAGCGCAGCACTGGCTTTGTAAAGCCTGGCTTTATAAAGCCTGGCCTCCCCCATGCAAAGGAGGGGGGTTGCAGTGGGGGGGTCGCTGGGTGGGGCGGTGGCGATTCCCTCCCTCCCTCCTCTCCTTACACGGCCCTTCGCTTTTCAGTTGCCCCAAATGGAGCTTTTCCGCCCCAAATTGAGCTTTTCCACCCCAAATGGTGCTTTACTGCCCTGGGGAGTCAACAAGTGGCAGGTTATGAGCAAGCGGGACCCCCCCAGCCCTTCTTGCTCCTCACCCCAATCGGGGGGTCCCTGCCCATGGCTGGAGCCCCCGGCCGTGGGGTGCGCTGGGATTCGGGGGGTGCATCACCCCAGTGCCCCCCGCTCCACCACAGCCATCCCCCCATATCCCCAGTGCCAGCGTCCCCCCCTGTCCCCAGTGCCAGCGTGCCCCCCGTCCCCAGTGCCAGCGTCCCCCCTGCTCTCCCCACAGCTCCAGCCCCCCATCCGCCCCCCACTCACCTCTCATAGCCCCTCGCTGAGGGGGCGGTGGGTCCAGTCCTGCACCCCCCAGGCCTCACGTCCCGCTTCCCGCATCCGCCCCGGCCAGCGTCAGCGAGCGGCCAGCATGGCCGGGGCTGCTGCTCCCCCCCAAAACCGGCCCCCCGCTCCCAAAACCGCCCGGGAGCCGTTCAGCGGCCACCCTGCCAGTAGAACATCCCCTGGGCACCGGTGGGCTCTGCCCACGCGGGACGGGGACGGCGGAGCCACTGGGACGCGCAATGGAGGAAACGGCTCCGGCGCCCGCCCGGCGTCCCTGAGCACTAATGGCAAACAAATGTGCAACCGACACTGAGCTGGACTGTGCTGGGCCGTGCTGGGCGTGCTGAGCCGAGCTGGCCTCGATCAGCAGCATTTTTGGGGGGTCTGGGGTCTGCAGAAGGGGGGCTGGTTTGGGTGTCCTGGGCTAAGGGCAGAGTGGTGCAGGAGTCTGGCTTGGGGACGTGAGGGGCTGGGGTCAGAACAGGGGTTTGGGCACATCCCTGGGGCAGGGATGTGGGGAGACGGGCTGGGGTGCGGGGTATGGCCCCTGGATGTGGGGAGATGGGGCTGGGGTCTGGGGTATGGCCCCTGCATGTGGGGAGATGGGCTGGGCTCTGGGGTATGGCCCCTGGATGTGGGGAGATGGGGCTGGGGTCCGGGGTATGGCCCCTGGATGTGGGGCGGGGATGTGGGAGACAGGGCTGGGGTCCTTGGTATGGCCCTTAATGTGGGGCAGGGATGTGGGGAGATGGGCTGCGTTCCTGGGTATGGCTCCTGGATGTGGGGCAGGGATGTGGGGAGATGGGCTGGGGTCCTTGGTATGGCCCTTAATGTGGGGCAGCAATATGGGATGTGGGGCTGGGGTCCTGGGTATGGCCCTTGGATGTGAGATATGGGGCTGGGATCCTGTTTATGGCCCAAGGATATGGGGCTGGGATCCTGTTTATGGCCCATGGATATGTGGCTGGAATCCTGTTTATGGCCCAAGGATGTGGGGCAGGGACGTGGGGAGTTGGGGTGTAGGATCTGGGGTACAGTCCCTGGATCTGGGTCAGGGACCTGGGAGATGGGTTTGGGGTCCTGGCACAGCCCCTGCATGTGGGGCAGGGATGTGGGGATTTTGTGTGACGGGTCTGGGGTCCTGGACCTGACCCCTGGATTTGGGTCCTGGATCTGGGATGATGGGTCTGTGGTCCATGGTCTGGCCCCTAGATCTGGGTCAGGAATATGGGGGTTTGGGGAGATGGGTCTGGGGTCTGGCCCCTGGGTCTGGGATATGGGGTTAGGGGTCTGTGGTCCTGGGTGTGTGGTTGGGGGTCTGGGGTCCTGGGTCTGTGTTTGGGGGTCTGGGGTCATGGCTGGGACCCTGGTTGCTGTGGCTCGGCACACTGGTCCCAGTCCTGAGACACAGGACGGGGGTCCCATGGCGCTCAGGGATGTTTGGGGGCTCCTTGCTGAGCCCCTTGCCCCATCCCACGCTTTTGGGTCCCCTCACGTCCCCCCCTGCAATTTCTAGGAGCATTTTGGGGGTGTCTCTGCTCCATCGCCGGGATTTCCCCACCCAGAGAACACCCTGGTGCCCATCACAATGATTTCTTCATCGCCAGAGTGATGTTCTCGCAGCCATCGTGTCCTTTGATACCCAGCCCATGGCATCTTTTTGGGGTTCAGATGGTGGCTGTTGGTGGCACCTGAGGTCTCCTTCACCATCCTGATCCTTGGCTGCTCTTCCTCACCTGTGCTGACCCAGCGCTGCGGCTGCCAGCTCGTCACAGCACCACTAAATTTACTTCTGCTGGGGTGGCTGTTGTGTCCCAGCCACCAGTCCCTGGGCTACCGGCCCCTGGGCAACCTGAGGGGCCCCAGAATCACAGGATGTCAGGACTGGAAGGGACCTGGAAAGCTCATCCAGTGCAATCCCCCCATGGAGCAGGAACACCCAGATGAGGTTACACAGGAAGGTGTCCAGGCGGGTTGGAATGTCTGCACAGAAGGAGACTCCACAACCCCCTGGGCAGCCTGGGCCAGGCTCTGCCACCCTCACCCCAAACAAGTTGCTTCTCCTCTTGCAGTGGAACCTCCTGTGTTCCAGTTTGCACCCATTACCCCTTGTCCTGTCACTGGTTGTCACCAGAAGAGCCTGGCTCCATCTTCCTGACACTCCCCCTTTCCATCTTGATCCCCAGGAATGAGTCCCCCCTCAGTCTCCTCTTGTCCAGCTCCAGAGCCCCAGCTCCCTCAGCCTTTCCTCACACGGGAGATGCTCCACTCCCTTCAGCATCTTGGTGGCTGCGCTGGACTCTCTCCAGCAGTTCCCTGTCCTGCTGGAACTGAGGGGCCACAACTGGACACAATATTCCAGGTGTGGTCTCCCCAGGGCAGAGCAGAGGGGCAGGAGAACCTCTCTGACCTACTGACCACCCCCTTCTAACCCACCCCAGGTACCATTGGCTTCCTGGCCACAAGGGCCCAGTGCTGGCTCATGGTCACCCTGCTGTCCCCAGGACCCCCAGGTCCCTTTCCCCTACACTGCTCTCTAACAGGTCATTCCCCAACTTACACTGGAACCAGGGGTTGTTCCTGCCCAGATTCAAGACTCTACACTTGCCCTTGTTCTATTTCATACCTGTTGTCGAGGGCAACTCATCATTTGGGGGTGCCCAGGTGAGCCCCCAGCTCCCACCTTGCTGCTTCTCTGGCTTCAACCAGCTTATGGACCAGAGCTTGGGGTCCCTGGGTCTGTGCACTCACAGGGCTTGTGGTCACCCTCCATCACTTGGTTTAATCGTTGAAGTCGAGCTTAAGGGTCTTTTCCAACCTAAATGATTCCACGATTTCTACGATTTTAAGTAGCAGAACGACTACAACCTGAGAACCACCAGGAGAGATCTTTTGAGGTCCCTTCCAATCCCTAACATTCTGTGATTCTGTGAGAGATGGAGAAGGACATGGACCCACCGCCCTTTGAAGACCACGAGGAGCATCAGGACATCACCTGGGGTCACTAAGGGGTTGAGACTCAGGTGTTGGACACCGTGGCTCCTCTTTCCTCTCCCACTGCTCCCAGAGGCTCCTGAGCCTCAGTTCCTCGTGTGGTGGGGAGCAGAAATGGCCCCGATGAGGAGCAGAATTGGCCTTGATGAGGAGCAGAAATGGCCTTGACGCTGTGCAAGCAGCAAGATAACAAAAGCATCCATCCCCCCGTTATCAACGCAGTTCACAGCCCAAACGCAAACTGTGAGCTGCCGAAAAGAAATTTAACTCTATCCCACCCAAACCCGGTACAGAAAGGAGGAGGAAAAACAAAACCTGTGGCTCTGGATAAAAATGGTTTAATAAATGAGAAGTAGAAAAAGAAGGAAAGAAAATAAAGAAACTAAAGCAAGGCTGTTGCTCACCACATCACACAGTCCCGAGGAAAAGCTGGTCCAGCTGGCCCAGGCCTGGGGATGGAGACACCATCCCAGTGCTCCCAGCACCCCTAGGGTCACAGCTGGAGAGCCCAGCACCGTGCTGGATGCTCTGAAGAAAACCAACCCCGTCCCAGTCAAAACCAGTATACCCAGCGAGCCTTCCCTCCCTGCACTTGAACACCACAGCAAGAGCTTGTGCATTGCTTAGTCCTACCTAAAAGCTTCCCAGTCCTGCCTAAAAACACACAGACTGGCTTAAAAGCCCCAAAGCAATTTAATATCTTCATCAATGACACAGTGGGATGGAGAGCACCCGCAGCAAGTTCACAGTGCCACCAAGCTGAGTGGTGCAGGGGACACACCTGAGGGACGGGATCCACCCAGAGGGATCTGGACAAGCTGGAGCAGTGGGGCCATGTGAACATCATGAGGTTCAACAAGGCCAAGGGCAAGTTCCTGCCCCTGGGTCGGGGCAAGTCCAGTGTCGATCCAGGCTGGGGATGCAGGGATGGGGAGCAGCCCCAGGAGAAGGACTTGGGGTGCTGGGCTGAGAGACTGGCCATGAGCCACCAATGATAATGGCTTCAAACTAAAAACTATAGGATAATGGTTTAAAACTAAAAGAAGGGAGATTCAGAAAGGCATTTAGATGAGGTTCTTAGGGACACCAGTTAGTGCTAGAGCTGGTTAGTTTATGGTTGGACTTGATCATCCTGAGGGTCTCTTCCAACTGAAATGATTCTGTGATTCTATGATGCAGAAATTGTTTGTGCTGAGGGTGGTGAGAGCCTGGCCCAGGTTGGGCAGAGAGGTGGTAGATGAACCATCCCTGAGACATCCCAGGCCAGGCTGGACAGGGCTCTGAGCACCCTGAGCTGGTGAAGATGTCCCTGCTCATGGCAGGAGGGACTGGGGGAGCTTTAATGGACCCTTCCCACACAAACTATTCCGTGACTCTACGATCCCTCTCTGGGCAGTCCCCCCCGCAATGTGGCTTCCAGCCAGCCCCTGTAGCTGGTCCCATCTTCCTCCAGACTCCTGAGACAGGCAAGAACCTTGCCATCGGCAACCCTCTCGCGTCCCCACCATATCTCCACCGGGAACCCGCAGGTGATCTGGTACGGTCCCATCTCCTCTGCCCGTGCCCGCGTGGCCCTGGCGGCCGCCAGCAGCAGGGGCAGCATCCCGACCCACTCCGTACCAGCCGCCTGCGCCAGCCGCTGCAGGACCGCGGCGCCCTGTCCCGGCTTCCCGGCCTCCGCCACCTTCCACGCCGGCCACACATCGCGTTCCGGCATCAGCCTCAGCACGGCGTCCCGCAGGAAACGCGGCACCCGCGGCAAGAGGATGGTACTGGGCGTCCCATACCGCGCCCAGACCTCCCGGCTGAGCACCTCGACCACTGTGGCCGCCGTCTTCTCCCGCAGCGGGAAGGCTTCCAGACACCCCAAAAACTCATCCTCCAGCACCAGGAGGGTGCACGGCTCCCCGGCGCCCTCGGGGAGCCCGCTCACGCAGTCCAGGCGAAGCTGCGACCACAGCCCCTCTGCCCGCTGAGGGGGCACCCTGCGTGTGGCCCCCCTGCCCGCGGCACACTGCAGGCAGCTCTGCACCCACAGGCTCACCTGCTGGCTGTCACCTTGCCAGCACGCCACCTGCCGCACCCTCTCCAGGGTCCCCTGCACCCCTTCGTGCCAGCGCCCGTGGCACTGGGCGATGATCTCTTGCTTCTCGTGCTTTGAGGGCTCCCAGAACCAGTGTGTGCCCGCGGCCCCGCCGGCCATCGCCCCGGCCCTCCTGCCCGCTTTGTGGCACCACTCCCTGCCCTCCGCGTCCTCGCTCCTGTCCCCTCCCACCCACCTGATGTGCAGCCTCCCCGCTTCGGCGCAGACCCACTGGCAGATGCTCGGCCACAAACCCTCCCTGCAGCTGAGCCACAGCTCCCAATTTCTTATATGGCTTCGTAGCGATTTCACCAAGGCCCACTGGTCGGTGTACACGTAGAGCGGTGCCGGGGACCGGTGACGGCGCATGAGCTCCCTGAGAGCCAGCAGCTCCGCGCTCAGCGCCGAGTGGCCCTCGGCCACCCCCAGCAGCCACCGCTCCTCCAGGTTGACGGCGGCAAAGCCCACGGAGGAAACCTGCTTGGTGGCCACGAACCACACATTGGCCGTGGGGACGTGGAGGAGCAGCAGCCGCAGCGGGGGAGCAGTGGGGACCAGGCCCCTCTCGGCTTGGGGTCCCCTTGCGGTCGGCCCCTCGTTGACCAGGCACAGAGTCCACCGTGCCGGCTGCAGGTTTGTCCCGCCGGACCCTGACCCTTCGCCCCACAGAAGACATTTCCACGGGGAATGCGGCATCTGGATGCAGATGGGGGCCGACCCCATGAGGGTCTTGAACGCCTGCATGGCCCAGACTGCCGCCAGGGACGCCTTCTCCGGCCACGGACGGGACACCTCGCGCTCCTTCAGCATGCGGGAGTGATGTCCCACCGGGACCAGACACCCCTCTTCGTCCTGCTGCAGCAAAGTGGCCGCCACCGTCTCTTTGTTGGTCGTCAACTTGATGATGAAGGGCCGGGATTTATCAGGGAAGCGCAGGGGGGGCGCAGCCTGGATGGCGCGTTTGAGGTGCCTCAGCGCCTGCTCCTGCTCCACTCCCCACTCCCACGGGACGTGCTGCAGGGTGAGGCGCTGGAGCGGCCGGGCCAGCTCCCAGTAATCGGGGATGTGATCCTGCAGGTTGGCAAACTGGCCAAGCAGCGAGCAGAGTTTGTGGATATCGCATGGGGAGGGTGCTTTTTGGATGGCCTCCACCCTGCTGGGGGGGATCCCTCGCCCCTTGGGGCCAATCGTCATCCCCAGGTAGACCACATTGGGCTGCACAAGCTGCGCCTTCTCATACTTGGCTTTAAAGCCTGTTGTTTGGATCAGCTTCAGGACTTTCTTCGTTCGGGCTTCAGTTTCCCTCTTGTTTCTCCCGGCGATGAGGATGTCATCGACAAAGGATAAAACCCAAGCTCTATCTTCTTGGTCCAGCTGGGACAACATCTTGTCCACGCGCCAGTGCACGATGGAGGGGGTGCTGTGGAAGCCCTGGGGCAGGCGGGTGAACAGGTACTGCTGGCCCCGGAAGGTGAAGGCAAACCTGGCTCTGGAACTGGCCGCCAAGGGGATGGCGAAGGCGGCGTTGGAGAGATCCAGCACCGAGAAGCACTTGCTCTGCGGGCTGAGCGTGGTGACGAGCTTGGTCCTATCCAGGGCCACCCGCGGCACCACCACTGGGGTGCTCCTGTTGATGGCTTTGCAATCCAGCGTCAGGCGCCACGTCTTCCCGTCGCTCTTTTTGCTGAGCTTAAAGGGGCTGTTGGAGGGAGAGGTGCCTCGTACCACCACGCCACCCCGCTCCAGCTTCCACAGTATCCACGCTGCCACCTCCTCCATCTCTGCTGACAGCCAGGGCTGCGGTTTGAAGGGCACCGACATCCCGCTCACCTCCACCTCGCCGGCCACACGCCCACAGTCTGTCTCATCCCGCGCCCACACGTCCGGGAATTCTTTCTTCCATCGCTCTTCCATCCTGGCGTCTGCCAACATCAGAAGGTGCACTGGGGGCCCATCACCAGGTTCCTCCCACATCTGCTTCTTCCCAAACGGCAACCGCAGGGTCCTGCTCGGCCACCAGCCTTTACCGGGGCTTCGGAACTGCCAGAACTCTCCCAACTCCTCCTCCGGGTCCCCAAACAGCGTCTCCCGGAGGATGTTGTACACCAGCCCATTCTGCTTGTTCTTCCTGCTCCAGGCATAGGCCATCGCCCCGAAAACCGCGAAGGCAACTGGGTGGCACCTTGCTGGCTCCTCACCTCCGCCTCCCGCTGCCACGGCAGGACCGAGGGACGTCCGTCTGTCTGTGCCAGCACCGACAGCACACGGGTTACGCAGCTGCTCTGTGCTGGGGGAGGAAGAGGAGGCTGGAGGAGGAAGAGGAGGTTGGGGGAGGAAGAGGACGGTTGGTCGGGCCTCTCTGGGGTGGTCAGATGTCAGACCAAGATGGCGCCTGCTCGGATGTCCCCTCTTCCACGGAGATGTCCCCTCCTCCACGTGCGCTGGGGCTGCGGGGAGCAGAGCGGGGTGTGAAGCCCCTAGAAAAGGGGGTGCGGGGGGGCTGGGTGAAGCACCAGCCCCTCCTTAACCCCAAGAACCTGCACCCACCTTCCCAGGCTCCCCCCGGCACCGTCCTGGCAGAACATGCACCGACATGTCCCTTACACAGTCCCGGAAGATCTCGCACCCCCATCACCCCCGCCGTGCACACGCGTGTCCCGGGACAACACGCACCCCAGTGTCTCCCGCACGCTCCGGGGGGCCCGTGTACCCCCCGCCCGGCCCGTCCCGTCCCGTCCCAGGTACCGTCCGTGCGGCCGCGCTGGGCAGCGCTCCCGGGGGCGGCTCCGGTCCCGCGGGGCCGTGGGCACCTCCCACCGCCCGGAACGGGGCGGGGGGGGATCAGCAGCTCTCCAGCCCCTGCGCCCCGGCCCCGCCTCTTTACTGGGCGCCAACCAGTTCCTCCAGTTCCCCAGGCGGCGTTCGGGCGCTGGGCCGTGACCAGCAGCTGAGAAGTTGTTTATAGCCCCGGGGGGGAGCTGCGGTTTCGGGCTGTGCGGGGGGGCCATGGCCGGGAGCGGAGGTGGGTGGGGCCCGTGCCTCAGTTTCCCCCGTGCCTCAGTTTCCCTTGTGCCTCAGTTTGTTTCCCCCGTGCCTCAGTTTCCCCCGTGGCAGCGGCGGATGTTGCACCTGGGCCGGGGGTGAAGGAGCTGGGGGGGTGGTCCCACGCAGCCCCCACTGGGTACGCGGGTGGGGAGGGGATGCCCCGTCCGCACCGGCCCCCCCGGGATGGGATAATAAAGGCTGCGCAATGTCTGGCGAGGTTTGCCCCGCCGGATTTTGTGAACCCCAGGGAGAGCGCGGATAGAATGCGAGGTCCCCGTGTCCCGTCCCCCCCACACCCCCGTTTTTTGGGGGGGCGATGCCCACCCGCGGCGAGGCGGGATGTGCGAGCGGCACCACGCCCAACCCCGCGGCGTCGGGGCGCGGGGGAGAACGGGAAACGGGCCGCGGGGGGGACGGGGCCGGTCCCGCCGGTTCCAGAAAGCTCCGGGGCCGGAGCGGGGCGGACCCGCGGGGCCGCGGCCGGATAAATAGGGGCGGGCGGGGGCGGGTGCGGTGGAGCCGGCCAGGGCGGCGGGGTGCAGGTACGGATCCCCATCCCATCTCTGTCCCCCCATCCCTGTCCGCCCCCCATGCCATCCCTATTCTCCCATCCCCGTCTCCCCATCTCCTCCTCATCTCCCCATCTCCTCCTCATCTCCCCATCTCCTTCTCATCTCCCCATCCCTGCCATGAGCTCTGCCCGGTCTCAGCCGATGCTGGACCCCCCCCCCCCCCCTCCCTGGGATGCCGCTGCCCTGTCTGTGGGAGGACTGGGTGCTTCACGCTTGTTTTGGGGGTGCACAGCAACCCATGGGTGTGGGGCAGCTGCTGTTGGGGCAGAGCTGGGGGCCGTGCACCCCGGGGTGCCGCCCACCCCTCCGCACTGTGCTGGGGGTGTGATACGATGGCTGGATGCTGGATGCTCAGCCCATTGGGCAGGAGTTTCCCACAATGCCCCGGGTCGGGCGGGATGGAGCTGGGGCGGGATGGGGGGTTATTTAGGGGGCAGAGCTGGGGAGGGGCAGCAGGGCAGGGGGGTGCAGCGGTGCTGCAATGTGTGCTGCAATGGGTGCTGCAGTGCTGCAGGGCACCGGGGGGGGGCGGGCAGAGCCCCACCGCAGCTGGGCCATTGCACAAACTTTTTTTGCGGGGGAGGGGCGGTTGGAAGCCCCGATATTGCGCAGCCCCGGATGCCTTGGGCATGACACCTTTCGGGGAGGCCGGGGTCCTGCCTGCTGTGCCCATCCCTGCCTGCAGCTGGCAGGGGTTCAGAACTGCCCTGGCTTTGCCCCCCCCGCTCCTTAAAGCCCCCCCGGCCCTTCTCCATCCCTGCTGAGTAACAGAAAAGCAGCGCTGGCTCTCACGGTGGGGGGGAATCTGTGCCTGGTCACTGCCTTGGCCGCCCGCCCTGCCTGGCCCTGGGCCTGGGGCTTGTTTGTCCCGCAGGCAGGTGGGGGGGAACACAGGCTACACATCCTGCCCCCCCAGCCAGGGCTGCGAGCAGGACCCCCCTGCCCAGAGACCCCCCCATGAGGATGCGCTGCAGCCCCTGGCTCCCCTGGGTAATGCAGCAGTAGCTCAATCATCGCCGTGTCCCCAAAGCGATGCCCGGGGAGGAGGTGGGGGCTGGTCCCTGCTGCTGACTCAGAGCCCCGTGGCCGGGGGGGTGGGGGCGGATCCTGCTCTGACCCCCCCGCTGCCTGCAGGGACGGGACCATGGCCGGGACCATGGCGCTGCTGCCGCTCGCGCTGCTGGGGCTCCTGCTCGCCGGGCGGGGGGGCCAGGCCCTCGTCCCCCCCAGCGAGCTCAAGCGTGAGTAGGGGGGGACAGCCCGGGTGGGGGTCGTAGGGTGGGGGGCGCGGGGGGTCTGGCAGCACCCCAAGCAGCACTGGGTGGGGGGATGCTGGACCCAATGGGTTGGGGGTGGGCACAGCTTTTAATTGGGGGAGGGATTGTTCCCTGTAGGCCGGGGGAGCAAATGGGATGGCTGTGGGGTGGGGGGGGGTGGGCTGTGTGCACGGGGGGGGCTGGATGGAGGGGGCACGGTGTCATCCCTGGGGTCGCTGGATTGGGGGAGTACAGCATCATTCCTGGGGGGGGCACAGCGTCATGCCTGGGGGGCAGTTTGTAGGGGGGCACAACATCATCCCTGGGGGGCACCATGTCATCCCTGGGGGTGGCTGGATTGGGGGGCACATCATCATCCCTGGGGGGGGCACAACGTCATCCCTGGGTGAGATGGGAACGCAGTGTTGGGGCTGGATGCTTTTGGGGGGGCAAGAAAGGAAGATTCTCCCCCCAGAGATCCCCCGGGGCTGGGGTAGGCACAGCGAGAGCTGGTGACAATGACCGGATGGGGACAGCACAGCCGGATGGCCCCCTTGGCGTGAGGCCATTCCTGGGGGGCAGGTGGGGGGAACTCACGGCAGCGCTGCCCCAATGTTGGGGTGATGGGCAGCGAGATGCGGCTCCAGCCTGGGCGGGATTTTTGGGTCACTTCTCTTGGCCTCTATGAACTGGAATGGGGCCGTTGCTGAGCAAACAGGACTCTGCCCCCCCAAATATTTGTGTGTGCTGGTGGGGCTCCCCCCACCTTGGGAGCAGCGGGTGAGGGACACTCTTCCTCCCCCTCCCCACCAGAGATGTCAGCGGCTGGCAGCAAATACATCGACACGGAGGTGGAAAACGCCATCAACGGGGTGAAGCAGATGAAGACCCTCATGGACAAGACCAGCAAGGACCACCAAGCCATCCTGCACACACTGGAGGAGACCAAGAGGAGGAAGGAGGTGAGCGAGGATGAGGAGGGCGGTGGTACCCGGGCTGGGATGCATCCGGGGGTCCGGGGGATGCTGTTCCCGGGGTGCTGGGTGCCGTTCTGGATGCGGGTGCTTTGCAGGAGGCGGTTCAGCTGGCGCGGGACAAGGAGCAGCAGCTGGCGGCCAAGCAGGAGGTTTGCAACGAGACGATGCTGGCGCTGTGGGAGGAGTGCAAGCCCTGCCTCAAGCACACCTGCATGCGCTTCTACTCCCGAACCTGCCACAGCGGCTCAGGGCTGGTGGGACGGCAGGTGAGAGCTGGGACCGCAGCAGTGGTGGTGCTGGGAACGGAGGGATTTGTGGGTTGGGGGTTTTTTTGGTGTGATCCTTTGCATCTGGAATATTGTGTCCAGTTGTGGCCCCTCAGTTCCAGCAGGACAGGGAACTGCTGGAGAGAGTCCAGCGCAGCCACCAAGATGCTGAAGGGAGTGGAGCATCTCCCGTGTGAGGAAAGGCTGAGGGAGCTGGGGCTCTGGAGCTGGACAAGAGGACACTGAGGGGGGACTCATTCATGGGGATCAAGATGGAAAGGGGGAGTGTCAGGAGGATGGAGCCAGGCTCTTGTGGTGACAACCAGTGACAGGACAAGGGGCAATGGGTGCAAACTGGAACACAGGAGGTTCCACTTAGGGATGAGAAGCAACTTGTTGGGGTGAGGGTGGCAGAGCCTGGCCCAGGCTGCCCAGGGGGGTTGTGGAGTCTCCTTCTGTGCAGACATTCCAACCCGCCTGGACACCTTCCTGTGTAACCTCATCTGGGTGTTCCTGCTCCATGGGGGGATTGCACTGGATGAGCTTTCCAGGGCCCTTCCAACCCCTGACATTCTGTGACTGTGATTCTCCCCTGCCCGGCAGTTGGAGGAATTCCTCAACCGTTCGTCCCCGTTCTCCATCTGGGTGAATGGCGAGCGCATCGACTCGCTGCTGGAGCGCGACCAGCGCCAGGAGCGGCAGTTTGAGGACCTGGAAGAACGATTCGGTTTGCTGGAGGACGAGGTGGACGACATCTTCCAGGACAGCACCCAAGTCTACGGCCGCATTCACCCCTTCTTCCCAGCGCCCTTCGGCGGGTTCCGCGAGGCTTTCCGCCCCCCGGTCCAGCGCGTCCGCCTGGTCCCGCGCAGCCAGAGGTTTTCCCGGGAGCTGCATCCCTTGTTCCCGCATCCCCACCACAGCTTCCACCGCCTCTTCCAGCCACTCTTCGAGATGACGCAGCGGATGCTGGACGAGGTGCAGGGCGGCTGGGAGCGCCCCATGGGCACCCTTGGCTCAGGTAGGGTGCTCGGCCACAGGTGGGTGTCGTGGGTCCCCCAGTTGGGCTGGAAGCAGCGTGCTTATGGCCAGAATTCCTGGCAAGCCCCCCCTTTTTATTAAGGGGTGACTAATTTAGAGGATGAGCTCAACGACACATCAGGGAATCCCCATGGGAGCCCAGGAATCACAGGCTCCACTGTTTGCAGAGTACTTTGCCGGGTGTTTTTTGGGTTCCCCCCGCCTCCACTTAAATCTTGGCTGCCGGAGCCGCCGCCCTTTCGGGAAGGTGTTTGTTTTGCCCGAGTGCCGGTGCCGTCACCGTCTGCCACCGCGGCCCCGGCGGCTGGGAAACGGCGATTTCGAAACGCGGGCTGGCAGGGAGCGCTGCGCTGCGGAACAAACAGCCGGCGGGGGGGGAAATTGCCTGGGAAAAGCACTTTAATGCCCCGCCGTGGCACCCCGGGGTGTTGGCGCCGCAGCTCTGCCCTGGGGTTGGGGGTCTGTGGTGCTGCCCCCCGCACCGCGGTGGTTTTGGGGTGCTCTCTGTAGAGTCCCGTAACTTCAGCGATGACCGCATGGTGTGTCGGGAGATCCGGAGGAACTCGGCCGGCTGCCTGCGGATGCGGGATGAGTGCGAGAAGTGCCGGGACATCCTCGCCGTGGGTCAGCGGGGGGACGGGGAGGGTGGGATGGACACATTTAGGGGTGGCACATGGGGTGCAAGGGGGTGTAGGCACTGGGGATGAGGGGGTGAGATGCGGTGGGGTATAAGGTGGTGCACGCACCAGGGATGGGGTGCAGTGGGGTGCAAGGGGGTTCATGCACTTGGGGGTGAGGGGATGATGTGCAGTGGTGTTTAAAGGGGGTGCACACACGGGGGGTGAGGGGATATGATGCTGAGGGGTGCAAAGGGGTGGATGCACCAGGTTTGGGGCTGAGGGGATAAAATGTGGTGGAGTGCAAGGGGGTGCACACATTGGGGCTGGGGGTGAGGGGAGGAAATACAGTGGGGTTTAAAGGGGTATACACACTGGGGGTGAGTGCATAAGATGCTGTGGGGTGCAGGCAGCAGGGTTGGGGGTGTGGGGATGAAATGCAAGGGGTTGCAAGAGGGTGCATGCAGTGAGGCTGGGGGTGAGGGGGTTGAATGCAAGAAGGTGCATGCACTTGGGGGTGGGGGGATGATGTGCAGTGGGGTTTAAAGGGGTGCATGCATGGGGGTGAGGGGATAAGATGCTGTGGGGCACAAGGGGGTGGATGCACCAGGATTTGGGGTGAGGGGATAAAATGTGGTGGAGTGCAAGGGGGTGCATGCAGTGGGGCTGGGGGCACAGGGATGAAATACAATGGGGTGCAGTGGGGTGCAGGCACTGGGGCTAGAGGGGTTAAATGCAGTGGGGTTTAAATGGGTGCAGGCACTGGAGTGAGGATATAAGATGCTGTGGGGTGCAAGGGGTGCAGGCAGCAGGGTTGGGGGTGTGGGGATGAAGTACAGTGGGGTGCAAGGGGGTGCACATGTTGGGGTTGGAGGTGAGTGGGTTAAATGCAGTGGGGTTTAAGGGGGTGCAGGCATGGGAGTGAGTGCATAAGATGCTGTGGGGTGCAAGGGGGTGCATGCACTGGGGCTGGGGTTGAGGGGGCTAAATGCAAGAAGGTGCAGGCACTGGAGGTGAGGGGGTAAGATGCTGTGGGGTGCAAGGGGGTGGATACACCAGGGTTGGGGCTGAGGCTATAAAATGTGTTGGGTTGCAAGGGGATACAGGCACCGGGGCTGGAGGTGAGGGGGTTAAATGCAGTGGGGTTTAAAGGGCTGCAGGCACTGGGATGAGGGAATGAGATGCAGTGGGGTGCAAGGGGGTGCAGGCAGCGGGGCTGAGGGCGTGGGGCTGAGACTTGGTGGGGTGCAAGCGGTGCATGCACAGGGGGTTGCGGGGATGAGATGCAGCTGGGTGCGAGGGGGTTCCAGCAGCGGGGCTGGGGTGAACCCCGGCACCCTGCTGCCCCCAAAGCTCCCCGTGTCCCCCCAGACTGCCAGCAGACCGACCCCGCGCAGCAGCAGCTGCGGGAGCAGCTGGAGGACGCGCTGCGCCTGGCCGAGCGCTTCACGCGCCGCTACGACGAGCTGCTCCGCGCCTTCCAGGCCGAGATGCTCAACACCAGCAGCCTCCTGGAGCAGCTCAACCGCCAGTTCGGCTGGGTGTCCCGCCTGGCCAACCTCACCCAGGGCACCGACGGCTTCCTGCAGGTCACCACGGTGCGTCCCCGCGGCCGCGGCGCTCGAAACGCCCCCGTCCCGCCGCCGTTTTTGTAGCCGCGGAAAGTGGGTCAGGGGGAGAAAGAGGCGATTGTGAGCCCGGCCGGGCACAAAAGCGGCGGCTGCACCGCTGCCAGGGCCAGGGGCCGGTGCAGGGGACTAGCCCGGCTCTCCCTTTGTGCGTCCCCCGCTTTTCCAGGTCCTGTCCAAGGCTCCCAACCCCTCGGACCCCTTGGCGCCCCCCGACACGCAGGTGACGGTGCAGCTGTTCGACTCGGAGCCGCTGTCCCTCACCGTGCCCGGGGACATCTCCTGGGACGACCCGCGCTTCATGGAGCTGGTGGCTGAGCAGGCGCTTCGGCACTACAAGCAAAACGCCATGTGAGTCTGTGACCCCCAAATACCCATGGCAGAGCTGGGGGGGGCAGGCCGTGCCTCACCCCCAAAATCCTTTATCCCACAGAGAGTAGCCGGGCGATGTGCCCCTGCCCCACCGAGCACCCCCCATCACCCCATCCCATGCTGGGGGGGCCGAATGCCGCTGCTCCCCCCCACCACTGCCGGGGTCCCACCACGGGCCCTGAAACAGAGAGGAAATAAAGGTAGAGCCAAACCCCCCAACTGTGCTCAACTCTTTGGGGCGCATCCCCCACACAGCAAATAAACGTTGTAGAAACAGCCGCCTGAGGATGAGCGTTGGATGTTGTGAAATGGGGAGGGCACGATGTAACCCCCCCCCAAACTGGGGGGGGCAGGCAGGCCCCCAAGGATGCTGGGGCTTGCTGCCTTGTCCCTCCCCCCCGGAAAGACGTCCTGGTGCTCTCCTTCCCTTGGGGACATGGGTGATAAGTCCTGCAGGGTCAGTGTGATGGGGGGGACACAGCACCAACCGTCCCCTGGGGACAGCAGGGCCCAGGGGGGGTCCCCACCCTGTACCCCAGCCCCACAGGGACCCCACAACAGCACAGACACCCAGGGAGCGACTCACGGGCAGATGCTCTTTACTGGGGGGAGACACAAGTTGGGGAGCAGCGGGACCAGCCCCAACCCCCCACAGCCCCCCAGCACCGGAGCCCCTTGGGAACAGGGGCAGAGGCTTCAATATCTCCCCCCTGGACAAGGAAGGACATGCCCAGCGCCGCTGTCCCCTCCCAGCAAGGCAGGGACAGGTTTATCCTGCAAATAACAGCAGGACAGTGGCCGCTGGCCCCACCACGGTGTCCCCACCCCCACCGTGTCCCCACCACCACGCCGAGCCCCCCGAGGAGGGGACAACAATCCAGGGAAATAAAGCCCAGGGTCACACGGGCGCGTGGCTCAGCTGTCGCTGTTGATGGCCGTGCTGTCCCCATGCAGCAAACCCTCCCGTTCGGCGCCACTGCTCTCGTCCCCGCGCCGGCGCAGCCGGGCAAGCAGCGGCCGGTGCAGCCCGTTGTACAGAGCAGCCCCCGTCAGCAGCACCCCGAACCCCAAAACCTCTAGGCCATGGAAGGTCTCCCAGCCCACGGCCAAGCTGACGGCCCAGATGACGAGGGTCCGGAGACTGTCCAGCACCATGCGGGTGGTGGCGCTGATCTCCTTGGTGACGCTGATGCCGGCGAAGTTGAAGAAGGCGATGCTGCCGATGTTCCCCAGCAGCGCCAGCGCGATCAGGGGCTGGTGACCAATCTGGCAAAAGGCGTCCAGGGCGTCTTCCAGCGTCCGGCGAGGGTTCCCGCTGAAACCGCCCGCGGGGATGTAGTACATGGGCACCAGGAGCAGGGCCAGGATGAGGAAGCCGAAAAAACCTGGGGGGGATGTCAAAAAATCATCAAATCACAGGGTGGTTTGGATTTAAGGGACCTTAAAACTCCCCCAGTCCCCCCTGCCACGAGCAGGGACATCTGCACCAGCTCAGGGTGCTCAGAGCCCCGTCCAGCCTGGCCTGGGATGTCTCCAGGGATGGTTCATCTACCACCTCTCTGGCCAACCTGGGCCAGGCTCTCACCACCCTCAGGGCAACAATTTCTTCCTCAAGTCCAGCCTGAATCTCCCTCCTTTAGTTTAACCCATCACCCCTTGTCTTATCACAACAGGTCCTGCTCAAAAGTCTGTCCCATCTTTCTTCTCAGCCCCTTTTAAGCACTGAAAGGCTGCACTCAGGTCTCCCCGGAGCTTCTCTTCTCCAGCTGAACACCCCAACTCTCTCACCTGTCCCCAGCAGAGCTGTTCCAGCCTCGGGTCATTCCTGGGGCTCCTCTGGCCCCTCTCCAGCAGCTCCATGTGTGTCCTGTGCTGAGGACCCAGAGCTGGACCAGCACTGCAGGGGGGTCTCACCAGAGCTGGGCAGAGGGGCAGGATCCCCCCAAACCTGCTGTTCACGGGGCTGGGGACGCAGCCCAGGACACGGGTGGTTTCTGGGCTGCCAGCGCACATGGCCGGGTCATGTCCAGTCTCTCAGCCCAGCACCCCAAGTCCTTCTCCTGGGGCTGCTCCCCATCCCTGCATCCCCAGCCTGGACCGACACCGGGGTTGTCCCGGATTTGCAGGATTTAACGCCCCTCAGGTGCTCAGCACCCCAAACTGATGTCCCAACAGACCTTCGGTGCCGACTGCCCGCAGCGGGTGCACGTCGTGCTTGTAGACGAACTTCTCCTCCAGCACCATCTGGATGGCGACCACCACCTGCGCCATGATGATGAGCAAGTCACCTGTGGAGAGAAGGACGGACGGGGGAGAGAGGAAGTACGGATGGATGGAAGGGGAAAAAGAAAGATGGGGAAAAGAAAAATAGAGGGGAGAGAAGATGGGGAGAAGGGAAGATGGGGGGAGAGAGGAGGGAAGGAAAAGGGAAGCGAAAGGAAAGGGGAAGGGAAAGGGGAAGGGAAAGGGAAAAGAGAAAGGAAGGGGAAGGTAAAGGCAAAGGAAGGAGAAGGGGAAGGGTGGAAGGAAGGAAGGAAGGGGAAGGAAGGAAGGGGAAGGAAGGAAGGGGAAGGAAGGAAGGGGAAGGAAGGAAGGGGAAGGAAGGAAGGGGAAGGAAGGAAGGGGAAGGAAGGAAGGGGAAGGAAGGAAGGGGAAGGAAGGAAGGAAGGAAGGGGAAGGAAGGAAGGAAGGAAGGGGAAGGAAGGAAGGAAGGAAGGGGAAGGAAGGAAGGAAGGGGAAGGAAGGAAGGAAGGGGAAGGAAGGAAGGAAGGGGAAGGAAGGAAGGAAGGGGAAGGAAGGGAGGGAGTGAAGGAGGAAGGAAGGAAGGAAGGAAGGAAGGAAAAGAGAAAGAAAGGGGAAGGGAAGGAGAAAGGGGAAAGGAAAAGGAAAAGGGAAAGGGAAAGGGAAAGGGAAAGGGAAAGGGAAAGGAAAGGGCAAAGGAAAAAGGAAAGGAAAAGGCAAAGGAAAAAGGAAAGGAAAAGGCAAAGGAAAAAGGAAAGGAAAAGGCAAAGGAAAAAGGAAAGGAAAAGGCAAAGGACAGGGCGCTGAGCCCCTGCCCACAGGCCAGGCAGCACCACAGTGCCCTGGGGGGTTATTTCCCTGCCCGTCCCTTTCCCCTCGTACCGGTGATCACGTCGCTGAGCTTGTGCCTCTGGCCATGGGAGCTGTGCAGGTCTGCCAGCCCCACCACCACCAGCCCCACCACGGTCACCAGGATCCCCAGCCACTGGCTCAGCTCCAGCTTGCGGCCCAGGAAGGCGACGGAGAGGAGCCCGGTGAAGATGACGACGGACCCTCGCAGCATCTGGAAGCTGGAGGCGCTGGTCATGTTTAAGGCTGCGCGGGGAGAGACAGACCCGTAAGTGTGTGTGGTGCTGGAGCCGAACCGGGGCCACCGCTGGGCTCTGCCCCAAGGAACACGTGAAGGACCAGAGGAAACGGCTTCAAGTTGCCCAGGGGAGGTTGAGGTTGGATGTGGGAACAATTTCTTCCCCAAAGGGCTGTGGGGCATTGGAACAGGCTGCCCAGGGCAGTGCTGGAGTCACCAGCCCTGGAGGGCTGGACAGACGGACATGAGGTTCTCAGGACATGGGGCAGGGACAGGGGTGGGGAATGGTTGGACTCAGTGATCCTGAGGGTCTTTTCCAACCAAAATGATTCTATGATTCCCCGAATTAAGAGCAGTGCGGTGATTGACCAGAGGAAGGGGCAGCAATGCTGTCTCCCCCATTCAGAGCTGCTTCGTGCCCAGACACAGCCCCACAGGAACCCCGTGTCCCCCCGTTAAAGAACACAACTCACTGAGTCCTGCCACAACTCATCACACCCCTTCAGCATCCCTCCCCAAAACCGAACATACCATGGAGTCCCACAGCCTGACAGCCTCAGGGACAACCAGGAGGGGACAGCAGTGACGTCCCCGTCCCCAACACTCACCCACATACATGATGCTGGTCCCGGTCATGTCGCAGAGGGCGGGCGGCAGGAAGAGCAGCGGGTTGAAGGGCTGTGCCAGCGCCGTGCTGGGCTCCGGCCTCCGCCGATCCCTCCACACCAGCAGGTAAAACACCCCCAGGCAGGAGAATTCCCCCAGGAACATGCCCACGGCCTGCGGGAGAAGGGGGTCAGGGGGGTGGTCCGGCCGGCGCAGCCGTTGTGCTGGGGGGCGCTCACCTGCAGGAACGGATGCTGGAAACCGTGCTCCTCCGAACCCCTGCAGCCGGGAGCGCTGAAGTTATCGGCCCATCTGTGAGACAGAGAGGACAGGGGTTAGAGCGGGGGTCACCCCAAAACCCAGCGCGGGGCTGTCACCTGGACCAGCAGCCCCTCAGGTGACAGGCGGGGGCACAAGAGACAAAGATGCGGGGACAGGAGACGAAGACGCGGCTGCCCCAACCTGCCGGCAGCTCCTGGCCCGGCTCCCGGCCCTGAGTGACAGGCGGGGAAATGGACACCGCTGTGTCACATAGTCCTGCGATCCGGTGTCCCCGTGTCACACAGCCCCGCAATCCGGCGTCCCCACGCCCGTGTCGCACAGCCCTGTGACCGGTTGGCCCCAGGGCCTGGTGTCCCTGTGCCCACGTTGCACAGCCCCACGATATGGGGTCCCCACACTCGTGTCATACAGTCCTGCAATCCCATGTGCCCGTGATCCCGTGTCCCCGTGATCGGGTGTCCCTACACTCCTGTGTCCCCCTGATCAGGTGTCACTACAATCCTGTGTCCCCGTGACTGGGTGTCTCCATGATCAGGTGTCCCTGTGATCCCATGTCCCCATGATCCAGTGTCCCCGTGACCCCGTGTCCCCATGATCCTGTGTCCCCGCACCCGTCGCTGCTGGAGCCTGGGAGCCCAGGACAGCGTGGTGGGGTCACCCCAACCCCTCCCCTCCCCTCTGTGTCACCTTGAAGCTTTGGGCGCTAAGGGTCACAGGACACACAAAGGACACTGGATCGCAGGCTGGGGGGGCAGCAGCTCCCACTGCTCACACCCCCAGCCACGGTTTTGGGGCACAAACCCCCTCTTTTGGGTGCACCAAGCAGCACAGAGGGATGAATACAGACTGTCCCCACGGCCCATTTCAATGAGGGACCCCAGCCCCTGGGTGACGGTGCCCGTTCCCCCGCACACCCCCATGCCGCTGTGCACCCCGAGACCAGCACCCCGCTCCCCTCCGGACGCTTTTTTGCTGACGCCGAGCGGCAGCTGCACCGCAGACCTGCTGAGCTCGGGGGAAACGGGGCAGCAGCAGCGGCCGGGACAATCCCCAGCCCGTCCCTGTCACTTGGCGAGGGGCTTTGATTTCGGTGTGAGTCAGCGCCGGGTGACACGGCACAGCCCCGCTGCGGGTGTCGCAAGAGGCTTTGTCGGACACACGGGTCTCGTGAGCCGGCTGAGCGCCCGGGTCACCTCCCGGCTCTGCTCTGCCTCAGTTTCCCCACCCAGGGACCTCGGTTTGCCGTGACACCGGCTGCAGCTTCAAACCCCGCTGGTGTGCAGGTGTCTGCCCGGCGGCAGCGGGACGAGCCGGCCCGGCAGGTCTGCCCTGCCCGGGCAGCTCTCACCATCCTCATCGTGCTGCACCCGGGGGCTCCCCCAGGGAAGGGACTCAGCCTTTTTGGCTTTTGGGGTGAGCTGCAGCGGGTGTGGGGAGCCTGGTTTTGGGGGCACTCGCATGGTTCCTCCCCAGCACCCACAGCAGCACCCACAAGAGGAGCCCCCACCCCCCTGGCCATGCACCCCCTTCCTCCCCATCACCAGGAGCTGGACCGCAAGCACCAGCACCCCCAGTCCCATCGGCCCCCCCACTAGGGTCCCACGGGGCACCCCCAGCCAGGCCTGACCCCCAGTCCATGGGGCACCCCAGTCCCACGGGGCACCCCAGCCCAGGCCTGACCCCCAGTTCCATGGCGACCTCCCAGCCGGGGGCACGGGGGGGCTGTGCCAACCCAGCCTGACCACAGCCGGGCCTGGGGCGCCCAAGGGCCGCTGTCCCCAGGCCACACGAGGGAACACGGAGCCCATCCCGGGGCGTGACATCACCGGAGCCTGGGGGTACCAATCCTGTGACAGAAGGAGGGGATTGGAGGCCCCGAAGGCCGAGCTCAAATCCCCCGCGGGAGCGCGGGAGCTGCGGGGGGCTGAGCCCCGGGAGGGCCCGAGCCCCGGGGTGCCCAGGGCCGCTGCGGGACCCCAGCCCCGGGATGTGGGACCCCCCTCAGCCTCCGGGAGAACTCACTTGGCCGCCAGGGTGTTGATGGAGCCGGTGAGCAGCATGAGGGCGGCCAGGCCCAGCTGGTACCGGGACCACGCCATGGCCCCGGCCGCGCCGCCGCCGCTCCCGCCCTGCACCGGCCGCGCCACGGCCCCGCCCCGACCGCAGCGCCCCGCCCACCGTCCGTCAAACTCCGCCCCCGATTGGCCCCGCTCGCCCATCAGCGGCTGACCACGCCCACAGGTCTGTGTGACCCCGCCCCTCAGCATCTAAACCTGCCCACATAGCTGTATGACCCCTCCCCCGGCTTCTAACCAGCGCCCATATATACACATGGCCCCGCCCTCGCGGTCTTGTCGTGATCGCTGCGCTTCCGGAGTCAGTCACGGTGCTCCCCGTTCCGGTGCTCCCTGTCCCGGTGCTGCCCGTCCCGATGCTGTCCGCCCGGTGCTGCCCGTTACGGTGTTCCTTGTGCGACGCTCCCTGTGCTGTCCTTCCCGGTGCTGCCCCGTTCGAGTGCTCCCTGTCCCGGTGCTGCCCTGTCCGAGTGCCGCCCGTCTAGTGCTTGCCTGCCGGTGCTCCCTGTCCGGTGCTGCTCTGCTCGGTGTTGCCCGCCCTGGTGCCGCCCGTCCCGGTGCTGCCCTGTCCGGGTGCTGTCCGCCCCCGGTGCTCCCTGTTTCGGTGCAGCCCTGCTGGCGCTCCCTGCCCGGTGCCGCCCATCCCGATGCTGCCCGTCCCGGTGCTGTCCGTCGCGGTGGTACCTGGCCCGGTGCTGCCCGGCCTGGCGCTCCCTGCCTGGCGCTCCCTGCCCCGGTGCCCCGTGGCCCCGTCCCCGCACACCACACTCCCTACGCTGTCGCCCTGCGGTCCCCCCGCCGCCGGTCCCCCTGGAGACATGCTGGTGCCCCGGTCCCTACGCCCTGGTGCCCCTCTCCCCGGCTCGCTGTGCAGCGCCGCGGTCCCCGTGGGCGGTGTGTCCGAGACCCCGTGTCACGCGTGTCCCCGCCGCGGCGGTGCCGGCAGATGGCGCCGGCGGAGCAGGATCGGGCTCTCCGGTCCCGGGAGTCGGGCCCCGCCGCCTGTCTCAGAACCAGGCAGGAGCGACCGACCCTTCACCCCGGCCGGGGTCACCATCCCTGGCTGCCTGCCCGGGCTAACCCTGCCTGGCCTAAGCCCGCCCCTTGTCGACTAACCATGCTTGGACTAACCCTGCCTGGGCTGAGCCTGCCCTGCGTGGACTAACCACACCTGGACTAACTCTGCCTAGGCTAAGCCTGCCCTGCCTGGACTAACACTGTCCCAGCTAAGCCCTGTCTGGGATAACTACTCTGACTGAACACTGCCTGAGCTAAGCCTGCCCCATCCTGGACTAAACCTGCCCGGCTAAACCCTATCTGAGCCAGTCCTATCTGGGCTAACCCTGACTGGGGTAAACCTTGCCTGGACTAACCCAGCCCTGCTCAGACTAACCCTGCCTCCACTAACCTTGCCCAGACTGAACTGCCTGGTCTAACCCTGCCCTTTCTGGACTAACCCTGCTCCAGCTAACTTTGCCCAGACTAACCATGCCTGAACTAACCCTGCTTGTTCTAACCAGTCCCAGGGTAAACCCTGGCTGGACTAACCCTACCCGGACTAACCTTCCCCAAGCTAAGCCCTTCCTGGTCTACCCCTGCCCTGCCTGGACTAATCCTGCTTGGGCTGTCCATGCCTGGACTAACCCTGTTGGGCCCAGACTAAGCCTTGGTGGGGATGGCTGGGGGAGCTGCCCCCAGGGGTTCAGCCCCCCTGGCCTCCCTACACCCCCCATGCTGGAGCTGGTTATTGGGGGGCACTTGCCCCCCCAACCCTTTGGGGGCCAATTCTGCACCCCAGGGTCTCACCACCCACCCGTGGTCCCCAACCTCCCAGCACTCCGACCAAGGGTGCCGGGGGGCCCCTCCACACGTGGCAACAGCTCCACTGCCGTCCCCCCCGGCCTCCCCGTCAGCCGCAGATAAATTGTTTTTCCATCGCACGTCAGCCCCGGCGGCCGTGACGGGGGGAGAGGAACCTGCTCCAAGGGCCCTCACCAAGGCCAAAGGCCGCCAGCGCCATGGAGTTAACCCTTCCTGTGGTGGGGGGGCACGGAGTGGCGGGGGGGGTGAGCATCTCCTGCTGCCCCCGGGGATGCTGTAGGGAAGGGACTGAAACATGTCCCTGGGGAGGGGACCAAAATGCGTCCTTGGGGAGGGATGGGACCAAAACGTGTCCCTAGGAGGGGTGGGATGGAGAAGGGACTCAAATGTGTCCCTGGGGAGGAATGGGACCAAAATGTGTCCCTGGGGAGGGATTGGATGGAGAAGGAACTGAAATGTGGTCCCTGGGAAAGGAGGGATGGGACCAAAATGTGTCCTGGGGAAGGAGGGATGGACCAAATGTGTCCCTGGGGAGGGATGGGATGGGGAGGGGACCAAAATGTGTCCCTGGGGAGGGATGGGACCAAAATGTGTCTGTGGGGAAGGATGGGATGAGGAGGGGACCGAAATGTGTCTCTGGGAAGGGATGGGATGGGGAGGGGACCAAAACATGTCCCTGGGGAGGATGGGATAGGGAGAGGAACAAAAATGTGTCCCTGGGGAGGGATGGGATGGAGAGGGGACCAAAACATGTCCCTGGGGAGGGATGGGATGGAGAGGGGACCAAAACATGTCCCTGGGGAGGGATGGGATGGAGAGGACACCAAAATGTGTCCCTGGGGAAGGATGGGATGGGGAGGGGAGCAGTGGCAGAGCATGACGCACAACACGCACACGTGTGACATCAAGCCGTCACCCAGGGTGACGTCATGCCACAGAGGATGACCTGATGTCACCCATGGAGATGCCACCGCAGCGGGTCCCCTCCGACCCCCTGGGTCACCCCGGTGTCCCCATCACCAGCTCAGGGTCCCCAAGGAGGTGCCGCAGCCACAGTCCAGGGGGTGCATCGCTCCTCCCCAGCACCTCTCCCCAAATTCAGGTCAGTGAGGGGACAGTTGGGGACAGGAGTGGTGACGTCCAGCACGTCCCCATCCCCAGGGTCCCCGCACAGGTGCCACCAGCATCCGAAGGCCCCCGGTGCAGGACAATAGGATGCTGGGACCGCATGTGGGATGGGGTGAGGAGAAGATTAAATTATATATATGTTTTCTTCCCTCAACAGCATCTGCTGGAGTTTTCCTCTGGGTGTCATGAGCTGGGATGGGAAAACAGAACCATTAAACATGTGTGGTGGTTTGGTTTGGGTTTTGTAGTTTTTTTTCTTTTTTTCATGAAACCCCCATTTACTGATAATTGCTGTAGAAACCAGAGCAGCATGAGTTTCCTTGATTTTTTTTCTTATTTTCTCCCATTTTCTCCATTCTTTACCTCCTTCCCACCACCTACCTGCCCCTTTTTCAGCCAGACCGGCAGCCTTCACTCCCCATCCCTCTCTCCTCCTCTTCCTCACAGCCCAGAGGAGGCAGCAGGATGAGTCCCGGCGGCGCTGCTTAATCCCGGGGAGGAATTTTAAGTTGCTCCAGGGGTCTGTAAACATTTGGGCCACAGCCGACAAGAAGAATTTAAATGCTTTGAGAGGGACAGAAATAAAAAATCCCCCAGGCTGAGGCAGTGGGGACGTTGGTTCAAGGCTCCCAAACCCCCCAGGGGTGTCACCAGCGGCCCTGCAGGTCCCTATGGCTCTCCTGGGGATGTCTCAGCTTTCCACTTTGGGCTGGGGGACCCGTTGGAGGTGACCGAGTGTTTTGTGCACTGGGAAGATCGTGACTCCACCCTCTTCCTCCCCCAGGTGTTTGTAGCCATGGTGAGACCCCCCTGCGCCTTCTCCGCTCCCCAGCTTGTCCTCCTAGGAGAGAGCTCTGGTCCCTTCATCACTTCATGGTCTACCCTTGGACTCTCTCCAGTCTGTCTGTGTCTTTCATGAACTGGGAAGCCCAGTGCTGGCCCCAGAACTGGCCCTACTGGTGCTGAGCAGAGGAGGATCCCCAGATACCCTCAGCCTTTCTTGCAGCACATTGTTGGCTCAGGTCAACCTGGTGTCCACCAGCACCCCCAGGGCCTTTCCCATTGGGTGTCACTGCTCTATGGGGTTGTTGCTCCCCAGGGATGCGACTTTGACCTTCTCATTGTTAAACTCCGTGAGGTTCCTCTGACCATTTCTCCATCCTCTCCAGGTCCCTCTGCATCTCCATCCTCTCCAGGTCTCCCTGGCACCTTCATCTCTCCAGGTCTCCCTGGCACCTTCATCCTCTCCAGGTGTCCCTGGCACCTTCATCCTCTCCGGGTCCCTCTGGCATCTTCACCCTCTCTAGGTCCCTCTGGCATCTCCATCCTCTCCAAGTCCCTCTGGCATCTCCACCACTCCCAGCCCAGTGGCACCAGCAGCCCTCCGGTTCCTCCAACACATCCCCATGGGTGCACCCTGGGGACAAGCTGCTCTCTCCATTGGCTGCTGCCAGGACACACCTGCTCTTTGTAGGCCTAGCTTTAGCAGATTAAGCTCTGGCCTGGGTTTGGATGGAGAGGGTTTTTAATCCACTTGAAGGCAGGAGAGAAACCCAGAGCTCTGCTGGTGGCCCCAGCCATGGGGATGACATGTCCCTGTCCGTCCTGTTTACACTGAGGGTGGTGAGAACCTGGCCAGATATCCAGAAAGGTGGTGGATGAACCATCCCTGGAGACATCCCAGGCCAGGCTGGACGGGGCTCTGAGCAACCTGAGCTGGTGTAGATGTCCTGCTCATGGCAGGGGTGGCACTGGGGTAGTTTTAATGGTCCCTTCAACCCAAACCATCCTGTGATCCGATGATTCTGTGATTCCAGTGTGTTCTGGCCACCAGTGATGCCCAAATCCCCTTGGAAGTTTGGACCTGGATGCCCGTACACCACTTGAGGTACCCTCAGCTCTCCCCTCTATTGATCTCCTGTCTGTGCCTCAGTTTCCCCGCATAGCTCAATACAGGGGGGCTCAGCCCTGTCCCCCCGTCACAGCTGCTCACAGTCATTGGGTGCTGCTGGCATGGAGCAGAGGGACGTCTCCAGCCCATGCCATGGAGCGAAGGCTGCAGAGATGCCACTATGGGCGTGATCAGGAAGGACACAGCTCTGCTGGGTTTTTGGGGGCTTCTTGGGTGGGAGAAGCTGCTGCAGGATCCCCCCCCCACCTCCTTGGGGTGTGACGGTGGGATGGGAGGGGCAGCCCAAGGTTCTTCACCTGCTGAGCCTGCCATAGGATGCTGTAGCCCAAAGTTCAAGGCTGAACTCTTTTTTCCTTCCCTCCCTTCCCTTCCTCCCTTCCCTTCCCTTCCCTTCCTTCCCTTCCTTCCCTTCCCTTCCCTTCCCTTCCCTTCCCTTCCCTTCCCTTCCCTTCCCTTCCTTCCCTTCCCTCCCTTCCCTTCCCTTCCCTTCCCTTCCCTTCCTTCCTTCCCTTCCCTTCCCTTCCCTTTTTTCGCTGCCCTTTCCCTTTCCCTTCTTTCCCTTTCCCTTCTTTCCCTTTCCCTTC